>NC_138779.1:62863035-63463035 GCF_965119305.1 Pelophylax lessonae | reverse complement strand
CTTATGATAAAGGCTAGCAAAGTCACCTTCCAATTTGCAATGCCTAAAAGAAAACAATACCTCAGAGAAAGCAAAAATTAGAAAGAGACCTGTGGATTTCCTGGTGGACTGTATATCAAATTGAAAAATCAGGATTAAAAAAAAAAAAACAGAAAACAGAAACCATTATCATGCCTAATTATAGACTTTGAACAAGCCAAAAAGCTGCTCCAGGCAAACAAGTGTACCCCCTTCTGCCATGGGGCCAATTCCTGGAATGTCCTGAAGTGCCGCTGGGATAAAGCACCTGCAATGACATTTAATGTTTACCTTCTACCAAATGTGCACATACAAGCAACACAAAACCAAAAGTCTAAATAGAGTGACAACAGGGGGAGACTAAGATGCAAGATAAAGAATAGGGTAATAAGGTCTCCCTGGCATTCGAGTTTATTTCAGCAGAAGCTACATCTCTTCTGGTCAGAGGACTATTGTTTAAACACTGATGGGCAGCAGGCTACGGTGGCATTGGGTCATCATGAATTATGATACATTATAACCAAGAGCAGTGCATGAAGCAGGATCTGTAATAACCAATAAGGTGTAACACAAGATCCCCTGCCTGGTTTGTTCCCAAACACCAGCTGGGGATTTGTCATTTAGTGATAATTAATAACTCCATTAGTGCCCGTTCACACTAGTGCGGCTGCGGCGATCGCATGTAATGTCGGAGTGCACTTCTCCTTCATTACATGCGATCGGCTGTGCGGTGCGAGTTTAGCCATACACTTTGTATGGCAAAATTCGCACCGCACCCGCAGCAAAGACGCACAGAACCCTTTTTTGCAGCCGCATCAGGATCGGATCGCACAGTGGTTCACACTTGTGCGATCCGATCCTGTGCGAACTGCAAGAACGCACTGCGATATGCGATCAAACTGGGGGTGTCGTTAAGATTACATTGAGACTCCCAGCATATCGCATATGGCAGTGTGAACTGCCAGGGTTGCGTTTGCGATGCGGGAACAGGCTGCAAATTCGCAGCCTTCCCGCATCGCATAAGTGTGAACCGGGGCTAAATTGACATAATCCAGGCTGGTGTTTGTAAACAAACCGACTAAAGGACTCTGGGTGACAAAACAAAGGATCATCTGGCTGACTTGTTTACAGACACCTGCTGGGGATTGTGAGTCCCCCTTATGTTTATAATTGCAATTCAAATAAGAGTACAAAGAGGACTGCAATAGTAATTCAATTTCAGTAGCTAAGTTAGAAAGACCTAAGGTTAATTTCATCAAAATGTTTAATTTCATTACAGTTCAAAAACACTGCTTCTCTCATATTTCTCTATTATTTCTGAGGCAAAACTTACCAGCTAAAATTCCCATCTCTACTCCAATCAACCTCTCACACGTACACACACACACACACACACACACACACACTCTATCGACATAGAGAGTGTTCCAGAATGTGGCTCAAATGATTTCTATCACGTGTCAACTATCTATTGCCCGGTGGAGCCCCAGGCCTTGGGAAAGTCAGCTTATATAGAGTGAACGTATGAGAGTGGCAAGCCATAGGATTTGGTTCTAAATTCCTATTTATCAGAATAAATGGATCCATCAAGAGTTGACAGCTGATATATTTCAAGGTTTATACACAACTACACCCTCCCATCATGGTTTAGATTTAAATTGCAAGGGGAAACTAAATTGGTGTTAATTCTAATACATTAAGACTCTTATAGTGACAAATGTAAAATCCTATCTGGAACAATCCCTATAGTTTGGCACTCTCATTCTGGGCATTTCTTTCTGAAAGAACTGGATAAATCTGAAGACTGATAGGAGATTTCTTTCTTTTTAACAGATATAATAAGTTAGTTGAAGTTATCTAAACGGGTAGAGAACTTTCACTTTTCCTAGTGACTAAGGAGAGGCTGTGTTCACTTCAATAATCCAATCTCTTGCACATAATTGGATATTGAAAAAAGAAAACATAGATTCACTTTGTTTTACGACTCTCTACTCCTTTAGCAAATCAACCCCAATAAGTAAGTCAGTCTAACACTATCTGCCCAAAACGTAATCATCAATTTTGGCTTGATCAGTGGTTAAAGCAGAGAAGTGGTATACTTAATACACTGTTAACCAGAAGAACAATTAATTATTGCATCTTCAAACTTCACATTTTACTCTTATAGTAAATAGAAAGCTTACATAAATAAATTAGGAGCAAGTCAATGAAAGTGCAAGTGGGTCTTTCCCTTAACCTTCCTCTGCCAGTCAGCAAAGTGATCTCAAATCAAAACAGCAATTAAGAGAATAATGAACTAAGAGGTCACACTTTAGAAGACATGTTTGTAGTGATCATTATAATTAGGTCTGTTGTGTCTTTTAGGTGGGCATAGAAGAAGCAAACATAAATTAGCTGATTGGACAATAGTTTATTTAGATATTGAAAAAAACAGAGTGATAACCGCGCTAAGGTGAAATAAAGTTAGGAAGCAGCGACTTCAAGTGTGACCACACCCTTGGATAATAAATAGAAAAAACAAGTCGCGCTGAGTGATATGGAATAAACAAATCAATGTCCAACAATCAAATGTCCCAAAATAAACTTGAATAGTAAATGGTGTAGAAAAACGAGAATCTTGAACAGCCTCCAAGGTCTCTTAGGAAATGTGCTTACCGAACGAACCATAAAAATCTGCGGGACTCATATGTCGAGGTGTATTCACAAGCCAGGGAGATTGACTGGAGATCATGTGCCAGGATCCTCAATGGGTGATGTCATATAATAAACATGAAAATAAAATTCTCCATAGTGTGATACCGTACAGAAATTGAGTGAAATATAGTGATCAACTGTATGAATCAGATTGGATTCCACCACCAAGTGCGTGCAAATCCTTTACCAAATGTGCAGCAGCTTACCAAATAAAAGATTAAGCCAGTGAATACCCAGTGTTAGGAAAAGATAAGGGGGAAACCACCACCGAATGTGAAGCCTCTTACCAAATGGAAATAAATATGAGCAGAATACGGTTAACTCCAGATGCACCAAGAAGCCAACAAGACACCCAAGGGCACTGCAAGCCTCTTACCAGATAATAAGTAATAAGCACAGTATGGTCACTTGTTGCGCTTCCCCATCAATATGCAGATAGACTCTGGGACCCGATGGCATCAATGGATAAATGCTGTAGGGTTCTCAGTAACAGGATATTCAATACACCAGCCCAAGTAAAAAGAAAAAGCGCCAATAGTGTAATATATTCTCACACATTTATTAATAAAAAAGAAAGGCACTTACAAACATAGGTTTAAAATCGCAAAGGATGAGAAGCCGCCGGCCGGACGGCAAAGCGCATCCGCTCCTGAGATAAACTTCCGGGAATGATGTCAGCACGCCGCGACCTGACGGCGTTTCGTCCAAGAAGACGTTATCAAAGACGTTATCAAATTATTTAGATATGTTTCTGAAGCAGAATTTTCTATAAACTGTTAAATAAAGGGGGTAGCTTTTCAGCGACATATTCTAAAAGCACTTTTTTTTTTTCAACCCTTGAACATTTTTAATAACATATTGAAAAATATAACAAAAGTATGGTAGGCCACATTAACTAAATTCCAACCTATCATAGTCAGATCAGCTTTATATGACTTTTGATTTAGTTGGCACTTCACACACTTTTTAGAGCAAAAGTTCACCTTAGGGAACATGTTACATGTTGCACCCATTTTTAGGGTGGAACATATAACATGTTCCCACTGCGGCAGCCTCCCCTTTACCCACCACCTTTAGGGACAGTGAGTCGGGGATTTTTTTCTAAACTCGCTGTCAAAATTTTAAAAAAAAATGCATGTGGGGCTTCACCCTCATGGCCAGAGATCTCTGAATAATGGAACTACAAGGCAGGACTGTTGAGTGCTATACATTATTTATCATCCACCAGATCAAGAATGATTGGCTTCTCTTCTGATGAGCTTTCCTCCACCATCTCTTGCTTCAGCCAGGGCCCTAAGAAGTGTGCACCGAAAAAGAAGCGCTGCCTGCTGAATATGACAACACTTGCGGTAAATTATCGCACACCTGCTCCTATTAAAATGAAATGTGTAATTGTATATAAAGGGTACTGCTCTCATATATATGCATCCCAGCACTATATAGTTTTAGCAATATGTACTGTATGTTATGTGCCACTCCCCCGTAGTGCAATCACTATCTTTCAATATAATATGTGCAATGAAGCAAAAAAAATAAAAACGACAATCCTTCAATTAATCAAGTAAATAATACACATAATAAACATGCTATATAGGTGCATAAGTGACTTTACATGAAGTATATATCCCATATACATATATCTTCCCAATTGACAATAAAAAGTCCACAAAGATCAAAATAAAAAATATCTTCTTCCAATTTGTGCAATGTGATCACATCAACCCACATCGACATTCAGTGGATCCCACTGCCTTTCTTCAAATGAGCTCACGTCCAATCATGAACCAATAACTCTAATTTTTAGGTCTATATGGGCATTTCCCCTTGGGTGTATGAATATGTCCCAACACCATACCCGATATGTGTCCCTTTAAGGGACCTCTAGTCTCTGCCTTTTCTCCTGTTCTCACTGGGCAATCAGTATTAATCTTTCTTGCACGTCATTGGGTACCCTTTGCAAAGTGAAACCTTACCTCATTTAATAAGCCCTGGAGCAACTGCACTTGCAGGGGGCAACTGTATTTTCAAAGTGCACAGTCTATTTGCCTTTAGTAAATCAACCTTTATGACTGCAGTGATGGTTATCAGGGGCACTTTCACTGGTGTGACAGTAATAAGGGACACTGTAACTGGTGTGTCGGTGATCAGCATCACTGTAACTAATATTGCAATCATCAGGGACACTGTAACTGGTGTTGAACGGATCAGGGACACTATAACTGGTGTGGCAGGGATAAGCGACAATATGCCTGGTGTGACAATGATCAGGGATGCTGTAACTTGTGCAGCAATGAATAGGGACACTGGTGACAGTATGTAGAAAATATTTTTTCTTTAACCACTTGCTGACCGGCCGCCGTATATATAATGCGGCAAAGTGGCGCTATTGTGTGAAACGGCGTACCTGTACATTGTTTTATTTAAAAGCCACTACCATGCCGGGATTGGCTAGCGGGGATGTCAATCAATGGGTCCGGCGAGCCCGATGTCTGCCGGCCATCCACGACCATCCCTGGGAAAGTCAGAACGGCGATCTGTCTATGTAAACAAAGCAGATCGCCATTCTGCAAGGGGACAAAATGGAGATCTAAGCAGGAACCAGGATCTCTGTCTTCCCCCAGTCAGACCATCCCCCACACAGTTAGCAAGCACCCCCTAGGGTCACTCTTAATCATTTGATTACCCCTGATATTAACCCCTTCCCTGCCAGTGTCATTAGTGAAGTCAAAGTGCATTTTATTTAGCACTAATCACTGGCCCACAAAAAGTGTCAAAAGTGTCAGTTAGATGTCCGATTTGTCTGCCCCAATGTCACAATCCCGCTAAAAATTATTGATCACTGCCATTACTAGTAAAAAAAAAATTAATAAATACAAATTCCATAAAAATATTGCATTGTTTTTTGACGCTATAACTTTTGCACAAACCAATCAATATGCACTTATTGGGATTTTTTTTTTTTTACCAAAAATATGTAGCAGAATGCATATTGGCCTAAATTGAGGAAAACATTTGATTTTTTTTTTTACATTTTTTTATTGCCTGTTTTATAGCAGAAAGTAAAAACTTGTTTGTTTTTGTTTTTTTTCAAAATTGTCGATCTTTTTTATTTATAGCCCAAAAAATAAAAACCGCAGAGGTGATCAAATACAACTAAAAGAAAATCCTATTTGTGGGGAAAAAAAGGACATCAATTGAATTCGGGTACAGCATTGCACGACCGCGTTAAAGAAACGCAGTGCCGTATCGCAAAAAAATGGCCTGGTCATTAAGGGGGTAAAACCTTCTGATCCAGAAGTGGTTAATAACATTTTGTTACAGTTTTTTTTTTTACATACTGTCATCAGAGTAGTGCAGTGTCACCATACTGGGGATGATCATGATCAGGATTTTCTTTTTTTTACACTATGATTGCTTATTATAGTGATGATCATGGTAAAAGCAATTATTTTAACTGTCATGAATGGCTTTCACTCATGATTCATTGCCATTGTGATTGCTGTGATTGACCACAGCTATCCCATGGTATAGGGGCGCTGTGATTGGCAGTGACCAATCCCAGAAAACACAATAGTAAACAATGCTATTATAAATAGATGCCATTCATGACAGTTTTTTACTAGTGGACATGTAATCGCTGTGATTGGTCACAGTGATCACATGGTACCTGGGCCAATTGCAGCAGCCCGGTATTGACAATTGTGATCCACTGTATCAGGTGGACACCAGGATCACAGAACATGCTGCATGCACCCCAAGGGGCATGTGTGAGGCGCATTCAAGGACATATATGTACATCTTCCTTGAACAGAGAGCACCTACCCAGTTGTTTATATACATTGGCCAGGTAAGTGGTTTATTGATTTTAAACTTCCAATCATTAGTATTACCTATTCCTGTTGCACACTCCACTGCTATTAGAAAAGTAAAATTAGGTTTATCAAATAAGGAAAACTCTGTTTCGTCAACAGACACATTTTTATTACCAATAGCCAGGATCTAAGCACCCGGTTTACACTGTGGGGTTGATTTACTAAAACTGGAGAGTGCAAAATCTGGTGCAGCTCTGCAAAGAAACCAATCAGCTTCCAGGTTCCTAAATGGTTTATGTTTAGGAGATAATTTTATCTACAGGTAAGCATTATTATAAGCTTACCTGTAGGTAAAAACTAAAATGCGTTGGTCAATGGTTTTGGACACGCTTCAAGCCGTGGTGGGATTAGATTTGCCATTAGACCCCTTACATTGTCTACTCGGCCTGCCATTTCCCAGGCTCTCCAAGCCAGCATCCAAGCTGATATCCTTTCTCCTTTTGGCTGCTAGGAGGGCCATTTCTCTGTGCTGGTTGCAGCAGTCCCCTCCAGATAGGGCTCTTTTTTGGAAACTAGTTTCTGAAATCCGGAAATTGGAGTCTCTGATAAGAATTCCCTTACAAACGGAAAGATCCCTTTGCCAAGTGAACAACCAATACCTTTTTAGTAAATTATTCCCAAATACTTTTGAACCCTTTCCATATGCGCCTAACGTACAATGTACTATTCAACTCAAACATGTACCGCTTTCTAAGCTCTTCCTGTATATTGTAAGGATAAAGTACATTCGAAGAGCTACAGTAAAACAACCTCTCTGAATTGCAAGTTATAAAATGATTTATTTTATACTCCTTTCCAGTTGCTATGGAATGAAAAGTTTTAATAAATTTATTACCATTTTACTACTGTTACATGCCCCACATTAAAAAAAAAAAATCCTTTCAAGTCTCCAAACCAATGCCTTAGTACTTTCTCATCCCTAATATTGTGTTTTTTTTTTTAATCCTAACTTCAATAGTCATAATTATTTTTTTATAATCTTGCAAACCTTTCAGCCATTTCCACACTTTTTTGCTTAAAAACCTCAACTCTGCATAATTTTATCTAATTCTATAGAACAGACCTTTAGGAATATAATTCTAGTTACACGTTTCATTAATTTATTGCATTTCTCAGATCTAAAATAAAAACAAAAAAAATTAACCACCTCTGTACTATACTGAATGTACAGAAACAATCCAAGTGCCAATTCAGGAAATGTAATTGTTCTAGTATTATTTAATGAGAGTCTAAGATTAGCATGACATTTGCGGAAGTGATTATTAAGTGCTATTAAGGAAAAAATAGCCAACCAAAAAGAGGAGGAGAAATTAATTGATGGAGATAATCTTAATCTTTCTTGTAATCTTTGTTTTATTTTTAGTTTTTTCCTTTTTTTCTTGTTTTTTTTTTTCCCTCAACAAACGTATTTGGTTTTACAAATAAAAAGAAACAAAGTAGAAGAATTTCAGGTTAACAGATTCAAATGGAGTTGCAATACCTCTAAAGCCTACATACCAGGAATGATACTACATTTGAGTGCCAGGTGTAAACGTCAACTGAAGGGTAAGATTTCAGATCTGTTAACATCTATTCACGACTTAGAATCTCAAAATAAGGTATCTCCATCTGAATCTACCTCTGCCTCTCTTACCAATACATGACACAACTCTTTACAGTAGCATTGACCACACGATCATTCCCCGCTGAGATGCTAGCAGCAAACATAGTCACCCTACCTAAACCTGGGAAAGACCCAGTGACACATTTTAGACCTATCTCACTCTTAAATACCAATGTCAACGCTAAATTATTATCCAACCGTCTTATTGATATTCTCCCCACCTTAATCAAACTAGACCAGAAAGGCTTCATTTAAGGGTAGACAAACTCCTGATGCCACCAGGACAATTATAAATCTACTACATCAAGCAGAGGTTAGTCGCACACCTTCTCTACTCTTATCCATAGATGTGGAGAAGGTATTCGACCAAATACACTGGACATATTCGAAACAGGTACTAGATCATTTTTTTTTTCTGGCAACATCCTATCAGCTATTATGGCACTAAATTCCTCACCATCAGCTAGAGTTTACTCCTCCAATCTTCTATCCAAGTCCTTTAACATCCCCAACGGCACCCGCCAGGGCCGCCCTCTTTCCCCATCCATCTTTAATTTACTGATAGAACCTTTAGCTGAAACAATCAGATCCCATCCCTATATTACAGGCTTCCAGTCACTTAGCTACTCACACGGCATCAACTTTTTTGCCGACGATGTGATTCTACTCCTGACTAACCCCCAAACCTTCCTCCTGACTGCGCATAAGGTATTTCAGGCATTTAGTGCTGTATCATACTATAAAATACATTTTCTTTAATCCTAGACCTGGGTACCCCTGGTCCCATAAGAAAACCCAATTTCATAAAACCTACCTTACTCCTAAAATGATGAAGGTATACCGTAGGTATCACCCTAACACCTTCAGTTTCCAAATTAACTGATGCAAATTGCAAGCCATTAATCCCTAAAATAACGAAAAAGTTACAACAGTTCTCCCGCTGCAAACTTTAATGGCCTGGGAAGACTAGATACTGTCAAGAGGATGATTCTTCCCAAAATTTTATATATCTTTAGGACCCTCCCCATACATGTAAAACCCATATATTTTCGCTCCCTAACAACTCTTCTTAGGAATTTCATATGGAACAATAAAAGAGCAAGGTGTCCCTACTCACTTCTCCTTAAAAATAAAAGGGTAGGAGGAATTGGTTTTGTAAATATTAACGACTACTACTACGCCTCCATACTGACACAGCTGGTTTGTGCCTACCTCTGACATTACATGGACAGATATTGAAGCTACCTCTGCATACACGTTAAACCTAAAATCACTATTACTAGCTAATATATGGTCACTCTTGCACATTGCACACTTTCTCCCCACTATAAAAGCATCCCTACAAACATGGAGATTATTTACCCAGGGTTCTGTTTTTACAAACACAATTCTGATATTAAAACCCCTTTGTCCACACTTGACACCCTTATTTCCCATTTCAAAACCAAGCCCTGGAGTGAAGCTGGGATACAATGGGTGGGGGATCTTCTAAAGGATTCCAAACCCAAATCCTTTTCAGACTTAGCAGCTACCTTTCACATCCCATCCTCTAATTACTTCCTATACATGTGCATATAACACTTTCTGAAATCAGGGGGCCAGTTCATGGTCCCTCAGACACTGTTGGGGGCCGGACTATAGTTTGAAAAAAAAAATATCAACGAATTCCAATGTACATATTTTATTTGTAGTGCAGAAAAAACAAAACAGGAAAAACAATACCATATTTATTGTTTTATTTATTTATTTATATATATATATATATATATACAGTGAGTACGGAAAGTATTCAGACCCCCTTAAAATTTTCACTCTTTGTTATATTGCAGCCATTTGCTAAAATCATTTAAGTCCATTCTTCTTCCTCATGAATGTACACATAACACCTCATACTGACAGAAAAACACAGAATTGTTGACATTGTTGCGGATTTATTAAAAAAGAAAAACTGAAATATCACATGGTCCTAAGTATTCAGACCCTTTGCTGTGACACTCATATATTTAACCGCTTGCCGACTGCTCACAGTATATTTACTGCGGCAGTCGGCGCCTCACAGGCAGAGTGACGTAGGTCTACGTCGCTCGCCTGTGAGGCTCTGGGGAGCGAGCGCGCGCCCGCGGAGGCGCGCTCCCGCTCCCGCGCGGTCACTCGGCGATCGGCGGGGGAGAAGGAGAATGTCAGGCAGCTTGTGTAAACAAGCCACCTGTCATTCTCCTCGCTGTAAAAACACTGATCACTCGGATCTAGTATGTAGATCCGTTGATCAGTGTCCTTACAGCCCAAGCCACAGCCAATCACAGTAGAAAGCACGCCCCTAGGGACACACACAGCCCCTCCCTCCCAAATAAAGTTAACCCCTTCACTACCAGTGTATTTTTACAGTAACAGTGCATATATATAGCACTGATTACTGTAGAAATGTCACTGGTAACCCCAAAAGTGTCAAAAATGTCAGTCAAGGGTCCGATCTGTCCGCCCCAATGTCGCAGTACCGCAAAAAAAATCGCAGATCGCCGCCATTACACGTTAAAAAAAAAAACACCAAAAATGACAGAAATCTTTCCCTTTGTTAGTAAACGCGATAGCTTTTGCGCAAACCAATCAAAATACGCTTTTTGTGATTTTTTTTACCAAACATAGGTAGCATAAAACAAATTGGCCGAAAATTTAAAAAAATTTTGATTTTTACATTTTTTTTTTGGGGAATTTCATATAAAAAAATGTGAAAAATATTGTTATTTTTGCAAAATGTACGCTCTTTTTTTGTTTATAGCGCAAAAAGTAAAAATCGCACGGTTGATCAAATACCACCAAAAGAAAGCTCTGTTTGTGGGAAAAAAAGGACGCCAAATTTGTTTAGATACAGCGTCGCACGACCGCGCAATTGTCTGTTAAAGTCACGCAGTGCCGAATCGCAAAATACCCCCTGGTCGTTTAGCAGGAAAATCCTCCGGGGCTTAAGTGGTTAACTCAGGTGCTTTCCATTTCTTCTGATCATCCTTGAGATGGTTCTACGCCTTCATTTGAGTCCAGCTGTGTTTGATTATACTGATTGGACTTGATTAGGAAAGCCACACACCTGTCTATATAAGACCTTCCAGATCACAATGCATGACAGAGCAAATGAGAATCATGAGGTCAAAGGAACTGCCTGAAGAGCTCAGAGACAGAATTGTGGCAAGGCACAGATCTGGCCAAGGTTACAAAAAGATTTCTGCTGCACTTAAGGTTCCTAAGAGCACAGTGGCCTCCATAATCCTCAAATGGAAGACGTTTGGGACGACCAGAACCCTTCCTAGAGCTGGCCGTCCGGCCAAACTGAGCTATCGGGGGAGAAGAGCCTTGGTGAGAGAGGTAAAGAAGAACCCAAAGATCACTGTGGCTGAGCTCCAGAGATGCAGTCAGGAGATAAGAGAAAGTTGTAGAAAGTCAATTGAGGGAAAGATGAATGCGGCCAAGTACAGGGATATCCTGGACAAAAACCTTCTCCAGAGTGCTCTGGACCTCAGACTGGGCCGAAGGTTTACCTTCCAACAAGACAATGACCCTAAGCACACAGCTAAAATAACGAAGGAGTGGCTTCACAACAACTCCGTGACTGTTCTTGAATGGCCCAGCCAGAGCCCTGACTTAAACCCAATTGAGCATCTCTGGAGAGACCTAAAAATGGCTGTCCACCAACGTTTACCATCCAACCTGACAGAACTGGAGAGGATCTGCAAGGAGGAATGGCAGAGGATCCCCAAATCCAGGTGTGAAAGACTTGTTGCATCTTTCCCAAAAAGACTCCTGGCTGTATTAGATCAAAAGGGGGCTTCTACTAAATACTGAGCAAAGGGTCTGAATACTTAGGACCATGTGATATTTCAGTTTTTCTTTTTTAATAAATCTCCAACAATGTCAACAATTCTGTGTTTTTCTGTCAGTATGAGGTACTATGTGTACATTCATGAGGAAGAAGAATGAACCTAAATGATTTTAGCAAATGGCTGCAATATAACAAAGAGTGAAAAATTTAAGGGGGTCTGAATACTTTCCGTACCCACTGTATATATATATATATATATATATATATATATATATATATATGACCACAGCGTGCCCCCTTTCAATGCAGAGTGACCACAGCGTGCCCCCTTTCAATGCCAGAGTGACCACAGCGTGCCCCCTTTCAATGCAGAGTGACCACAGCGTGTCCCCTTTCAATGCACAGTGACCACAGCGTGCTGTGCCCCCTTCAATGCAGAGTGACCACAGCGTGCCCCATCAATGCAGAGTGACCACAGAGTGCCCCCTTTCAATGCAGAGTGACCACAGCGTGCCCCCTTTCAATGCAGAGTGACCACACTGTGCCCCCTTCCAATGCAGAGTGAACACAGAGTGCCCCCTTTCAATGCAGTGTGACAACAGCGTGCCCCCTTTCAATGCAGAGTGACTACAGCGTGCCCCCTTTCAATGTAGAGTGACCATAGCGTGACCCCTTTCAATGCAGAGTGACCACAGCGTGCCCCCTTTCAATGCAGAGTGACCACAGCGTGCCCCCTTTCAATGTAGAGTGAACACAGCGTGCCCCCTTTCAATGCAGAGTAACCACAGCGTGCCCCATTTCAATGCAGAGTGACCACAGCGTGCCCCCTTTAAATACAGAGTGACCACAGCGTGCTGTGCCCCCTTCAATGCAGAGAGACCACCGCTTGCCCCCTTCATTGCAGAGTGACCACAGCGTGCCCCCTTTCAATGCAGAGTGACCACAGCGTGCCCTCATCAATGCAGAGTGACCACAGCGTGCTGTGCCCCCTTCAATGCAGAGAGACCACCGCTTGCCCCCTTCATTGCAGAGTGACCACAGCGTGCCCCCTTTCAATGCAGAGTGACCACAGCGTGCCGTGCCCCCTTCAATGCAGAGAGACCACAATGTGCCCCCTTCAATGCAAAGAGACCACGGCATGCCTCCTTCAACGCAGAGTGACCACAGTGTGCCCCCTTCAATTCAGAGTGACCACAGTGTGCCCCCTTTCAATGCAGAGTGACCACAGCGTGCCCCCTTTCAATGCAGAGTGACCACAGCGTGTTGTGCCCCCTTCAATGCAGAGAGACAACAGCGTGCCCCCTTCAATGCAGAGTGACCACAGCATACCCCCTTCAATGAAGAGTGACCACAGCGTGCCCCCTTTCAATGCAAAGTGACCATAGCGTGCCCCCTTCAATGCAGGGTGACCACAGCGTGCCCCCTTTCAATGCAGAGTGACCACAGCATGCCCATTTTCAATGAAGAGTGGCCACAGCGTGCCATGCCCCCTTCAATGCAGCGAGACATCAGCATGCCCCCTTCAATGCAGAGTGACCACAGTGTGCCCTCTTTCAATGCAGAGTGACCACAGCGTGCTGTGCCCCCTTCAATGCAGAGAGACCACAGCATTCCCCCTTCAATGAAGAGTGACCAAAGCATGCCCCCTTTCAATGCAAAGTGACCACAGCATGCCCCTTCAATGCAGAGTGACAACAGCGTGCCCCCATCAATGCAGAGTGACCCAACGTGCCCCCTTCAATGCAGAGTGACCACAGCGTGCCGTGCCCCCTTCAATGCAGAGAGACCACAGCATTCCCCCTTCAATGCAGAGTGACCATAGTGTGCCCCCTTTCAATGCAGAGTGACCACAGCGTGCCCCTTCAATGCAGAGTGACAACAGCATGCCCCCATCAATGCAGAGGGACCCAACGTGCCCCCTTCAATGCAGAGTGACCACAGCATGCCCCCTTTCAATGCAGAGTGACCACAGCATTCCCCCTTCAATGCAGAGTGACCACAGTGTGCCCCCTTTCAATGCAGAGTGACCACAGCATAACCTCTTTCAATGCAGAGTGACCGCAGCGTGCCCTGCCCCCTTCAATGCAGAGTGACCACAGCGTGCCCCCTTTCAATGCAGAGTGACCATAGCGTGCCCCCTTTCAATGCAGAGTGACCACAGCATGACCCCTTTCAATGCAGAGTGACCACAGCGTGCCGTGCCCCCTTCAATGCAGAGAGACCACAGCATGCCCCCTTCAATGCAGAGTGACCACAGCATGCCCCCTTTCAATGCAGAGTGACCACAGAGTGCCGTGCCCCCTTCAATGCAGAGTGACCTGTGCACTTACCTGCAGCAGCGGCTTCTCCTCAGTCCCCCGCGTCTCGGACCCGCTTCCTGATTGGCCAGGAGGAGGATCCATGTGACAATAGCAAATTTTCTATCGCCATTGTCACACAAATGGGTGGGCTAGGGCACAGTGCTCTGCGCCCCAGGTCCACCCTTTTCTGAAGCCTATTAGAGCTTCAGTGAGTGACAGGCAGTCAGCCCTATGCCGATCCCGGCCAGGGGCCGGGTTCAGGACCCTGGCGGGCCGCATGCGAGCCGTAGTTTGAGGACCCCTGCCCTAAACCTTCATTTTACGTACATCCTCAAGCCTGGCGATATTATACAAACCCTGAACTAAGATCTAAAGACATATCACTCTTTTACTTTCTCCTACAACACAAAAAAATCTATCAAAGATCCACATCAATGCAAAGTCGGGAGTCTGATCTAAAATCTGTCTTCACTGACACTCAATGGCTTAAAGCAGTACGCTACTCCTATAACACCTCACACTGCATTAACCACTGGGAGTTAAACCATAAAAATGTTATTGCGGTGGTATTATACACCATATAGACTGGCCAAATTTTCCCCCAACCAATCCCCCCAATGCTGGAGAGGCTGTGGCCAAGTGGGTAACTTAATGCATACCCTATGGCAATGCAAAAATCTAACCAGCTTCTGGCACCAGACTTTCCATCTGATCTAAAAGGTGACAGGAGTTTTGATTTCCCCTGACCCAGCCCTAGCACTGCTAAATATAGGTATTGAATGATTTCTTACACACCACTGTACCATTGTCTCACATGTGTTACTTGCAGCCAAATCCTTAATTACTAAGATGTGAAGGAAAGAATTATCTGCTAATATTTCTGAACTTACTGCCATGATGAAACTAAACAATATATATAAACGCTTATTGTCCATCAGAAATAACTCCTATGCTAGGTTCGAAAAAGCATGGAAAGATTAGTCATGCTGCTCTCCATGACTGAAGTAAACTTATATCGTTGCTTCTGTTTATTTTCGTTTTTCTTTCTTATATCTAATGATATGTAAATACATGCTAGTGCCTTTAAAACAGTTTAGTCCTACAGGCATCGGTAGATTATACTCTGAAAGATTTTGGTGTTGTCTAGTTGTTCTGTCCCACCCTGATTTTATACTTTGATGATGTGAAGCACTATCACTCTTATCAATATCTGTACTGTTCTTCTGCTTGTTACTTTTATACTCAATACAAATTTATTGATGAAAAAAAAAAAAGAAAAAAAGTGGTGGAGATTAATCATCCTCTGATTCCTCCTGTATTGAATTGTACTGTAACTGTATTGTCTTCAACCACACTGTAAAGCGCTGCGCAAACTGTTGGCGCTATATAAATCCCGTATAATAATAATAATAATATATAGTTTCTAAGGGGTCAAGAGCAAGATTTTGTTTCCAGTATTTAGCAATGGTAGACCTAGCAGCTAGTATGATATGGATAACAATGGTGTAAAATTGGGTTGGAAAGGCCTCTAGACCTATGTTTAATATCGCAAGACCAGGTTCAGAAATGATCAGAATACCAGTGACTGCAGAGAGGATTTGTAAAATTCTTCTCCAAAAGCTGGTAAAGGTAAGTGGAGGTGAAAATCAATAGTTCTTGTGAATCAGAAATTGTGATGAACGGTAAAAAAGAGGATCCAACAAAAGTTCCAGGTGTAGACCAAGCTGAACACTAGTCATCTACATACATAGTTTGTGAGGTCGAAAAAAGACACCAGTCCATCCAGTTCAATCTATGATGTGTGTGTGTGTTTGCTGTTAACCGTACATTGTATACCCCTGTATGTTGTGGTCTTTAAGGTGCCCATCTAATAGTTTTTGAAACTATCGATGCTCCCTGCTGATACGACTGCTTGTGGAAAAGAATTCCACATCCTTACTGCTCTGACAGTGAAGAACCCCCTACGTATTTTAAGGTTAAACTGTTTTTTCCTCAAGTTTTAGTGAGTGGCCATGTGTCTTATTGTATTCCCTTTCTCTGAAAGGTTTGTTCCTTATGTTAGGGTCACCAGTACAGTATTTGTACATTCTCTCCAGTTCCAGCACATCCTTCCGTTGCCCAGAACTGGACAGCATACTCCAGATGTGGCCGGACCAGAGTCTTGTAGAGTGGGAGAGTAATCTCTTTCTTTCTGGAGTGAATCCCCTTATTTATACCTGCCTGCATTATGTTGGCTTTGCTTGCAGCGGCTTGGCATTGCATGCCACTGCCAAGCCTGTTGTCTACCAGCACCCCAGGTCCTTTTCCATCCTAGACTCACCCAGAGGTTCCCCCCCCCCCAGTGAGTAGCTTGCTTTAGTGTTTCTGAAGCCCAAGTGCATTACTTTACATTTTTCAACATTAAACCTCATCTGCCATGTAGTTGCCCACCCCATTATTTTGTTCAGATCCGCTTGTAAGGTTTACACATCCTACATAGAAGATATTGGCATGCATAGTTTAGTATTATCCGCAAATACTGAGATTGTACTCGATATCCCCTCCTCTAGATCATTTATGAATAAATTAAACAGGATTGGCCCCAGGACAGAACCTTGGGGGACCCCACTTTCCACCCCACCCAATCTGAGTACTCCCCATTAATCACCACCCTCTGTACTCTCCCCTGGAGCCAGTTCTCTATCCAGGTACTCACCCTATGGTCCATACCTACCTTCCTTAGTTTGTACAGTAAGCGTTTGTGGGGAACGGTGTCAAAAGCCTTTGCAAAGTCCAGATATATCACATCCACAGGCTTACCTTTATCCAGGTGGCAGCTCACTTCATCGTAGAAGGTTAATAGATTGGTTTGGCAAGAACGATTTTTCATGAATCCATGCTGATTACTACTAATAATACCTTTTCATTACTAAAGTCTTGTATGTGGTCCCTTAACATCCCCTCCAAAATCTTGCAGACTACTGATGTTAGGCTGACCGGCCTATAGTTACCCGGGATATATCTCGGCACTATTTTAAATATTGGTACCACGTTGGCTTTTTTTCAATCAGCTGGCACCATACCGGTCTGTAGACTATCCTTAAAGATCAAGAATATTGGTCTGGCAATCCCCTGTCTGAGCTCTTTAAGAACCCTCGGGTGAAAGCCATCCGGTCCCGGGGATTTATTTATGTTAAGTTTCTCTAGTTTAGTTCTAAGTCTATCTTCTGTTATCCATGGCGGTACTTTCTGAGGTGTATTATTTAGTTTAGCCTTACAAGCTGGGTTAGTGTAGCCCCCCGATTCTTTTGTGAAGACTGAAGAGAAGAAATTATTTAACACTTCCGACTTTTCTCTGTCCTCTGTGGCCATATTTCCTTTGTCATCTTTTATGGGGCCAATGTTTTCTGGCCTCACTTTCTTACTGTTTATATACTTAAAGAATTTATTGGGGTTCTTTTTAATCTCTTCCGCTATATGTCTCTCGTGTTCTATTTTAGCTGCCTTGATTTCGTCTTTACAATTCTTATTACACTCTTTGTAATGCTTGAATTCTGCCAATGACCCCTCAGTCTTGTATTTTTTGAAGGCCTTTTCTTTAGTATTAATATGCATTTTTATGTTGGAGTTAGCCATCCATGGTTTAGTTTTGCTATTTTAAATTTATTTCCCTTTGGAATGCACTGGCCAATCCCTTTGTTTATTAGGGATCTGGAGGTATTTAGAGCAATACTGGATGTACACAGGTACTTGAAGATTAGTATAAACTACAGGGAAGAAAATTAGATGAATGTGGTCAGGTGTTTTCTTGCTGCGGTTTTCTTGTTTTTCTGTTTAACTTAGACTACTTGTCAGTCTGACTGGAAAATAGTAAGAGACAGAGCATTGGAGGAGTATTCTTCAAGAATAATGCCCTAGTCTCGCACAAGATAAATACCTTTGTCCTATGAAGTTGCCGTGAAAAGTATTATTTATGGTGATATTGAGCTTAGCTACAAAGCTCCAATGGTAGATGATTTTATGGTTCAAATTTGCAGAGTGTGTTGCGAGAGGTCAAAAAACAATCGCAGCATTGATAATTATTCTGGTATCAGTTCGCATTTGCGAAATGCTGCTAAAATCTGTTCTTTAATGTGGTAGAAGTGTACTTGGAGTTTGACTTCTCTAGGCACATTGTCAGAGAGATAAGAAGGTTTTGGCAGGTGGTGGACCCTGTCAATTACTAGCTCCGCTGTGGAAGCATTTGGCAAGATGGCTCGGAAAAGGTCTCTGGAAATAACCCTTATGTTAAGGTTGTTACTGTGAGACTTATCCTTTAGGTCTGCTAATTTGGCTTTTAGCCAGAAAATCTATTCTTTTTGATCATTATGGTAGGCAAGAAGGACATTGAAAGAGGATACAAAGTCTTCCATAGCATTTTCCACATGGCTCACTTTTGCCCAAATTCTGCACTTCCCCTTTAAATTGACTTATACAGGATACCATATCAGCCTGTAATGAAGATCTGAGAAACAATAACATTTTGTTCATGGTGGTATCCAACATGCATTGGTTAGTAGTAGGTTAAGTTGGAGATAGAATCTGTTTGCTCCCCATCCTCATCATTCATATCTACACAGGCAGTGCTCACCTCAGGAGCCAGATGTGCTTTGGATTTCACTGGGTTTCTGGTAGAAAAAGTGGAGGAGTCAGAGAAGGAGGTGAATCCAGGTGGGACTGCATTATTGCGCAGCAGATTTTGCACTCTCCATTTTTAATAAACCTATCCGATTTTGACTAGCTGTAATTGTTTGACCATTTATAATCCATTGTAATTTGTAACAGGGGTCTGTTTATCAATATTTTACTGAGGATTCACATAACTTTCTCAAGATTCACACCTTTTTCTAATGTATTTCTATGTGCAAAATGAGGGAATCTTAGATAAAAACATTGATGAATAGACCCCTTAGCACAGTAAGAACAGTCAAGATAAATCTGTTCAACAGCACTTCAATTTAGCAATCCTGGAATGTCAGTGATACTTAGAAGTAGTTAGTCACATTCACCTGGGTATATTCTAAAGCAGGGGTAATGAATTAAAACTCAAGGAGGTCCGGTCGCTAAAATTTTCTTTGGGCCGAGGTCCGAATCTGAAGTCTGTGCTATGACTCCGAAAGATGGGCAAAACAAAACGTGTACATCAGCGTTGCTCTTAACATAAAATATGCCACCTCCGGGTCCTGATCTTTTGGTTCTGAGTAATCGGCAAGTGGAATGCATGCCGGTTCCAGAGCTTGAGCAGAGCGGTGGCGATTCCAATAATACAGCAGGCAGACAATCCCAGTGCCGGGGAGGGCACTTTATTATGTAAGCAGCTTGTATACGGTGGTGATTAAAAGTTTGGGCACCCCAGGTAAAAATTTTTATTAATGTGCTTAAAGAAGCCAAGGAAAGATGGAAAAATCTCCAAAAGGCATCAAATTACAGATTAGACATTCTTATAATATGTCAACAAAAGTTAGATTTTATTTCCATCATTGACACTTTCAAAATTACAGAAAACAAAAAAATGGCGTCTGCAAAAGTTTGGGTAACCTGCAGAATTTATAGCATGCACTGCCCCCTTTGCAAGGCTGAGACCTGCCAGTGTCATGGATTGTTCTCAATCATCGTCTGGGAAGACCAGGTGATGTCAATCTCAAAGGTTTTAAATGCCCAGACTCATCTGACCTTGCCCCGACAATCAGCACCATGGGATCTTCTAAGCAGTTGTCTGGAAAACTGAAACTGAAAATAGTTGACGCTCACAAAGCTGGAGAAGGCTATAAGAAGATAGCAAAGAGTTTTCAGATGTCAATATCCTCTGTTCGGAATGTAATTAAGAAATGGCAGTCATCAGGAAGAGTGGAAGTTAAAGCAAGATCTAGAAGACCAAGAAAAACATCAGACAGAAAAGCTTGCAGGATTGTGAGAAAAACAATTCAAAACCCACATTTGACTGCACGATCCCTCCAGAAAGATCTAGCAGACACTGGAGTTGTGGAACACTATTCCACTATAAAGAGATACTTGTACAAATATGGTCTTCATGGAAGAGTCATCAGAAGAACACCTCTTCTACGTCCTCACCACAAAAATCAGCGTTTGAACTTTGCAAATTAACATATAGACAAGCCTGAAGGTTAAAATGTAACTTTTTGGCCGGAATGAGCAAAGGTACGTTTGGAGAAGAAGGGGCACAGAATTGAATGAAAAGAACCTCTGTCCAACTGTTAAGCATGGGGGTGGATCAATCATGCTTTGGGGTTGTATTGCAGCCAGTGGCACAGGGAACATCTCACGAGTAGAAGGAAAAATGGATTCAATAAAATTTCAGCAAATTTTGGATGGTAACTTGATGCCATCTGTAAAAAAAGCTGAAGTTAAAGAGAGGATGGCTTTTACAAATGGATAATGATCCTAAACACACCTCGAAATCCACGGGGGATTACATCAAGAGGCATAAACTGAAGGTTTTGCCATGGCCTTCACAATCTCCTGACCTCAACATAATTAAAAATTTATGGATAGACCTTAACCACTTGCCGACCGCCGCACGACTATCTACGTCGGCGGTCAGCCCCTCACAGGCAAACTAACGTAGGGCTACGTTGCTTGCTTGTGAGGGTCTAGGGAGCGAGCGCGCGCCCCCGGAGGCGCGCTCCCGCTCCCGCGTGGTCACGGACCCCCCCGCGCGTGTGACCAGCGGACCCGATGTCCGCCGGCCACTCGGCGATCGGCGGGGGATCAAAACAAGCTGCCTGTCATTCTCCTCGCTGCAAAGACACTGATCACATGGATCTACTATGTAGATCCGTTGATCAGTGTCCTTACAGCTGAAGCCACAGCCAATCACAGTAGAAAGCACGCCCCTAGGGACACACACAGCCCCTCCCTCCCAAATAAAGTTAACCCATTCACTACCAGTGTATTTTTACAGTAACAGTGCATATATATAGCACTGATTACTGTAGAAATGTCACTGGTAACCCCAAAAGTGTCAAAAATGTCAGTCAAGGGTCCGATCTGTCCGCCGCAATGACGCAGTACCGCAAAAATAATCGCAGATCGCCGCCATTACGCGTTAAAAAAAAAACAACAAAAATGACAAAAATCTTTCCCTTTGTTAGTAAACGCGATAACTTTTGCGCAAACCAATCAAAATACGCTTTTTGCGATTTTTTTTACCAAACATATGTAGCATAAAACAAATTGGCCGAAAATGTTAAAAAATTTTGATTTTTACATTTTTTGGGGGGGAATTTCATATAAAAAAATGTGAAAAATATTGTTATTTTTGCAAAATTGACGCACTTTTTTTGTTTATAGCGCATGATCAAAAAATTGCACAGGTGATCAAATACCACCAAAAGAAAGCTCTGTTTGTGGGAAAAAAAGGACGCCAAATTCGTTTAGGTACAGCGTCGCACGACCGCGCAATTGTCCGTTAAAGTCACGCAGTGCCGAATCGCAAAATACCCCCTGGTCGGAATGGGGGTAAAATCTTCCGGGGCTTAAGTGGTTAAAAGAGCAGTGCGTGACAGACAGCCCAGAAATCTCAAAGAAATGGAAGACTTTTGTAAGGAAGAATGGGCAAAGATACCTCAATCAGGATTTGAAAGACTCTTGGCTGGCTACAAAAAGCGTTTACAAGCATTGATACTTGCCAAAGGGGGCAGTGCAAGATATAAACTCTGCAGGGTGCCCAAACTTTTGCAGACACCATTTTTTTGTTTTCTGTAATTTTGAAAGTGTAAATGATGGAAATAAAATCTAACTTTTGTTGACATATTATAAGAATGTCTAATCTGTAATTTGATACCTTTTGGAGATTCTTCCATCTTTCCTTGGCTTCTTTATGCACATTAATACAATTTTTTACCTGGGGTGCCCAAACTTTCGATCACCACTGTAGTTATTTAAATATTTTTTTTTTAAATATATATATATTTGTTTCACAAATTAGACATCCTTGTATTTACTTATATATATCCACTCTCAACCTGCTGTTTCGCTGCTTTCACTTCCACACCCGTCGGTGAGGCGAAGCTTGGGCATCTTTCTCTCCGTATCCACTGGGGTGCTTCGGGTGGTTCTGGGGGGTGCACTGAGACATTGGTTCCTTATGTAGATATTCTACCTGTTTTTTGATACTTTTTGATATCCTATTCTATTGTTTGTTATACAGGAAAACTCAGGACAACACTGCTACAGTACATTATAATGCATACCCCTGAAGAAGCAGTTGGGTCCAATATCCGGTACCTATATCGGATGTACTAAGCACTGAGAATTCCCTTATGTATTTTATAATGTCTTCTGTGTTATATGTATGGTGTTTTTAAACTTTGCATAAATAAATTCTATATGTTTTATTTTTTGGTTATGTGTTATTCTACATGAAATAGTACGGTACCATCTTAAAAATCACATTTAGCCCTCACTATTTCTCATTCAAATCTATTCTGATCCGTCTTTTTCTTGGAGTTATTTCTCCTACTGCATCTTTGGTCGATAGGCTCTGTCACCTGGGTCTATCCCCTTTTCTTTTTGGGTTGACTCCCACTATCAAAACGATTTTTTTAAAATAAATATTAATACACTATTTAGTTATTTTCTGATTTATGGTGGTGTGGCAGAGTGGAGGAGTGCTAATTTGGATCCATGACAAGTGTGGGCCATGTATAAAGAGCTGTAAGGAAACTCATCATTCAGGTGATTTTTGACCTTCTTCTTTTTAGTTAAAGAGGTCATGTCAGTCTGGTGAGTGATATTCCAGTAAAACACACTGGGTGCAAATGAAATTGATTACACTTCACGTTGAAGAATAAAGAAGCTTTGTTTAAGAAGAGCACAAATGAGTTTTATTTAAAGCAATATTTTTTTGTTAGCACTTTGACATGCACTTTATTGTATCTGATTGCGTTAAAATTATTTATTGCATATTTTAGTCACTATTGCACATTTATTTGAGTATGGCACCCCTTCCATTTGTTCTTAAGTCCAATTAAGGAAAAACAAATATATATGTTTTGAGTGTTTTGCAGAAAATACGGTATAGTGAATTGACAGTTGCAGGATCGCATGCTATAGGAAAAATGTGCCTGGACACCTACACACCGCATGCAATCTGGTTCTGTGAATGGAGCCTACTGTTTCCTATATAGAAGGTGAAATTGCTTTAATTTTACATATTGTTACATTAAAAAATATTTTTAATATAAATTTGTTTATGTGCTCATTGTTTTTTTTTTGTTCTTGTTTGTTGTAATCTCTAATTTATATGATGGGATAGTGAAGAAAAAAAGATAACTTACAACAACAAATTGATTAACTTTTATTATTAACACTATGAGTGAACCTATTAAGTTTTAATGAATCCCTTTATTTTTTTCTAAAAATCCCATGGGGTCTCCATCTGTATTTAGCAGCTTGTATAAATGAAGGCTTTCTCTGCTCAATAGCGTAACATCCCAGTCTGCTCCCTGCAAGAATTGGCTGGTAAGAATGCGCTCTTCTTTCCTAATTAGACATATTTATTAAAAGCACGTTTGTGCAGCAAATGAAGTCTATTAAAACAGAAATAGATAAGCAGAAGGATGTGTAGTTAGATATTTTTGTGTCATTATTTACTAAATATTTAAATAATATACCAGTTTTAATGTGGTCTTTGCTCACTAGTTGATCGTATACTGTCTATATAATGGCAAAGTATTGTGTTCAAATAAAAAGTGACAAAATAATGTAACAACTTCTAGCAGGATGGACATCAAAACTGTTACACAAAAATGTATTTTTTTTTTGTTTTTTATAGAGTTTACATCTTTAGTCCTCATGAATGAAGATGGTAGTCTAGTACAGTGGATATAAAAAGTCTACACACCCCTGTTAAAATGTCAGGTTTCTGTGATGTAAAACGAGACAAAGATAAATAATTACAGAACTTTTTCCACCTCTAATGTGACCTATAAACTGTAAAACTCAGTTGAACAACAAACTGAAATATTTTAGGTGGAGGGAAGTAAAAATAAAAAACAAAAATAATTGTTCATAAGTGTGCACACCCTTAAACTAATACTTTGGTGAAGCACCTTTTGATTTTATTACAGCACTCAGTCTTTTTAGGTATCTATCAGCATGGCACATGTTGATTTGGCAATATTTGCCCACTCTTCTTTGCAAAAACACCTCACAGAATTTCAATCGGATTCAGGTCTGGGCTCTGGCTGGGCTATTACAAAACTTTAATCTTTGATGTTTTTCTTCATAACCCCATAGCCCAGACATATGAAGAATATGGGAGATTGTTGTCACATGTACCACACAGCCAGTCCTTGCCAGATATTCCTTTAGATCTTTTAATATTGCTGTAGGCCTTGTCTTTTCATCAATTTTGGAGGGATGTCCAGTTCTTGGTAATGTCACTGTTGTACCATATTTTCTCCAGTTGATGATGTCCGTCTTCACTGTGTTCCATGGTATATCTAATGCCTTGGAAATTCTTTTGCACCCTCATTCTGACTGATACCTTTTAAATATGAGATCCCTCTGCTGCTTTCAAAGTTCTCTGCGGACCATGGCTTCTGCTGTACGATGCGACTAAGAAAATGTCAGGAAAGACCTACTAGAACAGCTAAACTTTATTTGGGGTTAGTCAGGGGCTTTTAAAGGATGGCAGGTGTGTACTGACTTAGGGAATCACATGAGTTTGAATGTGATTGCCTAATTCTGAACACAGCTACATCCCCAGACATAAAAGGGTGTGCACACGAATGCAACCACCTTTTTTTTCTTTTTTTTTTTTACCCCCCCCCCCCCCCCCAACAGATTTCAATTGAGTCATATAGTTAATAGGTCCCATAAAAGGTGGAAAAAGTTCTGAATTGATTTATCTTTGTCTCATGTTTTTACATCACAGGAACCTGACATTTTATTAAGTGTGTGTAGACTTTTACATATCCACTGTATGTATTTTTGGGGGTCCCCATTGCATTACTTACAAAATAAAAGAAGCTTCAGAGAAAAAGTGAATTAACAGCTTTTTTTTTTAACTGTGTTACTTTTGCTATACAGCCCCCCCCCCCTTCCTCCAATCCAAACCAAATCCTTCAGATCTGGTATTATTTGTTAAAGAGGGCAAGGGACTCTTTCCAACAACCCTAGCCTGGTGGCTCAATCACAATAGAACAACAATTGAAAATTCTAGGTTTTCAGAATATCAGATATGACCTTATATTTTGTAATATGTTACTTAATTGTTAAAATCCTCTGCTGCCTGAGGTAGAGGTCCCTAATGGCCTCAAAATGTCTATGTTTTCTGTTGTTTTCTGTTGATCCTGTCTGTTTATCTAAAAATGGTGTGCTGGTGATATCTTGGATGGGACTTAATGAATCTAATAAAAACATTCTAATTAATAGTCTAACGTCAGTGATGCCATGAAGATAAGTAATTAGGATAAGGAAGCTCATTGAAGCAGAATTCATCTCTGACACCCTATGCTCTGCAATGTTTTCATAAGTCTGTTTCACTTGACAATAATCTTAGTCTAACTGGCTGTTGGAAAGAGCAGGCAGGCACAGAAGAAATGGGGAAATTTAAACATAATAAAGGAGACAGATAAAAGTCATCAGAAAGTAAAATAGTGAAAACAGCCAGAAGTTGGTGAATGTCCATATTGGGACAATGTGAGCAATTTAGGTTGATTTAACCACTTCAATACAGGGCACTTTCGCCCCCTTCCTGCCCAGGCCAATGTTCACCTTTTAGCGCTGTTGCATTTTGAATGACAATTGCGCGGTCATGCAACACTGTACCTAAACCAGATTTATGTCATTTTCCCCCCACAAATTGAGCTTTCTTTTGGTGGTATTTGATCACCGCAAGGTTTTTTCTTTTTTGCTAAACAAATAAAAAAAAGACCGAAAAATTTGAAAAAAAAAAAAGTTTTTTTGTTTATGTTATACAATTTTGTAAATAAATACGTTTTTTCCTGCACTGATGAGCACTGATGAGACTGCACTGACAGGCACTGATGAGGAGGCACTGATGGGGTGGCACTGAAGGGGTGGCACTGATAGGCGGCACTGATAGGCAGCACTGATAGGCACTGATATGTGGCACTGATAGGTAGCACTGATATGCAGCATTGGTGGGCACTGATAGACGGCACTGCTGGGCACTGATAGGCGGCATTGATGGGCACTGATAGGTGGCACTGATGGGCACTGATAGGTGGCAGTGATGGGCACTAATGGGCACTGATAGGCAGCACTGGTGGGCACTGATGGGCACTGAAAGGCGGCACTGATCGGCACTGACGGGCGGCACTGATGGGCACTAATGGGCTCTGATAGGCGGCACTGGTGGGCAATAATGGGCACTGGTGGGTGACACTGATATATGGCAATGATGGCCACTGGTGGGCAGCACTGATAGGGAGGGCACTGGCGGGAAGCACTGATGGGAAGGGCAATGGCTAGCTCCCTGAGCCCTGATTGCCATCCCTGGTGGTCATAATGGGCATCCCTGGGGTCATGGGTGAGCATCCCTGGGGTCATGGGTGGGCATCCCTGGTGGTTCTAGTGGCACCCCCCCCCCCGAGGGTCTGCACTGGTAATCAATGATCTGATTACCAGTGCCGACCCCCCCCCTGTCAGGGGAGCCGCCGATCAGCGCTCCTTTACTCGTGCCTGTCAGGCACGTACTGAGGAAAGCTGATCAACGGCTCTTCCTGTTTACTATGTGACCAGCCGTGATTGGACACGGCTGGTCACATGGTAAAGAGCCTACATCAGTAGGCTCTGTACCGAGATCGGAGATGCAGGGAGTCAGAATGACACCTCGCATCACCGATCGCCGCCATATGACGTCCGGTCAGGATAATACAACCACATTCCCGCCATCATTCTGCTATAGGGCGGGCGGGATGTGGTTAAGTAAATCTGCCCGTTAAATTTTAGTGTTTCTGCAGTTAAACATACTCAAAATGTTTAAATTAACCTTCTGTATACATATTTGGATATTTGTATAGTTTCTGAAAAAAATCACTTGCACATGCTACTTTTTTTAAAGACTAAATAAAATATTAGGTTTAAAAATTCAAGAGAAAAGAATTTGCGTACTCCTTGCATAATCATTGAAAATGTGGTATTGCTGTAGGATTCTAGGATAACTGAACTGGGAATGGATGACAAAGCAAAACTGTTCAGCTACAGCAACCCCTCATTCACACATTTTAGTTATTTTTATCATTTCTTAGTAAACCATGATTCACAGGGTGAAATAAGGGCAGACAGATGCTCTATACTGAGAATCAAGATTTAAGAAAAGAAAGCAAACCTTACATTTGCTTTTTATTAAACTAGAAGAGAATAGACTGATGTAGGACAGTATGAATCAAGACTAAACAGTGGTGACCAGCTGATGTTATATACATTTAAAAATACAAAATCAATACCAGCTATGAAGCATGGAACACCCCACTGTCCAATATACTGCAAGTCCTATCTTTATGCCTATTATTTGAAGACTAAGGGGAGGATTTACTAAAGGCAAATAGACTGTGCACTTTGAAAGTACATCTGCACTCTGCAAGTGCAATTGCACTTATTTTCCCCAGAGCTTGAGTCAATGTGGTAAAGTTCTGCTGATTTCCATCACCCAATCATGTGCAAGCAGGGCTGCTGTTAGAAATCCTTGGGCCCTGTACAGCCTTCCTGACAGCCCCCCACCCAGCCCTGCCTACACCCCACCCCCCTGGGGTGCAGAAAAACAGCAACACTGACTTCCCCCCCCCCCCCTGCTACGCTCCAAAAATGAAAAGAGAACCCCACTATTGGGCCCCTCTGTTGAACTGATGGGGTCCAGGGAAATGTAATTAAAGTAGGAGTGGGGGTGTAGTCTTATAAAATCCATTTATTAATTTAGGAAGAAATGAACAATAAAGTTATCCTGGGCCCCCCTGTTTAGCTGATGAGGTCTGGGCCCAGTACAACAGGAGCAGTTGTACTGCCTTATTGGCGGCCCTGTGTGCAGGTAAAGCACTCTTTATTTTCCTTGCACCTGATTGGGTAATCTTTACATAGTGAAGCTTCACACATCAACTATGCTCTGGAGAATATTAGTGCAATTGCACTTGCAAAGTGCACAGTTTTTTTTTTACTTTAGTAAATCTACCCTTATGTGTGATCTCCTTATTTGGCAGCGACAACAGAATCCCTGAGAAGTCCCGAGCTTCCCCTTTTGTTGTTTAATTTCTTGTAAGTGCATTGAAAACTATTTTTATTATTGGAAGAAGATGATAAATCAACTGAAATGGAATAATATCCTTTTGGGTAGAAATTAAAAGAACCCAATTTTATGTTTGTGTATACTTGACATATACATACACTATATTACCAAAAGTATTGCGACACCTGCCTTTACACGCACATGAACTTTAATGGTATCCCAGTCTTAAGCCCCGTACACACGTACCGATGTTCGGCCGTCTTTTGTCCAGTGTTGTTTTGGTTGAAATGTGCTCTAGACTGCACACGAATTTTGTCGGCCAACAACAACCAACTGCAGAAGTGATGTCATGTTCTGGTCTACTTTTCGTGTGTTTTTTCTTCACTGAGCATGCCCAGTCTTGATCATCACATTTTTGTCGGCCAAAATCTGTACTGACTGACGAACAATCGGCCGTTCTTTGTTGGCCAACAAAAATTTTATAGCCTGCATTCCAGATTTTGTTTGGCCGAAAAGTCGCAGTCGATTGTCGGAAGCATCATACTAACAAGCCGATAATTGGCCGATCGGATGTTGGCCGACTATTTACGGCCAACAATCGGTGCGTGTGTACGGGCCTTTAGTCTTTAGGGTTCGATAATGAGGTGGCCTTAGACATGTGCAATTCTTTTGCCCTTGAGTGTTTTTCTGTGTCAGACTTCATTCCATCCAGAGTCCAGACAGGGTGTGGTGAGCCAGTGGCACTGTTTTCTTTGATTTGTGAGTCTCTTGTGACACGGAGAGTGAGAGATAAATTATTACGAATGCAACTGAAATTACGAATTATCTGAAGTAACGAATGCCACATCTAAACGAATGAAACAGAAGGAATATAAATGAATCCAAAGTTACGAATTATCCAAAGTAACAAATGCTGTTCACAATGAATGATCTGGTAAGCAACCAAAAAAAAATTGAATGAATCGAAAACGAAACAAAATTAATTTTTCGGCAGTGCACGTCTAGTTGGCCTACCCTTTCCAGCTATAACAGCTTCAACTTTGCTGGAAAGGCTGTCCACAAGGTTTAGGAGTGTGTCTATGGGAATGTTTGACCATTTTTCAAGAAGTGCATTTGTAAGGTCTGGCAATGATGTGGACGAGAAGGCCTAGCTTGCAGTCTCCACTGTAATTCATCCCAAAGATGTTCTATCGGGTTGAGGTCAGGACTCTGTGCAGGCCAGTCAAGTTCCTCCACCTCAAACTCACTCATCCATGTCTTTATGGACCTTGCTTTGTGCACTGGTGCGCAGTCATGTTGAAACAGGACGGGGCCATCGCCAAACTGTTCATACAAAGTTGGGAGTATGAAATTGTCCAAAATGTCTGGGTATGCTGATGCCTTAAGAGTTCCCTTCACTGGAAGTAAGAGGCAAAGCCCAACCCCTGAAAAACAACCCCATACCAAAATCCCCTTTCCACCAAATTATTTAGACCAGTGCACAAAGCAAGGCCCATAAAGACATGGGTGAGAGAGTTTGGGGTGGAGGAACTTGACTGGCCTGCACATAGTCCTGACTTCAGCGCGAGAGGATGAATTTAGAGCGGAGACTGCGACCCAGGCCTTCTCGTCCACATTAGTGCCTGACCTCACAAATGCACTTCTGGCAAAACATTCCCATAGACACACTCCTAAGCCTTGTAGACAGCCTGCCCAGAAGAGTTGAAGCTGTTATAGCTGCAAAGGGTGGGCCAACTCAATATTGAACCCTACAGACTAAGACTGGGATATCATTAAATTTCATGTGCATATAAAGGCAGACGTCCCAATACTTTTGGTAATAAAGTGTATTTATATTCACACACATGTAATTGAACCTAACACATCTTCAAAAGCTTAATCACAAGTATTTATGTAATTTCTTTTTTAACTTTACAAAAAAGTTATTATTGATAATAATCTGCCCGGACAACAAAATCATAAAACACACTGGATTTACTTTGTTGCAAACTCTCACCAGGTCACAGACCTCAGGATCATCCTGTGAAGGGGATAGCAGGAACAAAGAGGCTACAGTGTGGAGACTGTACACTAGGCACAAAGCAGGAAAATACCCAGGTACAGGTGGTGGAAAGCAAGTGATTAGTCAGGTCCAGTCAAGGGTCAATGGCAGGTGGCAATCAAGAGAGTATCCAGGTCAGTCTGGGTCAGAAATGGCCAGGCAATCTCACAGATAAATATTACAGCTCGTTGCACAAAGGTACCTGTCAATAAGACATTGATAGTATCAGCCACTTCAAGGGCTAAGACCAAACACTCTTATGGTCAAAGAACACCCATTATGCATTATTTTAGGGAAATCTCACAGGGATTCTGCAAGTACCACTGGAAGTCCTGGCAGGGATTCTGCGAGTACCATTGGAAGTCCTGGCAGAGATGTCAAGAGTAGTGGTGGAGCAGCTTTGTCGTAGTGCGGGTTTTTGTATTCAAGGGTTATAAAGTATTGTTCATCATGGTTGATGCTGGATCTATGTTGCTGGACAACCTGACTGATGCTGGATTTACATCATGAAATAATATTTTTTTTGGGGGGGAAAGGGGAATTTTTAAATGAAAAACCTTTTTTTTACTCACTTTTTAATTTTTTGTGTGAAAGACTAACAAGAGGAATTTTGTACCGCATACTCAATGATGCAGAGAGGAGAAACAGATATCTGGGGAAACCCTTAGTCTAAAGGAAACTTTTAGAGCCCAATAAAGTATCCTTCCACAGACACCTTCGCTTCCAAAATAGCGGGTGTTCATCTCTCTCTTACATCATCTCACTGCTTACTATTTGCTCCAGGTTACCACACTAAAAATGAGACTTATTCACACACTTTGTGTTGCCATCCATTGGTAATCGCCCTACATTGGAAATCTCAACACATACCAATTTTTTACCAAGTCAAACTCTGTATGGATTCTATAAGCTGGGTTAAAAGGGTCATGCCATTTACCATAGTGTACCCTGTTATGATAAAAAATGGTCCCCTTAGTATGATCATTATTTTTGAATTCCCCCTCATAAGTTTTTCAGAACTTGATCTTCACTTCTAGGTTGATATTGATGCTTATCTTTTAGCACTATGTTACATGGATATCACTGTTGTCAGAGAACTCATTGTACTTTGTCTTATTTAAAATAATAAATATCAGCCACATAACAGCCATAGTCATGTCCCAAAAACTTGACAAAGTTTTGTACTAATATGTAATGTTACTATTGCAATATGTTATTCTCTTTGTACCACCTTTTGTAATTTTCTAATAAAAAGTTTGCAAACAAAAACAAGTCTCCTTCCACAGGCCCCCACATCCACCAATTCAGGGATGTGGGTATGAGGCCCTTGGCTGCACTAACATGGGTACCCTCACAATGTTGATTGCATGTGGTTGCACGCATGCATGCTTTTCTCTTTTTAAGAAAAAAGGGTATGGGGTCTCCCTCAAAATCAATAGTAGACACTTACGCATGGCTGAAATATGGCTGGCTAGAAAAAGATGGGGCAGTAAGCATGTGCCCTTCCTCTCTCCTGAACTATATTAGGTGGGTGTGAGGGTCTTCAGGGGCAATTTATAGGAATCTGGAAACCCGTTTTAAAAAAAGGGAGCCAAAGATATCATCAGAATCTCAAAGCCCTTTTTTGGATAAAGGGACCTCCAGATATCTAACCTTTTCCCCTCTATGAATGAGTAAAAACAAGCACACTGTAGAAAAAAAACTTGAACAACGACACTAGCTGACACAACAGCCTGTTGCAACGATGATCTTTTCCTGCCTCCCATCACAAATGACAGCTTCTCACTGGCTGCTGAATGACAATAAAATTGAACAAAGCATACAAGGACATGTCATTTAGCAGCAGTAGGATATTTTTTATGTCAGGTATGTTAAGGCGTTATTTGTACCAGTCCACAACATCTCATACAGGTCTAAGGCATCCTGTAAAGTTTTTATTTAAAGGATTTGTGTATTTTTGATTTTGTACTTTAAAGTGGTTGCAAAGGCACAAGGTTTTCTATCTCCAAACATTCTTTGCATGAAAGTAAAAAACCTGTGTGCAGCAGCCCCCTCCCCAGGCTCCCCTCGCAATCCAGCGATGTCCACGAGAGCCTTGCCTCTCCAGGGATTCAAAATCATGATTGGCTTCCGCTGCTTTCAATTACAGCCAGTGAGCCAATAAGGAGACAAAGAGGGTGGGGCCAAGCCACGAATCCATGTGTGAATGGATACACAGAGCCACGGGTCAAGAGCATGCCTGCTTGGGTGCCCCCAGAGAATGCTGCTTTCTGTGGGGGCACCCGGCAGGAGGGAGGAGCCGGCTGCTTTTTGCAAAACCATTGCACAGAGCAGGTAAGAATTAAATGTTTTTTTATTTTAAACAAAAAAAAAACGAGACTTTAATATCACTTTAAGCCACAGTAAAAGACCCCATCCCTGCTAAACTGTATTTTTTTTTTAAATATATTGATACAGCTCCCCTATAGCAGTGCCCAGCTACCCTTGCCTTTTTTTAACAAAAGCTTGCAAATTAGCCTTGAAAAAAAGGCTGCAAAAAAAAAAAAAAAAACCCACAAGAATTAGATCCTATAGACTTCAATGGGATTTGCTATTATGCTTGGCTGGGTTTGCAGGTTATTATATAAACCAAACCCAAGTCAATTCACTCATTGCTATTAACTATTGCTATTAACAATACAAAATATTATATAATACCATGTAAAATAACACTAAGCTCTAAATAAAGTCTAAATAATAAGGCCTAACTAAGGTCGTATTAATCATGGTTTAGGTTTTAAGACAACTTTTAATTAATCTATAATAATCCTTTTCGTAGTATATACGTGTTTGAAAACATATCTGCATTCTTTCTATTAATAGCTTAAAGTGGAGGTCACAATTTGACATCCAGTAATGTTCTGCTCCACAGAAGGCTTAAAACAAATCTATTTATTATGACAGTCAACCAAGAGATCAAAACCAGTGGGCTTGTAGAAATCCCCCTTAGCATTTGCTATAAGGTTATTAAGACAAGGAGTCCAAGGGCAATCTCTGAAGATGATACCAACGATGGACAGGCAAATTAACTCTACACAACAGATTTGTAACAAAGTCATGTTGGCAAGGCAAAGATGCCTTGGGGCTTAGGTTTCAGACAACACATATCAATGATAGCTGTAATGAATGGTCTAAAGACATGTACTCACACAATAAGAAGCTATTACAGAACCTTTTTTATATAATGAGTAAACTGCCTGCTCTTTGAATGACAAATTCAGAATGATGTGGTGGGGGTCAACAAAACTTTTGGTAAGACTTTGAAAACAAGAGGACCAAGAATATATAATACTGTAGTACCAACAGAGTTTTTCTCCTGTGTTTGAAGAGAAGGAGACAAGGTTCTACATTGGTTATTTGTAGGGAGGAAGTTTGAAGTCACTGGTTTGTGGAGAATCTGTGGGAGTCGAGGTTAGTGGATTCTGCAAATATATTGATCTTTCTTTCTGACCTTTCAACTGTGGTCAGCAGGGTTAGAGTAGTCAATGTTGGGGGCTTGTTATATGGCAATATTCCCACTATAAAATGATCAGTGCCAACAGCTTTTTGTCAGTGTGCATGTTGGATTGGTATAGGGAGATCCGACAATCACTGCATGTAGAGTTAGTTTCTATATGCTAAAAAGGAAGGTGAGCTAACCCTCGTAACCATGGTTACAATATAAAGTAACGCACAAATGCAAGCACATAATAATATGTACTGTTGATTAATTTGTATATTCTGCTTATTCTGTTAAGAGAGTACTTAACCGTCTGTGGTCCTGAAGAAGCGCAATGCGAAACGCGTCGGCCTTTTCAGACCAGTACAACACACGTACCTCCTGTAAACAATTTGTGTACAATGTTTGTATATCCATTTTGAACCTATATGGAGTTTTCGCTCCACAAATAGTTCTGTTTTTAATGCATTGTATCATACATATATAATTTCTTGTTTTTCTCTTTTAAAAAAGAATATTCTCAATAAAATGTCAATGTTTTAAATTAAACTATTTTGCCTATTCAGTATGTGCCTCTAAAGTCCACAATCCTTTGTTGGGCAACTTCTGTTGTACCAATTCTCTCCTTTTTTGTTTAGTTTCTATATGGTGCTATACCGTACTATGTTGTGCTTGCAATGAAGTGGGCTACATTTTTTTGTACCTCCTGTGTTCACAGTTCAGAGTGTCAGCAGTCTTTTTTAAGACTACTATTTTGTGTGTATCAGAAACAACAGTAGTTGCTGTTAAGCTTTTTGCTCAGACAAAGCTGCCCTTGCAGAAGATCTCTGCATTAATGTGTGGTAAGGTAGGGTACACCAAAGCACCACATAATAATCCCCCACATTGCCATAGCTGCCATAAAATTTAGGTAACCCTTGAAAGCCAGACAAGACCAAGTGGCTGACAATGCCTTCCTCTTCTTCCTCCTCACAGGTGCAATGCATCCAGTTGTCTTGCAAGTGCTGTTAATATGCCCACCTTCTCTTCATCTGCCATAGCCTGGCAAACTGGCTATGAGGAGCTGGCAACATTATTTAATCACAAGAGCATTGACTTTCTGCAAGAATGTAGTTGTGCGTAAAAATTACTCCTTTCAGATATTGATAATAAGGAAGACAGTGCAATGCCCATAGAAGATGAAGAGGGTTCAGCCACCCAGAAGTCAGTAACATGAGGCATGTATCAGCAAGAGGCAGGGATTTTCCAGAAACTGGATGTTACTGTAAAGTGGGCTCCAGTGATGAGGAGGGTGTGGATAATAAGTTGGCAGATCATCTGCAGGTGCCACTGATTGGAGAGAATGGAAAAGTTTGAGTAACAGCTAGGGAGGGTTTAGTCTTGGGTATCTTGCAGAGGACTGGAGGGAGCAGCCAACTTAACCCATCTAGTGGCACTGCCCCACAGGTACAAGACATAGTTATGCCCAGGACTGGTCCTCAGAGCTGTGGGCCTTTTTTAACTTATTTGTTGTTGTGGTCTGCAGCAACTCAGCTGTGGTAAAAGTACTAGCTATTTAGGTACTGCATGCATGCATGAGAAAAAATGACTCATGCAGTTTTTTGTTTTCTCAGTGCTTTGTAACTCCTTTTTGAGCCCTGGAGGTTGTAAAGCCTTTTGGGTGGGTGGAGGCCTCCAAGTCTAGGTCCATTTAATACATGGTAGCAGGTTCTCACTAATTGTGCAGCTGTGCGCTGTTTTTTTTTTTTCTTTAGCTTTTTGCCAACTGAGGCTCTGGGCTTCTTCCCCAGGAGACAGTGGTGCTTTGATTGAGCAGCAAGTGTGCATACTCTGTATATATTTTTATATCTCTGTTTCCACATTTTTTAGCACCTGACACAGTCAAGAGCTGTCATTTTATCTGCATCACCCTGTGTAGAATCTGGAGTTAAAGTACAGCTATGGAGTATAATGCCTTACTATGAGTACTACATTTCAAAGACCAACCTTCTCTCCACTAAGCTCTGTAAACAACAGTATAATGGCGTCTTCTATGACAAAACACAATGAGTGGGGCTAGCATACTTGACAAGCATGTCTACTGGAATGTGGACCAGAAGGAGAATATTTGCAGATTAGATGCATGCAGTGTAAAATAGCCATGTTTGGCTTTTTATATACAGTGCATTGCAAAAGTATTCGGCCCCCTTGAACTTTTCGACCTTTTGCCACATTGCAGGCTTCAAACATAAAGATATAAAACTGTAATTTTTTGTGATGAATCAACAACAAGTAGAATACTATCTTGAAGTGGAATGACATTTATTGGATATTTCAAACTTTTTTAACAAATAAAAAACTGAAAAATCGGGCGTGCAAAATTATTCAGCCCCCTTAAGTTAATACTTTGTAGCGCCACCTTTTGCTGCGATTACAGCTGTAAGTCACTTGGGGTATGTCTCTATCAGTTTTGCACATCGAGAGACTGAAATTTTTGCCCATTCCTCCTTGCAAAAAAGCTCGAGCTCAGTGAGGTTGGATGGAGAGCGTTTGTGAACAGCAGTTTTCAGTTCTTTCCACAGATTCTCGATTGGATTCAGGTCTGGACTTTGACTTGGCCATTCTAACACCTGGATATGTTTATTTGTGAACCATTTCATTGTAGATTTTGCTTTATGTTTTGCATCATTGTCTTGTTGGAAGATAAATCTCCGTCCCAGTCTCAGGTCTTTTGCAGACTCCATCAGGTTTTCTTCCAGAATGGTCCTGTATTTGGCTCCATCCATCTTCCCATTTTAACCATCTTCCCTGTCCCTGCTGAAGAAAAGCAGGCCCAAACCATGATGCTGCCACCACCATGTTTGACAGTGGGGATGGTTTGTTCAGGGTGATGAGTTGTGTTGCTTTTACGCCAAACATAACGTTTTGCATTGTTGCCAAAAAGTTTGATTTTGGTTTCATCTGACCAGAGCACCTTCTTCCACATGTTTGGTGTGTCTCCCAGGTGGCTTGTGGCAAACTTTAAACGACACTTTTTATGGATATCTTTAAGAAATGGCTTTCTTCTTGCCACTCTTCCATAAAGGCCAGATTTGTGCAGTATACGACTGATTGTTGTCCTATGGACAGAATCTCCCACCTCAGCAGATCTCTGCAGTTCATCCAGAGTGATCATGGGCCTCTTGGCTGCATCTCTGATCAATCTTCTCCTTGTATGAGCTGAAAGTTTAGAGGGACGGCCAGGTCTTCGTCGATTTGCAGTGGTCTGATACTCCTTCCATTTCAATATTATTGCTTGCACAGTGCTCCTTGGGATGTTTAAAGCTTGGGAAATCTTTTTGTATCCAAATACGGCTTTAAACTTCTCCATAACAGTATCTCGGACCTGCCTGGTGTGTTCCTTGTTCTTCATGATGCTCTCTGCGCTTTAAACGGACCTCACAGTGCAGGTGCATTTATATGGAGACTTGATTACACACAGGTGGATTCTATTTATCATCATTAGTCATTTAGGTCAACATTGGATCATTCAGAGATCCTCATTGAACTTCTGGAGAGAGTTTGCTGCACTGAAAGTAAAGGAGCTGAATAATTTTGCACGCCCAATTTTTCAGTTTTTTATTTGTTAACAAAGTTTGAAATATCCAATAAATTTCGTTCCACTTCATGATTGTGTCCCACTTGTTGTTGATTCTTCACAAAAAATTACAGTTTTATATCTTTATGTTTGAAGCCTGAAATGTGGCAAAAGGTCCCAAATTTCAAGGGGGGCGAATACTTTCGCAAGGCATGTATGTGAGTCCGCATTTTGCTTTTTAATAAATGTTGCGTTTTTAAATGTATTACCCTGTGAGAGTCCTTTCTTTCTTTATATTTTACTATCGTGGGAGTATGTTTGAGCACCCACCCGGATGGTACAATAATGATCAGGACTATTAACCCTTTCTGTGCTGATTGACCGTTTATCACCTAATGGACATGTATATTTGGTAAGGGACTCTTTTGTGCATGGAAGAAAGCACTGGTTGGTAGGAGTTTCTCACTTTCAGCAGTTCACCAGAAGTGGAGAATCTGCCACTTACCTTGGCTTGATCTTATATCCACGCGGTGTGGAGGATTAAGCACCCTTCCAGAGAATTAAGCACCTTTCTGTCTTTTAAAGACGCTATAAAGGACACTTGTCATTTTGATTTATATTTTGTATGATTTTGCATGGTCTCTTTTCTCACTATTTGGTGATGATTATCCACATCAATGTACATTTTTTGAATATGCACATGTATATTGAATCATTTGCAGTGATGCACATTACATTTGGTTTGTATTTGGTATCAAAGATCTTTGTGCTGGTAGTTTTTTTGTGTATCACCTGAGCACAGGGATTTCTTGTTTACTTTAGGTAATGAGGTAAAATCAATATATTGGATCGTAGAAGGGAATAAAAATCCTAGAGGATTTAATCCTTCCACAAGCTATTAACCCCTTCCCGACCACCCGACGGCTTTTTACTGTGGCAGGGTGGCTCCCCTGTGCAAACCGACGCAGACCTACGTCAGTCGCATGCGGGAAGCTAGGGGGCGAGCGCACGCTGCCGCTGGAGCCTATGCACGGGTCTATGCACGGGTCAGGCGGCTCCGATGTTGTAAAACACAGCTAACCATTCTTCTCCCTGAAAGGATCATAGAGCCCATGTGATCCTTCTATATAGGATCACATGTCTCTATGGTCATTTCAGATGCCACACCCCCCCTCAGTTAGAATCACACCCCTAGGCTTACATTTAACCCACTGATCACCCACAGGGTTAACCCCTTCCCTGCCAATGGCATTATCACAGTAACAGTGCATATTTTTAGCATTGATTACTGTAGTAATGTCACTGGTACCACCAAAAGTGTCAAAAATGTCAGTTAGGGTTCCGATCTGTCTGCCGCAATGTTGCAGTCCCGCAATAAAATCGCATTACTAGTAAAAAAAAACAATAAAAATTACATAAATCTTTCCCGTAGTTAGTAGACGCAATAACTTTTGTGCAAACCAATCAAAATACGCTTATTGCGATTTTTTTTTATACCAAAAACATGTAGCAGAAAACAGATTGGCCTAAAATGTTAAAACATTTTTATTTATTTATTTATTTTTTTTGAGAATGTCATATAGCAGAATGTGAAAAATATATATTTTTTTTTTCAAAATTGTCACTCTTTTTTTGTTTATAGCGCAAAAAATAAAATTTGCCCAGGTGATCAGATACCACCAAAAGAAAGCTCTATTTGTGGGAAAAAAGGACATCAATTACAGCATTGCACGACCGCGCAATTGTCCATTAAAATAACACAGTGCCGAATCGCAAAATAGGGCCTGGTCAGGAAGGGGGCAAATCCTTGCGGTCTTAAAGTGGTTAAAAACATAAAAAAATGTTCTTCTTTAAATTCTGTATTTATTGTGAATTATTTAACTATTTAAATCTGGAGACACATTCAGTAATATGAATGATACAATTTAAAACATACATGCCTCACCTATTTTGACACTTTGACAGTTTTTATGTGCATAATGGAATTTATATGAAACATACTGTCTAATTATGCTAATGATTTGGAAAATTGTCAAAGCTAAATACTCTAGAATACAATGTGATTCAAAAAGGGTAATGCAAAAGTAAAGCTGATTTATTCATAACAGAATGAACCTAACACAACTGTATCAGAACATGAAATACAGTTATAACATGAAAGGACACATTAACTGTCCAAGTTTTACCTCTTCGCCACCACTGTTCATGAGCCCTGTTGGTGACTAGTGATGTCGCGAACCTAAAATTCGCCGTTCACGAACGGCGAACGCGAACATCGGCAAATGTTCGCGAACCGGCGAACCGGGCGAACCGCCATAGAGTTCAATAGGCAGGCGAATTTTAAAACACACAGGGACTCTTTCTGGCCACAATAGTGATGGAAAAGTTGTTTCAAGGGGACTAACACCTTGACTGTGGCATGCCGGAGGGGGATCCATGGCAAAACTCCCATGGAAAATTACGTAGTTGACGCAGAGTCGGGTTTTGATCCATAAAGGGCATAAATCACCTAACATTCCTAAATTGTTTGGAATAACGTGCTTTAAAACATCCAGTGTGTGAATACGATCAGGTATGATGTTTTATCGGTCAAGTAGTGTAAGGGTTACGCCCGCTTCACAGTGACAGACCAAACTCTGACAGACCAAACTCCCTATTTAACAACAGTCAGTCAGTCCATTTGCACAACCGCAAACTCCCCATTTGCACAAGGTTGGATACCAAGCTAGCCATGTCCCGTTCCATTGAAGGTCTCTTCCTCCACCCAGCCACATACAACACCAAGGGTCCCCGAAAGGTGACAACAAGCCCCCTGGGACGCCTGCTGTGGCTGGTATTCCACCTCCTCAAAGCCACCTTCCTCCTCTGACTTCTCTTCTTCAGACTCCTCTCTCTGCGTTGCCACAGGTCCAGCAATTGACAACGACAAGGCTGCTTCTGGTGGTGATGGGGAGTGGACCACAACTCTTCCTCTTCATGCTCATCTACAGCCTGATCCAGTACTCTTCGCAGGGCACGCTCCAGAAAAAACGCATATGGGATGAGGTCGATGATGTTGCCTTGGGTTCGACTGACCACCAGGGTTGTCACCTCCGCAAAAGGACGCATGAGCCTACAGCCATTGTTCATGAGCATTCAGTAACGCGGCCAAAAAATACCCAGCTCCGCAGAAAGAATGAAAGAAAATGAATGTTTTTTCTATGAAAAATTATCCTGCGGATCGCTTTTGGTCTGTTCACAATGAAGCAACGACCTTATCATCTGGGGTGTGCCAACACACTCCTAGAGGTGATCGCTTCATTGTGATACGCAAGCCCCTTCACCACGACAAGGTAACGATCACGAAGGGGAATTGACACATGTATGTGCCTTTTTTTTTGTTTTTTGTTTTTTTGCAGCCACAGAGGCCAGAAAAATTAGGCATGTACACGTGCATGAAAAAGCAGGTATTGTTGCAGCCGCTGCTGTAGCAGCGGCCTGAAAAATTGAGGTTTTCAAGGCAGAAAGTGCACTAAAACATTGCGGCTTGAACCGTAGTTGGTGGCGGAGACGTCACGTAAGTCATCCGGCATGCAGAGAATGATTAAAGACAGCAGCGTGTGGACCATTTTTAGGCCAAGGCATCTCAGTCATCACCAGGCCTTTTTTAGTCAAATGCATCCCCCACTGTCAGTCCCTTCGGGATCCATGCCTCATTCATCTTAATAAACGTGAGGTAATCAAGACTTTTTTGACCTAGGCGACTTCTCTTCTCAGTGACAATACCTCCTGCTGCGTTGAAGGTCCTTTCTGACAGCACACTTGAAGCGGGGCAGGCCAGAAGTTCAATGGCAAATTGGGATAGCTCAGGTCACAGGTCAAGCCTGCACACCCAGTAGTCAAGGGGTTCATCGCTCCTCAGAGTGTCGATATCTGCAGTTAAGGCAAGGTAGTCTGCTACCTGTCGGTCGAGTCGTTCTCTGAGGGTGGACCCCAAAGGGCTGTGGCGATGCATAGGACTAAAAAAGCTCCGCATGTCCTCCATCAACAAGACGTCTGTAAAGCGTCCTGTCCTTGCCGGCGTGGTTGTGGTGGTAGGAGGAGGATTACTTTCACCTCTTCCCCTGTTGGATTCCCGTTGTGCTGTGACATCACCCTTATATGCTGTGTAAAGCATACTTTTCAACTTATTTTGTAGCTGCTGCATCCTTTGCGACTGCCGGTAATTGGGTAACATATCAGAGACTTTCTGCTTATACCGGGGGTCTAGTAGCGTGGCCACCCAGTACAGGTCGTTCTCCTTCAGCCTTTTTATACGAGGGTCCCTCAACAGGCATGACAGCATGAAAGACCCCATTTGCACAAGGTTGGATGCCGAGCTACTCATGTCCAATTCCTCGTCCTCACTGATGTCATTGAAGGTGTGTTCTTCCCCCCAGCCACGTACAACACCAAGGGTACCAGATAGGTGACAACGAGCACCCTGGGATGCCTGCTGTGGTTGGTGTTCCTCCTCCTCAAAGCCACATTCCTCCTCTGACTCCTCTTCCTCACACTCCTCTTCCAGTGTTGCCGCAGGTCCAGCAAGCAATGGTAAGGCTGTTTCTGGTGGTGGTGATGGTGACCACAACTCTTCATCTTCCTCTTCACGCTCATCTACGGCCTGATCCAGCACTCTTCGCAGGGCACGCTCCAGGAAAAAAAAATATGGGATGATTATGTCGCTGATGGTGCCTTCGGTGCGACTCACTAGGTTTGTCACCTCCTCAAAAGGACGCATGAGCCTACAGGCATTGCGCATGAGTGTCCAGTAACGTGGCAAAAAAATACCCAGCTCCGCAGAGGCTGTCCTAGCACCCCGGTCATACAAATACTCGTTGACTGCTTTTTCTTGTTGGAGCAGGCGGTCGAACATTAGCAGTGTTGAATTCCAACGTGTCGGGCTGTCGCAAATCAAGCGCCTCACTGGCATGTTGTTTCGCAACTGAATATCTGCAAAGTGCGCCATGGCCTTGTAGGAACGCCTGAAATCGCCACACACCTTCCTGGCCTGCTTGAGGACGTCCTGTAAGCCTGGGTACTTCTGCACAAAACGTTGCACAATCAGATTCAACACATGTGCCATGCACGGCACATGTGTCAACTTGCCCAAATTCAATGCCGCTAACAAATTGCTGCCGTTGTCACACACCACTTTGCCGATCTCCAGTTGGTGCGGGGTCAGCCACTGATCCACCTGTGCGTTCAGGGCGGACAGTAGTGCTGGTCCGGTGTAACTCTCTGCTTTCAGGCAAGTCAACCCCAACACAGCGTGACACTGTCGTATCCGGCATGTGGAATAGCCCCTGGGGAGCTGGGGGGGTGCAGTTGGTGTGGAGCAAGACGCAACAGCAGGAGAGGACTCAGCCGAGGAGGTTAGCAAAGAGGATGGAGTAGGAGGAGTAGAGGAGGTGGCAGCAGGCCTGCCTGCAAGTCGTGGCGGTGTCACCAACTCCTCTGCAGCAGAGCCACGCATTCCATGCTTGGCAGCCGCCAGCAGGTTTACCCAATGCGCAGTGTAAGTTATATACCTGCCCTGACCGTGCTTTGCAGACCAGCTATCAGTGGTCAGATGGACCCTTGCCCCAACACTGTGTGCCAGACGTGACATGATTTCCTTTTCCACAATAGAGTACAGGTTGGGGATTGCCTTTTGTGAAAAATAATTTTGGCCGGGTACCTTCCACTGCGGTGTCCCAATAGCGACAAATTTTTTGAAGGCCTCAGACTCCACCAGCTTGTATGGTAAAAGCTGGCGGGCTAAGAGTTCCGACAAGCCAGCTGTCAGACGCCGGGCAAGGGGGTGACTCTGTGAGATTGGCTTCTTACGCTCAAACATTTCCTTGACAGACACCTGACTGTGGGCAGGTGAGCAGGAACTGCTGAAGGTGAGAGGCGGAGGGGCGGGTTGTTGATAGGGGGCATGGAGGACAGCAGTGGTTGACGTGGCTGAAGATGCTGGACCAGGAGGAGGATGGTGGCTTTCAGTTTGTGTGCTGCTTTTACTCATGTGTTGATCCCATAGGCGTTTGTGATGTGAGATCATGTGCCTTCGCAAAGCAGTTGTACCTAGGTGGGTGTTGGACTTCCCACGACTCAGTTTCTTTTGGCACAGGTTACAAATGGCATCGCTGATATCAGAGGCAGACACACAAAAAAAATGCCACACTGCTGAGCTTTGCAAGGATGGCATTCTGGTGGTGGCAACAGCTTGCGTTGATTGGCGTGCTGTCTGGCTGACCCCGGGTGCCGAATCTACATGCTGTCTGACTGCGCCACTAGCTCCTTGCGATGACCTCCTCCCCCTGCTTCCAACTCGTCTCCTCCTCCTCTCTGTCTCCCCATCTGAACTTTTCCCCCTCTTCTTCTGCTCTTCGAGCAGGCACCCAGGTGACATCCACAGACACATCGTCATCATCAGCCGCTTCACTTGACAACTCAGCAAAGGCAGCAGCAGCAGGTACAACATCATCATCATCATCATCACAATGTATGTCCATGTGTATAATGCTGCCTGACTGAGACATATCCCCGTTATCTACATCCTCTGGCACTAATAGTTGCGCATCACTTATTTCTGCCAACTGATGTGAAAATAACTCCTCTGACAGATCAAGTGAAGCGGCTGTGGTGCTAGTGTTGGTGGTGGTGCCGGCGGGCTGGCGAGTGGTAAATTGAGAGGTGCCCGAAGCTGAGCTGGAGGAGGATGGTGCATTAAGGTTCCGAGCGGAAGCTGTAGACGATTGGGTGTCCTGTGTAAGCCAGTCAACTATGGCCTCATAATTTTTTGAGTTCAGGGTCTGTGGTGGCCTCTGAACACTGGGCATTATTCTAGGGCCTATGGAAATCACAGCACCACGACCACGACGGCCCTTGCGGGGTGGCCTGCCTCTGCCTGTCATTTTTTTTTTTAATGTGTTGTGTACTATGAGTGCAAGGTGCTGTGCCACCCTATAGGAGTGTTGGGCAGTGGGTACAGTACACTCTGTGGACCTGACAGTCACTGGCACCCAGGCAACTGCAATTAAAAAATATATATATATTTTTTTTTTACTTTGCAAGCTGCTGTGCCACCTTATATATCAGTGGTGGGTGGGCAGTGGCACAGTACACTCTCTGTGGACCTGACAGCAGTCACTGGCACCCAGGCAACTGCAATTAAAAAAAATATATATATTTTTTTACTTTGCAAGCTGCTGTGCCACCTTATATATCAGTGGTGGGTGGGCAGTGGCACAGTACACTCTCTGTGGACCTGACACTGACAGCAGTCACTGGCACCCAGGCAACTGCAATTAAAAAATATATATATATTTTTTTACTTTGCAAGCTGCTGTGCCACCTTATATATCAGTGGTGGGTGGGCAGTAGCACAGTACACTCTCTGTGGACCTGACACTGACAGCAGTCACTGGCACCCAGGCAACTGCAATTAAAAAATATATATTTTTTTTTTACTTTGCAAGCTGCTGTGCCACCTTATATATCAGTGGTGGGTGGGCAGTGGCACAGTACACTCTCTGTGGACCTGACAGCAGTCACTGGAACCCAGGCAACTGCAATTAAAAAATATATATATTTTTTTTTACTTTGCAAGCTGCTGTGCCACCTTATATATCAGTGGTGGGTGGGCAGTGGCACAGTACACTCTCTGTGGACCTGACAGCAGTCACTGGCACCCAGGCAACTGCATTTAAAAAATATATATATCTTTTTTTACTTTGCAAGCTGCTGTGCCACCTTATATATCAGTGGTGGGTGGGCACACAGTGGCACTGCAGTGGGCACAGTACACTCTGTGGACCTGACAGTCACTGGCAGCCCAGGCAACTGCAATAATAAAAAATATTTTTTTTTTCAATTTGCAACAAGATGCTGTGCCACCGTATATATATCAGTGGTGGGCAGTGCACTGCAGTGGGTACAGTGCACTCTGTGGACCTGATACAGCACTCACTGCAATTATGACAGAGGAAAAAAAAAATATTTTTTAAAATGCAAGGTACTGTGCCTGTGCCACCCGAAATGAGTGTGGTGTGCACACAGTACAGTCTGTGGTAGGTCTGTGGCCTCTCACACACAGCGGGCAGGCAACTGCAGTGTACAATATATATATATATATATATATATATATATATATATATATATAAAGAAAAAACTCTATTACCTTACCAGCCCTTAAAAGGGCTTTTGGGGACACTAGATATATATATATGTATATATATATAAATAAAAAAAAATCCTCAATTACCAGCCCTTAAAAGGGCTTTTGGGGACACTAGATAGATAGATATATACATATATATAAGAAGAAAAAACTCAATTACCAGCCCTTAAAAGGGCTTTTGGGGACGCTAGATATATATATACAGTAAAACCTTGGATTGCGAGCATAATTCGTTCTGGAAACATGCTTGTAATCCAAAGCACTCTTATATCAAAGCAAATCTTCCCATAAGAAATAATGGAAACTCAGACGATTCGTTCCACAAGTCCTTCGGTTTATAGTCTATGTACAAAGATTATAGCAATGTGATAGGTTGTGTAACCATAAAATGTCCATCCACAATATGCAGCCTTCCCAAGGGGATTAGAAGCAAAATCTAGCAGAGCTACAGAATATAAGAGAGATGAGAGGCGCCTCTAAGTGTAGCAATATTGTTACATTTAATGAAGGTTCAACATTTAGCAACTCACATGATTGATGATTAAAATAGGCACATCTAAGTATGCAGGCATCCGGGGTAAAGCTGTCCACATAGACCATTTTCTGAACCACCGGCTCTCACCACTGTCAGTCTGCAATCATGACCGGGAAGAATAGCCTGCAGTAGAGTGATCTGAAAATAAGGCTTTGAATCACTCGTGGAGTGCAGCGGGGGAGGGATGATGAAGATGGCGGTGAGGAGGACGGTCTATGTGGACAGCTTTACCCCAGATGCCTGCATACTTAGGTGTGCCTGTTTTAATCATCAACCATGTGAATTGCTAAATATTGAACCTTCATTAAATGTAACCATATTGCTACACTTTAGAGGCTCTTCTCTTCTTTTTTATACATGACGCTACTTGTATATCAAGACATCTCTTGTATATCAAGTCAAAATTTATTCAAAAAATTTGCTTGTCTTGCAAAGCGCTCTCAAACCAAGTTACTCTCAAACAAAGGTTTTACTGTATATATATATAAAAAAAAAATTACACAAATACTAGCCCTTAGAAGGGCTTTTTGGGGTGCTGTCCTTACAGCAGTAGTGGACCAAGAACACTGCAAGACCAGGAACACTGACTAACTGTCCCTAGCTTAACAGCAGCAGCAGCAGCTCTCCCTACTCTCACTACACACACTGCTTCAGAATGATCTAAGATGGATGCTGCCCTTGCTTATTTATAGGAGGTGGGAGGGTGTTGGAGGGAGGTATGCTGATTGGCTGGAAATGTGCCTGCTGACTGTAAAGTTCAGGGTCAAAGTTTGCCTCAATGATGTATTATGGGGGGCGGACCGAACATCGCATATGTTCGCCCGCAGCGGCGAACGCGAACATGCTAAGTTCGCCGGGAACTGTCCGCCGGCGAACAGTTCTATACATCTCTATTGGTGACACGTCGAGACGGTACTCCAGTTCTGTCCAGACTTGAGCCAGCATGTCCTAGGATATTGACTCCATTGCTTCTGTGATGTGTCATCTCAGGTCGTTCAGGTCCTGTGGCATGGGGGGGGGGACATACACCAAGTTCTTGGTGTACTCCCACAGAAAGAAGTCACAGGATGTTAGGTCTGGTGATCACGGAGTCCAGAGTGACATTAGTGAATATATCCAACGTTCTGGCAGAGTATCATTCAGATATCCTACTGAAAGACTAGGTTGGGCAGGTCTTCCTCCATCTGTGGCATAAGGCATTATGTTATCATGTCCAGGCAGGAACAGCCAGTAACAGTATCTTCAGTAAAAAGGGCAAGGATAAATGGTGGTCACCTGTCATGTCACATGAACAATTTGTAGTGCAGAGGTAAAAATGTGTCTTTTTATGTTAATGCACTTGAGTAAAGTTCACTCTATTATAAATAAACCATCTTCACTTTTGCACCTTCCTTTTTGAATCACAGTGTACATACTTGAGCAAGCCTTCCACAAGTGTTCAAAACAAGTTTAAAATGGTGTCTTTTATTTTTAGCATCAATATAATTTCTGGTGGGTTTTATATTTAACAATTCCCCTACACTGAAATGCCAAGAAATTAGCGCAAAAACGAATAGCCTCAAGTTTATATACTATTATGTGCCACTTGTGTCTGTCTAAAGTAAATTGTCATAAAAACTAGGGACGATCGAACGGTTCAGGTCGACCATCGGTTCGACCCGAACATTGGGTATTCGAAATTCGGCCGAATTCCGAACTTTTTGCGGTAAAAGTTCGGAATTCGGCCACCAGAACCGCCCAAAATGCAATGGGACAGGAACTGGGCTTTTAAAGCCTGTGATTGGCCCAGAAACATCGGTAATATGTGATTGGAGTGACTACGGGGTCCAGAGGCCAATCAGGAGTGAATACGCCCCCCCATACGCCCCCCAGTATATAACATAGCCCCGCCAAAACTCTAGCACTGTAATACAGAGGCTGTGGAAGAGAGTGGAAGCATTTGTGTTTCTCCTGCTGCTTGTAAAGCTCCAGTGTCATTTTGCAATTATTAGTGTGAGGAAAGGGATATGCAGTGTAGTTAGGGTACTATGTACCACTATAGTTAGATTCAAAAATCAAGTTTTTGTAGGGATAGCTCTAAGTGTCAGGGTGACCTTAGTGTAGTTTAGGGTGACCTGACTTTGCCATGTCAGGGTGACCGTAGTGTAGTTTAGGTGACCTGACTCTGCCATGTCAGGGTGACCGTAGTGTAGTTTAGGGTGAACTGACTCTGCCATGTCAGGGTGACCGTAGTGTAGTTTGGGTGAACTGACTCTGCCATGTCAGGGTGACCGTAGTGTAGTTTAGGGTGAACTGACTCTGCCGTGTCAGGGTGACCGTAGTGTAGTTTAGGGTGAACTGACTCTGCCATGTCAGGGTGACCGTAGTGTAGTTTAGGGTGAACTGACTCTGCCATGTCAGGGTGACCGAACTCTGCCATGTCAGGGTGACCGTAGTGTAGTTTAGGGTGAACTGACTCTGCCATGTCAGGGTGACCGAATATATGTGTATATATATGTATATGTATATATATACACACACACACACACACATATATATATATATATATATATATACATATATTTACAATAAGCGCCTGAAACAAAAAAGCCCAGGTGTGAATGGAGGGTAACACCATTCATGCGCTACTGAAATTCTAAGAAAAATAATCTTTTTTTTTCTGGTTCTGGACATGCTACAGAGCTGAAACTTCACAGGTACACTTTTTAGACCCCCCAGACACTAAATCCAAAGAAATCTCATTTTCTTCCAATAATTTTTTCAATAATTGGCTCTCTATTAGGGTTGAGCGGACACCTAGATGTCCGTGTTCGACGGGTTCGGCCGAACTTTAAAAAAAAGTCCGGGTCCGTGTCCCGGACTTTTACCGAACTTTTCCCGGACACCGAACCCCATTGAAGTCAATGGGGACCCGAACTTTAAGGCACTAAAATGGCTCTAAAACACCAAAGAAAAGGGCTAGAGTGCTGCAAATGGCAGCAAAACGTAATTAAGAGCATGGCAAGTGCTCTGCAAACAAATGTGGATAGGGAAATAACTTAAAACAACAAAAGAAACAGAAAAATAAAACAATGTTCTTCTTCATCTCTGAAGGACGAGGCCCATATGGAGTAGGAGGGAGGTTGAGGTGGTGGTGGATGTGGCGGTGACATAGGCATGCGCACAGGGTGTGCCGGGTGTGCCTGGGCACACCCTGATCACCTAGGGCACATAGCATTGCCAGTGAGGAGATGGGAAAGATCTCCCTCGGACCTGCTCTGCTCTATTTCTCTTTGCCTACAGGTACATGGCCCCGATACATTACTCTCCCTGCTGGCAAACACATGCATGTGTATTTCAACTTTGGGGTGCACACCTTAATGCAATAGGCTGCGCACACCTATGGGTGGTGTAGGTGGAAGCGGCGGTGGAGGAGGACCAGGGCCGGATTAAGAGCATCATGGGCTTGGTGCTGAGGATTTTGAAGGGCCTTAAGGGCCGTGCCTTGCCATGCACCCAGAGGAGGAAGGGTGCAGCCATGCATGCCTAATTCAACATGGGATGCTGTCTCTGAAGCCCATAAACACATCCATGCATCGGCAACTGTCCCTCCTTGTCCGGCCTTCGTGCTGTGTGGGGAGGTTCTGAGGGTGCTGCCTGGGGAAGCGAGCATAGAAGCCAGACTTCTGTGTTTACAAGTGACAGAAGAGCGGTAACAGTGAATATGGCCAACCCGGGGCCTATATAAAAGGTAGGGGCCTGGAGCTGCAGCTCCAATAGCCCCTACGTTAATCTGGCCCTGAGGAGGAGGACGAGGTAGCCAACACTGCTTCTTTTCACAAATTTTAAATGAGGGTACACCCCAAAAGAGTGAGAAAGAGCAAAAATGGAACAATGGGTGGGTAAGGTCGGTATCCATTGCTATTCTGCACAAGGTACGGAAAAGTCCCGTGGGATCCATGCCTGGTTCATTTTAATGAACGTGAGCTTGTCCACATTGTCTCTGGACAGGCGGCTGCGCTTGTCTGTTATAACGCCCCCAGCCGTGCTAAATACCCGTTCAGATAATACACTGGCTGCAGGGCACGCCAGCACCTCCAAGGCGTAAAGGACAAGCTCAGGCCATGTGTCCAATTTGGAGACCCAGAAGTTGAAGGGGGCAGACCCCTCATTCACTACATGTAGGCGTGTGCACACATACTGCTCCACCATGTTGGTAAAATGCTGCCTCCTGCTAAGACGTTCCATCTGAGCTGCTGGTGCTGCTGTTTGTTGTGGCGTGCTGACAAAGCTTTTCCACATTTCGGCCATGCTAACCCTGCCTTCTGAGGTGCTGGCGGTGCCCTGGTTGCGTTGGCGACCTCCTCCTCCTCTGCCTTGTGCTTCCACTGCGGCCTCGCTGTCAGATGGGAATGCCAGCAGCATGGCGTCTACCAGCGTGCGCTTGTACTCGCGCATCTTGCGATCGCGCTCCAGTGAGTGAATTAAGGACGGTACGTTGTCCTTGTAACGGGGATCCAGCAGCGTGGCCACCCAGTAATCAGCACAAGTTAGAATGTGGGCAACTCGGCGGTCGTTGTGGAGACACTGCAGCATGTAATCGCTCATGTGTGCCAGGCTGCCCAGAGGCAACGAAAGGCTGTCCTCTGTGGGAGGTGTATCGTCCGTGTCCTCTGTATCCCCCCAGCCACGCACCAGTGATGGCCATGAGCTGGCCTGGGTGCCACCCTGCTGTGAACATGGTTCCATCTCCTCCTCCAGCTCCTCCTCCTCCTCATCCTCCTCATCCTCCAGAACTGTGACCCTGCTGGACAATTGTGTCCCTGGCGTTTGTGTGTGCAGGAACCCACCCTCGGAGCCCCTTGCGAATGACTGCCCTGTAAGCCTTGGAAATGTTACCTCTTCATCCTCCTCCTCCTCCTCATCCTGTGCCACATCCTCTTCCATCATCGCCCGAATTGTTTTTTCAAGGAGGCATAGAAGTGGGATAGTTAAGCTGAGAACGGCGTCATTGCCACTGGCCATGTTGGTAGAGTACTCAAAACAGCGCAACAAGGCACACAGGTCTCGCATGGAGGCCCAGTTATTGGTGGTGAAGTGGTGCTGTTCCACAGAGTGACTCACGCGTGCGTGCTGCAGCTGAAACTCCACTATGGCCTGCTGCTGCTCGCACAGTCTTTCCAGCATGTGCAAGGTGGAGTTCCACCTTGTGGGCACGTCACATATGAGGCGGTGAGCGGGAAGGCCGAAGTTACGCTGCAGCGCTGCCAGGCGAGCAGCAGCAGGGTGAGAACGCCGAAAGTGCGCACAAACGGCCCGCACTTTCTGCAGCAGCTCTGACATATCGGGGTAGTTTTTAAGGAACCTCTGCACCACCAAATTCAGCACATGCGCCAGGCAAGGGATGTGCGTCAAACCGGCTAGGCCTAGAGCTGCTATGAGATTTCTCCCGTTATCGCACACCACCAGGCCGGGCTTGAGGCTCGCTGGCAGCAACCACTCATTTGTCTGCTGTTCCATTCTCCTCCACAACTCCTGCGCGGTGTGTGGTTTGTCCCCCAAACAGGCAAGTTGTAAAACTGCCTGCTGTCATTTACCCCTGGCCGTGCTGAAGTTGGTGGTGAAGGTGTTACGCTGTCCGGATGAGGAGGCGGTAGAGGATGAGGAAGCGGAGTAGGAGGAGTTAGGAACAGGAGGCAAACTGAAGCGCCCTGCAATCCTCGGTGGTGGAAGGACATGCGCCAAATTGCTATCCGCCTCAGGCCCATCCGCCACTGCATTTACCCAGTGTGCCGTTAGGGAGATATAACGCCCCTGATCGTGCTTATTGGTCCACGTATCGGTAGTTAGGTGGACCTTGGCACAGATGGCGTTGCGCAGTGCACACCTGATTTTTTCCCCCACTTGGTTGTGCAGGGAAGGGATGGCTTGCCTGGAAAAGTAGTGGCGGCTGGGCACGACGTACTGTGGGACAGCCACCGACATAAGGTTTTTAAAACTGTGCATCTCCACCAGACAGAATGACAGCATTTCAAAGGCCAATAATTTTGAAATGCTGGCATTCAGGGCCAGGGATCGCGGGTGGCTAGGGGGGTACTTCCTCTTCCTCTCAAGTGTTTGGGAGATGGAAAGCTGAACGCTTCCACGGGACATTGTGGAGATGGTTGTTGGTGACCCAGGTGGTGGTGTTGCTGACAGATCGTCTGTTTGCGGGGTGGCAGGTGCCAGTATCACTACAGATGTGGCTGGAGCGGCCGAGACTGCAGCAGAAGAGGAAGCAGGATGAGCCAGAGACGTTTCTTGGTTTTGAAGGTGTGTACTCCACTGCAGCTCGTGCTTTGCACTTAGATGCCTGATCATGCAGGTTGTGCTCAGGTTGAGAAGGTTTATGCCTCGCTTCAAGCTCTGATTGCACAGGGTGCAAACCACTCGTGTCCTGTCATCAGCACATTTTCTAAAGAACTTCCACGCTAGAGAACTCCTTTGAGCTGACTTTGGTGCGCTCGTTCCCTTGCTGCGTTGGGCAGTAGCGGGCGTAGTGTCTAGGGCACGGCCGCTCCGCTTCTGCACCCTGCTCCCTCTTCTGCTGTGCTGGTGGCTCTGTGCGACCACCGCCTCTTCCTCCAAACTACTCAGGTCACCTGCATGACGTTCATTCCATGTGGGGTCGAGGACCTCATCATCCTCCACATCATCTTCCACCCAGTCTTCACCCCTGCCCTCCTTGTCGGTCTCCACAATGCTGAACGACGCAGCAGTTGGCACCTGCGTTTCGTCATCATCGGAGACGTGCTGCGATGATCCTTGCATGTACTCATCTTGAGAAATAAGTGGTTGGGCATCGCTGCACTCAATCTCTTCCACTTCTGGGGCAGGGCTAGGTGGATGGCCCTGGGAAACCCTGCTGACAGAGTCATCAAGAAGAAGAAGAGACTGCTGTATGGCTTGGGGCTCAGACTGCTTGCCTGATTTGCAAGGGGGTGAGGTGAAAGACGGTTGGACATCGGCTGCAGGTGCCAACTGTGACCTTTCTGCAGTAGACTGGGTGGGAGACAATGTGAAGGAACTGGAGGCACTGTCAGCAGCAAACCAATCTACTATCGCCTCCACTTGTTCTGGCCTCATCACTTCTAGGGGCGTATGATGCCCTACCAAATACTGATGCAGGTTCTGTCGCCTACTCACACTTGAGGAAGGTGTTTCACTTGTGCGTGTAGCTGGCACAGATCGACCACATCCTCTCCTTGCAACAGGAGCTCTACCAGCAGCACCACGACTCAGGCCACGGCCCTTATTTGACGGTCTCCTCATATTTCTGTAATTTAAGATCTAAGGTTTTTATTGAATAGCGGAATAGGAAATATGATCCAAAAAAGTGTATGTATCTCGCACGTACAAAACCACACTAGGCCCCAATTACTATTGTTTCTACCCCTAAAAGGATGGATGAGGAGTAGGAGGAGTATGGAACAGACAGCACCCTCAAATCTTCAGAAGTATGAGATGAACCTCAAAAACTTGGAAAGGTGGATCTCACACGTACCGACACAGACTATCCCGCAATTCAATTGATCCTCAAAGGTTTTTATTGAATAGCGGAATAGGAAATATGATCAAAAAAAATGTATGTATCTCGCACGTACACCACCACACTAGGCCCCAATTACTATTGTTTGTACCCCTAAAAGGATGGTTGAGCAGTAGGAGGTGGATCTCACACGTACCGACACAGACTATCACGCAATTTAATTGATCCCCAAAGGTTTTAATTGAATAGCGGAATAGAAAATATGATCAAAAAGAAAGTGTATGTATCTCACACGTACACCACCACACTAGGCCCCAATTACTATTGTTTGTACCCCTAAAAGGATGGTTGAGCAGTAGGAGGAGGAGTATGGAACAGGCAGCACCCTCAAATCTTCAGAAGTATGAGATGAACCCCAAAAACTTGGAAAGGTGGATCTCACACGTACCGACACAGACTATCACGCAATTTAATTGATCCCCAAAGGTTTTAATTGAATAGCGGAATAGAAAATATGATCAAAAAGAAAGTGTATGTATCTCACACGTACACCACCACACTAGGCCCCAATTACTATTGTTTGTACCCCTAAAAGGATGGTTGAGGAGTAGGAGGAGGAGTATGGAACAGGCAGCACCCTCAAATCTTCAGAAGTATGAGATGAACCCCAAAAACTTGGAAAGGTGGATCTCACACGTACCGACACAGACTATCACGCAATTTAATTGATCCCCAAAGGTTTTAATTGAATAGCGGAATAGAAAATATGATCAAAAAGAAAGTGTATGTATCTCACACGTACACCACCACACTAGGCCCCAATTACTATTGTTTGTACCCCTAAAAGGATGGTTGAGGAGTAGGAGGAGGAGTATGGAACAGGCAGCACCCTCAAATCTTCAGAAGTATGAGATGAACCCCAAAAACTTGGAAAGGTGGATCTCACACGTACCGACACAGACTATCACGCAATTTAATTGATCCCCAAAGGTTTTAATTGAATAGCGGAATAGAAAATATGATCAAAAAGAAAGTGTATGTATCTCACACGTACACCACCACACTAGGCCCCAATTACTTTTGTTTGTACCCCTAAAAGGATGGTTGAGGAGTAGGAGGAGGAGTATGGAACAGGCAGCACCCTCAAATCTTCAGAAGTATGAGATGAACCCCAAAAACTTGGAAAGGTGGATCTCACACGTACCGACACAGACTATCACGCAATTTAATTGATCCCCAAAGGTTTTAATTGAATAGCGGAATAGAAAATATGATCAAAAAGAAAGTGTATGTATCTCACACGTACACCACCACACTAGGCCCCAATTACTATTGTTTGTACCCCTAAAAGGATGGTTGAGGAGTAGGAGGAGGAGTATGGAACAGGCAGCACCCTCAAATCTTCAGAAGTATGAGATGAACCCCAAAAACTTGGAAAGGTGGATCTCACACGTACCGACACAGACTATCACGCAATTCAATTGATCCTCAAAGGTTTTTATTGAATAGCGGAATAGGAAATATGATCAAAAAAAGTGTATGTATCTCGCACGTACACCACCACACTAGGCCCCAATTACTATTGTTTGTACCCCTAAAAGGATGGTTGAGCAGTAGGAGGTGGATCTCACACGTACCGACACAGACTATCACGCAATTTAATTGATCCCCAAAGGTTTTAATTGAATAGCGGAATAGAAAATATGATCAAAAAGAAAGTGTATGTATCTCACACGTACACCACCACACTAGGCCCCAATTACTATTGTTTGTACCCCTAAAAGGATGGTTGAGCAGTAGGAGGAGGAGTATGGAACAGGCAGCACCCTCAAATCTTCAGAAGTATGAGATGAACCCCAAAAACTTGGAAAGGTGGATCTCACACGTACCGACACAGACTATCACGCAATTTAATTGATCCCCAAAGGTTTTAATTGAATAGCGGAATAGAAAATATGATCAAAAAGAAAGTGTATGTATCTCACACGTACACCACCACACTAGGCCCCAATTACTATTGTTTGTACCCCTAAAAGGATGGTTGAGGAGTAGGAGGAGGAGTATGGAACAGGCAGCACCCTCAAATCTTCAGAAGTATGAGATGAACCCCAAAAACTTGGAAAGGTGGATCTCACACGTACCGACACAGACTATCACGCAATTTAATTGATCCCCAAAGGTTTTAATTGAATAGCGGAATAGAAAATATGATCAAAAAGAAAGTGTATGTATCTCACACGTACACCACCACACTAGGCCCCAATTACTATTGTTTGTACCCCTAAAAGGATGGTTGAGGAGTAGGAGGAGGAGTATGGAACAGGCAGCACCCTCAAATCTTCAGAAGTATGAGATGAACCCCAAAAACTTGGAAAGGTGGATCTCACACGTACCGACACAGACTATCACGCAATTTAATTGATCCCCAAAGGTTTTAATTGAATAGCGGAATAGAAAATATGATCAAAAAGAAAGTGTATGTATCTCACACGTACACCACCACACTAGGCCCCAATTACTTTTGTTTGTACCCCTAAAAGGATGGTTGAGGAGTAGGAGGAGGAGTATGGAACAGGCAGCACCCTCAAATCTTCAGAAGTATGAGATGAACCCCAAAAACTTGGAAAGGTGGATCTCACACGTACCGACACAGACTATCACGCAATTTAATTGATCCCCAAAGGTTTTAATTGAATAGCGGAATAGAAAATATGATCAAAAAGAAAGTGTATGTATCTCACACGTACACCACCACACTAGGCCCCAATTACTATTGTTTGTACCCCTAAAAGGATGGTTGAGGAGTAGGAGGAGGAGTATGGAACAGGCAGCACCCTCAAATCTTCAGAAGTATGAGATGAACCCCAAAAACTTGGAAAGGTGGATCTCACACGTACCGACACAGACTATCACGCAATTTAATTGATCCCCAAAGGTTTTAATTGAATAGCGGAATAGAAAATATGATCAAAAAGGAAGTGTATGTATCTCACACGTACACCACCACACTAGGCCCCAATTACTATTGTTTGTACCCCTAAAAGGATGGTTGAGGAGTAGGAGGAGGAGTATGGAACAGGCAGCACCCTCAAATCTTCAGAAGTATGAGATTAACCCCAAAAACTTGGAAAGGTGGATCTCACACGTACCGACACAGACTATCACGCAATTTAATTGATCCCCAAAGGTTTTAATTGAATAGCGGAATAGAAAATATGATCAAAAAGAAAGTGTATGTATCTCTCACGTACACCACCACACTAGGCCCCAATTACTATTGTTTGTACCCCTAAAAGGATGGTTGAGGAGTAGGAGGAGGAGTATGGAACAGGCAGCACCCTCAAATCTTCAGAAGTATGAGATGAACCCCAAAAACTTGGAAAGGTGGATCTCACACATACCGACACAGACTATCACGCAATTTAATTGATCCCCAAAGGTTTTAATTGAATAGCGGAATAGAAAATATGATCAAAAAGAAAGTGTATGTATCTCACACGTACACCACCACACTAGGCCCCAATTACTTTTGTTTGTACCCCTAAAAGGATGGTTGAGGAGTAGGAGGAGGAGTATGGAACAGGCAGCACCCTCAAATCTTCAGAAGTATGAGATGAACCCCAAAAACTTGGAAAGGTGGATCTCACACGTACCGACACAGACTATCACGCAATTTAATTGATCCCCAAAGGTTTTAATTGAATAGCGGAATAGAAAATATGATCAAAAAGAAAGTGTATGTATCTCACACGTACACCACCACACTAGGCCCCAATTACTATTGTTTGTACCCCTAAAAGGATGGTTGAGGAGTAGGAGGAGGAGTATGGAACAGGCAGCACCCTCAAATCTTCAGAAGTATGAGATGAACCCCAAAAACTTGGAAAGGTGGATCTCACACGTACCGACACAGACTATCACGCAATTTAATTGATCCCCAAAGGTTTTAATTGAATAGCGGAATAGAAAATATGATCAAAAAGAAAGTGTATGTATCTCACACGTACACCACCACACTAGGCCCCAATTACTTTTGTTTGTACCCCTAAAAGGATGGTTGAGGAGTAGGAGGAGGAGTATGGAACAGGCAGCACCCTCAAATCTTCAGAAGTATGAGATGAACCCCAAAAACTTGGAAAGGTGGATCTCACACGTACCGACACAGACTATCACGCAATTGAATTGATCCCCAAAGGTTTTAATTGAATAGCGGAATAGAAAATATGATCAAAAAGAAAGTGTATGTATCTCACACGTACACCACCACACTAGGCCCCAATTACTATTGTTTGTACCCCTAAAAGGATGGTTGAGGAGTAGGAGGAGGAGTATGGAACAGGCAGCACCCTCAAATCTTCAGAAGTATGAGATGAACCCCAAAAACTTGGAAAGGTGGATCTCACACGTACCGACACAGACTATCACGCAATTTAATTGATCCCCAAAGGTTTTAATTGAATAGCGGAATAGAAAATATGATCAAAAAGGAAGTGTATGTATCTCACACGTACACCACCACACTAGGCCCCAATTACTATTGTTTGTACCCCTAAAAGGATGGTTGAGGAGTAGGAGGAGGAGTATGGAACAGGCAGCACCCTCAAATCTTCAGAAGTATGAGATTAACCCCAAAAACTTGGAAAGGTGGATCTCACACGTACCGACACAGACTATCACGCAATTTAATTGATCCCCAAAGGTTTTAATTGAATAGCGGAATAGAAAATATGATCAAAAAGAAAGTGTATGTATCTCTCACGTACACCACCACACTAGGCCCCAATTACTATTGTTTGTACCCCTAAAAGGATGGTTGAGGAGTAGGAGGAGGAGTATGGAACAGGCAGCACCCTCAAATCTTCAGAAGTATGAGATGAACCCCAAAAACTTGGAAAGGTGGATCTCACACATACCGACACAGACTATCACGCAATTTAATTGATCCCCAAAGGTTTTAATTGAATAGCGGAATAGAAAATATGATCAAAAAGAAAGTGTATGTATCTCACACGTACACCACCACACTAGGCCCCAATTACTTTTGTTTGTACCCCTAAAAGGATGGTTGAGGAGTAGGAGGAGGAGTATGGAACAGGCAGCACCCTCAAATCTTCAGAAGTATGAGATGAACCCCAAAAACTTGGAAAGGTGGATCTCACACGTACCGACACAGACTATCACGCAATTTAATTGATCCCCAAAGGTTTTAATTGAATAGCGGAATAGAAAATATGATCAAAAAGAAAGTGTATGTATCTCACACGTACACCACCACACTAGGCCCCAATTACTATTGTTTGTACCCCTAAAAGGATGGTTGAGGAGTAGGAGGAGGAGTATGGAACAGGCAGCACCCTCAAATCTTCAGAAGTATGAGATGAACCCCAAAAACTTGGAAAGGTGGATCTCACACGTACCGACACAGACTATCACGCAATTTAATTGATCCCCAAAGGTTTTAATTGAATAGCGGAATAGAAAATATGATCAAAAAGAAAGTGTATGTATCTCACACGTACACCACCACACTAGGCCCCAATTACTATTGTTTGTACCCCTAAAAGGATGGTTGAGGAGTAGGAGGAGGAGTATGGAACAGGCAGCACCCTCAAATCTTCAGAAGTATGAGATTGTGTTCACTGTACCCCACAAAGATTGTGTTCACTGCACCCCACAAAGATTGTGTTCACTGCACCTCAAAAAGGATTTTGTTCACTGCACCCCACAAAGATTGTGTTCACTGCACCCTAAAAGGATTTTGTTCACTGCACCCCAAAAAGATTGTGTTCACTGTACCCCCCAAAGATTGTGTTCACTGCACCCCACAAAGATTCTGTTCCCTGTACCCCACAAAGATTCTGTTCACTGCACCCCACAAAGGATTTTGTTCACTGCACCCCAAAAAGATTGTGTTCACTGCACTCCAAAAAGGATGTTGTTCACTGCACCCCAAAATGGATTTTGTTCACTGCACCCCAAAAAGATTGTGTTCACTGCACCCCACAAAGATTGTGTTCACTGCACCCCACAAAGGATTTTGTTCACTGCACCCCAAAAAGATTGTGTTCACTGTACCCCCCAAAGATTGTGTTCACTGCACCCCACAAAGGGTTTTGTTCACTGCACCCCAAAAAGATTGTGTTCACTGTACCCCCCAAAGATTGTGTTCACTGCACCCCACAAAGATTCTGTTCACTGTACCCCATAAAGATTGTGTTCACTGCACCCCACAAAGGATTTTGTTTACTGCACCCCAAAAAGATTGTGTTCACTGCACCCCAAAAAGGATGTTGTTCACTGCACCCCAAAAAGGATTTTGTTCACTGCACCCCAAAAAGATTGTGTTCACTGCACCCCACAAAGATTGTGTTCACTGCACCCCACAAAGGATTTTGTTCACTGCTACCCAAAAAGATTGTGTTCACTGTACCCCCCAAAGATTGTGTTCACTGCACCCCACAAAGGATTTTGTTCACTGCACCCCAAAAAGATTGTGTTCACTGTACCCCCCAAAGATTGTGTTCACTGCACCCCACAAAGATTCTGTTCACTGTACCCCACAAAGATTGTGTTCACTGCACCCCACAAGGGATTTTGTTCACTGCACCCCAAAAAGATTGTGTTCACTGCACCCCAAAAAGGATGTTGTTCACTGCACCCCAAAAAGGATTTTGTTCACTGCACCCCAAAAAGATTGTGTTCACTGCACCCCACAAAGATTGTGTTCACTGCACCCCACAAAGGATTTTGTTCACTGCACCCCAAAAAGATTGTGTTCACTGCACCCCAAAAAGGATTTTGTTCACTGCACCCCAAAAAGGATGTTGTTCACTGCACCCCAAAAAGGATTTTGTTCACTCCACCCCAAAAAGATTGTGTTCACTGCACCCCACAAAGATTGTGTTCACTGCACCCCAAAAAGGATTTTGTTCACTGCACCCCAAAAAGATTGTGTTCACTGTACCCCCCAAAGATTGTGTTCACTGCACCCCGCAAAGATTCTGTTCACTGTACCCCACAAAGATTGTGTTCACTGCACCCCACAAAGGATTTTGTTCACTGCACCCCAAAAAGATTGTGTTCACTGCACCCCACAAAGGATTTTGTTCACTGCACCCCAAAAAGGATGTTGTTCACTGCACCCTAAAAAAGGATTTTGTTCACTGCACCCCAAAAAGATTGTGTTCACTGCACCCCACAAAGATTGTGTTCACTGCACCCCACAAAGGATTTTGTTCACTGCACCCCAAAAAGATTGTGTTCACTGCACCCCAAAAAGGATTTTGTTCACTGCACCCCAAAAAGGATGTTGTTCACTGCACCCCAAAAAGGATTTTGTTCACTCCACCCCAAAAAGATTGTGTTCACTGCACCCCACAAAGATTGTGTTCACTGCACCCCAAAAAGGATTTTGTTCACTGCACCCCAAAAAGATTGTGTTCACTGCACACCACAAAGATTGTGTTCACTGCACCCCAAAAAGGATGTTGTTCACTGCACCCCAAAAAGATTGTGTTCACTGCACCCCACAAAGATTGTGTTCACTGCACCCCACAAATGATTTTGTCACTGCACCCCAAAAAGATTGTGTTCACTGCACCCCAAAAAGGATGTTGTTCACTGCACCCCAAAAAGGATTTTGTTCACTGCACCCCAAAAAGATTTTGTTCACTGCACCCCAAAAAGGTCGTTGTTCACTGCACCCCAAAAAGATTGTGTTCACTGCAGCCCAAAAAGATTGTGTTCACTGCAGCTCACACACAGAAAAATGGATGTGGATCACTGACACCTGCCTATCTCCTATCCCACACCACACAGCAATATCGATTGTAGTTTGTAGAACACAGTTTCCCTAAAATTCAGCAGCAGCCTCTCCCTAACAGGATTGAGAAGAGTTTGTAGATCGGGACTAAGTGCAGACCCCACACAGCAATATCGATTGTAGTTTGTAGAACACTCTGACCCTAAAATTCAGCAGCAGCCTCTCCATAACAGGATTGAGAAGAGATCGTAGATCAGGATTGAGTGCAGACCCCACCCCCCACACAGCAATATCGATTGTAGTTTGTAGAAGACACTGACCCTATAATTCAGCAGACTCTATCCCTAAAATGCCTACAACTCGCCCTGCCTAAACACTCCGACCTGTCCCTCAATTCTATCCGGACACAAATGGTTTTTTCCTGCCTGTCTTTCCCTAATCAGCAGCCAGCACGTTGATGTGTGCTCTGTCCCTGATCTAAGCAGCAGAATGAAGACGCTGCGGCTGCCTGGAACTTATAAAGACTTGGTCACATGCTTCAGACGGCCAATCACAGCTACTGAGACATTTGCAGGCATGGCTGGGATGGCTTAAGGCACACCAGTTAAACGATTGTTGATTGGCTGTTGAAAGCCCGCCATGAAAAGAGCGCCAAAGCATGCAAAACCCGGAAATAAAACGACCGAACACGGATTTTTACCCAAACATACAGTAAAGTGTCCGTGTCCGTGTTCGGGTACAAAAAATCCAATTATTCGGTACGAACACGAATAATACAGTCCGTGTTCGCTCAACACTACTCTCTATCAAAAATGACAATTTTTAAGAACTTTTTTTTGCCTAATTCATGGTCCCTGGGGCATGACCCAGAAGTCTAGACACTTTTTTGTAGCATGTATTGGGTTTTAGGGCTTCAAAATTGTGTTTTTTGATTCCAGAAGTTCGGGTTTCATTGATTTCAATGGGGTTCTGGAATCCGAACCGAACTTTCAGGAAATTTGGGTGTTCTGGTCGAACCAAACTTTTCAAAAGTTCGATCATCCCTAATAAAAACTACCCAACTCCTTATTGTGCATATCCCTTCCATTATTACAGATAGATCCTTTTATTTTCTAAACCAGATTCCATATGAACTCCAGATTTCACATAAGGCGAAGGTGTGAGGACAGAAGCACAATATCTGTTATTTCCTATCTTCCTCCAGAAATGCCTATCCCCTACCCCCACTGTGTTATGAGTTTGAGTTACTGACCCAAAGCAATTACATAGTACATAAAGTCAGAGTGAAATCAGAATTCCTGATTTATGTGTTTGCTCCAGATGAATAGCTCATAATGTACGGTATACAGGTTTCTGGTTCAGCATGATAGCCAGGCAATTAACATTTTCAGAGGGATAGGTAAGCAATAGTAGCCTGAATTTTTATTTTAAAAATATCTTTCAAAATCCCCAATGGCTGATAAAATCTTCTATTGTGGGGCAACTATGTAATACAGATATTCTCTGTGACAGCCATCATTCTTTATGGTAGCATTAAAGTATAACTTAAATCAAAACTTTTTTTTAGGTATGGATAGAGTGGAGAGGACTTAGAACACCTGTCAGTTTGTATTGCTGTCTGTGCCCTCATTCTCTATATTTGTCTCATTTACCATTATCATTGAATGTGGAAGTAAATAAATATCACAGATTTTGGGTTGTCCCCAGAAAAGAAATAGAGGCAAAGGGGACACTAGTTCTGGGGTCCCAAAGGAATTCCCTTAATTTGCAGAGATTTCTTCTCACTTCCTGTTTGGCTACGGGATAGGAAAAGAAGGGACACAGATGGTGAAAAACAATATGACAGGGGTTATAACCCTCCTTTTCGCTATCAAAAAGAAAAAAAGAAAAAAGTTCTACTTTAAGTCTATCAAGCACTGACAGAAAATATTACGCAAAGTTTCAACTTTTCCTTTCTGTTTTTCGTCTTGTAGAAAGTAATGAGGGGTCAGCAACTGCATGTAAATGGTTGACTGGCTCCTGGTCTGTAAAGCAGTGACCTGCAGATGTCTATTTTCATATTAATTGTATTTCAAGAGTGCCTTGGTAACCCAAAAAAAAAGAGATTTTGTATTAAAGTGGTTATAAAGCCTTGGCTCCCACTGCTGCCAATCAAAGCCAGTCACGAAGAAGCAGGGAGCAGGGCCAAGCCCCGCTGTCTGTGTCAGTAGGCACAGATAGCGGGCTCAGGAGTGAGCCCGCACGAGTGTTCTCATAGAAAGCAGTACAGGGGAGGAGCCAGGAGCACAGATAGGGGACCCAAAAAGAGGAGGTTTGGGGCTGCTCTGTGCAATGGAATTGCACAGAGCAGATGAGTATAAACCTGTTTGTTATTTTTAAAAAGAGAATTGTCAACCACATTAATATTAATGAGAAAATGTCAAACATAGTTCGATAGTCACACTCTTGTTCATAAATTCCCACCTATTTACTATTCCACCCATCAAATTTGATTGCCCAAAAGAAGTCATGGTGGGTGGTGAAGGAGGGATCCTGAGTGCAACTGTGGAAATTTCGATTGACACACAATGTTAACCCTTTCACTGCCAGGTCCCTACAGCGTACGGACCTACAGCACTGCTTACAGCTGGCCAGGTCTATACGCCGTATGGACCTCATTTCTCCCCCTGCTTTAACTTCATGATCACTTCAATGACCATAAACTTATAACAGAATTGTTCAGTAGACTCTGCTGAACAATTCTATAACTCTGAACAGCGGATTACAATAAATCCTAAATGTGACTGCCCCCCCATATCGCTGCTTTCCTGTCCCCAGCCTCTCCACCTCCTGCTGCTCTCTGTCACCTGAAACTACCCCCACCCTTCTTTTTTATCCCCTTCACCCCCTTTTTTGCCCCCCCTGCTGGGGCTTGGGGGATCACAGAATGCCCCCCCCCCGCCGGCAGGCCGATCCCTCCCTCCATAAAGGCTCCTCCACCCCCCATACATCCATCCATCCCCCCAGCGGAATCTCTTCCTTTCCCTCCTGCCGTCTGCAGCTGCTGACCGGCACTGTGTCCGGCCAGCAGTCATACTGAGCAGGGGGGGATGGGGGGGTGCTGGTGAAGGACAGTGGACCGAGGCAGCCATCACTAATGATGGCTCCTGTGTCCACTGACAGCTTGGATGATCAGCTGATCACATAGTAAACTGAGAGTTTGCTATGTGTAAGACTGTCAGTTTATGAATGAATAAGGTCTCCATACAGACTCCCTATTCATTCATGTAAAGTGTTACAGAGAAAGGGACTTTCTTAAGTCCCTTTCTCTGTCTAAAAAAAAGGGATATGGGGGTCTGTTTAGACTTCTGATATCTCACCAAACACCCACACGGATGTCAGATTGGGAACAGCAGCTATGCCTGTGCAGCCTTTGCATCTCAATTGACATAATTGTAACTGCCATTACAAGGAGGAACAGAACACCTGTGCATCCCTGTGCGGGTAAACATGGCCCTCCATGGGCTTACACCAGATTATGCCAGATGTGAACGGTGCTTTAGTAGTAATTTAGGTAGCAGGAATTTTGCAAGTTATGTTGTGTTTATGTGCACTATTAATGATTTTAGTGTATTTTTAGTGAAAACAGTGATATGATGAACATTTGCGCAATTATTGTGGGAGCCAAAAAATCAGTAGCGCTTTTTTTATTCTACAGGTCATGTGCTTTCAGAAAATGTCTGGTTTGAGGGCTGGTGCACACTGGTGCAATGCCAGACATTGCATGTGATTCGCACCACATTGCTGTGCAGATCACATGTATTGTCTGTGCGATGCAAATTCATCCATACAAACTGTATGGCTGAATTTGCATTGCATTCAGACCAAACTCGTGCAGGACCCTTTTTTTGTCCTCACCAGAATCGGATCACATGGGTGTTTACCATGTAATTTGATTCCTGTCCAAAATCACAGTTAGCACTGCAATCTGAAAACGGTTCTGGGGGTGTCATTAACTTTGTATTGACACCCGCAGAAGTCCGCAGAGGGCAGTTGTGAACTGCCAGCGATTCAGGTGCGATGCAGGAACCCGCACTGGATTCACAGGGTTTCCCGTATTGCATCAGTGTGAACCAAGCCCGAGGGGACTTTTCAAATTCTGAAAGCTATAAGTGAAAAATGGTAACCTCTGTAAATTAAAGAAAATAAATTGTTTTTATTTACAGTTTTGTGTACATGGTTTTCACAATTTCACAAAAAGGTGCAATTTAAAATGTAAAAATATTTGTTCAAATATTTTGTTATTTATTAACTAAATTTTAGTGTATTTTTAGCGAAAAAAATCAGTAGCGCCTTCTTTTTATTCTACTGGCCATGTGCTTTCATAAAATATATGTTTTTTTTTTTTTGGGGGGGGGCTTTTATAAACTCTGAAAGCTGTAAGTGAAAAAGGAAAACCTCCAGATTTTTAGATACATTTTTTGCGTATGTCTGATTTTCACTATTTGTCAAAAATGTGGAATTTAAAATGTACAAGTATTTGTCATTTATTACCTCAATACATGTTTAGCTATATTTAGAAGGAACTTAACAGGGATTTTGTAAAATGTGCTGTGTTTGTATGTGCTAATAATGATTTTAGTGCATTTTTAGCAAAAATATTGATTTGGCAAACATTTGTGCAAATATCGCAGGGACTTAAGAATCAGTAGCACCTTCTATTTATTCTACTGGCCCTTTGCTTTCATAAAATGTGTAGTTTGGGGGGTCTTTAAAACACTATGAAAGCTGAAAGTGAAGAATTAAAACCTCCAGATTTTTAGAGAAATTTGGTTATTTACGGTTTTGTGTACATTCAGTTTTCACTATTTTGCAAAAAGGTGCAATTAAAAATGTTAAAATATTTGTTATTTATCAACTCAATACAGGGTAAGCTTTTATATTTAGATGTAATTTAGCAGGAATTTTATAAAATTTGCTGTGTTTGTATCTGCTATAAATGATTTTAGTGTATCTTTATCAAAAATATTGATTTGGTAAATATTTGCGCAAATATCAGGGGGGGGCTTAAAAAACAGAAGCACCTTCTTTTTATTCTACTGGTCCTATGCTTTCAGAAAATATACAGTTTGGGGGGTCTTTAACAAACTCTGAAAGTTGTAAGGGGACAATGTAAACCTTCAGATTTTTAGAGAAATGTGGTTCTTTACATTTTTGCGTATGTTCCATTTTCAGCATTTTTCAAAAAGGCGTAATTTAAAAATTACAAATATTTGTTTTTATTAACTCAATACAGGTTAAGCTTTTATATTTAGTAGTGATTTAGAATTAATTTTGTGAAATTTGCTGTGTTTATATCTACTAAGAAATACATTTAGAGAATGTTTAGCAAATTTATAATTTTGATAAATATTTGCGCAAATATTGCAGGGCGTTTAAATCAGTAGCACCTTTTTTTTCACCATTTCACAAAAAGGTGCAATCTAAAATTTACAAATAGTGGGTATTTAGTAACTCAATACAGGTTAGTTTTTATATTTAGCAGGAAATTTGTAAAATGTTCTGTGTTTTTATCTTCTAATAATGATTTTAGTGTATTTTTAGCAAAAATATTGTTTTTATAAACATTTGCCCAAATGTCATTGTGTCCTAAAAATCAGTAGCACCATATTAGTATTCTACTGGTCATGCGTTTTTAGAAAATATATGTTTAGGGGGTCTTTAACAAACTCTGAAAGCTGTAACGTAAAAATAAAAAAGCAGAGGAAGAATTGCAAAAATTGCCTGGCCAGCTAAGTTTAAAAGTAGAGCACAAGGCCTGGCAGAAAAAGGGTTAAAGACTCCTTCCTCCAGCTGATTTTTGGGTTCCCCCCCCTACATAATTCCCTTTTCACCTACTTGCCTCCCCCCTTTCCCCACAATCTATCCCGGTCTCTTCTACTCCCTTCTCTCTTCTCCTTTCTTCATTCCTCTTTCTCCAGTTCTAACTTACTTTTTCTGTCTATCACCCAGCTACAGAAGCCTTGGATTTTCACCCATATATTATAATGTTACTAGTTCTTAGACCCTTCTTCCCAAATTTTATGATGAGTGACTCTCCTGCAGATCACACTTGGCCTTATTGTTTAGTACATAAGAGTTACTTAACCCTTGGTTTACCCAGTCTTATTACTGAATTATGCAATAGCATACCAAAGTTACCCTTACTTGACGACTTCTTCCCTCTGCTTCTATTTGGCTAGTACATGTATATAAACCTGGCAGCTATAGCATGTTATTGGTATAATGTTCTCAATCTTTATTCATCCAATGTACAATACTTTCTCTAAATCTAATGTTCTCAAAAGTTCTGTAGTTTCAGCAAATTTCCTTCAAATGCATCTGTCTATGTGTTTTTGCTATGTTATTACTATACACCAATGCCTCATTTCTCTTATATTCAATAAAAACATTAAACAAGGAAATGATGATTGACATTTATATACAAGAGTGCTTTCATACAATACCTACTGGGTTGCCTTAATTAGTCCAGAAACATTGAATAACTGACCTATGTGACCTATTTGGGTTGATTTACTAAATGCAAAAAAGACTGTGCACTTTACTTTGCAGTTGCTTCAGAGCTTAGTAAATGAGCAGAATCTCTGCTGACTTCCATCATCCAATTTATGTGCAAGAAAAAACACTTTTTTAATTTCCTTGCATGTGATTGGGTATCATTTACTAAGCTCTAGAGCAACTGCACTTGCAGAGGGCAACTCTACTTTGCAAAGTGCACTGTCTATTTGCCTCTAGTAAATCAATCTGTAAGTGTTCACAATAAATTGGTGAAACTAAAATATTGGAATACTGGTAAGTTGTATCTTCATGTACAACATTTTTAAACTGTCATTTGTATTAAAATTGTATCTGGTGATTCTGTTTTAAAGTTCCTCTTTCAGGCATTTAACAACTGCCTCCCAACTGTGCTTTTGTCATTCTCATTCTCACAGGTGCTCCAAATTTGAGACTACAAGCTGATGTGTAACAGAAGATGCACAGACATGGTCCATCGTTGTCATTACTAGAAAGCTGGACAAGGGCAATGATGCACAGCTGACACTGTATCAAGTGGTTGCAGACAGGATGTGATTGAAAGAGAGACCAGCAGCACTAAGATGCAAAAATAGTGAAAACAGTAATAGTTAATGAGTGGTTGATAATTGCTAAATACTGCTTTAGATCTACTCTGACTTACAAAGTCTGCTAGCAGCATTTTGAGTTTACATAATTCAAAAGACAAACAAGTAGTTATCGTATTTAACCAGTTTACGACCGCCCGCCGCAGATGTACTGCGGCAGGTAGCCGCTCCCAGGCAAATCACCGTACATGTACGGCACTCGCTCTCTGGAGTCTAGGAGGCGAGCGCACACCACCGCCGGCGGTGCACTCCCACCCCCCACTCGTCAGTGGGGAAGCCGATGCAGCGGGCAGGCAGCTCTGATTCGTGCCTGACACCTGCGATCGTTCCCCGCTGAGAGAGAAGAACGGTCAGCTGTTGTAAACACAGCTGACCGTTCTTCTCCCTGAAATAATCACTGAGTGCCTGTGATCCTTCTATATAGGATCACATGTCTCTATGGTCATTTCAGAAGCCACGCCTCCCCCCCACAGTTAGAATCACTCCCCTAGACTCACTTTTAACCCGTTGATCACCCACAATGTTAACCCCTTCCCTGCCAATGTCATTATTACAGTAACAGCACTGATTACTGATTACTGTAGTAATGTCACTGGTCCCCTCAAAAGTGTCAAAAATGTCAGTTAGGGGTCCGATCTGTCTGCTGCAATGTCGCAGTCCCGCAAAAAAATCGCAGATTGCCACCATTACTAGTAAAAAAAAAGCAATGAAAATGACATAAATCTTTCCCGTAGTTAGTAGACATGATAAATTTTGCGCAAACCAACCAAAATACACTTATTGCAATTTTTTTCACCAGAAATATGTAGCAAAAAACAAATTGGCCTAAATTGTTAAAAAAATTTGATTTAAAAATTTTTTTTTGAGAATGTCATATAACAGAATGTTTTTCAAAATTGTCACTCTTTTTTTGTTTATAGCGCAAAAAAATAAAAATCGCACAGGTCAAATACCCCCAAAAGAAAGCTCTATTTGTGGGAAAAAAATACATTTTATTTGGGTACAGCGTCGCACGACGTGCAATTGTCTGTTAAAGTAACGCAGTGCCGAATCGCAAAATAGGGCCTGGTCAGGAAGGGGGCAAATCCTTCCGGTTTTAAAGTGGTTAAAAAATATATGTAAAAATTCAACACACAACTGAAATGTAATTCCATATACATCCCCAGTAAAAGTCAAGCACACAAAACTCTAAAATCTAATCTTCCAAGAAACGTAGATCTTCTCCTCATAAGACTGGATACATAAACGTCTAGTTAAAACTCAACTTTGATTTTATTGTAGCGCTGTGTATATCGCTGTCTTTAGCGGGAGTTAGAAAGCACATGATACAGTCACTAACTGACATTACTCCTTGAGTAATTGGTCTTTATTTTGGCACAGAAGGATTTTAAACAGGGTTAAAGTAATGCTTTATGTAGTCTTTCCAACTTGCTTCATTCCACTTCACCGCATTAAGACCTTTGCTCTCTCTTAGGAGAACATACCTGAATACTAACAAGTTAGTTAAAGATTTATGTGTGTGGATAAAGAAAAGCACAGCTTTGCTAAAACCCACATAGGCCAAGGCGGTTGCCCAGAGGAGTCTATTAAGAAGTCAAGGTGCTTAGTATTGATAGCTCTTCTGCTGACTGTACCATGAAGAATAAAATGAAATTCATACTATCAGCAGTTTCTTTGATAGGGCAAAATCTAGGCTACAAACAATACATTTATGTCCTGTGTAGGTGTGGAAAAAGCCTTGAGATTTTTTCTTTTATAAAGTTATCGAGTTTTGAAAGTTATCGAATCAGCAAATTTGTGAACAACTCAGCACGCTTTTGTACGTCCTTTGTGTCTGGATAGACAGTATAGATATAAGACAAATGAGATTAACTGTAGATGAAAATTTGCTAAGGTGTATTTTTCTCCATTGGGTCTGATCTACCAGAAGGAAATGCACAAGAGCAGGATTTCATTATGAAAGCTTCAGTCATGCATGTGTTACCGGTGTGCATGTGAGTATGTCCGAGTGTCCAGCAAATGCAATCCCTTAAATTACCCGCTGAAACAATTACTCACATTCAATGTATTAGGGATGAGAAGAATTGAGAGTTTTTGCTTTGCTAACATTTTTACAATAATGGTGGCAGTTTGGCTACGTTTGCTATTTTGGGAAAATGCATAGAAGTTAATGGGGTGAGGAAATTAAAGATGAATGATCACTTTTTTTACATTATTCAATTTCTAATGGAACAAACTACATGTGGTGTTTTGTCCTATCTTCGTAGATGCTATGATATCAGTTTGGGTGCACAGCCATCTAACAATGCAGCTAGCAAGGAGACAGCTGCTTTAATAGTGAGCACAAAGAGGCTGATATTTCTGCATTCAGATACTTGCTATCTTAGCAGTAATCTCTTAGCTATCTGCCATGTCTGACATTGCAACTACTGTTACAGGGCACCAAGGAAGATGAGATAACGTACTACATGAAGAAGCAGAACAATTCCCTCTAAATGGGATTTCGAAGGGCAATAAGTAAAGATATAGTAGAAAAAGTTTGTAAAAAAGATATCAAATTTTATTACAATAATATATAAGCTCAATGTTGAACAATCATACAGTTAATAAAATACCAAGCGGTTCAAAGACACAATTTGACCAATACTCATATTCATTATCCACAGTATTATTATTATACATGATTTATATAGCGCCAACAGTTTACGTAGCACTTTACAATATGAGGGAAGACAATACAGTTACAATACAATTCAATACAGTAGGAATTGAAGGGAACAATAGAGGACAGTGGATTACCCAACGCGTTTCGAATTATAGTGTGTATTTTTCTTCCTCAGGGGTCAATGAGTATAAAACATAATTTCATTTAAAGAATAGAAGCATTGTCATTAGTTTACAAAATGGCAAACATATGTAAACATATAGTATTGCATTGAAAAAAGGGGGAGAGACAGAAGAAAGAATGATCTCCATATTTACAAAATCAATACAGACCTTAAGTTTAAGAAGGTAAACGAGCTGTTTTGTAGAACCGCAGTGTTTAAAATTTGACAGAAAAGAAACACCATCACATGAAACACATGAACCCCCCACCAAACAGGAAGATAAGGATATATTTTGAATAATTACCCATTTTTCCAATCAGCATACTAACATTAGACGTATTGTCCAAAAGCACTGGCATGTACTTACAATGGACCCTCATATTAATCCACTAATACCGGAAAACCCAGCTTTCACATTTCGACGTGCCAAATCTCTTAAAGATAAACTGGTTTCCAGTGAGTATAGAGAAGGTCCCCAAAGAGACCCATGCAAAGTTACTGGTACTTTCAAATGTGGTGGTTTCAACTACTGCAGATATATGGAAGTAGCCACCTCAGGAATATTACCTAACGGCATAATATATAAACCACATCATTTCGCTAACTGTAAGACAAAGGGGGTAATATATCTACTTAGATGCGAATGCTCTTGCTTCTTTGTGGGGAAGACAAGATTGCAATTTTGGCAACGTGCATACCGCCACATACAAAGCATGAGAACAAGCAACCCAAATCTCCCTTTGGGGAGATATTTCCAAGTACATAGTGGTAGTTTTCCGAGAATATCCTTTCTCATCTTAGATCGAGTAAACTCAGGAATCTGGGGGGGGGGGGTATTGAAACAAAATCCTGTTGCAAAAAGAACAGAGATGGATCTTTAGACTTCATGCGACCCCCCCGCCTGGTTTAAATGACTCTATCATACAAAACATTTCTAGAGGGTTTTGTGTCATTCCAGTCTTTCCCTCTCTGTTCCATAATCCCTTCACATACTGTATACCCTCTCGCTCTTAATTGTCTTTATCTATTCTTCTCATGCTCCTTATTACCAAGATCTCATAATATTAATTGCTTATTGTACTGTATATTAACAAAACGTTTACATCATGATTATAATCGATATATCTGATCAAGCTTGTTAAGATTAAATATATATATATATATATATATATATATATATATATATATATATATATATATATATATATATTATCTGCAATACTGTGATGGACTTGTTAAATATTTTGTTTTCTTGATGCACTGTTTAGATGGATGTTTTATGCACTGTCGGTTCTCCTCCTGCAATCCTGCTGAGCACTTCCATGGGCTGCTGGATATCATTCCCCCACCCGGCGCATGTAGGCTGGTGTTTGCCGTGGTTTCCATGGCATCATCGGCCTATTCTTGATGGTGGCGAGCGGCTTCCCCATTGCCATGACATCCATAGGTACGTCGGTGATCCCCTGACGCAGAGCGGGGCCACACTGCGCATGTTCACGCAATGACGATGCAGGGTCTGCCCCCTGCCTTACATCACTGGTGAGCATTTCCACTGCTGAGTTACGGTATAGGGCTCAGGGTGCGGCGGCACTGCATGCACACACAGCTGTGCCTCATCTCCTTGATGAGACGTGGCTGCTCTCTTTCCTACATATATCAGGATCACCATTAGATACCACCGATCACACACTCCTTGTGTAGCAGGAACCCCTTATGGACATGAATTTCAGGTATTCACAAACAAAAAAAATTTTTTTGAATAATATCCTCTGTTTGTCGGGTTCTTTTAGATAGCTGTTTATTATTATTTTCATTATTGAAATGTAATCAATTGACAATGACCATATATCTGGACCTTTATGTGGGGATAGATGGTTTATATATATATATATATATATATATATATATATATATATATATATATATATATATATATATATATATATACACATACATGTAGACATACAGAGCTTTTGAGACTATAATATCCCTATATCACTTTATTCTTTTCAGAGAGACATGTAGCCACTTTAACAAATCAATTGATACAGCTACAATTTAAAATACTATAACAGACAAAAGCTCCTTCCTTTTTGGACTATAAACCTGCTATTTTTTTAAGGATCCCCAGGAGGTTTATGCCATAATGTGCTAGTTTGCACTGCATATTGGCATATTATGGCAGATTTACCTGTAAAACAAAGCACAACAACATTGCGGTATCATCGCTCAAGCTGGTCCCAGGTCCTTCCATCTCTACCCAGTCTTTCTTCTGAGTTTGCTCTGTTCAGCCGCTTGAATTGCCAAGCTGCAATGATGTAGTTCTCGCACATGCGCACAAGAATCACTTCATCAAAGCAGAGAGCAATACTATAAATGTACTCTTAACTGCTCATATACAGCTCAGAATACATTACCACTGACAGGCCAGGAGAGACCATTAGAGTCTCTTATGCTGTAAAAACCCTTCCTGTCAGCAGTTTTTTTTTAAATTTTTGAGTGCAATTCCACTTTAAGGTGATTTTGAGAGGTATTTAAAGCAGCAGTAAACTCTGCTTTTGAACTTGTACCTACAGCTAAGCCTATAATAAGGCTTACCTGTAGGTACAGTGAATATCTCCTAATCTTGCTGTGTTTAGAAGATATTCATACTGGATGCAGTAGGTGACGTCACCCATGCCGTCCCTTCAGAGCTCTGTGCCATAAACCATGACTCCTGTACAAAAATACTTCTTTATTTCCCTTGTGATTGGGTGCACTTTTACTACGTGAATTTTCAGCACTTTCAACTAAACATTCCTTTGCAAAGTGGACAGGCTATTTGTAAATCAAACCCTACAGGTTTATCTTCTGGTGGGCTTCTGTTTTAGCCCTGTACTCTTGGATTTTCCTGAAACATACTGGAAGGTTGCTTCAAGTCTAGAGCAGAATAATAGGAATACCAATATTCCTCAAATTAACCACTTAAGCCCCGGAAGATTTTACCCCCATTCCGACCAGGGTTTTTTTTGAGATTTTTTACTGCGTGACTTTAACGGACAATTGCGCGGTCATGCAACGCTTTACCTAAACAAATTTGACGTCATTTTTTCCCCACAAACAGAGCTTTCTTTTGGTGGTATTTGATCACCTGTGCGATTTTTACTTTTTGCGCTATAGACAAAAAAAGAGCGTAAATTTTGCAAAAATAACAATATTTTTCACATTTTTTTACATGAAATTCCCCCCCAAAAAAATGTAAAAATCTAATTTTTTTAACATTTTTGGCCAATTTGTTTTCTGCTACATATATTTGGTAAAAAAAAATCGCAAAAAGCGTATTTTGATTAGTTTGCGCAAAAGTTATTGCATTTGCTAACGAAGGGAAAGATTTCTGTCATTTTTGGCAGCGATCTGCGATTTGTTTTGCGGTACTGCGACATTGCGGCGGACAGATCGGACCCTTGACTGACATTTTTGACACTTTTGGGGTTAAAAGTGACATTACTGCAGTAATCAGTGCTATACATATGCACTGTTACTGCAAAATGACACTGGCAGGGAAGGGGTTAACTTTATTGGGGAGGGAGGGGTTAAGTGTGTCCCTAGGGGCGTTATTTCTACTGTGATTGGCTGTGGCTACTAGTGTAGGAACAGTGATCAACGGTCCTACATAGTAGAACCGTCTGATCACTGTTTCTACACAGGGGAGAATGACAGGCGGCTTGTTTACATCAGCCGCCTGACTTTCTCCCTCTGTACCGACAAACGGCGAGTGACCGGCGGACATCGGGTCCGCCGGTCACACGCACTAACTTCCCTGTGAACGAGCCGCGGCGGGCGCGCGCTCGCCCGCTATTGGCTCACAAGGAAGTGACAGGCAAGTGACGTACCGATACGTCACTCTGCCTGGCGGGGGCTGACAGTATATAGTCGTGCGGCGGTCGGCAACCGGTTAAAGACTTCTCCCATGATCTTTTTACTTATGGGCAATCCTAGATTATCACATTTTTGTCCTTAGTCTGGTCAGAATAGTCAGTGTGATCCTGCAGTTCAAATTTAGTTTGTTCCATGTATCTTCAATATGCATGGCCTCACATGTTCTAAACGTAACCAGGCTGGGCCCTCAAATGCCACACATTCCATCCCATTAAAATGAATACGTTCCTTTGAAAAAAGCATGCAGGCCTTTTGAAAAATGTTCAAGCAAATAGCATAACATATCTAAATCAATACACACTTCTACATTTGTTTGCTTGACAGACTGTTTACTTATTGTTATCGTTTGCTGCCACACAATAGTATACTAAAACAACAATATTAGCCGTAACAGATACGTTTTGTCATTTACGTGTATTCCTACATACATAGGCTAAGTAAAATAACATTTCTTTATTACGACGTATCAATTTTTGTTGTTTTTCTGCAGACAAACACAAACCAATGTCATTATGACAAATCTTAACGTCTGGAGCAAGTCATTTTCAAACAAAAATTTTCCCTTGCAATTATGTTCTGTGTTCAATACTGCAGTTTTATTAACAGAAATACAAATGATCACCTCGGAAAAGCAATGTTGCCCAAAGTGCTAATATAAACGACATGCTTTATGCTGTGAATAACATGTTTTGTTCTCTGTTACACATCTCTGATAAACTAACCTACAGTACACTATGCAATTAGAGGGACATTTATTTACATGAAATTTTCATATAATGTAATGTAATAACTAGTTTTCAGGTGTGTTTTTATAGCTTAGCACAAGATTGACCTTCTCATTATCAGAATCAGACTGTCATGGAATGTGGCGGATCATCTGTGTCAAGCACAACAGTCATGGATCCTCTGTACAAAGGACAACAGCCATGGAATGTGGTGGATCCTCTGTGTCAAGGAAAACAGCCATGGAATGTGGTGGATCCTCTTTGTCAAAAGCAAAAACCATGGAATGTGGTGGATCCTTTTTGTCAAAGGCAACAGCCATGGAATGTGGTATATCCTATGTGTCAAGGACAACAGCCAACTTGCAGACAAAATAAAACACAGCTTAGAATCATCAAGCAGGAACTAGGTCAAGAGGTTGGGGCAAGTGTCAGATAGGTGTTGTTCTTTGGCTAGGTCATATAGTGGGGGTATCTAATTAATGGGTGTATTGTTGAGACAAAATAAGGCACTCTCTTCAGCTGGAAGCCATTTGGACCCTTTATACATAAATTGTATTTCATTAAGAACTGTAGCATGTGATTGGTCCTTTACTACTAATAACTTTACAATGCAAGTGATACTAGTAATGGCACTGAGACTTGAGATGACTCTGATAGCATGTGATTGGTCCTTTACTACTGATAACTTTTTTTTTTTTTATATAAATTTTTTATTGAATTTTTCAAAATATAACAAACAACGGAAACTCCGTAAATATAATGTTGTGCAATACATTATAATGCCATAAAGTACAATAGTAAACATAGAGAATAGGGGGAGAGAGGGGGAGTCCGTCAATCAAAAAAAAAAAAAAACATTAGCATATCAAGAACAGATGTTTCAACAGTAGAAGTACAGGGTATAATGCACGAGTAGAGCAATCAGCATGGTGCCAAATTCAATACTATACACCAAAATAACTTGGAAACGAAGGTACCAAGGAATGTGGGATGGCTAAGCTAGGTATTGCCATTTAGGGTGGAAGGTCTAGGAAGGGAGGAGGACGAAGGGGCCCCTCACGTGTAGGCCGCCCTCTTGGGTCTCCTGCCCACACGCGAGGGTCCCCCACCGACCTGAAATTACTACTGATAACTTTATAATGCAAGTGATACTAGTAATGGCACTGAGACTTGAGATGACTCTGATAGCAAATAATAACAGGTGGCACAAGACTAAGGCAAAATCAGCATCAATGCTTGCAGGCACTACACACTATAGAAAAACAAATTCTATGGTGAAACAAGACTCTGGCCATGTTAAACCATAATAGTATAGATTCATATGCTTGATATTTCTGAGAGCCTAAGGGGTCTCAGTTTTATATGCAATCCATGTACATCATTGGAATTGAGAACGATTAACCCATGTGTTTCAATGCAAATGATCCCTTCAAAAAATGAGGGCACAATGGAGACACAGCGATAAACACAGCAGTTGTGACCAATCTCTATTTTATAAGCAAGCTAGTTGGAGTTCAACCTTAACTTCTAATCTCCAACTAGCAAGAAAGTCATTGGATTTGCATGTTTTATTCCAGCAATATGCTTTGTGCCAACTTATACAAAATGCTCTCTGTCCAGGAAGATCTCTATAAAGTGCCTAGATTTCTAGACTGATTACTATGCTGCAGTTCTAAACTTCCTTCCAAGGTTCTACGGGATGTGGGCCACCATTGAACCCTACTAATTAAACCCAGGAGTGTATATGTATTTGCCATCTTCCTTTCAGCTAGGATTGTTCTTTCCATGGAGACTGAATAAACTCTAATATCATTATCCAATCTAAAACAACTGGAACAGGTATTATGTTTCTCATTAATTTATTTTTAGTTCATTATTTATTTAAAACTTAGTTAATACTTTAATGCTAAGTTAACTATTTACATAAAATCTTCTCTCACCTATGATGTGATTATTATGTAAATGTACCCTGTATATTTTTACACAAGACATCACTTTCTAATGAAGCAATTTTTAATGATAAAATGGTTAACATGTGGATTGTCTTTATTGTAGGTGTATTAATTATAGTTAATCCGCTTAAGCTACTCCCTGTTCATTAAAACATCCCGAAAAAGCAAACTCATTCTTATCATATAATCTCAGGGGACCTTTTACATTTGAATATGAGATCTACTTGGTCTTATATTATAACAACATGTTGTCTATTGGCAACATGTTGATGAATTGGAACACACTTGAATTCTGATAAGCCTAAACATTTGAGATGTTTTTTTTCTGTATATAAAATATTATCTCATTTGAATTGTTGCTCAGTCTGAAGTGCTTCTGTGCCTAATTTTTTAGACAAAAAAATCTGTACTACATTTTGTAAGTGCCATATGTTCAAATGATGCAGACAGTAAACAACACATTATTTACAAAGGTAACAAAGGTTTTTTTTTTTACATAACTTTTGATTACATATGCAATAGCTCCGACATCCAAAATGTACCATGTGGCTTATCAATTGTGTACGTATGCCTAAAGTGATTGTAAACCTTCACCTTGTAAAACAACCTATTCAGTTTAAAATAAAACAAAACATTTGTGTAAAGGTTTAGAAAACATTACATACAACTTTTTCCCCTGTCTCATGAGTGCTTACATACCCTCTGTTTTCAGCTGCATAAGAGCTAGGGGAGGAGAAACACCAGCACGCAGATCTTCCTGGTAAAGGTGTAGGCAGGGGGGGGGGGGTCTAACCTATCATAATGCATGGAGTATTGATGTTTAACAGTTTATTGTTTCTTTATAAGCATATGGATGCGGTAACTTTTACTCCTCCACCTTATAGCACCCCTTATCAGTATTTTATGTTTATTGCTTTACACATAAATGCTCTATTGTGAGCTCTGGAATACTGTTGGTGGGTATGGAGCTTTAGTGACCTATTAATTTGCTGAGCCCAGACTCTAGTTCATATTTTAGAATTGACAACGTTGTCATTTTTAGTGGTGGCTGGAGGTGTGTATTTTGCTTTTGCTTACTTTTCTCTAAATTTTGTAGTCCCAAATAAAGTATATATTTTTACAGTAGTATTTGGTACCTACTTGTCCTTCCAATTGGAATATGATAGGCTTTTTTCCCCCTAATTTGTCTTCTGTGTAAGCTTAAAGTACGCTGACCCACACCGATTTGGTGTAATTATGCAACATTTTATTCTGGTTCCCCCTATTCCTTGTGTCACCCTACCTGATGACACATATCACAGTTTTGTATAATAATGCATTTACCTTACCTTAACTTCCCTGGCGGTATGATTATGTCAGGAATTACATACCAAAAGCGGTACAATTTTTTTCATGGAAATTTGGCGTTATGTATTATAGGCCTACAATTCTTAGTAATTACTGACTTAAACCTGACCAAAACAAGAGTCTAGTAGACATCCCAGATGTGATCAATTTGAAACACAAACGAATTATTGATTCAATTATAATTCATGTATTATATATTATATATATATATATGTGTGTGTGTGTGTATATATATATATATATATATATATATATAATATAACGCATGAATTATAATTGAATCAATAATATAATTTTATATATATATATATATATATATATATATATATATATATGTGTGTGTGTGCATATATATATATATATACATATATACACATATATACATATATATATATATATATGCATATATATATATATATATATATATATACATATATATATATATATATATATATATATATACCGGCATATAGGGAACGGAACTAGGAAGTCATCACACCGACGGAGGACGGAGGAGCGGCGGGACTCTCGGCTGGCGGTCACAGCAATGAGAGATCCTCGCTGGATCGCCAGGAGAAGGTAAGACACACCGCTGCGCTCTCTGCACATCTACCCCGAGCGTGACTCGGGGATATCGATCCTGCACTAAAAAATCCACCCCGAGTCATGCTCGGGATTACCGCCAGGGGGGTTAAGTCTAGGACTCTGCCCAATGGTATGGCAATTGGAAAATGATAGGCTTTTGTAAGTTTCCTGGTGTTGAACCTCCTGGGTTTTGTTTGTAGAAGTCCCTCTCCTATGTCTCCATCACATAGTTCCACTAATAACCCATGCCTGTGTTTCCTGATTTGGAAATTCTGGACTAAGTTTTAAAGACGCAGTGCCACCTTTTTCTTGCTCAAAAAACAGTTTAATACTCTTTGACTTCATCCCAATCATTTTTGTCCAGGCAACATAACTGTTTATACATAATATGTTTTCTGTATAGTGTTTATACAAATTAAGCTCAAATTATGTATATATTTAAATAAATATGAATACATTAAATTGTATTTAATAAATATTATAAGTGTTGTGTATCAATAGCTTTGTTCTTTCTATAAGAAAAAATTTGTTTCCTTATTAAAGTGTTACTAAACCCACAACAGTAAATCAGTGTGTATAAGCAGTAAAGCATGCTTGTTATACTCACTGTGAACCTAAGGGGTTAATCCTCTGCATTGCATATAAAAGGGTGTGTGATCATATCTTCTCTGATCCTCTTCTTCTTTAACTGACTCCAATCCATCGTGTAATAGAACAGAGCATTGGGAGTCAGGCTGCACATGCTCAGTTTGGTGTGTATTGCTAGAGAGTTTTTATTTTTTCTTGGGAGAATGCATGCGATCAGCACAGGGCTAATCAGCACTGTCCAGACAGAGGGTCAGAGGAGAATGAAAACTCCTCCTTCCTTTACTAGCAACTGATACAAGTCACACGGCTGTTTTATACTGCTGAAAAGAAAAGGTATTTATCAGTTAATATTTACTAAAACTATTGCATTCCCAGGTTCTGTGTACTGTGGGAGACCAGATATAGTGAATGCAGGCTCCTTGGTTTAGTAACACTTTAACCGCTTGCCGACCGCCGCACGACGATTTACGTCGACAGTCAGCCCCTCACAGGCAAAGCAACGTAGGGCTACGTCGCTAGCCTGTGAGGGTCTAGGGAGCGAGCGCGCACCCCCGGAGGCGTGCTCCCACTACCCGCGCGGTCAGGGACCCCCCCGTGCGTGTGACCGGCGGACCCGATGTCCGCCGGTCACTCGCGATCGTCCGTGAGGGCAGGAGAAAGGCAGGCGGCTAATGTAAACAAGCCGCCTGTCATTCTCCCCTGTGTATGAATAGTGATCATAAGGGACACACATAACCCCTCCCTCTCAAAAAAAGTTAACCCCTTCACTGCCAGTGTCATTTTACAGTAACAGTGCATATGTATAGCACTGATTACTGTAGTAATGTCACTGGTAACCCCAAAAGTGTCAAAAATGTCAGTCAAGGGTCCAATCTGTCCGCCGCAATGTCGCAGTACCGAAAAAAAAATCGCAGATCGCCGCCATTACGCGTTAAAAAAAAAAACAACAAAAATGACAAAAATCTTTCCCTTAGTTAGTAAACGCAATAACTTTTGCCAAACCAATCAAAATACGCTTTTTGCAATTTTTTTTACCAAACATATGTAGCATAAAACAAATTGGCCTAAAATGTTAAAAATTTTTGATTTTTACATTTTTTTGGGGGAATTTCATATAAAAAAATGTGAAAAATATTGTTATTTTTGCAAAATTGACGCTCTTTTTTTGTTTATAGCTCAAAAAGTAAAAATCGCACAGGTGATCATATACCACCAAAAGAAAGCTCTGTTTGTGGGAAAGAAAGAACGTCAAATTCGTTTAGGTACAGCGTCGCACGACCGCGCAATTGTCAGTTAAAGTCACGCAGTGCCGAATCGCAAAATAGGGCCTGGTCAGGAAGGGGGTAAAATCTTCCGGGGCTTAAGTGGTTAAGGTCAAGTCAAAAAGAGTAATACCTTGTAAAGTTTTATGTCACCTCTCAGTATTTTGAGCACTCTAACTTTCAATAGAGTTATAAAACCAAACCACTACCATGCTCAGGGTTAAAAATCAGAAGCAACAAGCACACATTTGTAACAGCACATGAACAAAAGATATACAGTATATATATATATTATGGTGCATTAATTGAAAACAGTGACAGAATTAAAAATATGTGATACAAATATTGCAGGACTAAATATAATAAAAAAGAGTCCATAATAATCAAAGGGATGTCCAACAAATGAATAAAGTGTAAATCTTCTTAATAAATATTCAAAAGTGCTGCAAAAACAAATCATGCTTTCCAAACTGCTGCGATCAAGCTGCTTATTGGATGTGTATGTCCAAAAATTCTAATCATAATTTATAATAACAATTATCATCACACAAGCATGTTGTCCCACTAACGGTTAATGGCTCCACAGGCAAGACAAATCTGCAGGAACGCTGCTCAGATTCCACATCAATATCATCAAACAAGGATCTCACACCATGATTAGAGTTACAAGAAAGAAGAAAGCAAGCTTCATAGTGTAAAACCGCTACAGGGTATATTTATTAAAGAATGAGATGTAAACTCATATAGACGTTCTTGCATGAAAGCATGACCCTCAAGTGCTCCTGTGTACTGATCACTCCACATATATTCAAAAGAATTAGCCTTCCTTCCTTCCTTCCTTCCTTCCTTCCTTCCTTCCTTCCTTCCTTCCTTCCTTCCTTCTTCCCTCCCTTCCTTCCTTCCTCCCATTCTTTCCTTCCTTCCTTCCTTCCTTCCTTCCTTCCTTCCTTCCTTCCTTCCTTCCTTCCTTCCTTCCTTCCTTCCTTCCTTCCTTCTTTCCTTCCTTCCTTCCTTCCTTCCTTCCTTCCTTCCTTCCTTCCTTCCTTCCTTCCTTCCTTCCTTCCTTCTTCCCTCCCTCCCTCCCTTCCTTCCTTCCTTCCTTCCTTCCTTCCTTCCTTCCTTCCTTCCATTCTTTTCTCCCTTCCTTCCTCCCTTCCTTCCACATTTATATTTCAGTAGCTTTCATCAGTAATACAGCTCTTCAGTTCATCAACTCCATGTTAAAAATACGTTTTTCTAAAATCTACTATATACGAAAAAGGGAAATTTTATTCTCATACTCCCATCACTATATTAGCAGTACATGTAAGTAATACGTGTTTTGCTGTTGCAACTAACATCTGAACAACTGTGCAAAAAATGCAAAAAAACAATCATTAAATGCATCCTGCAAGACTATGGAAGGTGTCAGAAGTTTTTGGGTCTTTACCCACTTCAACACCGGGCACTTTCACCCCCTTCCTGCCCAGACCAATTTTCAGCTTTCAGCACTCTCACACTTTGAATGACAATTGCTCAGTCATGCTACACTGTACCCAAACAACATTGTTATCATTTTTTTCACACAAATAGAGCTTTCTTTTGGTGGTATTTGATCACAACTGGGCTTTTATTTTTTGTGATATAAGCGGAAAAAGAGCGAATTTTTTTTTAAAAAAAACACCTTTTTTTGTTTCTATTATAAAATTTTGCAAAAAAGTAAATTTGCTTCATACATTTGGGACAAAATTTATACTGCTACATACCTTTGGTAAAAATAACTTAAATTAGTGTATATTATTTAGTCTGTGTGAAAGCTATAGAGTCTACAAGCTATGGTACCAATCACTGAAGATTGATCACACCTGATGTACCGACGGCCTATCTCCTTTCTTGAGGCCCTGAAATGTCAGGACAGTACAAATACCCCTCAAATTACCCCTATTTGGAAAGTAGACAGTCTACGGTATTTAGTAAGAGGCAAGGTGAGTTTTTTGAAGTTGTAATTTTTCCCACAGTTCTTGGGAAAATGAAAAAAATGTTTGTTTTTCCCCCACAAAGTTGTTAATTTATAAGATATTTCTAACCCATAGCATTTATAGTGGTGAACGAAATTTTGGGCACCCCAGGTAAAAATTTGTATTAATGTACATAAAGAAGCCAAGGAAAGATGGAATAATCTCCAAAAGGCATCAAATTACAGATTAGACATTCTTATAATATGTCAACAAAAGTTAGATTTTATTTCCATCATTGACACTTTCAAAATTACAGAAAACAAAAAATGACATCTGCAAAAGTTTGGGCACCCTGCAGAATTTATAGCATGCACTGCCCCCTTTGCAAGGCTGAGACCTTCCAGAGTCATGGATTGTTCTCAATCATCGTATGGGAAGACCAGGTGATGTCAATCTCAAAGGTTTTAAATGGCCAGACTCATCTGACCTTGCCCCAACAATCAGCACCATGAGATTTTCGAAGCAGTTGTCTAGAAAACTGAAACTGAAAATAGTTGACACTCACAAAGCTGGAGAAGGCTATAAGAAGATAGCAAAGCATTTTCAGACGTCAATATCCTCTGTTCAGAATGTAATTAAAAAATGGCAGTCATCAGGAACAGTGGAAGTTAAAGCAATATCTGGAAGACCAAGAAAAATATCATACAGAACAGTTCACAGGATTGTGAGAAAAACAATTCAAAACCCACGTTTGACTGCAGGATTCCTCCAGAAAGATCTGGCAGACACTGGAGTTGTGGTACACTATTCCACTATAAAGAGATACTTGTACAAATATGGTCTTCATGGAAGAGTCATCAGAAGAAAACCTCTTCTACGTCCTCACCACAAAAATCAGCGTTTGAACTTTGCAAATTAACATATAGACAAGCCTGATGCATTTTGGAAACAAGTTCTGTGGACCGATGAGGTTAAAATGTAACTTTTTGGCTGGAATAAGCAAAGGTACGTTTGGAGAAGAAGGGGCACAGAATTTAATGAAAAGAACCTCTGTCCAACTGTTAAGCATGGCGGTGGATCAATCATGCTCTGGGGTTGTATTGCAGCCAGTGGCACAGGGAACATCTCACGAGTAGAAGGAAAAATGGATTCAATAAAATGTCAGCAAATTCTGGATGGTAACTTGATGCCATCTATGAAAAAGCTGAAGTTAAAGAGATGATGGCTTCTACAAATGGATAATGATCCTAAACACACCTCGAAATCCATGGGGGATTACATCAAGAGACGTAAACTGAAGGTTTTGCCATGGCCTTCACAATCTCCTGACCTCAACATAATTGAAAATCTATGGATAGACCTTAAAAGAGCAGCGCATGACAGACAGCCCAGAAATCTCAAAGAACTGGAAGACTTTTGTAAGGAAGAATGGGCAAAGATACCTCAAACAAGAATGGAAAAACTCTTGGCTGGCTACAAAAAGCGTTTACAAGCTGTGATACTTGCCAAAGGGGCCAGTACAAGATATTAACTCTGCAGGGTGCCCAAACTTTTGCAGACGCCATTATTTTGTTTTCTGTTATTTTGAAAGTGTAAATGATGGAAATAAAATCTAACTTTTGTTGACATATTATAAGAATGTTTAATCTGTAATTTGATGCCTTTTGGAGATTTTTCCATCTTTCCTTGGCTTCTTTATGCACATTAATACAAATTTCTACCTGGGGTGCCCAAACTTTCGATCACCACTGTACACAGCAAAAATGACAACCCAAAATACATTCTGCTACTCCTCCTGAGTATGGCGATACCACATGTCTAAGACTTTTACACAGCCTGCCCACATAAAGAGACTCAACATCCAAGTAGCACCTTCAGGAATTCTAGGAGCATAGATTACATATCTAACTTTTTGACTACCTATCACACTTTTGAAGGCCATGGAGCACCAGGACAATGGAAACACCCTCAAAATGACCCCATTTTGTTTTCATTCATTTTTATTGCTTTTCATAGAGTAACAACATAATAAACAAACAGTAGGTAAATAAGAATGACCCAATTTTGGAAAGCAAACACCCCAACATATATTCTATGAGGCAATGTGAGTCTTTTGAACATTTTTTTTTCCACAAGTTTTTTATAAGATATTTATAACACATAGCATGTGCATAGCAAAAATGAAACCCCAAAATACATTCTGCTACTCCTCCTGAATATGGAAATACCACATGTGTAAGACTTTTTCACATAGAGGGGCCCAAACTCCAAGAAGCAACATCAGGCATTCTAGGGACATAAATATCACACATAAATTCCCGACAATCACATTGTCGAAGGCCCTTCATATTTCTAACACATAGCATAATACACACCAAAATACATTATGCAAAAGGCAAACAAAAGATTACCTGAGGTTTTAGTAGTGCAGTGGTCCACAGAGAAGAACATAGTCAGTACAGGCAGAGATATTGTCAGTTTAGCCAAAGCATTGGTATATATATATATATATATATATATATACCAAACATTAAAACAGGATTATTGAAAAATTGCATTCGGAGTGCGTAGGCACCATAACACATATGTAATCAATTTTCTTTTAACCCTAATGTACTTATTGGCTACTGCCAAAGATTATATTTTAGACATATCCCTGAATTTGCTTATAATAATTAGATTAATTAGCATACTACACAGACTAATAATATGCTTATGATCATTAGCTATAGCGGTAATTTAAGAGCACTCTCTGATTAACAAGCCAATTAGTTTTATGTGAACCACATGGCACATTGGTGCATCAGACTGAAACTTTATTTAAAAATTGAATTGGCACAAAAAGAAATTGCAACAAATCATTAACTACCTAATTATTCTTATACAGGATACCATTTATCCCACTTAGTATTTCAATACTAACATTTTAATAGCTGAGGTCTACTAAGCAGTGCATTCACATATTAAAATTTATGAAGTAAAAAGAAGAAGACAACTATGAAGGGTGCTCAGAGACTATTGACCAATAAAGGGGTCTTGTTTGGACATGTTTCTTTACAGTATATACCTTTAGTTTTTGAGTGCAGAGCTAAATCCAGAGAATGGTCACACTATAGTTTTATTAGTAATTTGTCTAGTTGTGTATGTCTGGATGCAGGTGGCCATCATCCCATGTTGAATGTCAAATAAAATAATTCCCCTAAGGAGGTGGGACTATAAGAGCAACCTTAGCATCCAAGAAGAAGTGCAACCATATATAATAAAAACATGAAATTGTATTCAATCAACATATAAAAACAATGTCAGATAGAGACATGTCTGTACAAAATGACAAAGATAACATGATAAAAAATCATGGCTAACAACAATGAGTCAAGGTTCAAAGTGACTGGGTGAATGCATGAATACCAGACAAGACCCAACACGTTCAGAGCGTACTCTTCTTCAAGGGTCTACTGGAACCACTTTATTCATATCTAAAAATTCATGGAAAATGTACATGTGTAAATATACATCAATAAATATATCTTTCAAAATATTCCACAGAACATTGTTGGATTATAGAATTATGCAAAAAATATGCATTAACAGGTGAATTATACGAACCACTAAGGTCACTTAAGAATGACAAGGGAAGCCGTGAGCACAGACGTCACTTTGTATGCGACAAGGCATAGAAAAACCCCGGAAGAGGCAAGGAAGTAAGGGTGTATTTGTGTGCATATACGATTTTTATTAGCATCATAACTTGCCTATAGACAGTCTCTTTATTGGCTGCTAATACTGTATAATGCTATTTTGGCATTCGATTTGTAAAAAAGAACTTGAGAGAGGTTGAGCAGAATAATAAAAGTGGAACTGAAAACAAATTTGCTTTAAAGGAACCATTCCAACAACCTAAAAAATGATCGAAAAAAGCACAGAAAAATCTAATTTCTCTTACGTCCTCCGACAGTCGCCGCCATCCTCATATTCGTCACAATGGGGTATTAGACTTTGCTCCGTAGGAGTAGCTAGGCAACAGAATATGTCAATATTAAAGCTTTTAACATATCCCCACCCCAGGGGGTGGTCCCCTCAGTCTATACCCTCCTGCTTCCTGTTTCCTGCTTCAGTTTCAATGTCTAGCTTGTCAGGAATGCCTTGCGGGGAAAAGTTTCCCCTATGCCTGTGAAGGCGCACTCTACCAGATCTCTGAGTACGTCTTGGGCCTGTCGTCATGGGGCTTCTGTGGTCTGGGTGTGTAGGGCGGCGACTTGGTCGACCGTGCACATGTTAACTCTGTTCCACAGAGTGGATGTTCAAGCATCGGCAGATGCTTCCTTTGGCAGCAAGGTTCTTAGTGCGGCGGTCCCTTAGGGTGCCTGGTTTTGGTCCTTTGGGCTGTTTGGGATTTCTTTTTATCCCTGGGTTATTTGTTTTTTTCCTGGGTTATTGCTCCCGTTGAGCAAATTTTTTCTCGTGTTGCCCAGCTGGTTTCCTTCCTTTGGTAAGGTTACTTTCTTTGATGTGGAGACTGCGTTGCCTTTAGGCGCGGCTGCGTTTCCCACCCCTCATGTTTGCACTGCTTTGGGACGTCCCCATTGTGACGAATATGAGGATGGCGGCGACTGTTGGGGGACGTAAGAGAAAACGGAATTTTTGTAAAATCTTACCTGTAAAATTCCTTTCTCTGAGTCCTCCGACAGTCGCCGCCCCCGCCCCTCTTTTGGGGTTTAGGTACTCTACTGCTATTCCACTGAAACTGAAGCAGGAAACAGGAAGCAGGAGGGTATAGACTGAGGGGACCACCCCCTGGGGTGGGGATATGTTAAAAGCTTTAATATTGACATATTCTGTTGCCTAGCTACTCCTACGGAGCAAAGTCTAATACCCCATTGTGATGAATATGAGGATGGCGGCGACTGTCGGAGGACTCAGAGAAAGGAATTTTACAGGTAAGATTTTACAAAAATTCCGTTATTTTAACTTCAAACTTGCAATGATTTTTTTATTAACATGCAATGTGCCTTTGAGCTTGCTAGGGAATTTGATTACTACAGGAAGAATCCATTTCCACAAGGGTGCTCAACCTGTGGCCCTCCAGCTGTTGCGAAACCCATCGTCACTCTGCCTTTGGGAGTCGTGCCTGTTTAACTAACAGCCTTGCAATGCTTCATGGGACTTCAAGTCCTGCAACAGCTGGAGGGCCACCGGTTGAGCACCCATGTAACCTAGCCCAAGCACAGTTCCCTCCTCAGTGTCAAAGCTCTCTCTGTTCCAAGAGTGTCCAATTACTGTCTGTACTAGCCTATCACATCCTGTTTGCCCTCACCTCCCTCCATAACCTCTTATGAAGCAGCGGGAGGGAGATGTGAAGTGGAATGCTATTGAGTGTAACTTAAGTCTGCTGGGGCTACTGATATCACGTCCAAGAAACATTTTAAGGCCTTTGGGATTCTGCACAAATGAAGCTTTTTTGGCTAAATAACATGCATAAGATAGAGTGGCACACAATAGGACTAAACGCCTTAAGAGACCCTAGGGATAACCCAAAGAGTAGAGTATCGTTACTTTCATACATCTGCCCCTTCTCATGCCCCAATCACTGTTCCCTGCAAAGATCCATGTTCAGACATCCCCCACCAGAGCAGATTACTTTAAATCCACACAAAGTAATGTTTCCCCCCCCCCCTTCCCATTTTATCCTACTAGTTATGTTGGGTTATCGGCTTCCTCAAAAGCAATACTACTATTATTATGCTTTGGATTATATATATTTATTATTACATATTATACCCAATATGCCGATCCCATTTTACTTTTCCAATTACCCATTTTATTCCCCTTCCCCTCTATATATACCTGATTAGGGATGGAGACAGTTAGCCTTGGATGGGCATTGCCTCATTTAAAGTCCCAACTGTTTTGTCTCTGTGTTTGTTTTTGTTTGTCCCCTGTCTTTTGTTTATGCGTTTTTTTCTTTTTTATCTACTAGATGAAGTAACACAAACAGCTATCATTTGTATTGTGACACCTAGCTTGATAAAAGTTACACAAATCTCTAAATACAATAATGGGCAGATAGGAGTAATGAATAGAGAGAGGAGCTCGGACCTGCACCCAGAGCCAGGGTAATACTGATGGTGGCCATACACTAGTAGAAAAATCGGTAGAAGATCTATAATGGCGATCGTTCGCCCGATATTCTTATAGTTAGTGGGTGACGAACGGGAACGGCTTTCAACTTTCCGGCCTTAAAAAATTGTTTGAGAAATTAGAAATATTTTAGTCCCTGCAGAAGAAGAATACTGTGGTCCATATTCTCTTCAGGAAAATACCCCCCCCCCCCCCATGGGACATCCCATATGTATTGTCCTACTGATTACATCCTTCTCAGAGTCCTTAACCCAGAAAATGGTGTTCCTTCACAGGGGACCATCTAGCAACTGCCCCAGTAGCCAACTCCTGGCAGCAAAATAACCTAGCCACAGGGGACTATACTATGCATACTAATCTAACAGGCACTCTCCTACAGTCTAAATATTGGTCTGATTTTTCCTGCCCTGTGTGTCAGTGGTAGACCAATAACAAAATAGATAACAAAGCGGCAAAGGATATATCTGTTGTATTTTCTGTTCTTCATGTTTTCATTCAGTGTTTTGAAGGTAACCATGTTTAAAGAAGCTGCCAATAACTACACTTATATTACAAGCCTAAAACATCAAATATCAATGATTTATTCAGATCCAGTACCACTCATAACTCAACCTGCCAAATTACTAAACACCAGTGCTGTCACCTTCATATAGAAAAAATCAACCGTGGAAATTGGCCCATGCCCCAATATTGGGCTCATTGGGACCCTCAAACCGAATATCATCAAAGACTTCTTGCATCAACATCAGCTTGAAGCATGTATTGGTCCCTTAATAGGGATATATTTCTGTGCTGTTGTTTTTAATATTTTGGTGAATATATGAGGGGTGTCTCTTTTCTTCTTTTTGCATATCCCTCATCTGTACACAAAATTCTTTTAGATATACTAATAAATGGAGAAATTTTAATGTGTTTGTTTTTCTGGTCTTCCTTCCCCCAACTGGCCTTGAAACCCCTACTTTTTCTCTAGATTTTTTCTATCACCTTCATAGACAAAGCACAGATTATTTTTAAAGGTTTCCTCAACCCCAACCCCCCCCCCCCCCCAAGCCAATTCAGAACTACATCCTGCCTAATCTGATATATGGGTATGGATAGCTGGCTACTTCCATCTCCTTGCCAGGAGGTTTAGCAATACACTATGCATTCGCTAATCACTTTCACAACTCATAATGGGATTCCTATAAATTCCCCTCCACATTGGCAGGGTGCACATTACTTTGCATGCCCCACTTGCATCCATAGACTGATCAGATAACTGTAGATCAGTATTAGTAGTAAGTAGTTACAAACAGTTGTTATATTTCATATCTGGCTACATAAAAAAGGCTAAAGATTAAAAAAACAATATTTGTCTTCTAAACTGAGTGGGGTTAATTGTTACTTGTTTTTGTGTGGCACTTGCAGCTTATGAGTCACTGAATTACAGTGCTCAGTAATGATAATAAATCAAACAAAGGACCTGTCAGTATATATATAGTCTTTCAAATTTTCTTTGTCACTCTTTTCTAATGATGTGACAATAACAAAATCGTTAAATATTTGTTTTCAACTGGACCTCTAATTAAATGAGAGTAGAAAGCTGCAGAGCGGTTTCTTTATTTTGTTTTACTATACAAATGGCAATTTTCAAAGGCGCTTTTATACATGTTTACCAAAAAATGATGGAGAAAAGGGAATACTTATAAAGCAGTTTCACATACCAAGTTGAAAAAACATTTTATGATAAAAACATGGTAACTAGTACAAAATGTAATAAAATTGCTCCTGTTAAAGTCAATCAGCAGAAAATTAAAGTTACTGAAGGCTCCAATATTTACCTCTCCTTCAATGGCATGACATTCTTTGCCAGCGTCGGCATCTTCAATCCAGTTTCTTCATGGTGCTGGGCTGTGGCTATCAACATTGGCTTGTGCAGCTCAGTGTACATTCTATAAAACGAGACTGAACTCTGGAGCTGAGTTGTGTTCCACAAGTCTCTGAGAATGAATCCACTGATCCATGATGTGCCAGTCGGATGTGAAAAATTTTTGTGAGGGGGGACTCTGAAGGGGAAATTGATGTATTCTGCTTTATAGAACAAATCAGTAGTTTTTTGTTTGGCTCTACTGAAGGCCTTCTTTAAACAGGTTTTACCATAACCCCGGTTTCAAAAGTCTCCTTTGTAATTCATTAGCTCGCATTTGGAAATCCTCCTCCCTGGTTCAATTCCTCCCCAACCTTAGATATTTTCGGTAGGGAATACTGTGCACCAGGGTTTGGGATGAGCACTTGCTGTGTGTAAGATTGTATTGTCTGACAAAGGTTTTCTGTACAGATTGGAGAAAAGGTTACCTTGTTAGTCCACCCCAATCTGTACATTTAGGAACATAACCCTCTCTTGACTACAGTTCATTGTAAGCTTAATATTAAATTCATTATGACCCAGTTGGTTTATAAACATGTCCAGCTCCAATCTTGTGCCACTCCAAATCATAAAAACAGGATTGATGTACCTGTGCCACGAAATCACATGGCACAGGTCCATTGGCGCGTCCTCATTAAAAAACAGATACGGCTCCCACCCCCCACCCCCATCCTGGTACAGGTTGGAGGAAGTTGGAGCCTCGAAATACAAAAATGTTCTGAAAGAGGATGTATGCCAAGAGCCGTAAAACAAAGGAGTTGTAAGGCCAGCTTTTCCTTTAGGAAATCACCAATGGTTTCAAGGCCTTGTATGTGGTATTGAGCTGTATAGAGCTTCAATATCAATTGCAACTAGCCACGCACCCCGGGGGACCATAAGGTCCTCAAGGATGCGCAGTAGGTCCCTTGTATCCTGTATATATGATGGAAGGGAGGAAACAAATGATATAAAGTAATCATCCACAAGCTTACTTGCATGTTCTGTCAGGCAACCCAAAGTAGACACAATCGGTCTGCCTGGTGGGTTCCCCAGACTCTTGTGGACCTTGGGCAGGGCATACAATTGTGGAATGCTTGAATGTTTTACATTTAAGTTATTCCATGTGTCCTTATCAATGAGGCCTGTGGCAAGGGCCTTGTTAATATTGACCCTATATTTCTCATGGTATCTGGGGAGGATAATCGCTGAGATCAGTTTGTACCATTCCTGTTTTATAAGTATGCTTGGGCACCTGGTGATATATTGACTTTTATTCATCAGTACTATGTTACCCCCCCTATCTGAAGGTATAACAATCAAATCTGGAATGTCTTCCAGATTTTTTAGAGCTCTCTTATAAAGGTGGATTTAAATTTGGGTCAACAATATGATTGATATCATGACTTTTTGCACAAAGGCCCAAATGTTAGTATTGGATTGTAGTAAAGGAAAAATGTGTGATTTATTTTTATAAATAGTTGGAACCTCCTCCTCCTCCATAGAATCACTACTTTTTTTTTTTTTTTTCCAAAAAATTTTTATTGAAAGAATTATAACAATATAAAGAATACATACAGTCTCTTATAAGTCAACGTATAGACAGTACATACAATGTACAGCAACATAGCTTATGTGCTTATGTTACGTTGATACTCGTTTTATAGGCCTGGTTCACATGTATGCGGGTTGGTGGTTCACATGTATGCGGGTTGGCGGTTCACATGTATGCGGGTTGGCGGCCCACATTTGCACAGGCATAGCAGCCCATTGATTTGAACGGGCTGCTATGCCCTCATTTTCCGCAGAAAAAAGGTGCATGCAGCATTTTTTTTAAATTCAGTGGCCTTGAAATCCATCCTGCTTTTGCACCATGCGACTAACCTGCAGTTCCTGCTCTGGCAAGCTTTCTGCATTTTTTGTATACGTGGGCACGGCATTTAAAAATAAACAGTTTGCGTGTGCAGCAACGGCAGGTAAGTCGCATGGTGCAAAAGAAGGATGGATTTCATGGCCACTGCATTTTTTTAAATTCTGCATGCACCTTTTTTCAGCTGAAAACGCAGGCATAGCAGCTCAAGCCCATTCACATCAATGGGCTGCTATGCCTGTGCAAATGTGGGCCCCCAACCCGCATACATGTGAACCAGGCCTAAAGCAATAGTAAAGTCATTAATAGATAAAAACACCGGTCCTCCTGCAGGTTTAACCAATTAATGACTTTACTATTGCTTTAGGCCTGGTTCACATGTATGCGGGTTGGGGGCCCACATTTGCACAGGCATAGCAGCCCATTGATGTGAATGGGCTTGAGCTGCTATGCCTGCGTTTTCAGCTGAAAAAAGGTGCATGCAGAATTTAAAAAAATGCAGTGGCCATGAAATCCATCCTTCTTTTGCACCATGCGACTTACCTGCCGTTGCTGCACACGCAAACTGTTTATTTTTAAATGCCGTGCCCACGTATACAAAAAATGCAGAAAGCTTGCCAGAGCAGGAACTGCAGGTTAGTCGCATGGTGCAAAAGCAGGATGGATTTCAAGGCCACTGAATTTTAAAAAAATGCTGCATGCACCTTTTTTCTGCGGAAAATGAGGGCATAGCAGCCCATTCAAATCAATGGGCTGCTATGCCTGTGCAAATGTGAACCACCAACCCGCATACATGTGAACCAGGCCTAAAGCAATAGTAAAGTAATTTATAAACAACACCTCCTTCAGGTTTAACCACTTCTTGACCACAAGGATTTGCCCTCTTAATGACCAGGCCATCGGATCGGAGCCGAGCGCCAGAACCAGTTATCACCAGTTAGGCCAGACACTGCTTGATGACCTATTTTAGGCCTGGTTCACAGAGTCTGTACTGACTGACTATATAATAATGTGCATAAGTGAACCAAAGCCCCTAAATTCAGCAATGAAATTGAAGTGAGGTGGAAATTTAATAATTTAAATTTAATAATAGAATACCGTGATAATACCGTATACCGTGGCAAAACCTTAATCAATTAATCGCAGCATGAAAATCTGATACCGTCACAAGCCTAGCGGTGACATAGGCGTGCGCACAGGGTGTGCTGGGTGTGCCTGGGCACACCCTAATCACCTAGGGCACATAGCATTGCCAGTGAGGAGATGGGAAAGATCTCCCTGGGACCTGCTCTGCTCTATTTCTCCTTGCCTACAGGTACATGGCCCCGATACATTACTCTCCCTGCTGGCAAACACATGCATGTGTATTTCAACTTTGGGGTGCACACCTTAATGCAATAGGCTGCGCACACCTATGGGCGGTGTAGGTGGAAGCGGCGGTGGAGGAGGACCAGGGCCGGATTAACAGCATCATGGGCTTGGTGCTGAGGATTTTGAAGGGCCTTAAGGGCCGTGCCTTGCCATGCACCCAGAGGAGGAAGGGTGCAGCCATGCATGCCTAATTCAACATGGGATGCTGTCTCTGAAGCCCATAAACACATCCATGCATCGCCAACTGTCCCTCCTTGTCCGGCCTTCACGCTGTGTGGGGAGGTTCTGAGGGTGCTGCCTGGGGAAGCGAGCATAGAAGCCAGACTTCTGTGTTTACAAGTGACAGAAGAGCGGTAACAGTGAATATGGCCAACCCGGGGCCTATATAAAAGGTAGGGGCCTGGAGCTGCAGCTCCAATAGCCCCTACATTAATCTGGCCCTGAGGAGGAGGACGAGGTAGCCAACACTGCTTCTTTTCAAAAATTTTAAATGAGGGTACACCCCAAAAGAGTGAGAAAGAGCAAAAATGGAACAATGGGTGGGTAAGGTCGGTATCCATTGCTATTCTGCATAAGGTACGGAAAAGTCCCGTGGGATCCATGCCTGGTTCATTTTAATGAACGTGAGCTTGTCCACATTGTCTCTGGACAGGCGGCTGCGCTTGTCTGTTATAACGCCCCCAGCCGTGCTAAATACCCGTTCAGATAATACACTGGCTGCAGGGCACGCCAGCACCTCCAAGGCGTAAAGGGCAAGCTCAAGCCATGTGCCCAATTTGGAGACCCAGAAGTTGAAGGGGGCAGACCCGTCATTCACTACATGTAGGCGTGTGCACACATACTGCTCCACCATGTTGGTAAAATGCTGCCTCCTGCTAAGACGTTCCATCTGAGCTGCTGGTGCTGCTGTTTGTTGTGGCGTGCTGACAAAGCTTTTCCACATTTCGGCCATGCTAACCCTGCCTTCTGAGGTGCTGGCGGTGCCCTGGTTGCGTTGGCGACCTCCTCCTCCTCCTCCTCTGCCTTGTGCTTCCACTGTGGCCCCGCTGTCAGATGGGAATGCCAGCAGCATGGCGTCTACCAGCGTGCGCTTGTACTCGCGCATCTTGCGATCGCGCTCCAGTGAGTGAATTAAGGACGGTACGTTGTCCTTGTAACGGGGATCCAGCAGCGTGGCCACCCAGTAATCAGCACAAGTTAGAATGTGGGCAACTCGGCGGTCGTTGTGGAGACACTGCAGCATGTAATCGCTCATGTGTGCCAGGCTGCCCAGAGGCAACGAAAGGCTGTCCTCTGTGGGAGGTGTATCGTCCGTGTCCTCTGTATCCCCCCAGCCACGCACCAGTGATGGCCATGAGCTGGCCTGGGTGCCACCCTGCTGTGAACATGGTTCCATCTCCTCCTCCAGCTCCTCCTCCTCCTCATCCTCCTCATCCTCCAGAACTGTGCCCCTGCTGGACAATTGCGTCCCTGGCGTTTGCGTGTGCAGGAACCCACCCTCGGAGCCCCTTGCGAATGACTGCCCTGAAAGCCTTGGAAATGTTACCTCTTCATCCTCCTCCTCCTCCTCATCCTGTGCCACATCCTCTTCCATCATCGCCCGAATTGTTTTTTCAAGGAGGCATAGAAGTGGGATAGTTAAGCTGAGAACGGCGTCATTGCCACTGGCCATGTTGGTGGAGTACTCAAAACAGCGCAACAAGGCACACAGGTCTCGCATGGAGGCCCAGTTAAATTAAATAGCGGAATAGAAAATATGATCCAAAAAAAGTGTATGTATATCACACGTACACAACCACACTGGGCCCCAATTACTATTGTTTGTACCCCTAAAAGGCTAGATGAGGAGTAGGGGGAGTATGGAACAGGCAGCACCCTCAAACCTTCAGAAGTATGAGATGAACCCCAACAACTTGGAAAGGTGGATCTCTCTCACACGTACCGACACAGACTATCCCGCAATTCAATTGATCCTCAAAGGTTTTTATTGAATAGCGGAATAGGAAATATGATCAAAAAAAGTGTATGTATCTCGCACGTACACAACCACACTAGGCCCCAATTACTATTGTTTGTACCCCTAAAAGGCTAGATGAGGAGTAGGGGGGGTATGGAACAGGCAGCACCCTCAAACCTTCAGAAGTATGAGATGAACCCCAACAACTTGGAAAGGTGGATCTCTCTCACACGTACCGACACAGACTATCCCCCAATTTAACTGATCCCCAAAGGTTTTTGATTAAATAGCGGAATAGAAAATATGATCCAAAAAAAGTGTATGTATATCACACGTACACAACCACACTAGGCCCCAATTACTATTGTTTGTACCCCTAAAAGGCTAGGAGTAGGGGGAGTATGGAACAGGCAGCACCCTCAAACCTTCAGAAGTATGAGATGAACCCCAACAACTTGGAAAGGTGGATCTCTCTCACACGTACCAACACAGACTATCCCCCAATTTAACTGATCCCCAAAGGTTTTTGATTAAATAGCGGAATAGAAAATATGATCCCAAAAAAGTGTATGTATATCACACGTACACAACCACACTAGGCCCCAATTACTATTGTTTGTACCCCTAAAAGGCTAGGAGTAGGGGGAGTATGGAACAGGCAGCACCCTCAAACCTTCAGAAGTATGAGATGAACCCCAACAACTTGGAAAGGTGGATCTCTCTCACACGTACCAACACAGACTATCCCCCAATTTAACTGATCCCCAAAGGTTTTTGATTAAATAGCGGAATAGAAAATATGATCCCAAAAAAGTGTATGTATATCACACGTACACAACCACACTAGGCCCCAATTACTATTGTTTGTACCCCTAAAAGGCTAGGAGTAGGGGGAGTATGGAACAGGCAGCACCCTCAAACCTTCAGAAGTATGAGATGAACCCCAACAACTTGGAAAGGTGGATCTCTCTCACACGTACCAACACAGACTATCCCCCAATTTAACTGATCCCCAAAGGTTTTTGATTAAATAGCGGAATAGAAAATATGATCCCAAAAAAGTGTATGTATATCACACGTACACAACCACACTAGGCCCCAATTACTATTGTTTGTACCCCTAAAAGGCTAGGAGTAGGGGGAGTATGGAACAGGCAGCACCCTCAAACCTTCAGAAGTATGAGATGAACCCCAACAACTTGGAAAGGTGGATCTCTCTCACACGTACCAACACAGACTATCCCCCAATTTAACTGATCCCCAAAGGTTTTTGATTAAATAGCGGAATAGAAAATATGATCCCAAAAAAGTGTATGTATATCACACGTACACAACCACACTAGGCCCCAATTACTATTGTTTGTACCCCTAAAAGGCTAGGAGTAGGGGGAGTATGGAACAGGCAGCACCCTCAAACCTTCAGAAGTATGAGATGAACCCCAACAACTTGGAAAGGTGGATCTCTCTCACACGTACCAACACAGACTATCCCCCAATTTAACTGATCCCCAAAGGTTTTTGATTAAATAGCGGAATAGAAAATATGATCCCAAAAAAGTGTATGTATATCACACGTACACAACCACACTAGGCCCCAATTACTATTGTTTGTACCCCTAAAAGGCTAGGAGTAGGGGGAGTATGGAACAGGCAGCACCCTCAAACCTTCAGAAGTATGAGATGAACCCCAACAACTTGGAAAGGTGGATCTCTCTCACACGTACCAACACAGACTATCCCCCAATTTAACTGATCCCCAAAGGTTTTTGATTAAATAGCGGAATAGAAAATATGATCCCAAAAAAGTGTATGTATATCACACGTACACAACCACACTAGGCCCCAATTACTATTGTTTGTACCCCTAAAAGGCTAGGAGTAGGGGGGAGTATGGAACAGGCAGCACCCTCAAACCTTCAGAAGTATGAGATGAACCCCAACAACTTGGAAAGGTGGATCTCTCTCACACGTACCAACACAGACTATCCCCCAATTTAACTGATCCCCAAAGGTTTTTGATTAAATAGCGGAATAGAAAATATGATCCCAAAAAAGTGTATGTATATCACACGTACACAACCACACTAGGCCCCAATTACTATTGTTTGTACCCCTAAAAGGCTAGGAGTAGGGGGAGTATGGAACAGGCAGCACCCTCAAACCTTCAGAAGTATGAGATGAACCCCAACAACTTGGAAAGGTGGATCTCTCTCACACGTACCAACACAGACTATCCCCCAATTTAACTGATCCCCAAAGGTTTTTGATTAAATAGCGGAATAGAAAATATGATCCCAAAAAAGTGTATGTATATCACACGTACACAACCACACTAGGCCCCAATTACTATTGTTTGTACCCCTAAAAGGCTAGGAGTAGGGGGAGTATGGAACAGGCAGCACCCTCAAACCTTCAGAAGTATGAGATGAACCCCAACAACTTGGAAAGGTGGATCTCTCTCACACGTACCAACACAGACTATCCCCCAATTTAACTGATCCCCAAAGGTTTTTGATTAAATAGCGGAATAGAAAATATGATCCCAAAAAAGTGTATGTATATCACACGTACACAACCACACTAGGCCCCAATTACTATTGTTTGTACCCCTAAAAGGCTAGATGAGGAGTAGGGGGAGTATGGAACAGGCAGCACCCTCAAACCTTCAGAAGTATGAGATTGTGTTCACTGTACCCCACAAAGATTGAGTTCACTGCACCCCACAATGATTGTGTTCACTGCACCCCACAAAGATTGTGTTCACTGCACCTCACAAAGATTGTGTTCACTGTACCCCCCAAAGATTGTGTTCACTGCACCCCACAAAGATTCTGTTCACTGTACCCCACAAAGATTGTGTTCACTGCACCCCAAAAAGATTGTGTTCACTGCACCCCAAAAAGGATGTTGTTCACTGCACCCCAAAAAGGATGTTGTTCACTCCACCCCAAAAAGATTGTGTTCACTGCACCCCACAAAGATTGTGTTCACTGCACCCCAAAAAGATTGTGTTCACTGCACCCCAAAAATGATTTTGTTCACTGCACCCCAAAAAGGATTTTGTTCACTGCACCCCAAAAAGGATGTTGTTCACTCCACCCCAAAAAGATTGTGTTCACTGCACCCCAAAAAGATTGTGTTCACTGCACCCCACAAAAGGATTTTGTTCACTGCACCCCAAAAAGATTGTGTTCACTGCACCCCAAAAAGGATGTTGTTCACTGCACCCCAAAAAGGATTTTGTTCACTGCACCCCAAAAAGATTGTGTTCACTGCACCCCACAAAGGATTTTGTTCACTGCACCCCACAAAGATTGTGTTCACTGCACACCAAAAAGGATTGTGTTCACTGCACCCCAAAAAGATTTTGTTCACTGCACCCCAAAAAGATTGTGTTCACTGCAGCCCAAAAAGATTGTGTTCACTGCAGCCCAAAAAGATTGTGTTCACTGCAGCCCAAAAAGATTGTGTTCACTGCAGCTCACACACAGAAAAATGGATGTGGATCACTGACACCTGCCTATCTCCAATCCCACACCACACAGCAATATCGATTGTAGTTTGTAGAACACAGTTTCCCTAAAATTCAGCAGACTCTGTCCCTAACAGGATTGAGAAGAGATCGTAGATCAGGATTGAGTGCAGACCCCACCCCCCACACAGCAATATCGATTGTAGTTTGTAGAAGACACTGACCCTATAATTCAGCAGACTCTATCCCTAAAATGCCTACAACTCGCCCTGCCTAAACACTCCGACCTGTCCCTCAATTCTATCCGGACACAAATGGTTTTTTCCTGCCTATCTTTCCCTAATCAGCAGCCAGCACGTTGATGTGTGCTCTGTCCCTGAATCTAAGCAGCATAATGACGCCGCTGCGGCTGCCTCGAACTTATAAAGACTTGGTCACATGCTTCAGACGGCCAATCACAGCTACTGAGACATTTGCAGGCATGGCTGGGATGGCTTAAGGCACACCAGTTAAACGATTGTTGATTGGCTGTTGAAAGCCCGCCATGAAAAGAGCGCCAAAGCATGCAAAACCCGGAAATAAAACGACCGAACACGGATTTTTACCCGAACATACAGTAAAGTGTCCGTGTCCGTGTTCGGGTACAAAAAATCCAATTATTCGGTACGAACACGAATAATACAGTCCGTGTTCGCTCAACACTAGTCCTGTACCATCTAGTTAGCAACTTATAGCAATTTTCTTGTGTGGATACATTGAGGGAACTTTTATGGGCAATGTGACATAGATTTTGCCATTCTTTTTCAGACAAGGAGAGGTTGAGGTCTGATTCCCATCTGGGCTTAGCTTTGTTAGTGTGTTCTTGGACTTCCGAAACCAGGAGATTGTATGTTACCGAAATAAGATGGCGTTGTGGAGTGGTGCTTGTACAAAGCTTCTCGAATGGGGTGAGGTCTCTGGAAAGGGCCCCATTATGATTCAAGGATTTGAGAAAATGTCTAATTTGAAAGTAGGTCCAATTGGGTATGGGGGAAGGCGTGGTGGGTGATTTGATCTGGAGGCGTTCTAAGAGGGATCCTTTGTCGAAAAAGCGGAAAGCTTCAATGGAGTCGTTATTCCAATAATCTCGTAGGAATGAGGATGACATACCCGGAGGAAAGTCTGGGTTGTGTTTGATTGGGGTCAGGGGGCCTGGGGTTGAGGAAATAGATGCTAGCTTGCAGGTGTCTCTAAAGGAGGATAGGGTGGTATTCAAGAGGGGATGTTTCTTTACGGACATAGGTGTGTGTTCAGAATTGAGCCACACCAATGAATTGAGTGGAGTATTGCAGAAGGATTTCTCAAGTATCACCCAATCTTTGTTGGGTTCATGTAGAAACCAATCCAAAATTCTAGTTAGGTGACATGCCCAGTAATACTTTTGTAAATCAGGCAGGCCGATGCCTCCATCTAGTTTGGGTTTTGAAAGTAGCGCGAAGGAGAGCCTGGGTTTTTTTTGACACCAGAGGAATTTGGAGCATAAAGATTTGAAGGAGGTAAAGAAGGATTTTGGGATTTTGATGGGGATAGCTTGAAGGAGGAATAATAGACGTGGTAAAACGTTCATTTTAAGGATGGCGGCTCGTCCAAACCAAGAGAAATGTGGTCTGGACCATTTCTTAACGTCGTCTTTGATTGCTTGAAGAGCTGGGAGAAAGTTAGTGGGGAATAGTTCGTTCAGATTATTCGTGAGGTGAATGCCTAGGTATTTGATGGAAGATTGGGCCCATTGGAATGGAAAGTTCGATTTACATTGGTCTACTAATCTTTTGGATAGGGTAATGTTGAGGGCGTTTGACTTTGAGAAGTTTATTTTAAAGTTGGACAGTTTCTGAAAAAGTTTAAATTCTTGTAAAAGTGACGGGATGGAGAGGAGGGGGTCGCTAAGAAATAATAAAATGTCATCAGCAAACGCTGCTATCTTATACGTACGATGGGAGATCGTTATGCCAGAAATGTTCGGGTTTAGATCAAGTGTACGTAAAAAAGGTTCCAAGGTAAGGACAAATAGAATTGGTGATAGGGGGCAACCCTGCCTAGTCCCGTTTCCTATGGAGAAGGCGTCCGATAGGCTTCCATTGACTCTGACACATGCCTTAGGTGTGGAGTACAGAGACAGAATTAGAGTGAGTAATCGGTCCGGAATGCCAATGTGTTGAAGGACCTGCCTCATGTAACTCCAATCTAGCCTATCGAACGCCTTCTCGGCGTCGAGGGATAGCATAAAGCCCTTTACTTTATGAGAGGTCATCCAGTGATGGATATTAATAGCTTTAACCATGTTGTCACGAGCTTCGCGGCCGGGGACGAATCCCACCTGATCTTTGTCAATTAGCATCGGGACCAGGGGTAGCAGTCTATTTGCGATAATTTTGGCGAAAAGTTTGATGTCTACGTTAAGTAGAGAGATGGGTCTGTAGTTAATTACTGAGGTTGGGTCCTTGTTATCCTTTGGTATTACTGATATATGTGCGTCAAGCAATCTGTGATGGGGATAAGGGGGAGAAGCTAGCGAGTTAAAGGCTTTTAGCAACGGAGATGATAGAAGGTCTGTGAAGGTTTTATAATATGGGGCTGTGAAGCCATCTGGGCCTGGGCTTTTTCCTGCTTTTAGCTGTAAAATAGCTAGTTTGAGCTCTTCCTCTGAAAGGGGTTGTTCCAGGTTTTGGGATTGGGAATTGTTAAGAGTTTTAGTGTGGGATTTCTGAAGGAAATCTTGTATGAGGGAGTTCTGGGTGTGAATCGGGATTGAATGACCTAGGTTATAAAGCTGGGTGTAATACTTTTCAAATTGGTTTGCGATGTCTGGGGTTTTGACAAAGGTGTGAAGTATTCTGTAATTTTATTCCTCAAATATTGGATGTCGGGTTCATGAGTGAGAAGCGTTGAGTCTAACCTCCAAAACTTGGTATAAGAGAAGTCTCCAGGGATTGAGATTGTAAGGGAAACTGGGTGGTGATCGGAGATTAGCATTGGTTCAATTGTGGCCTTTTTGATCAGGGGTAAGTCTTTCTGGGACAGGAATAGATAGTCTAACCTGGAATATCTTTGGTGAGGAGAAGAGAAAAATGTGAAGTCTTTTGTGGAGGGGTTTAGGGTACGCCAGGTATCGTGTAGGAGTAGTTCTTGGAGGGATTGACGAATTTGTTTGAGGGCTTTATATGGGAGGGATGAAGTGCCTGAGGAGGAGTCTAGGATAGGATACAACGCTACATTAAAGTCCCCCCCCCAGGATTGTGATTCCTTGTTGGTTTTCAGCAAGTAAGGAGGAGATCTTCCTAAAAAAAGGTACCTGAGCAGAATTCGGGGAGTAGATGTTAGCTAAGGTGATGGGTTTCTGAGCTAAGAATCCTTTCAGGATAATGTATCGTCCGTCAGGGTCAATAGGGAGTCAGTACATTTCCAATCAAGGTTTTTAGATATAAGGATTGCTACTCCCTTTGTTTTCCCTAAAGGGTTGGTGGCTAGGTAAGCTGTGGGGTATCGGAAGTTGTTAAGTTTTGGGGTGTTGTGTGAGTGAAAGTGAGTCTCTTGCAGATAAACTATATCCGCCTTCGATTTGTGCATAATTTCAAGGACTTGGCTGCGTTTCTCGGGTAAGTTTAAACCTTTTACGTTCAGGGATACAACCTTAACTTGGAGGGGATTGGAGAGCGTCTGAGGAGGAGTCATCATGAAATTGGATCTGGAAGCTATTCTTGGAGAGAGTTGTGAGAGCGGTCACTTACAGTCAGCTTAGTGTGACCGGATGGCAGAGACCGATGGGGGAAGGGGGCGGGGGGGAGAGAGCTGAAGGGAGGAGGGTGGGACAGAAGGGAAGGGGGAGAGGGGTGGAGTATTTAGGTGGAGGGGGAAAACCGAAGTATAGAGTGTGAAAAACAATCACACCTATCTGAATATACAGATATCGGAGGTGTAGACAGATGAGGCGATCAGCTCGACTCTGTCTGTCTTGTGGGGTGAGCGGTTGGCAAATGATCGAGGTAAACAAAAATGAAGGAATCATGAGCCGGCCGGCCCGAGAGATATGGGGGAGGGAGATTTGAATGATCTTTCGTGTTAACAAGAGTAAAGGATTTGGAAGTGAGTTTGGGGATATACAGGGAACTAACCCTTCTGAGACATTTCTGCAGGGTGAGGGCAAGTAACCGATTCGAAGCCACATGGGTAGGAGGTACCAATATATGATTAAAGGGGAGCCTGAGATTAATGAATTGATAAGAGGTGGAGGTGGGGAGATAGTGAATTGCATATATAAAACATCATAGTCATAGTGTATATAAGACATTAAAGTCATAGTGTATATAAAACATTAAAACATTAAAGTCATAGTGATGTAGTGAGATACCCTCCCCCTCCCCTCCTCCTTCCCTCCTCCCTCCTCTCTCAACTTTCTACCCATCTCATAACATTCTCTTTCTTGTCTTATTGATATACCTATAAACAATCTGTATCGTATGCATCAAGAGGAGGTTTCGTGATAATCCCTCCCAGGGTGCGGGGTGGAAGTGTGAGAGACGGGGGAAAAGTGCTGACCACTCCAACCTGCTTGGGAGACAATAGGGCCGGTTCCCGTGGTTGTACTCAAGAATGTTAAATGCAAGGGGTAATGTGGCCCAAGATATTCCCATTCGTCTATTTAGGCGGGCGGACACTATAAAGTTGTTTAGGGACACCTTTCGCACAAGGGTCGAAGCAATTTTATAGGTGTCTATGTATTAAGTTTTTGATGTCAGCCTCCTCATCTTCCTGGGAGCCTTTCTGTTTGATATTACTTCCCTCTTTTTTTTTTTTTTTTTTTTTTTTAATTTTTTTTCCTTTTCCCTCCTATTTTCTTACCTTAAACCCCTTCCCTCCCTCTCTCACAGTCCACACCCCGAAAAGAGGATCCAATAGTGGGGTACGCATTAAGCAGGGTATAGTATGTGTGTGGCGAGACCGTAAAGAATGTATTCTTCTAGGGCTCAGCAGCAAAAATCCCTTAAAAGAAAAAGAAAAATGGATGGAGGTATGGCAGTCTCTGTTGTGTGGGTTTGCAGAATACGAAGATGGGTAAGTCCATTTATAAAGGTTAATCGTGTGGTGTAGAGTACATTACCCATCCTTGGTCACGATCATCAGAAGAAAGAGGGTATGTATGCGTCTGGAAGTTCATAATCTCAGGTGGTACCACTGAAGTATGTCCGGACCTCCGTTCTTGAGTAACTCGAAATCTGTTGGAAAGAGCAGATGGGGGCAAATAGGGAGTGTGGGCAGGGATAGATGGAGAAAGCGGAAAAATAAGAGAAAGGGCAGGGGAAACGAGGAAAGGTACTGGAGAGACAGACAAGTCAGGTTGAGGAGTTCTACTCTTGTCTTGGTCGACGATGCACTGGAGAAGCCATGGGGCTCAGGAAGACTTGGCTCCTTAGGCGGTCGGGGGATTCACTGCCGTGTGATGATACTCTTGGTCGTCTAATGTGTAGATCATCCCTCTCCGGTACTGCATCCATTGAGGTCGATCTTCGTAGCCTTTGGGTGTTAAGAGGTCTGTACCAATCAGGCAGGTCAATGAGCGGTATGTTCATTGCATTGCAGAAATTAACGAGTTCTTCCGGAACCCTCAGGTTAGCTGTGCGACCGTTTGCCGAAGCTGATAGGCAGAACGGAAATTTCCATCGGTACTGGATGTTTCTGGATCTTAAGGAGTCTAGCAGAGGCCGCAGATCTCTTCTGCGTTGGAGGGTTATCGGGGAAAGATCCTGGAAGATCTTTATTTCCGTGCCATGGTATAGGAGGGAGCGTCTGTCTCTTGTTCTCCTTAGGACATCTTCCTTTAGTTTGAAATTGACTACACAACAGATGATGTCCCTTGGGGGGTCGGTATCCCTTGGTTTGGGTTGCAGAGCTCTGTGGAGACGTTCAAATTCAATGGGGGTTTCAAGAGGTCTTCCCAAGACATCATTAAAGATGGCGGTGGTAGCTCTCATGATCTGCGTCTGCTCAATCGACTCGGGTAGGCCCCTCACCCTTAAGTTGTGACGCCGACCTCTGTTGTCGAGATCCTCCAGTTGTCTTTGCATGTCTCTGAATTGAGTATCGTGAGAGTGCATTGTGTCAGTCAGGGAATGAATGGATTCTTCCTGCGCTGTGACTTTATCTTCAACCTCTGACACCCTTAAGTTTATAGAGGATATTTCCCCTTTCAGTTCAATTACTGCCATGGCCAGGGAGGCCTTCAGTTCATCCGCAATGGAGCGGAGGTCTGGGAGGGTGACATATGGTAGCGGAGGAGGGGTAGTCGCTGGGGCTAGTGTGTCCATGGCTGAGGGTGTGATGCCTTGGGGTGCAGGTATTGCTTGCTCTCTTGTAGTGGAGCGAGTGTGGGTTCCCCGGGCCACGTCCGCATAGGCCTGACTTTGAGCCGGGGCCTCGCGTGATATCTGCGGCTGACGGAATAGGTCCGGTATGCTGCGGGTGCGACCCGGCGTCAGATCTCTCGGCGAGCGGGATCGGGAGGGAGAGGAGTGTGTGCTGGATCTACTCATCCTTCCTAGGTGTACAGGAGATGAAAGATCGCTCTTCTTAAGGCTGATTTCTCTCGAGCTGGCCGGGAGCTAGGAGATTAGGCGGCCATCCACGATCAGCGCCCGAATCACTACTATTCTCTTCATCCTCATCTACCTGTCCCTCCTCATAAAGCAACATAAGATCTTTAAGGGCTTGGTAGTCTTGTATGGTAAAATCTTTCCTTTATTCGCTGTCTTCCTTAGAGGCCACAGGTGTCTTATAGTCTATATCATGCATTACATGTAACAGAAGTGTTCTAGCAAAAAAAGATTAACATCCTTAATGGCTTCGAATTTGTTGAAATTTTGGTATGGGCAAAAACTCAGGCCCAATTGTAGGACCTTTGTCTCATCAGCAGACAGCAGGCAGGAGGAAGGATTAATACTTTGCATCTCATCAGTTTTTATTTAAGTTTTGTCACAAAAGTTTTCTCTGTTTCTTGGCTTCCCCTAAAGGGGGAAGTCCCTGTACTTTTGGTGACTGTACCTTGCTGGAGTCGTTTTTCTGCTTTTGTCCATTTTCCCATAATTTTCCTTGTGCTCATCTGTAACTATAAAAGAGGAAAAAGAAGAAGAAGAGGATCCACCACCAATTAGCTGATCACCACCACCTGTGATGTTTTTAAATGAGAAAGAGTTAGAGAGACCTGAAACGAAACGCTTATCGATCTCTATTGGAGATGATACACTGATTCCTACATCTGGCCTGCCATACGGAGGATTACCTCTCTTCCTCATCCATACCACTAGATTTGTTTGTAGTGGGCCATTCAGATATAGTATCTCACAAAAGTGAGTACACCCCTCACATTTTTGTAAATATTTTATTATCTTTTCATGTGACAACAATGAAGAAATTACACTTTGCTACAATGTAAAGTAGTGAGTGTACAACTTGTATAACAGTGTAAATTTGCTGTCCCCTCAAAATAACTCAACACACAGTCATTATTGTCTATAACGCTGGCAACAAAAGTGAGTACACCCCTAAGTAAAAATGTCCAAATTGGGCCCAAACTGTCAATATTTTGTGTGGTTACCATTATTTTCAGCACTGCCTTAACCATATTGGGCATGGAGTTCACCAGAGCATCACAGGTTGCCACTGGAGTCCTCTTCCACTCCCCCATGATGACAACACTGAGCTGGTGGATGTTAGAGACCTTGCGCTCCTCCACCTTCCATTTGAGGATGCCCCACAGATGCTCAATACAGTTTAGATCTTGAGACACGCTTGGCCAGTCCATCACCTTTACCCTCAGCTTCTTTAGCAAGGCAGTGGTCATCTTGGAGGTGCATTTGGGGTCGTTATCATGTTGGAATATTGTCCTGTGGTCCAGTCTCGGAAGGGAGGGGATCACACTCTGCTTCAATATGCCACAGTACATGTTGGCATTCATGGTTCCCTCGATGAACTGTAGCTCCCCAGTGACGTCAGCACTCATGCAGCCCCAGACCATGACACTCCCACCACCATGCTTGACTGTAGGCAAGACACACTTGTCTTTGTACTCCTCACCTGGTTGCTACCACACACGCTTGACATCATCTGAGACAAATAAGTTTATCTTGGTCTCATCAGACCACAGGACATGGGTCCAGTAATCCATGTCCTTAGTCTGATTGTCTTCAGAAAACTGTTTGAGTGCTTTCTTGTGCATCATCTTTGTAAGAGGCTTCCTTCTGAGACGACAGCCATGGAGACCAATTTGATGCAGTGTGCGGCGTATGGTCTGAGCACTGACAGGCTGACCCCCCACCCTTTTAACCTCTGCAGCAATGCTGGCAGCACTCATAAGTCTATTTCTCAAAAACAACCACTGGATATGACGCTGAGCATGTGCACTCAACTTCTTTGGTCGACCATGGCGAGGCCTGTTCTGAGTGGAACCTGTCCTGTTAAATCGCTGTATGGTCTTGGCCACAGTGCTGCAGCTTAGTTTCAGGTTCTTAGCAATCTTCTTATAGCCTAGGCCATCTTTATGTAGAGCAACAAATCTTTTTTTCAGATCCTAAGAGCGTTTTTGCTATGGGGTGCCATGTTGAACTTCCAGTGACCAGTATGAGAGAGTGAAAGCGATAACACCAAATTTAACACACCTGCTCCCCATTCACTCCTGAGACCATGTGACACTAACGAGTCACATGACATTGGGGAGGGAAAATGGCTAACTGGGCCCATTTGGACATTGTCACTTGGGGGTGTACTCATGTTTGTTGCCAGCGGTTTAGACATTAATGGCTGGGGGGCTGCTGCAGCACAGAGGCTTTACAACCACTTTAAAGTTCCAGGTTTGAGGAGCTTTTTGCTATTTATTCATAGTGGGTGTAAGTTGCTCATAACAATAACTATGGTCTGTCATTATTACATTCTGTTTTAAAAAGCTTAGTGTTATCGTTTATTTGCACTATATGCACTAGCATCAATGCTATAGATTTCTTGCTGTAGAATATATTGTATATAAGAATCAACTTAATGAGACAGCCAATAAGAATACCCATAAATATGTGATTTATGTAATTTATTTCTTATTTTTTTAAATTTTTCTTTTATTTCCTAATTTGTTTTAAACAAGTCGTACCATGCACACATTTCAGCCATCAAAATCTGAATATTTTCAGCATTGCTTTTTTCCATCAAATTTGTGACAGATTTAGAGTCCTTTTTTTAAAAGAAATTATTAATTTATCTTACGTTAGAGTGGTGCAGTGTTTTTCCAGCCATGACTTTCCTTTATTGCATAGAGAATCATTGAGATTCACTGATGATGTCAGTGATTCTCAAATCATGCATGTTTATTGAGGCATTTGTTGTTTTTGAAGGATTTGATCAGGACACAAACATCATTTATTTATTTTTTATTAAACTTTTTGTTAAACTTAAATTTTATTAAAGATATTGCAAATTTCAAATGCATGAAGGTTACAGATGTAAAAACATCTTTTCCAGAGTTAGCAGAAATATAACATACACTGCAAGCTATAAGTGACAAGATTGCATTGTATTCTGTGAATACACAACAGGCCTGTTAAATATGCACCGGTTGTGTGTGGCTACTAGCAAAATGGCATATTATAGAAAGGATAGGAACAGTTCATCTGTCTATTGGTGGTCACATAGTTGTCACTGCTGGGGTTTGGGTATCAAGCTTGTCTTTTCTTATTTTGACCTGAAGTGTAGAGAGTAGTTATTTTCCCCAAACATAATTTTTAACCTTATTGTTAAAAAAAAATAAAAAAATAAAAATAATCTTACACAACAGCCTTTCAGTTTGTGTACACATTTATATAGTGTGATAGTTGTTTGTATAATTAGATTTGCAACAGATGACACCAAAAAAATGCAGGGTGTGATTCATAAAAAAAGAAAACAAGACAAAAATGCAAGTTTTTTCAGCAAACACACATCTGTCAGGGCAGGCCCACGTGGCTGCATGAGCATTGGATTAGCATCATCCTTCCCATTGCCAGAAGAGTTATAGCATACTCACAGCTCTGGTGGAAATGGTGTATTTTTCCATTGTTCTAATGATGACAATGACATTCTCTGAGTGGTTAGCAGGTTTGTGTTAGCTTCACTATTAAATGTTGCTCAAATATTGCTCTCAAGTACTGAGAAAAAAATAGCATATGTCATGTAGTTTCCTTATCTTTAGACATCATCATATAAATACATTCTTATGTGTGGATAAAAATGTCTGGTTTTTTTAATCATAATTAAAGGACAACTCCACTTTTAATGAAAAAAATATAGCAAATACAAAAAAATATTGCATATATAATTGCTATACACACCCTATTATAATTTAATAGTATTAAAAAATACCTTTCTTTTTCAAACTTCAGCTGCTGTGATTTTCTGTAAAACGCAATACACTTTGGCAACTTAGAAGCATTGTGTACAGTCTGTTGGTGAAGTTTAAATGCTGTTTAGGACTCTGTTAGAGAAATTGCCCCTCACTTTCTGTTCTGATGACTTTACCAGACAGGAAATGATGGTAAATCAGCAAACCACTGCAGTTCAATGTGCAGGCAGTGTGAACCAATACTAAAGGAGATCTGTACAGCAGTACGACAGGGATATATATCAGTATGACAAGGATTTTAAACCTTACCTTCTCCACCCGAAGCCAGAACAAAATGATTGAATATACTTTAACCCTTTCCGACCCACGCTCTAGCTGAAAGACAGCTACAGCGAGGCTCTCCAGTTCAGGGAGGGTGTCCATGGACATCCTCCTAGAACTGCACCCTGATTATCAGTGCAACCTCATCAGTGCCCATCAGTGCAGATCAGTGCAGGGTATCAGTGCCCATCAATGCAGCTTTCCAATGTCCATCAGTGCCAACTATCAGTACCCATCAGTGCTGCCTCATCAGTGCAGCCTCATCTATGCCTCCTCATCAGTATCCTTTAGTGCATCTTATCATTACCCATCAGTGCAACCTCATCCGTGGACAATCAGTGCAGCCTCATCCATGCCCATCAGTACAGATCAGTGCAGCTTACCAGTGTCCATCAGTGCTGTCTATCAGTACCCATTAGTGCCATCTCATCAGTGAAGCCTCATTAATGCCTCCTCATCAGTGTCTATCAGTGCAACTTATCATTACCCATCAGTGCCACCTCATCAGTAGCCATCAGTGGCCAGCAGTGCAGCCTCATCCATGCCCATCAGTGCAGCCTCATCCATGCCCATCAGTGCAGCCTCATCAGTGCACATCAGTGAAGAAGAAAAATTACTTATTTGTAAAATGGTTTACCAAAAACGAAGAAAAAAAACATAATACAGGAGGTTTGTTACTGGGCAGATCACCAGGTGAAAACAGGGTTAAAAAGGTTTAAAAAATGAAACTATGTACAGCCACAACATCTAAGGATTGGTAAGCTGCAATATATAACATTTTCGGTTTTGGGTTCAATACCACTTTAAATAACATGCTTTGGAGATGCCTTTCAACCGTGCATGCTGCTACAAAGCAGTACAAAGAAGGATACCTTGCCAGGGGGGCACTTAAGCCCCCCTCAAATAACATAATTTCCTTGTGTTGAGCAGATCCAGGAAATAATTCTACATCCTGTCCAACAAAAGGGATGTGGAGATTTGTAAAGGAAAATTTGCAGATTCTGGATATCTTATGTGGAAAAATGGGGTCCCAAAGAAATATTTGCTCCATTCTCCAAAATAAAGTTACAGAGTACATCAGTACCCCTTATAACTCGCAGAAGAAGTTAAAATGATTGTAAAGCTGTCTTTTTTTATTTTCTTCTCATATTTACCTGCTCTGTGCAATGCTTTTGCACAGAGCAGTCAGGATTCTCCTTTTCTGTGGTCCCCCGCCAGTGCTCCTTACCCTTTTGAATGCCCCATTTGAAGTGCTTCCTAAGTGGGCACTCGTGTGTGCTCAATCATGAGGCAGGCCATTTGCAGCTATTCAGACACATAGCTTGGTTTGGCCCCACCCCTGATTTCTGCTCACAGCTTTTGATTGACAACAGCAGGAGCCAATGGCTCCCGCTGCTCTCAGTCAAGCCGTCTATTCACGGAAACCTTACTGGATAATTACATGTCACAGCTGGTGGATTCTCCTACTAGAGAAAACGCAATACTGGATCTATTGATCACTAATGACCCAGACCTAATCTCGGAGGTAGGAGTCCTGGACAATCTGGGCTCTAGCGATCACAGGATGATCACATTTAGCGTAAATAACAATATAGCAAGGCAAGTGGGGAACATAAGAACCCTTAACTTCAGAAGGGCAGACTTTCCAAAATTGTACTCATTGATGGAAAGGGTAAACTGGGACCAAACCTTGGGATCACTGACCACAGAGGAAAAATGGGAATGCTTTAGGAACATATTAAGCAAAGGCATCTTGCAGTGCATTCCTATGGGAAATAAATTTAGAAGAGACAAAGCCAAACCTGGCTGGCTAAACCGTAGCGTTAAAAAACTTATTAGGGGAAAAAAAATGGCCTTCAGGAAATATAAATCAGAAGGCACAGTATTGGCTTTCGACCAATACAAGGAGGCAAATAAGAAGTTTAAACACGAAATCAAGATGGCTAAAATAGACTTTGAGAGACAAATAGCGGAGGATAGTAAAAAAAACCCAAAGAAATTCTTTAAGTATATCAACAGCAAAAAAACTAGGGCAGAGCATATTGCACACATAATTAACGATGATGGGAGGATGGTTACAGAGGACACTGAAAAAGCAACCGTGCTGAATGCTTTTTTCTCGTCAGTATTTACACAGGAAACGGAGGGGTACACTGACCGTGACGGTATGGTTAGTAGTAATACACAGGACTTGCCACTATGGCTAACAGAGGGAGAAATCAGGGAAAGGCTGGACAAACTTAACACAAACAAATCACCAGGCCCGGATGGCGCACATCCGAGAGTACTCAAGGAACTCAGTAAGGTTATATCCAGACCACTGTTCCTGATCTTTGCGGACAGTATTAGGACAGGAGATGTACCAGGGGAGTGGAGGAAAGCAAACATGATTCCGACATTCAAAAAGGGTCAGAGGCATATACCGGGAAATTATAGGCTGGTCAGTCTGACATCAGTAGTATGTAAACTTCTGGAGGGAATGATAAGGGACTATATCGTAGAGTTTGCTAAGGACAACAGCATCATCAGTAGTAACCAGCACGGGTTTACAAATGGGCGTTCTTGTCAAACCAATCTCTTAACATTCTACGAGGAGGTGAGCTGTGATCTAGATAGGGGCAAACCAGTGGATGCGGTGTACCTAGATTTTGCTAAGGCGTTTGATACAGTTCCCCACAAGCGCTTAATTTATAAAATAAGGTCTGCAGGTATCGACAGCAGGGTTTGCTCTTGGATACGGAACTGGCTAAAAGGGCGTATCCAAAGGGTGGTAATAAACAGCGCATACTCAGACTGGTCTGAGGTAGTAAGCGGGGTCCCCCAAGGCTCAGTCCTAGGACCAACCTTGTTCAATTTATTCATAAACAGCATTGAGGACAGGATCAGTAGTTCGATATCAGTTTTTGCTGATGATTATTGCTTGATTTATTCTCCCTGGAGAAGAGACGCCTGAGGGGGGACATGATAGCAATTTTTAAATATCTCAATGGGGATCTCAGCTTAGAAAAAAAGCTGTTCAGTCGAAGGGATTGCATATGGACTCGGGGGCACACAATGCGATTAGAGGAGAAGTGTTTTAACCTCAGGCAACGTGGGGGGTTCTTTACTGTTAGGGCTACAAGATTGTGGAATTCTCTACCACAAGAAGTGGTTTCTGCGGGTAGTATGGTGGCTTTCAAAAGACTATTAGACGTACATCTCAAGGATCAGAACATTCAGGGGTATGTGAGATGATTACAGCCACACACACCTACACAGGTTGAACTGGATGGACTATTGTCTTTATTCAACCTCACCTACTATGTAACTATGTAACTATATGTAACTATGAGACAGAGGAGAGGAAAGAAGTATTGCTGCAGATGTGCACAGCGCTGGATCAAGTTCAGGCTCAGGTAAGAATTTAGGGATGGGGGGGTTACTATTTAAGTTTTTTTTTTTTTTTTAATGCAGAGAATTAATATTTGACCTTTGCAATCACTTTATTTGTCAATGGACAGGCACTTCACAAAAGTCCTTTCATTGAAATCACACCCACATACAAGCAAAAATGTATATTATTAAAGTGCCATGTTGTAATCCACATCAATTATGAGGTTACGCTGCATGACAACCTATACCTGACAGATTCCCACTGATCTGAGAAACATTCCTGCCATTACATAAATATACACATAACATATGGCATCCTGCATATTTTAATATAATTTCCCATATTTGATTACTCCTATTGTTTTCAATTTAGAATAATTGGATCATTATGAGCCAGTTGGAGTTCCTAATCAAAAAAAATCATATAATAACTCGCGCTTGTGGATAAATGAAAAAAAAAATGAAATATGCAGGTGCTGTACACCAAGTGCAAAACTCATAAAAATACAATCAAAATATTACAGTGCTTAATTAAAAAAAAACATGAATAATAAATAACAACAGGTGCCATAATAATATCAGTAAAATTATGATATAAAGTGATGATGTGCTCCAAATAATGAAACAATCTGTGACAATATTGGAAAGTCTTTCACAAATATCATATAAAGTGTTTGTGTGCTCCAAACTTCAAGGAACAAAGTGCTGAAGTGCTTCATATACACATGCCGTGAGGTGTGCCACACTCCCCTCTTGTATCCCCACTCACCAGAAAAGATGGACCCACAGCTTTTTTTTTTTCCCATAAACTTTTTTATTGAATAATAAAGAAAAAAAATGCATTTTACAGAGATGAATAGCACAAACTAGAAAAAAACAGCCAATAATCTTTAACAATGTTATCAAGCAACAGTGAAATGGCATGGAATTGATCCTTAAATGCAAGTGTACACTCTCTAGCTTTTCAGTCTGGGGGTCAATAAAGCTTGTATCTGGTGAAATGGGATTCAGCTCACTTGCCAATAAAACAGGTCCCACCAATGGTAGATCTTGGCGTGACTTTGACTGATTAATCCTCAATTAAATAAATGGTACCCATAATGAAGTACAGTTAAAAAAGATTGAATGCACAGAATAAAATAACACTTATAAGACTTGCAGAAAAAATGAGGATAACATTTTGTATGAGGTTCTTACTGGTTCATCGCTGTTCGCACTTTATATAATATTTTCACTGATAAAATTATGGCACATGTGTTGTTATTTATTATTCATGTTTTTTGAGTAAGCACTGTAATATTTTGATTGTAGAGTTGCTAACCAGTTTCAAGGACAGTCACATAGTAGGGAAACGTAATTTGGCAAATTCCAGCAATCCATGCAGTTAAGGCAGCGTGCTTTATTATGCCAATGAGAGAGGATCTGTAAAAGTGTATGTCAACACCAGTCACTATGAAGAAAAAAAACAGTGACTTCTGAAATCCACAACTATTGTGATAAGATATTTACAGTAACAAACACTTGGTAGGTACGATTGCGAAACAGGCTAATTCTCAAAACTGAACTCTTGCCATCTTCAGATGAGAGTTGGTGGGGATTATTACTGTATTGGTGATTTTTTTTTTCCTACTTGGCAATATTGCGTTAGTCCTTTCTTGAATCAGCCTGGTGCAGCTCAAGTCTACATTATTTCACATGGCAGTTAAGGGGATCTTCCACATTTTTATTTTAGTTAGTATTTATTTCTCATTAATGGGATCAAACTTACCCCTTCGTGCCTAAGGGTAAAACAAATATTAATGCCTAAGCACAATTTTGCAATTTTGACAAATAAAACCGTACATATCATCATAACTACTTTGTGCATCCAGGTGGAATATACCTTTTTTTTTTTTTCTCAGGCTTAATTGGGCTTTCAGGTGGTAGTAAATAGTAATGGATTTCTCTTGATTTTTATTTTTTTTTTAACCTCCCTGGTGGTCTGATTATGTCCAGATTTCTGTGCTAAAAGTGGTACATTCTTTTGCATGGAAATCTGTTGTTTTACATTTTAAAACTCAACTTCCCCTGCGATCCCTCGCTGTCCTCCCCCGCCATCCTCCCCCGCTGTCCTCCCCCGCCGCCCTCCCCCACCGTCCTCCCGCTGTCCACCCGCTGTGTGCTCGGCTGATGCCGGCACCTGTCTTCTGGTTCCCTGCGAGCGTTGTGACGGCGGCAATTTAAAAAATGTAAATACACTAAATGACATGATACAAAGCTGTGATCACAGCTACGGATTACACTGTATCATGCCATTTCACCACAGGATTTCACCTGGTGACTTTTCCAGTGCCCTGCCTGTGCTTTTCCAGTGCTTTGTGCCTGGAAAATTGAGAACGACCATGGCATCCAAAAAGCGTTCTTTTTGCGCAAAAGCGCTTTTAGACGAAAACAGCGGCAGTGAAACTGAGTTACTTAAGGAACTGAGCTAAAGCGATTCATGGGAAAATTCATCATCATCAGGTACAGAAAGCGACAGCGACAATTCTGATGTCTCTTTCTGGTACAAAGCTCCGTTGGAAATTGTGAAGAATCATTTGATATATTTCCCAAATTCCACAAGCTATGTGCCAGAAAGAGACATCAGAATTGTCGCTGTTGTCACTTTCCGTACCTGATGATGAATTTTCCCACAAATCGGTATCACTCAGTTCTTCAAGTAAGTTTCGCTGTTGCTGTTTTCCAGTTCTTCTAAAAGCGATTTTGCGCAAAAAGAGCGCTTTTTGTATGGCTAAATTTGCATCGTACAGCCATCGCATGTGATTTGCAGAGCAGTGCGGTGTGAATCACATGCAATGTCTGACATCGCTATAGTGTGAACCTACACTCTCTGTTTACTCAGTGATTCCTACAGCTTTACACTGATTACAGCTGCTGGGTCTCAGGTGTTCCCTATCTATGCTGCTCATGTTAACTTCAATGTAAGTGTGCTGCTTATTTTAATAAAGTTTTTTTTAATTGATACTGACCTCAGCACCCTGCTATTAGTCTTCTTCCACATTGCGGTAACCAATCAGAGGCTACCACAGCAAACAGGTAACCTGGAATTAGGGGATCGGGGTCCCGATCGTTAGCCCTCAGTGAGACCCTGATCTCTGTTCTGGGAGTGCGCCGTGCGGCATGCTCCCAGCACAAAAGGAGGTACACATATATGCAGCTCCACGGAAAAAAAGCCCACTTCTGTGAGGCTGCATATATTACATAATATATTACATTGACATGAAGAGGTTAAAGTGACCCTAAACTCTGATTTTTTAAAAAAAAAATCTATTTCAGTAGAAGTGCTTGGGAGTGCTGATCGGGAGATGGTCAGTTGCTGCGGGAAATGGCTGATTTTCCAGCATGCTCGTCTGACAAAAGCCAGACAAATGGCTGGCTTTTGTCGGACCGGCTGACATACATATGGGCCTGAATGTCGGACGTTTTTTATTGAACCAGTCGCTGTCTTCTGACATTCCATGTGTGCTTTGAGAGGTGGGCAAACATCCTGTGTGTATGAGGCCAAAAGAATACCCTAAATTAAGCACAAGCAGTGACAGCAACTGTCTTAAGGAGTAGAGGGTGAGGGATTATTTAATTTACTAATTCAGGAAAAGGGTAGTGTCAGGGGTCCAAGGAGCTTTTTGTATAACAACAATTGTACGTGTTATTAATTATTTACAGAGAGAAAGTAATCTATGCATAGGAGGGCAAGTGTTTTTTCATTTAAACCTAGAACCAGAATTTTAACCCAAAAAGGAGCCTATTTTGGTGATTTATTTATGATACACTGCATACTTATATTAACAAGCAGTTAAACTGTTGTTTAAACTAGTGTTTAAATTAGCTTTTACAAATGTTATCGGTTAAGACTTTAGTGTATTGATTCTACCATTTTTTTATTAGTTAGGGTTTTGCTTAATAATACATATTTTGTTTCTTATTTTTCCTATACGGTATTAAAATAAATATATTTTTTTCTTTTTTTACATACTCAATTATCTTTCCAGTGCCAAGCAACACTGAACAATGCTGTAACACACACATTGTGCTTTAAGGCTTAGTTTATTCAGTGTGTGTTTCATATTGCATTTTTATCCCAGTCTCAATAGTGTCTGCATCTCTATAGTTACAAATTCTTTTTTTTAAGCTGTAGAACAGTAAGCTTTTTTTTTTTTTTCTATATGCTGAATATTTATATCAAAGTTACATTCAGTAAATTAAATGGGGTTCAGGACATTTATACTGTATTTTCTTTCATGCAGCAGAAGGTTTGTACACAATCCCTAGCAAGATTGTACGTCTAAAACACTAGGCTATTAGGTCATTCAGAGCATTAAAGCAAGGACAAAATGATGCATTGGATTGGTATGTGCTGAGACAATAAACACATGATGGAAAACTGCAAAGACCATTTAACTGACTAGTCAACCAAGAATGAACTTGGTTTTCACATGACATACCTGCCCTACCACAGTAAATGAATGCTATAGCTATATGTAGAGGGGAGGGGGATACCGCGCTTCTGGGAAATAGGTTATCTAATCTCTAAATTCATTAGTAAACACAAAATACGTGTAAATAGGTGAAACTCTATAAAGATTCTAGATATTAAAATACACTTATAAATAGGCTAAAATCAATAAATAGTTGGTGTTCATTTCATATAGATCAATCAAGTATAAAGTGCATCAGTGTAATAAATATTATAGAAAAGTTGCTCACACTCTTAGCCCAATAAAGTTGTGCAAATACATATAATTAATATAGTGACAGAAAAAGGGCTCAGTGCATTAAACAAATACATGAATAAATTAGTAAAGAGTCCTTAATAAAGTGCTATTAGGTGAAGCCAAATTTCAAAAGTATCAAAGAATATCAAAAAAAGTTTTTTGGGAAAAAATGCAGATATTAAACTGTATCCAGGTGATGGAAGCCTTCAAATAGGTGTATGCCCTCCACCTAACACCGTGTGAAATATGGGGTGCTTCTTCTCACTCGTTACCCCTCAGGGTGTGCTAATCGCTCACCTCAATATAATTGATCATGCGCCTTGTGATAAACACTCAATAGTCCTCTCCTCTCCTTCCTTAACTTTCAACAGGGATGGTACTCAGTCTGCCTTCTATCGATCAGGGTCCCATGTTCTCCAGATAACCCACGGATCTCAAACAAAAGGACTACAATAGTGCAATATTGCCATATACTTCTGGCTTTATTTGAATAAATTAAAAGCACTCACAAACAATGCTCGAAATTGCGCCTTCAATAACACAAAGGAACTATCACGGTCCTCACTTCCGCGTCTATACGTCACTTCCGGTCAAGCGGCCCTACGCGTTACGCCACTTCCGCTCACGTGGCTTCTTCAGTATTCTTTGATACTTTTGAAATTTGGCGTCACCTAATAGCACTTTATTAAGGACTCTTTACTAATTTATTCATTTATTTGTCTAATGCACTGAGCACTTTTTCTGTCACTATATTAATTATATGTATTTGCACAACTTTATTCGGCTAAGAGTGTGAGCAACTTTTCTATAATATTTATTACACTGATGCACTTTATACTTGATTGATCTATATGAAATGAACACCAACTATTTATTGATTTTAGCCTATTTATAAGTGCATTTTAATATCTAGAATATTTATAGAGTTTCACCTATTTACACGTATTTTGTGTTTACTAATAGTGTTGAGCGAACACGGACTGTATTATTCGTGTTCGTACCGAATAATTGGATTTTTTTTACCCGAACACGGACACGGACACTTTACTGTATGTTCGGGTAAAAATCCGTGTTCGGTCGTTTTATTTCCGGGTTTTGCATGCTTTGGCGCTCTTTTCATGGCGGGCTTTCAACAGCCAATCAACAATCGTTTAACTGGTGTGCCTTAAGCCATCCCAGCCATGCCTGCAAATGTCTTAGTAGCTGTGATTGGCCGTCTGAAGCATGTGACCAAGTCTTTATAAGTTCGAGGCAGCCGCCGCAGCAGCGTCATTCTGCTGCTTAGCTAAGGGACAGAGCACACATCAATGTGCTGGCTGCTGATTAGGGAAAGATAGGCAGGAAAAAAACATTTGTGTCCGGATAGAATTGAGGGACAGGTCGGAGTGTTTAGGCAGGGCGAGTTGTAGGCATTTTAGGGATAGAGTCTGCTGAATTATAGGGTCAGTGTCTTCTACAAACTACAATCGATATTGCTGTGTGGGGGGTGGGGTGAATCTGCACTCAATCCTGATCTACGATCTCTTCTCAATCCTGTTAGGGACAGAGTCTGCTGAATTTTAGGGAAACTGTGTTCTACAAACTACAATCGATATTGCTGTGTGGTGTGGGATTGGAGATAGGCAGGTGTCAGTGATCCACATCCATTTTTCTGTGTGTGAGCTGCAGTGAACACAATCTTTTTGGGCTGCAGTGAACACAATCTTTTTGGGCTGCAGTGAACACAATCTTTTTGGGCTGCAGTGAACACAATCTTTTTGGGCTGCAGTGAACACAATCTTTTTGGGGTGCAGTGAACAAAATCTTTTTGGGGTGCAGTGAACACAATCCTTTTTGGTGTGCAGTGAACACAATCTTTGTGGGGTGCAGTGAACAAAATCCTTTGTGGGGTGCAGTGAACACAATCTTTTTGGGGTGCAGTGAACAAAATCCTTTTTGGGGTGCAGTGAACAACATCCTTTTTGGGGTGCAGTGAACACAATCTTTTTGGGGTGCAGTGAACAAAATCCTTTGTGGGGTGCAGTGAACACAATCTTTTTGGGGTGCAGTGAACACAATCTTTTTGGGGTGGAGTGAACAACATCCTTTTTGGGGTGCAGTGAACAAAATCCTTTTTGGGGTGCAGTGAACAAAATCATTTTTGGGGTGCAGTGAACACAATCTTTTTGGGGTGCAGTGAACACAATCTTTGTGGGGTGCAGTGAACACAATCTTTTTGGGGTGGAGTGAACAACATCCTTTTTGGGGTGCAGTGAACAACATCCTTTTTGGGGTGCAGTGAACACAATCTTTTTGGGGTGCAGTGAACACAATCTTTGTGGGGTACAGTGAACAGAATCTTTGTGGGGTGCAGTGAACACAATCTTTGGGGGGTACAGTGAACACAATCTTTTTGGGGTGCAGTGAACACAATCTTTGTGGGGTGCAGTGAACACAATCTTTTTGGGGTGGAGTGAACAAAATCATTTTTGGGGTGCAGTGAACAACATCCTTTTTGGGGTGCAGTGATCAAAATCCTTTTTGGGGTGCAGTGAACACAATCTTTTTGGGGTGCAGTGAACAAAATCCTTTGTGGGGTGCAGTGAACAGAATCTTTGTGGGGTGCAGTGAACACAATCTTTGGGGGGGTACAGTGAACACAATCTTTTTGGGGTGCAGTGAACACAATCTTTGTGGGGTACAGTGAACAGAATCTTTGTGGGGTGCAGTGAACACAATCTTTGGGGGGTACAGTGAACACAATCTTTTTGGGGTGCAGTGAACACAATCTTTGGGGGGTACAGTGAACACAATCTTTTTGGGGTGCAGTGAACACAATCTTTGTGGGGTGCAGTGAACACAATCTTTGGGGGGGTACAGTGAACACAATCTTTTTGGGGTGCAGTGAACAACATCCTTTTAGGGTGCAGTGAACACAATCTTTGTGGGGTGCAGTGAACAACATCCTTTTAGGGTGCAGTGAACACAATCTTTGTGGGGTACAGTGAACAGAATCTTTGTGGGGTGCAGTGAACACAATCTTTGGGGGGTACAGTGAACACAATCTTTGTGAGGTGCAGTGAACACAATCTTTGTGGGGTGCAGTGAACACAATCATTGTGGGGTGCAGTGAACTCAATCTTTGTGGGGTACAGTGAACACAATCTCATACTTCTGAAGATTTGAGGGTGCTGCCTGTTCCATACTCCCCCTACTCCTCATCTAGCCTTTTAGGGGTACAAACAATAGTAATTGGGGCCTAGTGTGGTTGTGTACGTGTGATATACATACACTTTTTTTGGATCATATTTTCTATTCCGCTATTTAATCAAAAACCTTTGGGGATCAGTTAAATTGGGGGATAGTCTGTGTTGGTACGTGTGAGAGAGATCCACCTTTCCAAGTTGTTGGGGTTCATCTCATACTTCTGAAGGTTTGAGGGTGCTGCCTGTTCCATACTCCCCCTACTCCTAGCCTTTTAGGGGTACAAACAATAGTAATTGGGGCCTAGTGTGGTTGTGTACGTGTGATATACATACACTTTTTTTGGATCATATTTTCTATTCCGCTATTTAATCAAAAACCTTTGGGGATCAGTTAAATTGGGGGATAGTCTGTGTTGGTACGTGTGAGAGAGATCCACCTTTCCAAGTTGTTGGGGTTCATCTCATACTTCTGAAGGTTTGAGGGTGCTGCCTGTTCCATACTCCCCCTACTCCTAGCCTTTTAGGGGTACAAACAATAGTAATTGGGGCCTAGTGTGGTTGTGTACGTGTGATATACATACACTTTTTTTGGATCATATTTTCTATTCCGCTATTTAATCAAAAACCTTTGGGGATCAGTTAAATTGGGGGATAGTCTGTGTTGGTACGTGTGAGAGAGATCCACCTTTCCAAGTTGTTGGGGTTCATCTCATACTTCTGAAGGTTTGAGGGTGCTGCCTGTTCCATACTCCCCCTACTCCTCATCTAGCCTTTTAGGGGTACAAACAATAGTAATTGGGGCCTAGTGTGGTTGTGTACGTGTGATATACATACACTTTTTTTGGATCATATTTTCTATTCCGCTATTTAATCAAAAACCTTTGGGGATCAGTTAAATTGGGGGATAGTCTGTGTTGGTACGTGTGAGAGAGATCCACCTTTCCAAGTTTTTGGGGTTCATCTCATACTTCTGAAGATTTGAGGGTGCTGCCTGTTCCATACCCCCCCTACTCCTCATCTAGCCTTTTAGGGGTACAAACAATAGTAATTGGGGCCTAGTGTGGTTGTGTACGTGTGATATACATACACTTTTTTTGGATCATATTTTCTATTCCGCTATTTAATCAAAAACCTTTGGGGATCAGTTAAATTGGGGGATAGTCTGTGTTGGTACGTGTGAGAGAGATCCACCTTTCCAAGTTGTTGGGGTTCATCTCATACTTCTGAAGGTTTGAGGGTGCTGCCTGTTCCATACTCCCCCTACTCCTCATCTAGCCTTTTAGGGGTACAAACAATAGTAATTGGGGCCTAGTGTGGTTGTGTACGTGTGATATACATACACTTTTTTTGGATCATATTTTCTATTCCGCTATTTAATCAAAAACCTTTGGGGATCAGTTAAATTGGGGGATAGTCTGTGTTGGTACGTGTGAGAGAGATCCACCTTTCCAAGTTGTTGGGGTTCATCTCATACTTCTGAAGGTTTGAGGGTGCTGCCTGTTCCATACTCCCCCTACTCCTAGCCTTTTAGGGGTACAAACAATAGTAATTGGGGCCTAGTGTGGTTGTGTACGTGTGATATACATACACTTTTTTTGGATCATATTTTCTATTCCGCTATTTAATCAAAAACCTTTGGGGATCAGTTAAATTGGGGGATAGTCTGTGTTGGTACGTGTGAGAGAGATCCACCTTTCCAAGTTGTTGGGGTTCATCTCATACTTCTGAAGGTTTGAGGGTGCTGCCTGTTCCATACCCCCCCTACTCCTCATCTAGCCTTTTAGGGGTACAAACAATAGTAATTGGGGCCTAGTGTGGTTGTGTACGTGTGATATACATACACTTTTTTTGGATCATATTTTCTATTCCGCTATTTAATCAAAAACCTTTGGGGATCAGTTAAATTGGGGGATAGTCTGTGTTGGTACGTGTGAGAGAGATCCACCTTTCCAAGTTGTTGGGGTTCATCTCATACTTCTGAAGGTTTGAGGGTGCTGCCTGTTCCATACTCCCCCTACTCCTCATCTAGCCTTTTAGGGGTACAAACAATAGTAATTGGGGCCCAGTGTGGTTGTGTACGTGTGATATACATACACTTTTTTTGGATCATATTTTCTATTCCGCTATTTAATCAAAAACCTTTGGGGATCAGTTAAATTGGGGGATAGTCTGTGTTGGTACGTGTGAGAGAGATCCACCTTTCCAAGTTGTTGTGGTTCATCTCATACTTCTGAAGGTTTGAGGGTGCTGCCTGTTCCATACTCCCCCTACTCCTAGCCTTTTAGGGGTACAAACAATAGTAATTGGGGCCTAGTGTGGTTGTGTACGTGTGATATACATACACTTTTTTTGGATCATATTTTCTATTCCGCTATTTAATCAAAAACCTTTGGGGATCAGTTAAATTGGGGGATAGTCTGTGTTGGTACGTGTGAGAGAGATCCACCTTTCCAAGTTGTTGGGGTTCATCTCATACTTCTGAAGGTTTGAGGGTGCTGCCTGTTCCATACTCCCCCTACTCCTAGCCTTTTAGGGGTACAAACAATAGTAATTGGGGCCTAGTGTGGTTGTGTACGTGTGATATACATACACTTTTTTTGGATCATATTTTCTATTCCGCTATTTAATCAAAAACCTTTGGGGATCAGTTAAATTGGGGGATAGTCTGTGTTGGTACGTGTGAGAGAGATCCACCTTTCCAAGTTGTTGGGGTTCATCTCATACTTCTGAAGGTTTGAGGGTGCTGCCTGTTCCATACTCCCCCTACTCCTAGCCTTTTAGGGGTACAAACAATAGTAATTGGGGCCTAGTGTGGTTGTGTACGTGTGATATACATACACTTTTTTTGGATCATATTTTCTATTCCGCTATTTAATCAAAAACCTTTGGGGATCAGTTAAATTGGGGGATAGTCTGTGTTGGTACGTGTGAGAGAGATCCACCTTTCCAAGTTGTTGGGGTTCATCTCATACTTCTGAAGGTTTGAGGGTGCTGCCTGTTCCATACCCCCCTACTCCTCATCTAGCCTTTTAGGGGTACAAACAATAGTAATTGGGGCCTAGTGTGGTTGTGTACGTGTGATATACATACACTTTTTTTGGATCATATTTTCTATTCCGCTATTTAATCAAAAACCTTTGGGGATCAGTTAAATTGGGGGATAGTCTGTGTTGGTACGTGTGAGAGAGATCCACCTTTCCAAGTTGTTGGGGTTCATCTCATACTTCTGAAGGTTTGAGGGTGCTGCCTGTTCCATACCCCCCCTACTCCTCATCTAGCCTTTTAGGGGTACAAACAATAGTAATTGGGGCCTAGTGTGGTTGTGTACGTGTGATATACATACACTTTTTTTGGATCATATTTTCTATTCCGCTATTTAATCAAAAACCTTTGGGGATCAGTTAAATTGAGGGATAGTCTGTGTTGGTACGTGTGAGAGAGATCCACCTTTCCAAGTTGTTGGGGTTCATCTCATACTTCTGAAGGTTTGAGGGTGCTGCCTGTTCCATACTCCCCCTACTCCTAGCCTTTTAGGGGTACAAACAATAGTAATTGGGGCCTAGTGTGGTTGTGTACGTGTGATATACATACACTTTTTTTGGATCATATTTTCTATTCCGCTATTTAATCAAAAACCTTTGGGGATCAGTTAAATTGGGGGATAGTCTGTGTTGGTACGTGTGAGAGAGATCCACCTTTCCAAGTTGTTGGGGTTCATCTCATACTTCTGAAGGTTTGAGGGTGCTGCCTGTTCCATACCCCCCCTACTCCTCATCTAGCCTTTTAGGGGTACAAACAATAGTAATTGGGGCCTAGTGTGGTTGTGTACGTGTGATATACATACACTTTTTTTGGATCATATTTTCTATTCCGCTATTTAATCAAAAACCTTTGGGGATCAGTTAAATTGGGGGATAGTCTGTGTTGGTACGTGTGAGAGAGATCCACCTTTCCAAGTTGTTGGGGTTCATCTCATACTTCTGAAGGTTTGAGGGTGCTGCCTGTTCCATACTCCCCCTACTCCTAGCCTTTTAGGGGTACAAACAATAGTAATTGGGGCCTAGTGTGGTTGTGTACGTGTGATATACATACACTTTTTTTGGATCATATTTTCTATTCCGCTATTTAATCAAAAACCTTTGGGGATCAGTTAAATTGGGGGATAGTCTGTGTTGGTACGTGTGAGAGAGATCCACCTTTCCAAGTTGTTGGGGTTCATCTCATACTTCTGAAGGTTTGAGGGTGCTGCCTGTTCCATACTCCCCCTACTCCTAGCCTTTTAGGGGTACAAACAATAGTAATTGGGGCCTAGTGTGGTTGTGTACGTGTGATATACATACACTTTTTTTGGATCATATTTTCTATTCCGCTATTTAATCAAAAACCTTTGGGGATCAGTTAAATTGGGGGATAGTCTGTGTTGGTACGTGTGAGAGAGATCCACCTTTCCAAGTTGTTGGGGTTCATCTCATACTTCTGAAGGTTTGAGGGTGCTGCCTGTTCCATACCCCCCTACTCCTCATCTAGCCTTTTAGGGGTACAAACAATAGTAATTGGGGCCTAGTGTGGTTGTGTACGTGTGATATACATACACTTTTTTTGGATCATATTTTCTATTCCGCTATTTAATCAAAAACCTTTGGGGATCAGTTAAATTGGGGGATAGTCTGTGTTGGTACGTGTGAGAGAGATCCACCTTTCCAAGTTGTTGGGGTTCATCTCATACTTCTGAAGGTTTGAGGGTGCTGCCTGTTCCATACCCCCCCTACTCCTCATCTAGCCTTTTAGGGGTACAAACAATAGTAATTGGGGCCTAGTGTGGTTGTGTACGTGTGATATACATACACTTTTTTTGGATCATATTTTCTATTCCGCTATTTAATCAAAAACCTTTGGGGATCAGTTAAATTGGGGGATAGTCTGTGTTGGTACGTGTGAGAGAGATCCACCTTTCCAAGTTGTTGGGGTTCATCTCATACTTCTGAAGGTTTGAGGGTGCTGCCTGTTCCATACTCCCCCTACTCCTCATCTAGCCTTTTAGGGGTACAAACAATAGTAATTGGGGCCCAGTGTGGTTGTGTACGTGTGATATACATACACTTTTTTTGGATCATATTTTCTATTCCGCTATTTAATTTAACTGGGCCTCCATGCGAGACCTGTGTGCCTTGTTGCGCTGTTTTGAGTACTCCACCAACATGGCCAGTGGCAATGACGCCGTTCTCAGCTTAACTATCCCACTTCTATGCCTCCTTGAAAAAACAATTCGGGCGATGATGGAAGAGGATGTGGCACAGGATGAGGAGGAGGAGGAGGATGAAGAGGTAACATTTCCAAGGCTTTCAGGGCAGTCATTCGCAAGGGGCTCCGAGGGTGGGTTCCTGCACACGCAAACGCCAGGGACGCAATTGTCCAGCAGGGGCACAGTTCTGGAGGATGAGGAGGATGAGGAGGAGGAGGAGCTGGAGGAGGAGATGGAACCATGTTCACAGCAGGGTGGCACCCAGGCCAGCTCATGGCCATCACTGGTGCGTGGCTGGGGGGATACAGAGGACACGGACGATACACCTCCCACAGAGGACAGCTTTTCGTCGCCTCTGGGCAGCCTGGCACACATGAGCGATTACATGCTGCAGTGTCTCCACAACGACCGCCGAGTTGCCCACATTCTAACTTGTGCTGATTACTGGGTGGCCACGCTGCTGGATCCCCGTTACAAGGACAACGTACCGTCCTTAATTCACTCACTGGAGCGCGATCGCAAGATGCGCGAGTACAAGCGCACGCTGGTAGACGCCATGCTGCTGGCATTCCCATCTGACAGCGGGGCCACAGTGGAAGCACAAGGCAGAGGAGGAGGAGGAGGAGGTCGCCAACGCAACCAGGGCACCGCCAGCACCTCAGAAGGCAGGGTTAGCATGGCCGAAATGTGGAAAAGCTTTGTCAGCACGCCACAACAAACAGCAGCACCAGCAGCTCAGATGGAACGTCTTAGCAGGAGGCAGCATTTTACCAACATGGTGGAGCAGTATGTGTGCACACGCCTACATGTAGTGAATGACGGGTCTGCCCCCTTCAACTTCTGGGTCTCCAAATTGGGCACATGGCCTGAGCTTGCCCTTTACGCCTTGGAGGTGCTGGCGTGCCCTGCAGCCAGTGTATTATCTGAACGGGTATTTAGCACGGCTGGGGGCGTTATAACAGACAAGCGCAGCCGCCTGTCCAGAGACAATGTGGACAAGCTCACGTTCATTAAAATGAACCAGGCATGGATCCCACGGGACTTTTCCGTACCTTATGCAGAATAGCAATGGATACCGACCTTACCCACCCATTGTTCCATTTTTGCTCTTTCTCACTCTTTTGGGGTGTACCCTCATTTAAAATTTTTGAAAAGAAGCAGTGTTGGCTACCTCGTCCTCCTCCTCAGGGCCAGATTAATGTAGGGGCTATTGGAGCTGCAGCTCCAGGCCCCTACCTTTTATATAGGCCCCGGGTTGGCCATATTCACTGTTACCGCTCTTCTGTCACTTGTAAACACAGAAGTCTGGCTTCTATGCTCGCTTCCCCAGGCAGCACCCTCAGAACCTCCCCACACAGCGTGAAGGCCGGACAAGGAGGGACAGTTGGCGATGCATGGATGTGTTTATGGGCTTCAGAGACAGCATCCCATGTTGAATTAGGCATGCATGGCTGCACCCTTCCTCCTCTGGGTGCATGGCAAGGCACGGCCCTTAAGGCCCTTCAAAATCCTCAGCACCAAGCCCATGATGCTGTTAATCCGGCCCTGGTCCTCCTCCACCGCCGCTTCCACCTACACCGCCCATAGGTGTGCGCAGCCTATTGCATTAAGGTGTGCACCCCAAAGTTGAAATACACATGCATGTGTTTGCCAGCAGGGAGAGTAATGTATCGGGGCCATGTACCTGTAGGCAAGGAGAAATAGAGCAGAGCAGGTCCCAGGGAGATCTTTCCCATCTCCTCACTGGCAATGCTATGTGCCCTAGGTGATTAGGGTGTGCCCAGGCACACCCAGCACACCCTGTGCGCACGCCTATGTCACCGCCACATCCACCACCACCTCAACCTCCCTCCTACTCCATATGGGCCTCGTCCTTCAGAGATGAAGAAGAACATTGTTTTATTTTTCTGTTTTTTTTTGTTGTTTTAAGTTATTTCCCTATCCACATTTGTTTGCAGAGCACTTGCCATGCTCTTAATTACGTTTTGCTGCCATTTGCAGCACTCTAGCCCTTTCCTTTGGTGTTTTAGAGCCATTTTAGTGCCTTAAAGTTCGGGTCCCCATTGACTTCAATGGGGTTCGGTGTCCGGGAAAAGTTCGGTAAAAGTCCGGGACACGGACCCGGACTTTTTTTTAAAGTTCGGCCGAACCCGTCGAACACGGACATCTAGGTGTCCGCTCAACCCTATTTACTAATGAATTTAGAGATTAGATAACCTATTTCCCAGAAGTGCACTGTATGGTTTGCAGTATCGGTACATGCAGCATCTAGGAAGGGTTCATTTATATTAAATATATAGAATAAAATTGCCCAGACAGCGCGAGACTCATACTACAATATGTATAATGCTATAGCTATCTTCAAATCTAAAAGGTTTGCATTCCTGCACGCTGTGGAACATCTCCCAAAATTAGCTCAGCCAATCATATACAACACCTCACCATGAGAGGACTTGAGCTGTGGGGTGCTTTCCCCCCCTGTGCCAATCCTATATATTGGGCTTGTGGCAGTACTTTACTGGTCAGACATCGATCAGGTATTAAAATCAAAAGTGTTGGCTGTGCCTATCCATTTGCAATCCAATTAATGTTTTGAAACCAAAACCTTACTTTCAAACCACAAAACTGCTGTCATTATTCAGTGCCAAACTGTCTTGTGTACAATAAAATAAAACAGATGTGACAGTCCCAAATTACTATAAATTAAATTAGAAGTGTTTTTCTTCTTTCAAATATTTTTCCCTTTAAATGTGCTTCACATATCCCACAGTTTTTTCCACCTTCGCCCTTGTGGATTTAAGTTAATACAATTGTGCAGTGACTCCCACCACCAGTGACTTTAATTGAAATTCATAAGGGTGAAGGTTTAAAAACTGCAGGATATGAGAAGCACATTTAAAAGGAAAAAATATTTGAATTGAATTAGAGTAATTTGGGACGGTCACATTTGTTTTAATTTTTTGTACACGAGAAAGTTTATCACTGAATAATGATAGCAGTTTTGTGGTTTGAAAGTAAGGTTTTGGTTTAAAAACATTTATTGAATTGCACATGGATAGTCACAGCCAACATTTTTTTTTATTTCGTTTGCAGTTGTGGGAACACAATTATTTGGTTGTAGCCATCAGACAAAAGTTAGAAGTAAGGAACCCATTAGGTTAGGGGGCGTGGGATAATACACACCTGTTGTATTATCGATCAGGTAATGACAGGTGATTTGCATTATATAGCTACCTGCACCCCAGTTAAACCTGTAATCACAGCACCTGGAAGAGAGAAGTCTTCCAGTATCAAGTTATTTTGCAGATTTGAAATATGTGCCAAAATACTGATAGGTGCAAAGGAAGCCAATGCCGGAAGACATACAGTGGGTACGGAAAGTATTCAGACCCCCTTAAATTTTTCACTCTTTGTTATATTGCAGCCATTTGCTAAAATCATTTAGGTTCATTCTTCTTCCTCATGAATGTACACATAGCACCCCATACTGACAGAAAAACACAGAATTGTTGACATTGTTGCAGATTTATTAAAAAAGAAAAACTGAAATATCACATGGTCCTAAGTATTCAGACCCTTTGCTCAGTATTTAGTAGAAGCCCCCTTTTGATCTAATACAGCCAGGAGTCTTTTTGGGAAAGATGCAACAAGTCTTTCACACCTGGATTTGGGGATCCTCTGCCATTCCTCCTTGCAGATCCTCTCCAGTTCTGTCAGGTTGGATGGTAAACGTTGGTGGACAGCCATTTTTAGGTCTCTCCAGAGATGCTCAATTGGGTTTAAGTCAGGGCTCTGGCTGGGCCATTCAAGAACAGTCACAGCGTTGTTGTGAAGCCACTCCTTCGTTATTTTAGCTGTGTGCTTAGGGTCATTGTCTTGTTGGAAGGTAAACCTTCGGCCCAGTCTGAGGTCCAGAGCACTCTGGAGAAGGTTTTTGTCCAGGATATCCCTGTACTTGGCTGCATTCATCTTTCCCTCGATTGCAACCAGTCGTCCTGTCCCTGCAGCTGAAAAACACCCCCACAGCATGATGCTGCCACCACCATGCTTCACTGTTGGGACTGTATTGGACAGGTGATGATCAGTGCCTGGTTTTCTCCACACATACCGCTTAGAATTAAGGCCAAAAAGTTCTATTTTGGACCAGAGAATCTTATTTCTCACCATCTTGGAGTCCTTCAGGTGTTTTTTTTAGCAAACTCCATGCTGGCTTTCATGTGTCTTACACTAAGGAGAGGCTTCCATCGGGCCACTCTACCATAAAGCCCCGACTGGTGGAGGGCTGCAGTGATGGTTGACTTTCTACAACTTTCTCCCATCTCCTGACTGCATCTCTGGAGCTCAGCCACAGTGATCTTTGGGTTCTTCTTTACCTCTCTCACCAAGGCTCTTCTCCCCCGATAGCTCAGTTTGGCTGGACGGCCAGCTCTAGGAAGGGTTCTGGTCGTCCCAAATGTCTTCCATTTGAGGATTATGAAGGCCACTGTGCTCTTAGGAGCCTTAAGTGCAGCAGAAATCTTTTTGTAACCTTGGCCAGATCTGTGCCTTGCCACAATTCTGTCTCTGAGCTCTTCAGGCAGTTCCTTTGACCTCATGATTCTCATTTGCTCTGACATGCATTGTGATCTGGAAGGTCTTATATAGACAGGTGTGTGGCTTTCCTAATCAAGTCCAATCAGTATAATCAAACACAGCTGGACTCAAATGAAGGTGTAGAACCATCTCAAGGATAATCAGAAGAAATGGAAAGCACCTGAGTTAAATATATGAGTGTCACAGCAAAGGGTCTGAATACTTAGGACCATGTGATATTTCAGTTTTTCTTTTTTAACCACTTAAGCCCCGGAGGATTTTCCTGCTAAACGACCAGGGGGTATTTTGCGATTCGGCACTGCGTGACTTTAACAGACAATTGCGCGGTCATGCGATGCTGTATCTAAACAAATTTGGCGTCCTTTTTTTCCCACAAACAGAGCTTTCTTTTGGTGGTATTTGATCACCCGTGCGATTTTTACTTTTTGCGCTATAAACAAAAAAAGAGCGTACATTTTGCAAAAATAACAATATTTTTCACATTTTTTTATATGAAATTCCCCCCAAAAAAAATGTAAAAATCAAAATTTTTTAAAATTTTCGGCCAATTTGTTTTATGCTACCTGTTTGGTAAAAAAAATCGCAAAAAGCGTATTTTGATTGGTTTGCGCGAAAGTTATCGCGTTTACTAACAAAGGGAAAGATTTCTGTCATTTTTGGTGTTTTTTTTTTTTAACGTGTAATGGCGGCGATCTGCGATTTTTTTTGCGGTACTGCGACATTGGGGCGGACAGATCGGACCCTTGACTGACATTTTTGACACTTTTGGGGTTACCAGTGACATTTCTACAGTAATCAGTGCTATATATATGCACTGTTACTGTAAAAATACACTGGTAGTGAAGGGGTTAACTTTATTTGGGAGGGAGGGGCTGTGTGTGTCCCTAGGGGCGTGATTCTTACTGTGATTGGCTGTGGCTCTAGCTGTAAGGACACTGATCAACGGATCTACATACTAGATCCGAGTGATCAGTGTTTTTACAGCGAGGAGAATGACAGGTGGCTTGTTTACACAAGCTGCCTGACATTCTCCTTCTCCCCCGCCGATCGCCGAGTGACCGGCTGACATCGGGTCCGCTGGTCACACGCGCGGGGGGGTCCGTGACCGCGCGGGAGCGGGAGCGCGCCTCCGCGGGCGCGCGCTCGCTCCCCAGAGCCTCACAGGCGAGCGACGTAGACCTACGTCACTCTGCCTGTGAGGGGCCAACTGCCGCAGTAAATATACTGTGAGCAGTCGGCAAGCGGTTAATAAATCTGCAACAATGTCAACAATTCTGTGTTTTTCTGTCAGTATGGGGTGCTATGTGTACATTCGTGAGGAAGAAGATTGAACCTAAATGATTTTAGCAAATGGCTGCAATATAACAAAGAGTGAAAAATTTCCTTTACTAACAGGTGCATCTTCTGGACACTGTATAAAGTGTATGTAGCCTTAGCTACAAACAGTCTGCAGTGCTGCATTCCAGTAGTTGAATGGAGACTTTCCATTCCACTCCCGGGACAAGATTTGGGATGAGAACTGCCCAGCCATTCTGAGGAAACTTTGTATTCTTTGAATAAATACACAGTTTCCTCTGATTGGTTGAGGTGGAAAGATGGGTAGATGACATCACAATCTCTGCCTCAGTAAATTCATATAATACAAAGCTTCCTCTGAATGGCTGAGCAGCTCCCAACTATATTTTGTCCCAGGAGCGGGATGGGAATTTATTTGCTCACAGCAAGCACACCCGTTAGTAAAAGAAAACAGTTGAGCTTGGCCCAAACAAATGATTTAAAGGCACAGTAAACATGGAGTTATGGGTTTAAAACTGGTGGCCCTCCAGCTGTTGCAGAACTACAAGTACCATTATGGCTCTGCCTGTGGGAGTCATGCTTGTAACTGTCAGCTTTGCAATGCCTCATGGGACTTGTAGTTCTGCAATAGCTGGAGGGCCGGGAGTTTGAGGAACACCTACCTTTTACTATGTCCACAAATCACTGCAGTACTACATCACAGTTTGTGGTACATTTTTTTAGCCCATAGAAATATGTACTTATCATGAAAGAGTCACTTAGTTGTATGTGTCCCCGAGCCAAAAGATGTTCAGTTCCACCCTGCATCTCACACAATCATTTGTGATATATGATAAGATTGGAATGTTGACAATTATGGACCTAAATTTGTGCTTTGTTACTAAATTTGCTGTTCAGTAAAATCAACTTTTGCCAGTTTCATAGGCTATCAAATTGTGGTAGTTGCCCCACAGTTTCAGGCAGAGCAGCCAAGTCTTATATATTAAGTCATTTAAATATTGGTTGCCCAACTACATCTTTTAAGAATCTTCCTTTGGTGCAAGGGTGCTGCTGCATCCCCATCCTAAGACTGCATCTATAAGGTTGGTGCAAGGTCCTTGCTGAAACACAGCATAAAAATGGTAAAAAATACCTATAGGAAAAAAGGGGGAGATAGATCATATACTTACATTTCCTTCAGCTTGTGTAGCGCAGGTGGTGACATTGTCTTCCAGTCTAGAGAAGCCAGGAAATGTAAGCACTCCAAATCTTGAGAAAAGCCACTACATCTGAATACTGAGAGTCTTCTCAGTTTGATTTGGGCTACTCTATATTCCCCACATCTTGCAGGAAATAGATTGACCCCACGGGAAGAAGTCTTGGAAAGGTAAGTATACTATACAAAGGTATAAACCCTTTTTCCCCTCCAATTAGCATTTTTTAAGGTTTATGTTGTGTTTCAGCAGGAAGGGACACAGAGGCTCTCTGGCAATTTAGGTGCCTATGATAATAAGGACACCTTGACTCTGCACACCCTTCCCAGCCTTTCAGTCTACCCAGAGGGACAAGTGCAGCATCCATCTCAGTAACCTGCAGCCTGTCAAAGTATATGGCAGGCTGCTGCTGTACAAGACTGAACTCTATACATATTGGTACTCACATTTTGGCCCTATGAGCTTAGGGACAAATGCCCAAATTATAAAAGTCCTGCTTTATGGTCATTCATCCCTTAACACATAAGGCCTTAAATAAAAGTACTACTTTCCGCCCTGTCCAGCCACAGTCTGTTGCCCCCATGTGCAAGGGGCCTTAATCCCTTGTTCTGAACAAGCACAGGGGACATTGTGAGATACAATTGTGGGTCACTTTGAAAAACACAGAAACATCATGCAAAGTCTGCTTATATGTATAAGTCATAGGGTCATAATTCTGTGCTTGTCATGACTAGGGATGATCGAACTTTTCAAAAGTTCGGTTCGACCAGAACACCCGAACTTCCCGAAAGTTCGGCCCGGATTTCAGAACAACCATTGAAATCAATGGGACCCGAACTTCGGTAATCAAAAAACACAATTTTGAAGCCCTAAAACCCAATAAATGCCCCTAAAAAGTGCCTAGGGTTCTGGGGCATTCCCCAGGGACTATTAATCACACAAAAAAAAGTTCTTAGAAATTGTCATTTTTGATAGAGAGTCAATTATTGAAATAATTATTGAAAAAAAAATGAGGATTTAGTGTCTGGGGGGTCTAGAAAGTGTACCTGTGAAGTTTCAGCTCTGTAGCATGTCCAGAACCAGAAAAAAAAAAGTTTGTTTGTATTAGAATTAATATAGAACAGGATAGTGGCTCCGCTATTTTCACACCTTGCCTGTTTAGTAGCAGGCTTTTTTTGGGCATTTTTTGGGGGTTTTTGGAGGCAGGCTGTCAGGGAAATGGCCGTAGGAGAACTGGCAACATTGCCAGTAATAGCAATGGACATTCCTGACTCAACTGACATAGCCCTCTGCTGGCCTGTCAGGGAAATGGCCTATAAAAGGATGCCATAGGATCAGACTCATTGCTGGATTATCTCTCAGCTTCCTGTGTTCTGTGCTTCCTGTTTCCTGTTTGGATTTCCTGTTGTGACCTCGGCTTGTTCCTGATTCCGTTTGATCTCCTGCTCCTGGTTTAACCCTTGGCTTCTCTCACTGACCCTGCTTCCGTTACCTACCGTGTATGACCCCGGCTTGCTTCAAGACCTCGGATATTCTGGTTGTCTCCTGTGCATGACCTCGGCTTGTACCACGGTTCCCGCTGCCTGCTCCAGTCCCAGACCTCGGCCAGTACCTGTCTCCGTTACTAGAGACTATTCCTCTGCACAAGGTAGCCCGGCTGCTTCAGAGCCCTTGAAAGACATACTCTGCTGTGATTCCAGCCTGTTCCAGTTCGCTCTCAGATTGCTCCTGATTCTACCTACCTGCCTGCAGCTGGTAACCCATGCCACTTGGGGCGTCACACCCTCTGTACCATCTCCAGGGGTGCGCCGCACTGAGCCGCAAGGGGAGCCCTCTCAGCACTTCGGCCTCAGATCAGGTAACCCTGACACAGGCATAACATCAGAACTATATATATACACACACACTTATATGTATTTATACACATACACATATATAGGTGTTATAGCAGAGAAGCCATATGGGTGTTAATTATTTCATTAGCGCAAGCATAGTGTTCTGCTACTTTCACACCTATATATGTGTATGTGTATATATACATACATGTGTGTGTGTATATATACCCCTACACAGAAGTTCATATGCCATGCCTGACTCCAAACATGTCCTCAAAAAAGCCCTATAAACGCCTGTAACAAAAAGCAGGGTGACAGGGGCGAAGCCACTATCCGGTTCTATAATTGTTCTAAGAGAAACAATCTTTTCTCTATAGCGGTCACCCTGAAATGGAAGGGTTTTGTCACCCTGCCATAGCAGTCAGAGTCAGTTAACCCTACACTACACTACGGTCCCCTTACACTTAACACTTTCCCTACAGAAACTAGATTATTAAATCTAACTATAGTGTTATATATTACCCTAACTACACTAGATATCCCTTTCCTCACACTAATAATTGCTAAATGACACTTTGAGAGCAGAAGTAACAGAACTGCTTCCACTCTCTTCCACAGCCCTGTATTAAAATGGTAGAGATTTGGCGGGGCTATCTTATATACTGGGGGGCGTATTCACTAATGATTGGCCTCTGGACCCCCCTAGTCACTCCAATCACATTCCTAGCATTCTCCTGCCCCCTCAATTGGCGTTTACTGATGGTTCTGGTCCAATCACGGGCTTTTAAAGCCCAGTTTCTGTCCCATTGCATTTTGGTCGGTTCTGGTTGCTGAATTCCGAACTTTTTCAGCAAAAAGTTCGGAATTCGGCCGAATTTCGAACAGTCAATGTTCGGGTTGAACCGATGGTCGACCCGAACCGTTCGATCATCCCTAGTCATGACATCCTCTTGTATTTGAACCTAAATGAGTATGGAAACTAAGGCAAGCCATACACAGTGCAAATGTCTTTCCTGCAAACACAGGTTGCAGGAAATAAATTTGCATTGTTCCCCCATCAACGCAGACAGTGCTGACAGGGGAATCCCTCCTGCCAAGCAATTGTTTGCTCTTGGCAGGGGAAGCCATCCCTGCCTGGAGAACACAGTGATTATCTCCAGCGGCTATAGCAGCCGCTAGTGATAATCGCAAGAGAATCTGGCAGGTTGCTTGTACACAAGTTGTTCGTCAATCAACTTGGTACATTCAGTCTGCCCATTAATGGTTCGAATCTCGGCTAGTTCCTGCTGAGTAGGCTGAGATTCGAACCATGTATGGCCGGCCATAGGCTTAGATGAAGCCTAGTAAAAGGGTATCAGACTACTGCAAATCTGTATACATAAGCAGTATTTATTAGTGCCAGGAAAAACTCCATCAGTATAATGATTTATGTTACTTATAGCTGGAGCAAAACAAATACAGTTTAATTTTATTTAAGCTGCTTTTGATTAAGAATGAACACCCCAGGGCCTTAAAACAGTCCACAAGCACTTTCAGGCACTTAAGCTTTTTGACAAATAACTACAGCTGAAAAGCTGCCAACTGAAACTTGGACATGATCAAATTATGCATCCATTCAGTAGAAAATTGGCAAGAGTTTCCACAAATAACACAAACTTCATTCCAAAAACTTGAGGAGGGTGGACATGATTATGACACAAAACTGTGTGCTCTAATGTAAGTAAAAAAGGTAGCAGTTATTTTTTTTCCTGTTTTATGTTGTTTTTTCTTTTTTTTTTTTTAACTTATATGTTTTCCATGAGTGGTAGAGTTTGGTTTTATCTTATTTTATGTGAATACATAAATAGACATCAAAGCTGACTATTATTATTGTCTTTTTTTGTAGGCATACATAAGGTATTTATAAGTATTGGTGTTCGTGTTGTTAATATATTATTATAATATAGCAATAGCAATCTCAGTAATAGCAATAGTGTCCTCCATTGTTTGTGTCAGTGGAAGAAGTTAGGCCTCATCAGTGATGTCTATTTCTAGGAAATGTGCCCATCTTTGGTGTCAGTAGGAGGAATTATGCCTCAATGCATCATCACTAGTGTTGAGCGAACACGGACTGTATTATTCGTGTTCGTACCGAATAATTGGATTTTTTGTACCCGAACACGGACACGGACACTTTACTGTATGTTCGGGTAAAAATCCGTGTTCGGTCGTTTTATTTCCGGGTTTTGCATGCTTTCGCGCTCTTTTCATGGCGGGCTTTCAACAGCCAATCAACAATCGTTTAACTGGTGTGCCTTAAGCCATCCCAGCCATGCCTGCAAATGTCTCAGTAGCTGTGATTGGCCGTCTGAAGCATGTGACCAAGTCTTTATAAGTTCGAGGCAGCCGCAGCGGCGTCATTATGCTGCTTAGATTCAGGGACAGAGCACACATCAACGTGCTGGCTGCTGATTAGGGAAAGATAGGCAGGAAAAAACCATTTGTGTCCGGATAGAATTGAGGGACAGGTCGGAGTGTTTAGGCAGGGCGAGTTGTAGGCATTTTAGGGATAGAGTCTGCTGAATTATAGGGTCAGTGTCTTCTACAAACTACAATCGATATTGCTGTGTGGGGGGTGGGGTGAATCTGCACTCAATCCTGATCTACGATCTCTTCTCAATCCTGTTAGGGACAGAGTCTGCTGAATTTTAGGGAAACTGTGTTCTACAAACTACAATCGATATTGCTGTGTGGTGTGGGATTGGAGATAGGCAGGTGTCAGTGATCCACATCCATTTTTCTGTGTGTGAGCTGCAGTGAACACAATCTTTTTGGGCTGCAGTGAACACAATCTTTTTGGGCTGCAGTGAACACAATCTTTTTGGGCTGCAGTGAACACAATCTTTTTGGGCTGCAGTGAACACAATCTTTTTGGGGTGCAGTGAACAAAATCTTTTTGGGGTGCAGTGAACACAATCCTTTTTGGTGTGCAGTGAACACAATCTTTGTGGGGTGCAGTGAACAAAATCCTTTGTGGGGTGCAGTGAACACAATCTTTTTGGGGTGCAGTGAACAAAATCCTTTTTGGGGTGCAGTGAACAACATCCTTTTTGGGGTGCAGTGAACACAATCTTTTTGGGGTGCAGTGAACAAAATCCTTTGTGGGGTGCAGTGAACACAATCTTTTTGGGGTGGAGTGAACAACATCCTTTTTGGGGTGCAGTGAACAAAATCCTTTTTGGGGTGCAGTGAACAAAATCATTTTTGGGGTGCAGTGAACACAATCTTTTTGGGGTGCAGTGAACACAATCTTTGTGGGGTGCAGTGAACACAATCTTTTTGGGGTGGAGTGAACAACATCCTTTTTGGGGTGCAGTGAACAACATCCTTTTTGGGGTGCAGTGAACACAATCTTTTTGGGGTGCAGTGAACACAATCTTTGTGGGGTACAGTGAACAGAATCTTTGTGGGGTGCAGTGAACACAATCTTTGGGGGGTACAGTGAACACAATCTTTGTGAGGTGCAGTGAACACAATCTTTGTGGGGTGCAGTGAACACAATCATTGTGGGGTGCAGTGAACTCAATCTTTGTGGGGTACAGTGAACACAATCTCATACTTCTGAAGGTTTGAGGGTGCTGCCTGTTCCATACTCCCCCTACTCCTCATCTAGCCTTTTAGGGGTACAAACAATAGTAATTGGGGCCTAGTGTGGTTGTGTACGTGTGATATACATACACTTTTTTGGGATCATATTTTCTATTCCGCTATTTAATCAAAAACCTTTGGGGATCAGTTAAATTGGGGGATAGTCTGTGTTGGTACGTGTGAGAGAGATCCACCTTTCCAAGTTGTTGGGGTTCATCTCATACTTCTGAAGGTTTGAGGGTGCTGCCTGTTCCATACTCCCCCTACTCCTAGCCTTTTAGGGGTACAAACAATAGTAATTGGGGCCTAGTGTGGTTGTGTACGTGTGATATACATACACTTTTTTTGGATCATATTTTCTATTCCGCTATTTAATCAAAAACCTTTGGGGATCAGTTAAATTGGGGGATAGTCTGTGTTGGTACGTGTGAGAGAGATCCACCTTTCCAAGTTGTTGGGGTTCATCTCATACTTCTGAAGGTTTGAGGGTGCTGCCTGTTCCATACTCCCCCTACTCCTCATCTAGCCTTTTAGGGGTACAAACAATAGTAATTGGGGCCCAGTGTGGTTGTGTACGTGTGATATACATACACTTTTTTGGGATCATATTTTCTATTCCGCTATTTAATCAAAAACCTTTGGGGATCAGTTAAATTGGGGGATAGTCTGTGTCGGTACGTGTGAGAGAGATCCACCTTTCCAAATTGTTGGGGTTCATCTCATACTTCTGAAGGTTTGAGGGTGCTGCCTGTTCCATACCCCCCCTACTCCTCATCTAGCCTTTTAGGGGTACAAACAATAGTAATTGGGGCCTAGTGTGGTTGTGTACGTGCGAGATACATACACTTTTTTTGATCATATTTCCTATTCCGCTATTCAATAAAAACCTTTGAGGATCAATTGAATTGCGGGATAGTCTGTGTCGGTACGTGTGAGAGAGATCCACCTTTCCAAGTTGTTGGGGTTCATCTCATACTTCTGAAGGTTTGAGGGTGCTGCCTGTTCCATACTCCCCCTACTCCTCATCTAGCCTTTTAGGGGTACAAACAATAGTAATTGGGGCCCAGTGTGGTTGTGTACGTGTGATATACATACACTTTTTTTGGATCATATTTTCTATTCCGCTATTTAATCAAAAACCTTTGGGGATCAGTTAAATTGGGGGATAGTCTGTGTCGGTACGTGTGAGAGAGATCCACCTTTCCAAGTTGTTGGGGTTCATCTCATACTTCTGAAGGTTTGAGGGTGCTGCCTGTTCCATACCCCCCCTACTCCTCATCTAGCCTTTTAGGGGTACAAACAATAGTAATTGGGGCCTAGTGTGGTTGTGTACGTGCGAGATACATACACTTTTTTTGATCATATTTCCTATTCCGCTATTCAATAAAAACCTTTGAGGATCAATTGAATTGCGGGATAGTCTGTGTCGGTACGTGTGAGAGAGATCCACCTTTCCAAGTTGTTGGGGTTCATCTCATACTTCTGAAGGTTTGAGGGTGCTGCCTGTTCCATACTCCCCCTACTCCTCATCTAGCCTTTTAGGGGTACAAACAATAGTAATTGGGGCCTAGTGTGGTTGTGTACGTGTGATATACATACACTTTTTTTGGATCATATTTTCTATTCCGCTATTTAATCAAAAACCTTTGGGGATCAGTTAAATTGGGGGATAGTCTGTGTCGGTACGTGTGAGAGAGATCCACCTTTCCAAGTTGTTGGGGTTCATCTCATACTTCTGAAGGTTTGAGGGTGCTGCCTGTTCCATACCCCCCCTACTCCTCATCTAGCCTTTTAGGGGTACAAACAATAGTAATTGGGGCCTAGTGTGGTTGTGTACGTGTGATATACATACACTTTTTTGGGATCATATTTTCTATTCCGCTATTTAATCAAAAACCTTTGGGGATCAGTTAAATTGGGGGATAGTCTGTGTCGGTACGTGTGAGAGAGATCCACCTTTCCAAGTTGTTGGGGTTCATCTCATACTTCTGAAGGTTTGAGGGTGCTGCCTGTTCCATACCCCCCCTACTCCTCATCTAGCCTTTTAGGGGTACAAACAATAGTAATTGGGGCCTAGTGTGGTTGTGTACGTGCGAGATACATACACTTTTTTTGATCATATTTCCTATTCCGCTATTCAATAAAAACCTTTGAGGATCAATTGAATTGCGGGATAGTCTGTGTCGGTACGTGTGAGAGAGATCCACCTTTCCAAGTTGTTGGGGTTCATCTCATACTTCTGAAGGTTTGAGGGTGCTGCCTGTTCCATACTCCCCCTACTCCTCATCTAGCCTTTTAGGGGTACAAACAATAGTAATTGGGGCCTAGTGTGGTTGTGTACGTGTGATATACATACACTTTTTTTGGATCATATTTTCTATTCCGCTATTTAATCAAAAACCTTTGGGGATCAGTTAAATTGGGGGATAGTCTGTGTTGGTACGTGTGAGAGAGATCCACCTTTCCAAGTTGTTGGGGTTCATCTCATACTTCTGAAGGTTTGAGGGTGCTGCCTGTTCCATACTCCCCCTACTCCTCATCTAGCCTTTTAGGGGTACAAACAATAGTAATTGGGGCCCAGTGTGGTTGTGTACGTGTGATATACATACACTTTTTTGGGATCATATTTTCTATTCCGCTATTTAATCAAAAACCTTTGGGGATCAGTTAAATTGGGGGATAGTCTGTGTCGGTACGTGTGAGAGAGATCCACCTTTCCAAGTTGTTGGGGTTCATCTCATACTTCTGAAGGTTTGAGGGTGCTGCCTGTTCCATACCCCCCCTACTCCTCATCTAGCCTTTTAGGGGTACAAACAATAGTAATTGGGGCCTAGTGTGGTTGTGTACGTGTGATATACATACACTTTTTTTGGATCATATTTTCTATTCCGCTATTTAATCAAAAACCTTTGGGGATCAGTTAAATTGGGGGATAGTCTGTGTCGGTACGTGTGAGAGAGATCCACCTTTCCAAGTTGTTGGGGTTCATCTCATACTTCTGAAGGTTTGAGGGTGCTGCCTGTTCCATACCCCCCCTACTCCTCATCTAGCCTTTTAGGGGTACAAACAATAGTAATTGGGGCCTAGTGTGGTTGTGTACGTGCGAGATACATACACTTTTTTTGATCATATTTCCTATTCCGCTATTCAATAAAAACCTTTGAGGATCAATTGAATTGCGGGATAGTCTGTGTCGGTACGTGTGAGAGAGATCCACCTTTCCAAGTTGTTGGGGTTCATCTCATACTTCTGAAGGTTTGAGGGTGCTGCCTGTTCCATACTCCCCCTACTCCTCATCTAGCCTTTTAGGGGTACAAACAATAGTAATTGGGGCCCAGTGTGGTTGTGTACGTGTGATATACATACACTTTTTTTGGATCATATTTTCTATTCCGCTATTTAATTTAACTGGGCCTCCATGCGAGACCTGTGTGCCTTGTTGCGCTGTTTTGAGTACTCCACCAACATGGCCAGTGGCAATGACGCCGTTCTCAGCTTAACTATCCCACTTCTATGCCTCCTTGAAAAAACAATTCGGGCGATGATGGAAGAGGATGTGGCACAGGATGAGGAGGAGGAGGAGGATGAAGAGGTAACATTTCCAAGGCTTTCAGGGCAGTCATTCGCAAGGGGCTCCGAGGGTGGGTTCCTGCACACGCAAACGCCAGGGACGCAATTGTCCAGCAGGGGCACAGTTCTGGAGGATGAGGAGGATGAGGAGGAGGAGGAGCTGGAGGAGGAGATGGAACCATGTTCACAGCAGGGTGGCACCCAGGCCAGCTCATGGCCATCACTGGTGCGTGGCTGGGGGATACAGAGGACACGGACGATACACCTCCCACAGAGGACAGCCTTTCGTTGCCTCTGGGCAGCCTGGCACACATGAGCGATTACATGCTGCAGTGTCTCCACAACGACCGCCGAGTTGCCCACATTCTAACTTGTGCTGATTACTGGGTGGCCACGCTGCTGGATCCCCGTTACAAGGACAACGTACCGTCCTTAATTCACTCACTGGAGCGCGATCGCAAGATGCGCGAGTACAAGCGCACGCTGGTAGACGCCATGCTGCTGGCATTCCCATCTGACAGCGGGGCCACAGTGGAAGCACAAGGCAGAGGAGGAGGAGGAGGAGGTCGCCAACGCAACCAGGGCACCGCCAGCACCTCAGAAGGCAGGGTTAGCATGGCCGAAATGTGGAAAAGCTTTGTCAGCACGCCACAACAAACAGCAGCACCAGCAGCTCAGATGGAACGTCTTAGCAGGAGGCAGCATTTTACCAACATGGTGGAGCAGTATGTGTGCACACGCCTACATGTAGTGAATGACGGGTCTGCCCCCTTCAACTTCTGGGTCTCCAAATTGGGCACATGGCTTGAGCTTGCCCTTTACGCCTTGGAGGTGCTGGCGTGCCCTGCAGCCAGTGTATTATCTGAACGGGTATTTAGCACGGCTGGGGGCGTTATAACAGACAAGCGCAGCCGCCTGTCCAGAGACAATGTGGACAAGCTCACGTTCATTAAAATGAACCAGGCATGGATCCCACGGGACTTTTCCGTACCTTATGCAGAATAGCAATGGATACCGACCTTACCCACCCATTGTTCCATTTTTGCTCTTTCTCACTCTTTTGGGGTGTACCCTCATTTAAAATTTTTGAAAAGAAGCAGTGTTGGCTACCTCGTCCTCCTCCTCAGGGCCAGATTAATGTAGGGGCTATTGGAGCTGCAGCTCCAGGCCCCTACCTTTTATATAGGCCCCGGGTTGGCCATATTCACTGTTACCGCTCTTCTGTCACTTGTAAACACAGAAGTCTGGCTTCTATGCTCGCTTCCCCAGGCAGCACCCTCAGAACCTCCCCACACAGCGTGAAGGCCGGACAAGGAGGGACAGTTGGCGATGCATGGATGTGTTTATGGGCTTCAGAGACAGCATCCCATGTTGAATTAGGCATGCATGGCTGCACCCTTCCTCCTCTGGGTGCATGGCAAGGCACGGCCCTTAAGGCCCTTCAAAATCCTCAGCACCAAGCCCATGATGCTGTTAATCCGGCCCTGGTCCTCCTCCACCGCCGCTTCCACCTACACCGCCCATAGGTGTGCGCAGCCTATTGCATTAAGGTGTGCACCCCAAAGTTGAAATACACATGCATGTGTTTGCCAGCAGGGAGAGTAATGTATCGGGGCCATGTACCTGTAGGCAAGGAGAAATAGAGCAGAGCAGGTCCCAGGGAGATCTTTCCCATCTCCTCACTGGCAATGCTATGTGCCCTAGGTGATTAGGGTGTGCCCAGGCACACCCAGCACACCCTGTGCGCACGCCTATGTCACCGCCACATCCACCACCACCTCAACCTCCCTCCTACTCCATATGGGCCTCGTCCTTCAGAGATGAAGAAGAACATTGTTTTATTTTTCTGTTTTTATTGTTGTTTTAAGTTATTTCCCTATCCACATTTGTTTGCAGAGCACTTGCCATGCTCTTAATTACGTTTTGCTGCCATTTGCAGCACTCTAGCCCTTTCCTTTGGTGTTTTAGAGCCATTTTAGTGCCTTAAAGTTCGGGTCCCCATTGACTTCAATGGGGTTCGGTGTCCGGGAAAAGTTCGGTAAAAGTCCGGGACACGGACCCGGACTTTTTTTTAAAGTTCGGCCGAACCCGTCGAACACGGACATCTAGGTGTTCGCTCAACCCTAATCATCACTGTTGTCACTGAGAGGATTTTTGCCCAAACACTAGGCAATCATAAAACACCCAGTTTCTTTTGTGTAACTAATCATATATATTCCTTTTCTTTTTTCATTTCATTATAGTCTTATGGAAAAAGCCTTTCTTAGTGTCTCTACAATCAATTTGTTCATCTGTTATTGATGTTTTTTTCCTGATCACAGTTTATAGACTTTTTTTATATATCCCAAGTTCAGGTTCTTGGGAAAGTATGAGTATTTATTGAACTAGCCTCCAGGGTTTCCAAAGAAACTCCTCATACAATAGACTTCAACTCTTCTTGAGATTAACCAGAAGCAAAGCTTGAAAAATATCTTTAGTTGCCTATTTCTCATGAGATGCCTTGAATTTGAAGTAATTTGGCATATTTCAACAAAGCAATACAATACAAGAACATGAAACGAAAGCTATGTTCTTCTACACATATCCTGTCCTTTTTTTAAAAGCTAACAATCAATGATATTATCAGTTTTAGCACTAAAAATTGTATTAAAGGTTTTTTTTAATACTTGGACGCATTTTCTCAATCGTTTGACCAAGTGATGCAGGTGCAGAGACTATTGCACGACTATAAAAAGACAACGTTGTCTTAGTACCAAAGCCTCGTGCTGGGCCAGTCTATTGCCCTATGACATGCTAAGGAGGTTGTGAGAGTATTTTTTTTTCAAATATATCTTTTATTTTATTTTCAAACACAGAAAAACAATATTACAATACAAACCAATTATACAGAGTTGCGACTGTTACATACATAAGAGGTCATTCCAGTCCTATCACATCAACTGTATGTCTCTTCAAAGAGATCTCTTAAATTATTAAATCTATATATCTTTCCCATCATCTGTGATCACTTCAAACATTAGGCTAATCTACTCTCAGTCTCTAGACACAAACCAAATAATAAGCGCCAAAACACCCAAAAAAAAAAAAAAAAAAAAAAAAAAAAAAAAGGAGGGAGGGGAGGGAGGAAAGGGGTAAAGACAAACAGGAGGAAAGCTCCCCCTCTCCAAATCCCTCCCTAAGGTCTCCCCCTCCTCCCCTACACCTCCCCAAGCCCCCAGATCACCTCTCTCTCTCCATCTATGTCTGCAGCAGCCTAGTCCCCTCTTCTGACAAAATAAAAGTATTCCAAAGCTCCCAGGTCTCTATATATAACCCACGTTTACACTGTGATGTCAAAACTAGGTCTTCCATTCTGTTAATCGCCTCTACCCTGTGTAGCCAATCTCTTATTGTCGGGGGATGCGGGTTTTTCCATAACGCGGGGATACAGGCCTTTGCCCCGTTTACCAAATGTCTCACCACTGACTTCACATATCTCTGTGTGGGAATATCTGACAGATGAAACAAGAAAAAAGCAGGATCTTCATAAATAGTGTATTCCGTAAATTTTTGGACAAGGGTTTTCACCTCAGTCCAATATCTCAAAAGTTTCGGGCAGGACCAAAAAATATGAAACATGCCTGCATCTTCTCCTCCACATCTCCAGCAATTCGCTGATGTACCTGGAAATATCTTATGGAGTTTATAGGGTGTATAGTACCATCTGGTCAGTATCTTAAAATTAGTCTCCTGAGTTTTAGTGCAAATAGATGTTTCAAAAACTAGCGAGAGCATCTTCTGTTTTTGTGATGCTGTGAAGATGCAGTTTAGATCATTTGCCCATTTAGTCAACCAAGACAGGTCAGGGTTGTCCGGTGGTGATATTAATAGGTTGTATAGTAGGGAGAGCGTGTGTATTAACACTCCTTCTCCTCGACAGTATCCCTCAAATTTAGACAGACTCCTTGAGTATTCTGTCGGATTTGACAGGGCACTCAGAAAGTGGTGCAATTGTATAGCCGACCAAAAGGTTAACTTAAAGTCGCCCTCCTGGTTCATTAAAGTCGTTAATGTCGGCCAATTACCTGCTATCAAAAATTGCTCAACTCGAGCTCCCCCGGTTTTGCCTAGCGCGCGTAAGTCTGGAGATGAGAATCCAGGTTTAAATCGAGGGTTGCCAATCACCGGGAGCAGTGGAGAACTGGGGGGGATGATAGAGTATCTCCTATTAACCAGGTGGCCTATACGCAGCGTGGTACCTATAAGAGGATGTAGTCTCAGTTGTGAAGGTAAGTCTGCATAACACCAAAGTGCTCCTCTGAGGGGGATATTTGTTTGTGCCTGCTCTACATTAGTCCATAATTTAAATGTTTGATGTCTACACCAATCTACCACCCTACTCAAGTGGGCTGCCTGAAAATATTTTTGCAAGTCCGGGAGGGCTAAGCCTCCGTACTTTTTTGGCCAAGTTAATTGCTTCCGCGCCAGGCGAGGTTTTTTCTTTGCCCAAACAAATTTGATAAAAAGAGCATGGATCAAGTGAAAATATCGGGCAGGTAGTTTAATCGGTAGAGCTCTAATCAGATAGACATGTTTAGGCAAGATGTTCATCTTTATTAGGTTACACCTACCGAACCACGAGTGGAGGCCCGAGTACCATTTTTCCAACAGCACACGTGTCTCCGCTATCAGAGGAGGAAAGTTCAACTCATACGTCCTAGCTACACAAGATGGAATGTAAGTACCAAGGTAACGTAGAGCTCTATTGGTCCATCGGAAGCCAAAGTTTGCTTGTAACGTTCGAAAAGATGACGCAGTCGAGCCCACCCCCATCGCCTCTGATTTACTATAATTAATTTTAAAATTCGTCAAAGATCCGTATCTGGTTAATTCCTGTAGTAAGTTCGGCACTGATATGGTTGGATTTATCAGAGAAAACATAAGGTCATCCGCATAAGCAGAGATCTTATACTGACCCTCACCCACTTGTAATCCCTGTATATCTGGATTTTGTCGAATTGTACAGAGAAGGGGTTCCAACGTGAGTGCAAATAAAAGAGGAGACAGGGGGCACCCTTGTCTTGTACCGTTATTAATAGCGAAGGAGTCCGATAAAAATCCATTCACCTTGACCTGTGCAGTGGGGTTTGAATAAATGCTGGCGATCCATCTTTGCATATTACCACCCAGGCCTATATGCTTGAGGACCAAAAACATAAATCGCCAGTTTACCCTATCAAAGGCTTTTTCTGCGTCCGTGTTGATAAAGACGCTTGATGTTCGAGAGGTGTCCGCTACATGGATCAAATTTAGTATTTTGGTGGTATTGTCTCTAGCCTCTCGTCCTAGAACAAATCCCACTTGGTCAAGGTGAATAAGATCGAGTAAGTGTGGAGCCAATCGGGTAGCTAAAATTTTTGAGAAGATTTTTAGATCCGTATTGAGTAGGGAAATGGGTCTATAGCTTCCACAGCTTGTGGGGTCTTTTCCTTCTTTCAGGATCACAGTTATGTGTGCCGCTAAGGTATCTCTAAGCATATTCGGATTTTCTCTTGGCGCATTAAAGAATCTAACCAGATACGGACCCAAGATAGGGAGGAAAGTCCGAAAGTATTGGAGTGTATAACCATCTGGACCAGGGGCCTTCCTTAGTTTCATAGTGTTAATAGTCTGTTGAACCTCTATCAAGGAAATTGGTTCTTCCAATTGTTCTCTTATTTCGGCAGAAAGTGTAGGTATATGAGATTTTCCGATATAATCTTCCATCTCTGAGTCAGGGGCCGGGACCTCCACCAAGGAATACAACGTTTCGTAAAATAGGCCGAATTCTCTCACTATTTTCTTTGGGGGGATCACCTTCTGCCCTTGTGATGTAATAATGCTAGGGACATACGTTGACATGTTAGGGTCTTTAACCGAACGTGCAAGTAACTCCCCACATTTGTCCCCAAGCTCATATCCTCGGCTTCTACTTCTCTGTAGAGCAGCCTTTGCTCTAAACAAAAGGAGGTCCGCTAATTGCTGCCTTACATGTATAAGTTCAGACTCCAAACTCGGGGACGTAGAATGCTTATATTGGGCTTCTAGTTGTCTAAGCCTATCCAAGAGCTGTATAGACTGTTTCTCTCGTTCCTTTTTGAGTCTGGACCCATGTTTAATAAACAGCCCTCTCAGGACCGATTTATGGGCCTCCCACAGATTCCTGATCTCGCAGTCCTCCACATCATTCATGAGAAAATACTCCTGAAGACCCACTGAGATGTCCGTTAGGACTTCAGGAATCTGTAAAAGGCCTTCATTCAGTCTCCAAAAACTCTGACGAGAGGCAGCATATTCTGACACAGAATAAGTGAGCAGTACCGGCGCGTGGTCTGACCATATTCTGTCCCCAATTATCGCCGATTTAACCGCATGTAGCTGGTTATGCGGGACTAAAAAGTAATCTATCCTTGAATAGGACTTATGGGGTGCAGAAAAAAATGTATAGTCTCGATCTACAGGATGTAAAACACGCCACACGTCTATCCATTGGGCATTGAAAAACGTTTGTGCTATACTTTTGTTTGCAGCTGGCAGTATGGCCGAACTTCCCGTGGATGTATCAAGTCTCGGGAGTAATGGTATATTGAAATCTCCCCCTAGTATAAGCTGCCCTTCCTTAAATTCCATAAGTAGTTTGGACACTCTCTTAAAAAACCTGGCCTGACTGTCATTTGGTGCGTACACTGTTGCAAATGTTATTAATGTATCTGCTATTTTCCCCTTGATAAAAAGATATCGTCCTTCCGTGTCCGTCATAATCTCCTTCAGGGACCAGGGTATTCTGGATGAGAGTAAGATAGCTACTCCTTTTGATTTAGTTTCAGTATTCATAGAATGGTAAACTACATTGTAGAGTCTATTCGTAAAATTAGGAGCTTTATCTTTTTTAAAATGTGTTTCTTGAAGGAAAGCAACATCTACTCTATGTCTCTTAAGGTCATTAAACAACATCCTCCTTTTTTCCGGTATATTAAGACCTCTGGTATTTAAAGAAAAAATTATGAGGTCCCCCATCTTGATGGAGGGGAGAGGGGAAAAAGGAGAGAGGGAAGGAGAGAAAGAGAGGGGGAGAGGGAGAGAAAAAAAAAAAAAAAAAAAAGGGAAGGGGGACAAACTAACCCTCCTAAAACAAGAAGGGTGGCGCTACCCTTCTCCCCCTTCAGAGCCTATCGCTCTACCACTAATTGGGAAACTTCCCATGTACACTATGTGACTCTAAGTCACCCCTCAATGTACTGACCTAATTGGGAGGGCGGTATAGATCAGGCGTAGTACCAAATAAGTAAGAATAAGAAGCAAGGTACAATCCCGCTCTCCCGAGCCCCCCCCTCCAACCACACCGACAGAGATCATGATCATGATCCTGTTATCCCAAGAAAGAAGAGTAGGGACAATAAAAAAAAAAAAAAAAAAAAGGGGGGTTGGGAAAGGGAGAAGGGAGAAGAAGGGGAGGGAACAAAACCACTCTTAAATTTATATCTTTAAACCCCACCCCTTCATCTCCGTTCCCAACCATATCCGACAAACACATTGTTCATAATTAATAATCAAATATCGTATCATACCAACATTTGGAGAAAAGGTGGGTGGCGTCCATACTCAGGCTTCTCTTATTACACTATGATATAATAAATAAGGAGCGCCAAAACCCCTCACTGTATCTAGGCATATCTCTGTACGCGCATCCATCGTTTAGTGTATATAAATAAAAAAGAAAAACATAAAAAAAAAGGAAGGAAAGGGGGGCGGAAAAAAAAAAAAAAAAAAAGGGAAAAAGAAAAAAAAAAAAAAAAAACACCGTAAAAAAAAAAAGAGCCCCCCTTTCCCGTGTCTAACACCCAAGTGCAACATCATTCAAAAAGAGCAAAAAAAAAGAAAACATTATATAAGGAGGGAGGTCACTTCCTCTCTCTTCTCAAGTACGAGAGCTATCTTAAAGCTCAAAAAAAAAAATAAAAAAAAAAAAAAATAAAAAAAAATAACCCACCTCAGTGAGAAAAGAGAAAAAAAAAAAAAAAAAAAAAAAAAAAAAAAAAAAGGGGCAACCCCCAGCAACAGAGGGCTATAATCCCCTTATTATTACGATGGGCGGGTTTTGCAGATCCACTCCTCCTCCCCTATTATCGTTACCATTCCCTCTGTTTGCCACCTCTCATGTCTTCCCCACCCCCTCACCCCCTTAGCCACTGTTCCACCACCTCTAGTAGGTAATGTAGCCACAAAAAAAAAAAAAAAAATAAGAAAAGGGGGGGGGGGGACAGAGAAGGGGGGGCGGGAGAGGAGCGACCTATTATTGTAGAGAAAGGTTTAAAGGATAATCCCCCAAGAACAGGGGATAGGCCCTTACCATCCCCATGTATATCTTTATTTATATAAATCCTACTTAGGTAAGTCCTCATGCCACCCCCCCCTCCAATATATCTGACCATCAAGCGCCAATCCCCGGCATTTATAAACATAAGCAAACACTAAATGAGAAAAAAAAAAAAAAAAAAACCATATTGTCCATAATTAATAAACAAATAATGTATCGTACCAACATTTTGGAGACAAGGTGGGTGACATCCATACTCAGGCTCCTCTTATTATACTAGGATATAATAGTGGTATAGTAATTAAGGAGCGCCAAACCCCCTCACTGTATCTAGGTGTATCTCTGCACGCGCATCCATCGTTTAGTGTATATAAATAATTAAAGAGAAAAAAAAAAGAAAGGGGGAAGGGGGGTGGAAAAAAAAAAACAAGAAAAGAGAGCCCCCCTTTTCCGTGTCTAACACCCAAGTGCAACATCCTTCAAAAAGAGCAAAAAATAAAAAACATTATATAAGGAGGGAGGGCACTTCCTCCCTCTTCTCAAGTACGAGAGCTATCTTAAAGCTCATAAAAAAAAAAATACAGGAAAACTACCTCAGTGAGAAAGAAAAGAAAAAAAAAGGGCAACCCCCAGAAGCATAGGGGGATAGACCCCCTAATTATTACGATGGGCGAGCTTTGCAGATCCACACCTCCTCTCATATTATCTTTATCGTTCCCTCTGTTTGCCACCTCTCACCCCCTTAGCCACTGTTTCACCACCTCAACTAGGTACTATAGCCACAAAAAAAAAAAAAAAGGGGGGGGGAGGAAGGGGCAGGAGACCTGGCATCAAATCACTCACCCTCTCTCCCATCAAAAAAAAGAAAGAACAAAAACAAAAAAAAAAAAACAGAGAAGGAAAAAAAATAAAATGTATATATTTGTCTTCATACAGTTATCTCCCCTTTGCAATAAGGGTCCAAAAAAAAAAAAAAAAGCGGGGAGGAAGACTTTCAGTTCTCTTCTTTCTTTATCTTCTCCTCTAATCTATTAGTCCCCATCCATAAGCATCTCCAGCAACTATCGATATTCCTATTGCTTCTTCTCTGGAGGCACTACTTCTCTGTTCCTTCTATCACTGGGAGAAAAAGTTAACCAATTCGGTACTTGAATAGGATCTGTTCCCATAAATATATATAAATTTGGAAGATCATTTAATGTTCTTAAAGTAAAGGAGCTTTGGGCATTGCGAAACGTAACGGACAATGGGAAACCCCATCTGTATTTCAGGCCCAATTGCCTAGCTTGTCCAATAAGGGTCTGAGTATCGCTCGTCTTTGCAATGTAGCCCTGGATAGGTCTGGGAGTATTTTGATACATACCCCCTCTAAGTCCACTGTACCCTTTTCCCAGGCCATCCGGACTATTAATTCTTTATCCGCATAATGATGAATCCTACAGACAACGTCTCTAGGTCTATCAGGATCAGTAGCTCGGGGACCCAGGGCACGGTGGACTCTATCCACCTGTAGTCTAGTGGGGTACTGGTCTCCGAGGGTCTTTTGGAAGATATTTTTTACAATCGTTTCTAAGTTCTCTGTATCTGTAGCCTCTGGAATACCTCTTAATCTTAGGTTCTTTCGTCGACTTCTGTCCTCTAGTTCTTCTATACGGAGTTGTAGGGCTATTTCTGCTTCTACATGCAATTTATTATGAGTCTCCAAAGATCTTACCCGACTTTCCAGGATAGAGAGGGCACTCTCATTTACCGTCACTCTCTGCACCACCTCTTGAATCTCTCCTCTCACCTCCTTTACGGCTGCTTGCTGTTTTTCCTCTAGCCGGGCTATCATATCCGCGATGTCCGCTTTGGTAGGTAATGCCTGTAGCAGTGCTCTTAGTTCTGCATCCATCCGCAGGGCCAGCACACCCTCCTCCTTACCATATCCATCCGGGATGTCAGCGTTCACTCCTGATGTTCCCATTGAAGTGGGATGGGTCGGGCCCGCACTCTCACCTCTCTGAGTGCTCCCGCTGGCTGCATCTGCTGCGGTAGCTTGCCGTCCACGAGGCGCGACCATCTTGGATCCTAGAGGGGTTGTCACCGGGAAGAACTGTAGGATCTCAGCTTCGGGTTTGGGTAGGTTAATTTTTTTTACTGAGCCTCTGGTTCTCCTCTTCTTGGTTAAGGTCATCTCCCGCTAGATAGCACTTATTGGCTCCGTATATGGCTTCGTGTATGTCGGCGGGTCGGAGGGGTTCCCGGGAGCTCAGCACACGTGCAGCTCTACTCCGCCATGTCTAAACCACGCCCCTTGTGAGAGTATTTAATGCATCACACATCTTGCTTCCTCTCCCTCCCATTGTGGGATACCTTAGTTATATGTGCATTTTAGACGATGCCCCTGCTTTACCTGTAGCCTTGCTGTACACCCTTCATTTTGGTAGACGTATCCATTTTGTTACATTTGTTTGGACATTTATGTCTTGTTTACCCAGTTGTTCCATCTGCTCCTTATTGAGCTTATTAAGCCTTTGTTTTTTTTTTGGTTACCCTGATCATCTGTCTCACATTTAGGACATTCCCCAGGTAATAACACATACAGTCCTGTATGCCAATGCTATAAACTGTATATGCATATTTTTTGCCCTATTGATTTGACTTTGGACTGTATGGATGTGCATATGACGTCTATACGTACTTTGGTTCTAAGGCAATGTTGTCTTTTTATGGTGGTGGAAGGCTGTTCATTTTTATTTTTTTCTAATAATTTTTGTGATCTAATAAGTACAGGATTTCATATTTTTGTAATTATTAGTCTTCTGTTTTTTTAGAGTGGTCTTTAAAGCGGAGCTCAGCCCAAAAGGTGAAGCTCCACTTGTTTGCTTCCCCCCATCCCCCCCTCCGCTGCTACATTTGGCGCCTTTCGGGGGAAGCAGGTACCTGTTTTTGACAGGTACCCATCCCCACTTTATGGAGACCTCTCCCCGGAAGTTAAGCCCCCCTCCTCCTTCCCCCACCACCGGAATTCAGCATTCAGCCGCCATTCAGAAAGCGCAGTGCGCTTCGCGCATGTGCAGTAGGGAACTGGCTGTAAAGCCGCAAGGCTTCACTGCTGGTTTCCCTTTGTCAGGATGGTGGCGGCAGCACCCGAGAGCTGATTGAAAAATCATCTGGGGTGGCAACATTGCAGGATCCCTTGACAGGTAAGTGTCCTAATATTAAAAGTTAACAGCTACAGTATTTGTAGCTGTTGACTTAATTTTTTGGTGGGGGGGGGGGGCGGGCTGGAGCTCCTCTTTATTGCCCCAGAGGCTCACATTTATAGTTCTTTATAGTAAACTGTTCTTGCCTGACAATTTTTTGTTTTCGGAGATTATTGAAGCCCAAAACTGCCTAAAGATGTGAGATGGATCCAAATTTAAAAGCAAAACTGTCACAACAAAAACAAATTCTCAGCCCACTCTAGACACTCTCTGATGCCCACAAAATGTTACCATTTCACTAATGCCACACAATTCTGGTACCTTTCCACAATGCAGTGTTTGGGATTTAAGCAAGCAGTCATCGGGCTATAGCAAAGTTTCATGGCAGTGGCAGAAGGTATGCCATTTATTACAAAATATCCAGGGATTTCTGGTGACTTTGTGGAAAAGTAGTCAGGATTGGAGTGGTCAGAGATCAGCAATAAAAATAAATGTGTGTATTCTGCTCCATTGCTTCATTTACCCAGACTGACACCGACACCCAGGCTGAGCCAATATTAGCAGCTGTACTTTGGCCTGGGGAAAAAAAAAGTGAACTTCTCCATTACTATACAAAAAGAAAAAAGTGCAGTGCTCTAAGGCCTATGCAAATAATAAAGAAAAAATTAATTTACTGAGCCAAATATGTAAATGTGCTATACAAATCTTATACTGTGCAATCAATATTTCTTATGCTTATACATAAAACATATTATTTGGTTACATAGTTACATAGTTAGTGAGGTTGAAAAAAGACATCAGTCCATCCAGTTCAACCTATGATGTGTGTTTGCTGTTAACCGTACATTGTATACCCCTGTAAGTTGTGGTCTTTAAGGTGCCCATCTAATAGTTTTTTGAAACTATCGATGCTCCCTGCTGATACCACTGCTTGTGGAAGAGAATTCCACATCCTTACCGCTCTTACAGTGAAGAACCCCTTACGTACTTTAAGGTAGCGGTTAAAAATGATTAAAAATAAAGTGCTACCGCTACCAAAAACAAAGTGTCATTTATCATGCTTCAAAACAGTCCTCAGTCCATATATAAAACATCTCATTCTTCAGTGCAGGTGTGTTCCAAGTGCTTCTTGATTCTCACACAGTGTGCCATAAACAGTAGCAGTAACAGTGCATATATAAGTGCCAATCCACATCTCCCCAGATGAAAAACATACTCAACAGATTTATATGACCTCTTAAATGAAGAAGGTACTTTTTATGTATGCATTCCAGCTTCAAAAGGTATTCTCGTCTCCCACTTTCTCCTCTGGTTATAGAGTTTAACCACTTCAGCTCGGGAAGATTTTACCCCCTTAATGACCAGGATATTTTTGTGATATGGCACCGCAATGCTTTAACTGACAATTGCACGGTCATGCGACTCTGTAAAAAAATTTATGCATTTTTTCCCCCAAAAATAGAGCTTTCTTTGGTGTTATTTGATCACCCCTGCAGTTTTTTTTTTTTTTTTTTTTTTTTTTTTGCGCTATAAACAAAATAAGAACCCCAATTTTGATTTTGAAAAAAAAAAAAAAAAAAACAATATTTTTTACCATCTGCTATAAAACATTACCAATAAAACATTTTTACAAATCAAACTTTTTTTATCATTTTTATTAACTTTTAACTTTAACTTTTTTTATATCCTCATATAACTATCCTATCTGTGTATAGTTCAGATTAACATAAATGGACTGGTAGTCCATTAAGGCCAGATCCTGTGGTTTTCCTTTTCTTTTTTGTTTTGTTTTTCCTTTCATGCTGCTGCATGGGTATCTGTTTTCCTTTTCTGTATGATATGTAATTGCCTGAAACTCAATAAATCTTGATTACACAAAAAAAAAAAAAAAACAGTCAAGGAACTTTTTTGTTGAATGGATCTCTTAAGGGGGTGTGGAGGGTGTCGGTGCAAATGGTGGAAGGATCTTAAAGTTGCATTAAAAACTAGGAGTGTGCTACATACATGGAGCAGAGTTCAGGACTGCATTATGTATAGAAGTCAGAGTTCCGGGGTGCATTATGTACAGAGTGCAGAGTTCCGAAGTGTGATACTTAGAGAGTACAGAGTTTAGAAGTTTGATACTTACAGAGTGCAGGGTTCAGGAGTGTGCTACGTACAGAGTGCAGAGTTCAGAAATGCTCTACATACAGAGTGCAGTTTTCAGAGGTGCACTACCTACAGAATCCAGAGTGTGCTGCATACAAAGCGCAGAGTTCAGGAGTGCTCTACATATAGAGCACAGAGTTCAGGAGCATGATGTATACAGAGTGCAGAGTTTAGGAGTGTGCTGCGTACAGAGTGCAGAGTTCAGGAGTGTGCTGCATACGGAGTGCAAAGTTCAGAAGTGTGCTGCATACAGAGCGCAGAGTTTAGGAGTGCATATCTCACTGGCCACTCCTCATTTCCCCCCAAACTAAAAAAAAGCCCTGGATATATTGCACTTTATGATACATTGGCTGTTTTTGCATGACACAACTGGAAAATAAGTGGCCATGTACATACATTTTCTTCTACTGTAGGGCCCCTTTCACACGGTCCGCATTCCGTTGCGGACCATGCTCTGCACAGCGGGGATCGATCCGCAGATCCCCGCTGAGCCGGCGGATGACAGCTCGGTCTCCACACTGTGTGCGGCGAGGGAGCTGTCAGAGCCCTGCTGCTCTCTATGGGGAATCGAAAAAGAGCGGACCGCCTGTCCGCTCTCATCCGATCCCATCCGATCCCCAATCCATGCGGATTTCACGGACAGGATCGGATGCGGATGGCAGCGGGTGTCAGCGGACATGTCACCGCTGACATCCGCTGCTCCATAGGGCTGAATGGGGCATCCGATCAGATCCGCCTAAAAAACTGACAGGCCGATCTGATCGGAACGCCCGTGTGAAAGAGCCCTAAGTCACTTTGTTTTAAAATGATTGTAAAGTCTTGTTTTTTAATTTTTTTTAAAATAACAAACATGTTATACTTACCTCCTCTGTGCAGTTGGTTTTGTAGAGAGCAGCCTGGATCCTCCTCTTGTTGGCTCCCTCATTCCTGTTCCTGGCTCCTCTCTCCTATCGAGTGCCCCCATAGCAAGCACCTTGCTATGGGAGCACCTGTGCTGAGCTGCAGCTCCGTGTGTCCAGTCAGACACGGAGCTGCTGTTCGGCCCTGCCCCTCTCTCTCCTGATTGGCTCACTGACTTTGATTGACAGCCATGGGAGCCAATGGCGCCCCAGTTGTATCTCAGGCAATCAGGAGAGAGAGTCCGAGAAAGGACTCGTGGACATCGCTGGACAGAGATGGGGCACATGTAAATATTAGGGGGGCTGATACACACAGAAAACTTTCTATCTTTATGCATAGAATGCATTAAAATAAAAAAAACCTTCCTGGCTTTACAACTCCTTTAACTCTGTGCTTGTAATTTGGGTTTCTTTGTGTAAGACAAAACCTTGTGATAAACTTTGCATTGTTTCAAATAAAACTTTCTTGAGGAAAATTACTTATGATCATGCAATTGCACGTCCTAAGTGAAATTCTTATAGGATAATCTGTATAGTGCACAATAAAAAAGTACATATGTAGTGTCCACATTAATCGCTGTCTAGAGTAGCAGTATTTGGTATTGGGTGTTCTGTGACCTAATTCTGCACAGTGCAATAAAAATCCAAAGCAATTTATAATTACATACACGTGATAAGAAAAGGAAAATCCAGGTAGGTATAGTGCAGAGCTGAAGCAAAATGGTATAGCTTTTTTCAGTAATAAAATAAGAAAATTAAATGGAAAAAGGAAATGTGACAGGCTAAATTAGAAACAAGCAGATAGGGTCATAGAAACCGGATCAGGCAATTACAAGCACATCCAATTTGAATATTGATAATTTTAAATATGATTAATACAATTAAAGCAATAATATTAGTAATTTTGCAGCCAGCTCAACTCACAGGGATCTGTTAAATTTACTTTTATTGCTTACAGGAAAGAAAAATGGTACTTAATTCTGTCTTTAGAGTAGTAGTCCATGGCAGTGTCCTAGTAATGTCACCTAGCTTGCAGTCATAAATATTGATCGGCACAGTGTTCAGTTGTTTTGCTCTGTCTGGTGCTGTTAAAGTAAATCAGAATGACTGCTGGTGATTAGGATTAGGCTGTCACACTTTTAGAGGAAACTATCAAAACTTTACTTTCTTTGGCCTTTTGGTTTTAAAATGTTATTTTCTTTTTAATAGTTACAAAACTCAAAAAGGCATACTTGCACTAGACTTGTGTGACATTTAAACAATAAATTATGTAGATTTGTGATCATATAAAAAATAGATCTTTTTTGCATATGTTAAAGCCTTTAATAGTTCAATGAAAATGTATCATCTTATGTGGTTGGTATCTCATGTTACATGAATTGAAATGTCTCAAAAGCTTATACAATCACACATTTAAAGCGGAGTTTCAGGCATGGTCAACTTCCCCATTCCCCCGCACGTGCGTGATCACTTCCTATTATCTACTTTTTCCTGCAGTGCAAATACCTTTTAAGTGTTGTAAATTCTCTGCTTACGCTGCATCTCACTGCGGCAAGGTACGTCATGTCTGTCTGCACATTGGCTCCTGAGATATGAGTGTCAACTATCAAAGGAGTCAATGCACAATGAATGCACTGTGCTTTGTAGTTTATGCACATGCACAAGATCAGGAGGTACATGCTGGGTATCCAGCAGTGCTGTATCCCAGAAGGAGATACCAGTGGGCTTCAGATGCTCACACTGAGAATGGAAACTCACTTGAAGGGGACAGCAAATTCCTTTATTTAAAAAAAAATAATAATTAGAAAGCCTTCATCGACTATTAAAAGAGATAAAATTTCGCGCTAATGGATATCAGTAAGGCTGCAGCCTACCCCAAAATATAGTCCAAAGGGCTATATCAGACAGTAAAAGAGTAAATTGAGGTAAAATGGTGCTGCCTATTAGAGGGTAAAAAATACACTAATATGGAAGGGATTAAAAAAAAAATATATATATATATATATATATGGAAGGGATTGAAAAAAATATATATAAAATAATGATGTGCAATTAAATGTAAAAACACAGTGAATCAATCTATATAAAACCGTGATAAAAAATTGATTTGAAAAATCTACACGTTGATATATAAATATAAGATCGAAAACACATAAATGGTGAATATAAAGTGATATGTGCAATCAATAAAGTGACAATAGCAAAATGCTGCTGTGATAATGTCCAGTGAAGTCACCAAAACTATTAAATAAATATAAATATAAATAAGTCCAAAAACAGTCCATAAAGTGCTTAAAAAGGAAAAAATCTGTGCTTCATTAAAACCAGTGGTAATTCAATCATTTTCAAGGGGTGATCCGGTGATAAGTGTGGGGTGGGAAAAACCATGCACCCCTCCAATGTATCCTGCACTCACCAGAGATATGTCACCATAATAATCCACTCTCCAATGTGGGGAGATATTCCCAGATAGCATGTAGAAAGGAAGACCTCATATAGTGAAGTACCGTTTTAATCCATTTATTAAAGCATAAAAAACTGTACTCACATTTAAAACAAGGCAAGAAAAGCATGAGAAGCAGTAGGGGCCGCGAGTCCCTCGTTGGCGGCTACTTCCGGGACGCTACGATAACCAGCGACCAGTACTGCGTTCCAGTGGGGCGGAAATGACGTAACCACGCACTACGCGTTTCGTCACAGCTGACTTCATCAGGTGCGTATGGTCACGCCATTCCGCAATCTATTTATGTTAGATGGTTACCAGGCAACCGGACATCGTAAGCCAATGGAAAAAAAGACGGAGGTGTATCATCTGTTACTAGGCAGAATAGTGATGAGTCCCTTCCGTGAATGGTCAAATGGAGAAACTTAAAAACGGCCAATAGGAAAAATACTGCCATTGGGAAAAATACTTTTTAAAGCAACGATCGTGCTCTGCATAATCTATTAGGGGAAGTATATGAGTGCTCGTTCTGCGGAAACGTTTAGATTAGGGGAAAGGAATAATAACAAACCAAGAAGTAAAATTAATGGAATATGTTTTAGAAGGAAATATTGCATGACTATTTTAATAAGATTTAAAAGGATCAGAATGGCAATAAATATTTAATGGGGCATATATAAAACTAACTCATGGGCAATTTTGTAAATATAAAATATATATAAAAATTGGTATACCAGGCAAATATCAATAACGATCATATAATTAACATTCTAAAACCCGTATGATGTGATATAATAAAATTGCATAAAATCTATTTAATCAAAATCTGTTTCATAAAAATTGTGATAGAATAAAGGGATAAAATGAATAAATAATACTAAAATTGAAGTATTATAAATGCAAAGAGGGGGATGATGGAACGTATATGACCAAGAATCGTGGTTGATAAAAATATGGTCCTGTGATCTGATAACCATATGAAACTCAAAAATATCCCACTCCGCCAATCTGCATATAATCCATATTCACAACATAATACATTGGTTATGAAACAAAACCATCAGAAAAAACCATCCAAAAAAGGTATATATCATAGAGATTGCCACTCTCTTTAAAGTAATAATTAATGTATAATATTTTATGTGTTGATGGCAAAAAATAATAATAAAAGGACCATGGTGTTGCCGATTTAAAGGACAAGGCTAATTACCAAAGGAGGGTAAAGGGTAGTTAGTCAACTGGAGGATAGATACCTTCCTCCAACCTTTAGTTAGCAAAGGTAAATCCTATCTTAAAGATTCCACCCAACTGATTAGGGAATTACAGGATTTTAAAGTAGAAGACCATTGGCTCCTCGCCACTATTGATGCAAACTCGCTGTACACCGGCATCAAACAAGAAGACGGGCTAGAGGCAATTAAGAGAGCCTTGTTTGAAAATTCTGATTTAAAACAGGCCCAAATTCAATTCATATTGGAGGGACTAGCCCTAGCCATGTCACATAACTATTTTTGGCATGACAAAACATTCTACATACAGACTAAAGGAGTTGCTATCGGGGCTCGTTATGCCCCCAGCGTCGCCAACGTGTTTATGAACATGTTGGAGGACAAGCTGATTTATGGTAGAAACCACCCACAACTTCGTTTTTATCGTCGCTATATAGACGATATCGTTTTAATGTGGGATGGGCCACAGGAGTCATTGGAATTGTTTTTAAGTGATCTTAATAAAAAACTGTTTGGAATTAGTTTTACAGGCAATTTTAGCAAAGAGAAAATTGATTTTTTAGACCTTCAGATTTTAAAGGAAGAGGACCATGTCTACACAAAAACTTTTTTTAAATCTACAGATAAGAACGGTTATATACCGACATCAAGCTGCCACCATCTGAAATGGAAGCAGAACATTCCTAAAGGACAATACATGAGAATTAGGCAAAATTGTTCGAGAATTGAGGATTTCGAAACCCAAGCTGAGGTGCTAACTAAAAGATTTGAAGAAAAAGGCTACGACAGATGTATTCTAGAGAAAACGAAGAATCAGATCAGGGACACACAGAGGGAAGATTTACTGATCCCAAGGACGAGAACTGCGAAAGAAAACTTCGATTGTGCCTTTATTACCGGCTTTAATAACCAATACAAATCAGTTGAAAAAATAGTTAAGAAATATTGGCCAATCCTAAAGTCAGATAAGACCTTCTCTCGTATTCTACCCAATAAACCGAAGTTCATCTATTGTAAAGCTCCGTCATTACGGAACAGGCTAGTCCACAATGTGGTGGACCCACCAAAACAAGTTAAAATTTTCCCACACCTAAAGGGTTTCATTAGGTGTCGGAAATGTCTGGCGTGCAAAAACAATCCAGCACAAAGTAAGAAGACCATGCACTTTAAATCATTCGCCAACAAAAAGACATTTCAGATTAAGAATTTTAATACATGTCACACAACGCACGTGACATACGTTATTGAATGCCCTTGCGGGCTTCAATACGTGGGTAGAACCACTAGGCCATTATGTGTCCGGGTCAGAGAACACTTGAACAATATAAAAATTGGCTTCCCCAAACATAGCCTATCAAGGCATTTTTGGGACATACATCGACGTAGCACAAAAGGCCTAATTTTCTATGGGATAGATACCATTAAGGAAAACTGGAGAGGAGAAAATAAGACGAGTAAAATATGGCAAAACGAGACGAAGTGGATATATCAACTCGATACACTCCAACCCAAAGGAATGAATAGGGACATAGACTTAAATTGATTTATATGTAATTTTTGATTTCTTTTGATCTATGAATAGACTGTCTGCCCTTGTTTTAGAATATTATAACAACAATTTTTTTATTTTTATAATTTCCTCGTAGATTTTTTACCACCGGGAGGCAGGCCCCTATATTCTCCTTTGAATAACCATAATCAGCATAAAAAGTAATTTTCTCAACATTTTCATATTAGGTCTTATAATATTTTAAAAGTTTTTTGATATCTTTTGATATTAATATATAAGTCCTATCCTCCAGTTGACTAACTACCCTTTACCCTCCTTTGGTAATTAGCCTTGTCCTTTAAATCGGCAACACCATGGTCCTTTTATTATTATTTTTTGCCATCAACACATAAAATATTATACATTAATTATGTCTTTAAAGAGAGTGGCAATCTCTATGATATATACCTTTTTTTGATGTTTTTTTCTGATGGTTTTGTTTCATAACCAATGTATTATGTTGTGAATATGGGTTATATGCAGATTGGCGGAGTGGGATATTTTTGAGTTTCATATGGTTATCAGATCACAGGACCATATTTTTATCAACCACGATTCTTGGTCATATACGTTCCATCATCCCCCTCTTTGCATTTATAATACTTCAATTTTAGTATTATTTATTCATTTTATCCCTTTATTCTATCACAATTTTTATGAAACAGATTTTGATTAAATAGATTTTATGCAATTTTATTATATCACATCATACGGGTTTTAGAATGTTAATTATATGATCGTTATTGATATTTGCCTGGTATACCAATTTTTATATATATTTTATATTTACAAAATTGCCCATGAGTTAGTTTTATATATGCCCCATTAAATATTTATTGCCATTCTGATCCTTTTAAATCTTATTAAAATAGTCATGCAATATTTCCTTCTAAAACATTTTCCATTAATTTTACTTCTTGGTTTGTTATTATTCCTTTCCCCTAATCTAAACGTTTCCGCAGAACGAGCACACATATACTTCCCCTAATAGATTATGCAGAGCACGATCGTTGCTTTAAAAAGTATTTTTCCCAATGGCAGTATTTTTCCTATTGGCCGTTTTCTCTTTCAGTAATGTTTGTTGAAGTTTTTACACATAACAATTATTAAAGACAACCATAAATTGGTAATGAGTCAAAAGAGAAAAAAGCAGGTATATATGAGTACCTTGGTACAGAGCGTTCTGTGAATACACGTCAAAAACAAGTGTCAAACTAAATATAGGTAGCATAACAATACAGTCATCAACAGGAGGGAACAAAATATTTACTTTGTGTCCAGGCCGACCGGTTTTTGTGGAATTTTGGGCCACTCAGGTTGGAGAAAGCATATGCCTTCTCTAGAGAGTATTGGACATTGACTTGTCTAATAACTTCTAGGTGGGAGGGGGCGACAGGTTGCTTCCAGTAGCGCGCCAAAACGGTCCTAGCTGCAATGAGAGTGTGGGTTACAGGGGTACGCAGGTCAGGGGGTATTAAATCTAGTCCGAGGGACGGTAGTTCCAGAGCCGGATTTGGTTTGATTAAAATACCAAAAACTGTGGACACAATTTCGAAGACCTTTCCCCAGAAACTGGTCAACCCTTTACATAACCAAAAGATATGGAACATAGTGCCAATTTGGTCGCAATTGCGCCAGCACTGTGGGTCCTGAGTTTCGTAGATCCTGGATAATCGGTAAGGGGTCAGATACCATCGGGTCAAAATTTTTTGTGCTTGTTCCCAGTGGGAAACGCATTTGGACGTTCCATATGAAGCCCGAATAGCCACTTTCCACTGGGCATCAGAAAAGGTCAGCCCAAGTTCTCCTTCCCAAGCAATCATAATCCTTGCTATTTTTTACTACTGCTATCCTGTGTAACTTTACACATGTGTCAATCCCACTAATGTTTCACAGTCAGACAAGTCTACTTACTCTTCCCACCTTTTCTCTTGTGATCTAGCACTTTGGTCATTTTCTTGGTTCATTAGATGCACAGAGATCAGCACTTTTTCTTGGGTCCTAAGCTTCTTTTCTTTTATTGCCTGTTTTCTCCCTTTTTTTGATTCTGACACTGGTTTTGTTGGAATACATTTTCCATATATAAATACTTCTTTCTTTGTGGTATCACTTTGTGATACAGTACATACCTTTATATTATGATATACTGATTGATTCATTTATATAAATGTACCGATATACTCATTTATTCATACATATTTATATATTTCCAGCCAGTGTCACTTCATCCACCTTGATTCACCTTTTCTAACCACATATGTCTCCTCTCCTGGCTCTCCGCCGTGGTGCAGCATATCCTTGCCCCTTCAGCTCCCGGATCAGACAAATATACCCCCACTCTATGGTAGTGTTTTCCAGTCTGATTTAGCCAGAAGTAAGTGTGGTTTCCCCATTTGGGCTACACACATTTCTTATTTTTATTCATTTTTTGAAATTCCATATTTACTGGCCAAATAATGCATAGTGGACATTGACATCTTATTTCATTATTTTCATACAGATTTATCTATATACTCCTGATGAGTGGTCGTAATGACCCACGAAACGCGTAGAGTTTCCATTACAGATTATTTATCGTCATGTTACATTGATGTTGATATGCTGTTATTATGTTCAATATGCTGCAATGTTGTTACTTCTTCAATGTGTTCAATCTGCCTTACATGTCTTGCAATTATGCTTGTGGTCATGCACACATATTTATTATGCATTGTATTTTACAATAAAATCTACTTTTTTACTCCTAGTGACTATTGTATTCACCTCATATAAAGTCCCATTAGGGCTATATTTTTTCTTTGCAAATATTAGGGATGGAGGTGTTTACAATTGCAAGTGTTAGACCATCCCCTCTTGATTATTAACCCCCGGGTGGAAGACACCCATTGCCCGCCTATGGTCCTACACTGCTGTAGTCCGACCCATACAACACTTTAGTATGGATCAAAGTAGTCAATTTTATCTTTATTATATTTATATTGATATCATTAAATCATATCGTATACCTTCAATTTGCACAGATGCATACTGGCATTCAATCTTATTGGTACATGCGCTCCCTCTAGTGGTGGGTTTGGATCTGCTCCGGGAGCTGCGATATATTATAGGGGGAGATCCTTCTCCCTTGCTGTCTCCTCCCCTCCAAGGGAGGAGCCACCTATATATCGGCGTCATGTTCCTGCTGATCACATGTACCGCTGCAATTGCGGCGTCTGCACGTGTTGGCGGTGTATTCACACTCACGGTCATGGTTGCCAGCTGGTGCTGGCTCTTTCCATGCTGACTAACATGAGCCTATGGCTTGTGTTTGTCCCACCGTTTTACATGACGTCAGGGACTGGATTTGCATGCAGCCTACACGGACATTCAGGTGAGGAACCATCTCTCTTTGCACTTCACTGCTTCCTGTCTATTCATCTTCATTTTTAATCTTCTCATTGGGATACAATATTGGTCTCTGCACATTTCTCTTCTCCTGCCATGTCTTGAGCTCCTGACTACGGGGTTATCTCACTCACTGATTTCTCACTCCCCCCCTGTCTCTTCACTTTCTCTGGTTACTTTTGTTTATACACTTGTCTCAATCTGATTCCATTCTCACAATATTGCTATTTTTTACTACTGCTATCCTGTGTAACTTTACACATGTGTCAATCCCACTAATGTTTCACAGTCAGACAAGTCTACTTACTCTTCCCACCTTTTCTCTTGTGATCTAGCACTTTGGTCATTTTCTTGGTTCATTAGATGCACAGAGATCAGCACTTTTTCTTGGGTCCTAAGCTTCTTTTCTTTTATTGCCTGTTTTCTCCCTTTTTTTGATTCTGACATTGGTTTTGTTGGAATACATTTTCCATATATAAATACTTCTTTCTTTGTGGTATCACTTTGTGATACAGTACATACCTTTATATTATGATATACTGATTGATTCATTTATATAAATGTACCGATATACTCATTTATTCATACATATTTATATATTTCCAGCCAGTGTCACTTCATCCACCTTGATTCACCTTTTCTAACCACATATGTCTCCTCTCCTGGCTCTCCGCCGTGGTGCAGCATATCCTTGCCCCTTCAGCTCCCGGATCAGACGAATATACCCCCACTCTATGGTAGTGTTTTCCAGTCTGATTTAGCCAGAAGTAAGTGTGGTTTCCCCATTTGGGCTACACACATTTCTTATTTTTATTCATTTTTTGAAATTCCATATTTACTGGCCAAATAATGCATAGTGGACATTGACATCTTATTTCATTATTTTCATACAGATTTATCTATATACTCCTGATGAGTGGGCGTAATGACCCACGAAACGCGTAGAGTTTCCATTACAGATTATTTATCGTCATGTTACATTGATGTTGATATGCTGTTATTATGTTCAATATGCTGCAATGTTGTTACTACTTCAATGTGTTCAATCTGCCTTACATGTCTTGCAATTATGCTTGTGGTCATGCACACATATTTATTATGCATTGTATTTTACAATAAAATCTACTTTTTTACTCCTAGTGACTATTGTATTCCCCTCATATAAAGTCCCATTAGGGCTATCTTTTTTCTTTGCAAATATTAGGGATGGAGGTGTTTACAATTGCAAGTGTTAGACCATCCCCTCTTGATTATTAACCCCCGGGTGGAAGACACCCATTGCCCGCCTATGGTCCTACACTGCTGTAGTCCGACCCATACAACACTTTAGTATGGATCAAAGTAGTCAATTTTATCTTTATTATATTTATATTGATATCATTAAATCATATCGTATACCTTCAATTTGCACAGATGCATACTGGCATTCAATCTTATTGGTACATGCGCTCCCTCTAGTGGTGGGTTTGGATCTGCTCCGAGAGCTGCGATATATTATAGGGAGATCCTTCTCCCTTGCTGTCTCCTCCCCTCCAAGGGAGGAGCCACCTATATATCGGCGTCATGTTCCTGCTGATCACATGTACCGCTGCAATTGCGGCGTCTGCACGTGTTGGCGGTGTATTCACACTCACGGTCATGGTTGCCAGCTGGTGCTGGCTCTTTCCATGCTGACTAACATGAGCCCATGGCTTGTGTTTGTCCCACCGTTTTACATGACGTTAGGGACTGGATTTGCATGCAGCCTACACGGACATTCAGGTGAGGAACCATCTCTCTTTGCACTTCACTGCTTCATGTCTATTCATCTTCATTTTTTCTCTTCTCATTGGGATACATCATTGGTCTCTGCACATTTCTCTTCTCCTGCCATGTCTTGAGCTCCTGACTACGGGGTTATCTCACTCACTGATTTCTCACTCCCCCCTGTCTCTTCACTTTCTCTGGTTACTTTTGTTTATACACTTGTCTCAATCTGATTCCATTCTCACAATATTGCTATTTTTTACTACTGCTATCCTGTGTAACTTTACACATGTGTCAATCCCACTAATGTTTCACAGTCAGACAAGTCTACTTACTCTTCCCACCTTTTCTCTTGTGATCTAGCACTTTGGTCATTTTCTTGGTTCATTAGATGCACAGAGATCAGCACTTTTTCTTGGGTCCTAAGCTTCTTTTCTTTTATTGCCTGTTTTCTCCCCTTTTTTTGATTCTGACACTGGTTTTGTTGGAATACATTTTCCATATATAAATACTTCTTTCTTTGTGGTATCACTTCGTGATACAGTACATACCTTTATATTATGATATACTGATTGATTCATTTATATAAATGTACCGATATACTCATTTATTCATACATATTTATATATTTCCAGCCAGTGTCACTTCATCCACCTTGATTCACCTTTTCTAACCACATATGTCTCCTCTCCTGGCTCTCCGCCGTGGTGCAGCATATCCTTGCCCCTTCAGCTCCCGGATCAGACGAATATACCCCCACTCTATGGTAGTGTTTTCCAGTCTGATTTAGCCAGAAGTAAGTGTGGTTTCCCCATTTGGGCTACACACATTTCTTATTTTTATTCATTTTTTGAAATTCCATATTTACTGGCCAAATAATGCATAGTGGACATTGACATCTTATTTCATTATTTTCATACAGATTTATCTATATACTCCTGATGAGTGGTCGTAATGACCCACGAAATGCGTAGAGTTTCCATTACAGATTATTTATCGTCATGTTACATTGATGTTGATATGCTGTTATTATGTTCAATATGCTGCAATGTTGTTACTTCTTCAATGTGTTCAATCTGCCTTACATGTCTTGCAATTATGTTTGTGGTCATGCACACATATTTATTATGCATTGTATTTTACAATAAAATCTACTTTTTTACTCCTAGTGACTATTGTATTCACCTCATATAAAGTCCCATTAGGGCTATATTTTTTCTTTGCAAATATTAGGGATGGAGGTGTTTACAATTGCAAGTGTTAGACCATCCCCTCTTAAAGGTGTATGCGCACCTTACCAAAAGAGAATGGTGGGGCGCATACACTTATGAAAGAGTAATTAGGGTACCCAAAGGTACCAGAACATTACAGTACCCCCCCCCCTTAAGGCCGGCTCCTGAAGGCCTCTGGAGCTGGTTTGTCTGGGTACTTCGCATGAAAATTGCGGATTAATCTAGAGGCATGTATGTCAGAGGTGTTTAGCCAGGTGTCGTCTTGGGGCCCATAGTTCTTCCATCGAACCAAGTACTGAAGTCTTCCTCTGTGGATACGAGAATCCAGAATCTCTTTTATCTCGTATTCTTCTCCACCTTCAACTTGTACAGGAGGAGGAGGTGGGATAGTAGGCCTTATTCCTTGGTCAGGAACATGGGGCTTCAGTAGTGACACATGGAAAATGGGATGTATTTTGAGGTCTATTGGCAATGTAAGCTGTACTGCAGCTTTTCCAATAAGTTTCTTGATTGGGAAAGGTCCCAAGAACAGAGGTCCAAGCTTTTTGCTAGGGATTTTCAGTCTTAAATTTTTTGTTGAGAGCCAAACGAGGTCCCCGATAGCGTACTGAGGAGAAGGTCTTCTGCGAAGATCATAGTACTTCTTTTGTTGACTATGAGCGTGTGCAATGGTAGTATTAAGCAAACCCAGAGAGTCCTTTATTTGGGTAAGATAGTCTGAGGCTACTGGGTTATTTGAAGGAAGGATGCGGGGTGGAAGAATAGAGGGATGAAACCCATAGTTCAAGTAGAACGGACTCTGCTTGGTCGTACTGTGGGTTGCGTTGTTGTAGGCAAATTCTGCCAGAGGGAGAAGATCCACCCAATCATCCTGTTGGTAAGAAGTGTAACAACGTAAATATTGCTCGATGCATTGGTTGACTCTTTCAGTCTGTCCGTTGGTCTGCGGATGGTAAGGAGAAGTGAGCTTCCACTCGATCCGTAGTATGTGACATAGTTCTTGCCAGAACTTGGAAATAAATTGTGATTCACGGTCAGACAGAAGAGTTTTTGGGATACCATGTAACTTAAAGACATGTTTCATCAGGAGTTCTGCCGTTTGTTTGGACGAAGGTAGTCTGCGAATAGCAATGAAATGTGCCATTTTTGTCAGATGGTCCACTGACACTAAGATGGTATTAAATCCTTTGGAAGGAGGCAATTCCACTATAAAGTCCAAGGACACAACTTCCCATGGAGTTTGGGGTATTGGTAGACTGCATAGTAGACCGGATGGTCTAGTAGTGTCAATTTTGGACCTGGCACAGACATTGCATGAAGAGACGAATTTTTGTATAGATGTTTTCATGTCAGGCCACCAGAATTGCCTGGTAATCAGATTAAGAGTCTTTGTCATACCCATATGTCCTGCCATAGGCACATCATGCGATAATTCCAAGATCTTGGTGCGTATGGTAGGTGGTATGTAAAGTTTGTCGTTGTAGTAGAGGAAGCCTTCTGCATCAGTATTTAGTTGTGGTGGGGGTGAATCCAAACTTATACCATGCAAAACCTCTTCCTTCAAGGAACGGACAACTCCAATAATGCGTTTGTGAGGTATTATAGGAACAGAAGGGATTTCGAAGTAGTTTTCTTCAGTTAGTCGTGATAGTGCATCCGCCTTTTTGTTCTTATCTGCAGGTGTGTAGGTCACTAGGAAGTTAAACCTTAGAAAGAATAGTGACCATCGTACCTGTCGGTGAGAGAGAGTTTTGTTAGTCTGAAGATATTGGAGATTTTTATGGTCCGTGTATCCTCAAAAGAGAGTATTGGTAATTGGGTGCCTTCGAGTAGATGTCGCCAATTCTCCAGAGCCAATTTTATGGCAAGCAGTTCCTTTTCACCCACGGGGTAATTTATCTCTGGACTGCTTAGGGATTTAGAAAAAAAGGCGACTGGATGAAGTGGTGAAGTGTGAGTTGGTCGTTGGGAGAGTATTGCTCCTACTGCCATGTTTGACGCATCTACTTCCAGAATGTATTGGAGGGATGGGTCTGGATGGCGTAATATGGGAGCAGAAGTAAACCTTGTCTTTAACAGGTGAAAAGCTTTATTTGCTTCATCTGACCATTTGAATGTTTTTTTAATGCTAGTGAGCTGTGTGAGGGGTCTCACAATGGCAGAGAAGTTTCTGATGAACTTCCTGTAGAAATTTGAAAATCCAAGGAATCGCTGTAGCGCCTTGCGTGTGGTTGGTGTAGGCCAATCCTGAATGCAGGATATCTTACTCATGTCCATCTCGATTCCTGTTTTGGATATGATGTAGCCTAGAAACAGTACCTCTTCTTTATGAAACAAGCATTTTTTCAGTTTCACATAAAGGTTGTGTGCAAGCAATCTCGATAATACTAGTCTTACATGTCTTATGTGTTCAGACAGGGATCGTGAATATATAAGTATATCGTCCAGATATACCACAACACAGACATCTAGTAAGTCTCTGAAAATATTGTTTATAAATCGTTGAAAAACTGCAGGGGCGTTGCATAGCCCGAATGGCATTACAAGATATTCGAACAATCCGTATCTGGTTCTGAATGCAGTCTTCCACTCGTGTCCAGCACGGATTCGAATGAGATTGTATGCTCCTTTCAGATCCAATTTTGAAAAATAGGTAGCTCCACGCACCTGCTCAATGAGCTCAGGGATAAGCGGTAGAGGATAGCGATCTTTTATTGTAATAGCATTCAATTGCCTATAGTCGATGATAGGCCTGAGACTTGAGTCCTTATTGCGGACAAGAAAGAGTCCTGCTGCTGTGGAAGAGGTGGAAGGTCTAATAGAACCTTTCTTCAAATTCTCATCCAAATAGTTTTTGAGATGGGAAAGTTCATCCTGTGAAAGAGGATAAACATGACCGAACGGCAATTTGCTATTGGGGAGTAGATCAATGCTACAATCATAGTCTCGATGGGGAGGTAGTGCTTGAGCATTTTTCTCAAGAAAAACCTCAGAGAGATCCTGATAACATAGTGGTGCAATCTCATCTGTCACCACAGACAGGATCTTCCCGAAAGACGGGAGGTTACACGTACCCTCGCAATAGCAAGAGAGGAAGGCCAGGGTCCGTTCCTTCCAATCTATGGTTGGTTGATGTGTGTGCAACCAGGGAAGTCCCAACACAATGGGAAAGTGGGGTGAAGGTATTAGATCAAAGGTAGTGGTCTCCATATGAGACCCGTTAGTAGTGACTAGGAGTGCCTGTGTCTGATCAGTGATTGGACCAGAGGATAAAGGAACACCGTTAATAAGACTTACTGAGACAGGTTTAAGTTTAGAAATAATAGGAACTTTATTTAAAGCAGCAAAACGTATGTCAATATAATTTCCACAAGATCCTGTGTCAATCATGGCCTTAGTAGTAATCCTGTTCTGGTCCCACTGTAATGTTAAGCAAACAGAAAGGTAAGGGTTAGTGATTGAAGTTGTCAATCCCCCTAGGAGGACATGTGAACACTCACCCTTCTTTTTGTAGACTAGGGGACAGACGTTTATCTTGTGATCCGGGGATGCACAGTACAAGCAGAGATTACCAGATCGTCTTTTGGCTCTTTCCATAGTTGATAGAGGTGGGCGTATGGTTCCTACCTCCATAGGAACGGGGTCAACGGCCGAAATCCGAGAAGAACTGGATAATGGCATTCCCATTTTCTCAGCCTTTCTTTCTCGTAGTCTTCTATCTATGGTGATACTGAGTTGTATCAATGCATCCAGGGTTTTTGGCAGATCCGCTCGGGCGAGCTCGTCTTTAACGGCCTCTGATAGGCCAAGCCTAAATTGGATTTTCAGAGATGCATCATTCCATTCTGAATCAAGGGTCCATCTCTTGAATTCTGCGACAAAGTCTTCTACAGGTCTCCTACCTTGTTTCAAGGATCTTAATTGAAGATCGGCAGTACTCTGCCTATTGGGGTCATCATATAGGCTAGTGAGTTCTGCTAGGAACAAGGCATAGGAGTTGAGAAGCTGGTCGTTTTTCTCAAAAAGAGAGTCTGCCCAGGCCCGAGGATCGCCTGTTAGGTAAGAAATAATAGTACAAACCTTAATGTGATCAGTAAGGTAGGTACGGGGTTTTAGCAAGAAAAGTAACTCACATGCGTTTTTAAATTCGCAAATTTTTTTGCAATCGCCTGTTAATACCAAAGGAGGATTTATTTTAGGTTCAGGGGACTGAGCAGTGGTAAGTTGTGTCAGTCTAATTACCTGCTGCGACAGAGCCTGATTGTCTTCTTTTAATTCAGCAAGTGCGTGTATTAACGCAGTTACTTGCTGTTTTAATTGTGTCATCTGAGTGGTTATTTCTGCTGAATCCATTTGTGGTTCGTTCAATCTGTAACGCTCCTGCGTTTTACGTATGATGTGGATTTTCAGCTGCAGAAATATTCCACTTCAGTAGTCATGTAGAGAAACGCTGAGACACCAATCCCAACTCTCAATGACTCATCATGTGTGGATGATCTCAATTCACACTACACACACACTCAATAAGATGTTTTTCTAGAGTGACTTATGTATATAGTAACACAGTGATGATAGGCTGAAGAGACAGGTTGGGTAGAGATGGTAGATGACAGACACTTGAAAGGAAATGTTCCTGAATGTAAGATAGTAGCAGATGGGATGCAGATAGGTTTAGCAATCATGTATGGTAGCAGATGACAGAGTAGCAGGTGGACATACAAGAGAGATCAACCCAGTGCAAGAACAGGTGGTAGTAGGCTCAAGAGCTAGCAATCTTAGATAATGCAGATGTAGTAATAGTCCTTAGTATGCAGAGCTAGATAGTGTAAGCTTTAGTATAAAGGTTATAGAGGTTTCCCCTGTGGGGTACTTATCACTAATAGCAATGTAGCAGAGGAGAGGTTCGGCAAGAGCGGATGATCCGGTAGCGGGATACAGGGATCAGCGCAGCGTGGTTCCGACAGCGAGGTATGCTTGCAAGCATGAGAGCTTCAAGACAGGTTAGCATCAAGGCACAAAGCAGTTTGAACGAACACATGTGAGTGAGAGCCGGCGATCTAAATAGCCATCCAGTCCGGCGCTCAGTGATGACAGCTTCAGTCTTAAAGGTGTATGCGCACCTTACCAAAAGAGAATGGTGGGGCGCATACACTTATGAAAGAGTAATTAGGGGGGGGGCGTGACCGGAAGCGGACCGAGGCGGACGTCTTTGTGAGGAGCTCCGCCGCCTCACGTACAATCGACTGCAATCCTCCCTCCCTGCTCAGCCCACCGGCTCATCTGCACCCCCTCACGACTCCCCGGACCCTGGGGGACCTGCCGGACGAAAATTTTTTCGAATCGGACCAGGATTACCGCTCGCGGCCTACTAGGCCTGAAGCCGGGGACTTTCCTACGGACCGGACCCCGAGGCCTGCGCGGCTGCCGCGGCCCGCCATCCGGTGCTTCAGAGGGGAGGTAGGCACTGTTGAAATACCCACTCACCATCCTGCCCTACGGACCTACCCCCCTCTGCCCTAATCTGCCCCGCAGCGCCTCTGGGACCATCTCCACAGCCATTTAGTCAGCACCCGGCCGCCATCTTCCTGGCCCCCTCACGCTTGCTGGGCACCCCTGGGTCTCCATCCCCCGGCCAGGACTCCGGACCCCAGGCCTCACCTTCACCCTGGGAAGGTCCGAATGACCGTTGGGCCCTCTGAGCAGGACATGTCCGCCTAGTGCTCCGCATCTCTGGGGGCATTACAGCCTCTTCACAACGAGTCATCCCGCTGCTAACCTAACCACATACAGACCCACCGGCTGCCAGGGACCTCTGGGGTCAACCCACGATGGTCTACGGCGGACCGAAGAACAAATTTAAAAATAAATCCATCAGGGACGCTCTCCTCAAAACCGCTCCTAAGATGGCGGCGGGGCCATCTACCTGCTCGCCTCACGCAACTCCTCACACCAAGCCTGTGGCGCTGCACCCAGTCGGTGAGACAGACTATGATTTTGGCCTCACACCCCTAACTTTTAGGGGAGACACGCTGCAGCCAGACCTGCTCCAGCAATTTGAACGGATGCTCACTAGAGCCCTCAAAAACACCTCAGATGCCATTACTGACAAGCTCACCAGGGAAATCAGGGAGGTGGGCCACCGCACTACTCTCTTAGAGCAACGCACTGAGGAACTAGAACTCACAGCAGGCAATCATTCTGAGGACTTGGAAGCCCTTCGAGAGGAAAATTCATCCCTACACTCCCGCTTGGAGGACTTTGAAAACAGGACCAGAAGATCCAATGTCAGGATCAGAGGTATCCCAGAGTCTGTGGAGGACCTTCAATCCACCATCACTGCCTTATTTCAGGAACTATCCCCATCAATTCCTATAGAGCGTTTGGAAATGGACAGGATCCATAGATCACTGGCCCCGCGCTCGGATGACGGTCCCCCTAGGGACATCATAGTGAAACTTCACTTTTTTCGCACTAAAGAACAACTCATGGTAGCTGCCCGTAATAGGGATTCCCTAATTTTCCAGGGCCACCGTTACCAACTCTTCCAGGATTTATCCCAAGCTACCCTGGCTAAACGTAAGGCTATGAAGCCGCATCTCCTTGTTCTTCAACACCACAAGATTACCTACAGATGGATCTTCCCCTTTGCTGTCCGCTTCTCCTACAAAGGCTCCTCTTACCAATGTAAATCTCCTGAGGATCTCCATGGTACTATTCGTGAACTCCACCTGACACCCCCAGATAATTCTCCTGAAGGCTCCAAGCGCCGTGCTGCATCATCCTCTCCACAGAAGACCCAAGCTCACCAGGATCATATCTCCCAGCACGGGATCCACAAGAGAGGTCGCTATTCATCACCAGCTCCAGCCCCGGCTCCTGAGGACACCATGGACTGAGGACACCCCGCGGTGTTCACCTGCTCTTTGTTACTAGGATGGTTGTCTAGCTGCCCTGCTGATCCTTTTCTTTGATGCCACCATTTTTGGTATCCTCCTGGAACCGTAACTATAATGTTTTCATATATTTACATTTGTGTTTTGTTTTTTTTTTTTTTTTTTTTTGTTTTTTTTTGTTTTTTTTTGGTACCTTCCAGGACGTACCACTTCTGTAGGTGAGACTGGTGGCAGAGTTTCCCTACATTGGACTTTTTCTTCAATTTTCAAAGAGTTTTTTTTTTTTTTTTTTTTTTTTAACTATTATTTTTCTCTCATTGTTGGGTCTATCGTATTGCCCTGATTTGTTTTACTGTTTGTGCTCTGATATGTTATTGACTCGTTACCTCCACTTGAGTTATGCTTGCTACTAGGCTGTCCCTGCCCCAGAGACTGCTCACTGCACCCCACTTGTAGTCCTTCAGTACCAGACCTTTTTGGATTGGTATCTCTTGGACAGGTTGACTCCTCCTGGCGGGAAGTTTACTTCCTTCCAGAGGATCCTCTTTTCTCTTTTTTCCTTCCCTCCCCTTCCATTCTTGAGTTTTTTCTCTCCCCCATTTCCCTTCCTCCCCCCTTTCCCGCCCTCTTGCTCCTGCTCCTCCTGTCTTCCGTCCCCACCCGGAGATAGTCCCCCGCCCGCCGTTCCTGCCTCCTACCCCTGCCACGCTACATTTGCGCTCCATTATGTCCACCTTAAACGTTCTTACTCTAAATGTACAAGGCCTAAATTCCCCCTCCAAACGTGTGAAGGCATTCCGATCGTTCTCTTCGCTATCGGTTCATGTGGCTTGCCTTCAGGAAACGCACTTTTCCACTCATTCGACTCCCAAACACTTTGGTCACCAATACCCACAGGTCTACACTGCCTCTGCTCCCACGAAGCAACGGGGTGTGCTGATAGCATTTCACAGAACTACCCCATTTACTCTACAGAAGGAAATAAAAGACCCTGAGGGTCGCTACCTCATACTGCTAGGACGGCTCCTTGACTCGGATGTCACTATAGTTTCATACTATGCTCCTAATAAGAAACCCCAGGCCTTCCTTTCCCACCTATTGTCTGTCACGGATACCCACAAACGGGGTACCCTCTTGCTTTGTGGCGACTCCAATCAGGTACTCTATCCTCTGCAGGACAAATCTCCCGCTCCACTATCCGCTCAGCGCCTCTCTTTCCAACAACTCCTAACTCAACATTCCTTAGTGGATACGTGGCGTGAACACAACCCACGCCGACGACAGTACACGCACTATTCCCATCCACATAAGCTGTTTTCGCGAATTGACCACATCTTGATCCACATGGGCACATCTCCTCTCCTTTCCACCTCCACTATCATCCCCTGCGCCTGGTCTGATCATGATGCGGACATCTCCTCCTTCTCTTCCTTGGTACCTAAACCCAACCTTCGCTCTTGGCAGATCAATGACGGTATGCTGGCTAACCCGACCCACCGTCTTGAATTGGAGCACGCTATTTATGACTATCTGTCCACCAACACTCATCCGGACACGTCCCCACTCCTGTTGTGGGAAGCCCACAAACCAGTTATACGGGGGGTTTGCATTAGCCGAACCTCTCACCTCCGTAAGGAACGTCGCCTCTTACTACAAAACTTAGAAGCTGCCTTCTATAAGGCCTCCGCAGACTTCCAAGCCACCCCCTCGCCCTCCAGGAAACAAGCCCTCGATAAAGCTCGACTTGAGCTTGATCTTCTCCTTTCAGAATCGGCGGAACAAATACTCCGAAAGTCGAAACACACTTTATATATGAAAGCTAATAAACCTGACACCTTTCTTGCCTTGACGCTTCGCAAAGCCGATTATACTCCCAAACCTATACGCCTTAAGCAGGCTAAGGACACATACACCTGTAATCCCCTTAAAATTCTCCGCACCTTCCGTGATAAACTCTCCACGCTCTATAAGGACCCCTCCACATTTGACCGCACTCGCTTAGATGCCCTCCTGTCTTCTGTCCATCTCCCTGCACTGTCCGCTTCCCACAGGGAGAATCTTGATAAACCCATAACTGCTGAGGAACTCTTACAGGCAATTAAGACTTTGAAACCACGTAAGCGTCCGGGCCCTGATGGCTTTTCTGCTACGTACTATAAACGCTTTGCCTCTGTTCTTATCCCCCCATTGGTAGGGGCACTTAACTCCCTGCTGGACGGTCACTCCTTTCACACGGATTCGCTCATGGCTGCTATTTCCATGATTCCTAAACCCAATTCGGATGATACCTCCTGGTCCAATTATAGACCCATCTCTATACTCAACATTGACATCAAACTGCTTGCCAAGGTCCTGTCCTCTCGCCTCAATGTGGTCATAGGCACTTTGGTCCATGCTGACCAGACGGGTTTCATCCCATCCCGCCAGGCTGGCGATAATATTCGTCGGGCCACCCTGCTGGCACACATTGCCAGGAAACGCAGAATTCCCTCTTGCTTTCTCTCCCTAGACATTAGCAAGGCATTCGATTCTCTGTCTTGGCCATACCTCACCTCCATCCTTGATCGCTGGGGTTTTGGCTCCCACTTCCTGCAATGGGTGAATGCCCTCTACAAGAACCCTAGAGCGTACGTCTATTATTCAGGCTATAGGTCAGACCCTTTCCCCATTGAGCGCGGCACGAGACAGGGTTGTCCCCTTTCCCCCCTGCTATTTGCCTTGGCCATTGAGCCCCTTGCGATCCTCATACGATCCAATCCGAATATTCGTGGAATTGAACTGGGGGGTCACCACCATAAACTCTGCCTTTTTGCGGACGATGTCCTGCTTTTTCTTACGGCCCCTCTCACGTCTGCCCCTAATCTCCTTGATACCCTAACTAAATTTGGATCACTTTCGGGCCTTGTTGTTAACCCACGGAAATCTCTAGCCCTCAATGTATCCCTCTCAGCCGAAGACCTTAACCACCTCAAGTCTTACCTCCCGTTCCCATGGGCCAACTCCTACATCCCCTACTTGGGCGTCAAGTTCACAGCTGACCCTGTTGAGCTCTTTTCTGCTAATTACCCTCCCATGCTATCGACGCTTACATCGTTTATGAACAAATGGTCCTCCCTACCTCTTTCCTGGATGGGGAGAATTACAGTCGTCAAAATGTCGATCTTACCCAAGATCTTGTACCTGTTTCGGGTTCTCCCGATTGGGGTACCAGCTTACTACTTACGCATTTTACAGAAACGGGCTTTGGAATACATTTGGGGTAACGCCAAACCCCGCTTACCCCGACCGACGCTGTATCGACCACGTATCCGAGGCGGGCTTGGGGTGCCACAGTTCTCCAAATACTACTATGCTGCACAGTTGGCTCAGCTCCCTAAGTATCATGCAACAAAGGAAGTCCCATTGTGGGTCTCCATAGAAGCAATGGACTGTGATCCTCTCTCTGTGGCTAACCTCCTCTGGCTCCCACCCTCACAACGGAGATGTGTTACCAATCCTATCACTAAGCACAGCCTAACCCTTTGGGATAGACTTAAACGTCGTTTTCACCTTCAGTCCCCCCATAATCCCCTACTTTCTTTTCTCCGCAACCCCTCGTTCTACCCAGCCTGGTCCTCCCGGAAATCTTTCTCCGCGTGGACTAGGGTTGGCTTGATACGTGCTTACCAGTTCTTCACTCCCCGGGCTTTTCAAACCTTCCCAGCCCTGCGTGAGGCCCACAACCTCCCTCCTGGCGAATTGTTTCGCTACTTGCAACTGAAACACTTCTTTAGCCAGAACGCACCGGCGCGCGATAGCTCATATGCGTTCTCCACCTTTGAACGGGCTTGCAAAACAGACCCGCATAGGCGGGGGCTCATTTCTGATCTCTATGCCCAACTCCTGTCGGTTCAAGAGACTACCCCCCCGGCATATGCTTCCAAATGGGAAAGGGACCTACACCTCTCCTTGGAAGACTCTGACTGGATCCAAATTTGGCAAGCCACTAAATCGGCTTCCCCAAATATTGTAGCCTTGGAGACAAATTACAAAGTCCTTACCAGATGGTACTTGGTTCCAGCCAGAGTCTCCAAGTATGTGCCACAATACTCACCTCGTTGCTTTCGTGGTTGCGAGTCTCTAGCTACCCATGCACACATTTGGTGGGAATGCCCCACGGTCCGTACCTTTTGGTCCGAAGTGTATCGGGTTTTATCTACAATCTTCCACACACCACTTACCCCCGATCCTGCTTCTGCGCTCCTGAACCGCAAGCCACCTGACCTCACACATCGCCAATTTAAACTTTTCCTGTATGTCACCACAGCTGCCAAACAGACCATAGCGAAGGCCTGGAAAACTTCCTCCCTTTGTTTCCTGACCATGAAAAATAGAGTCACTCAAGCTATGATCCATGCTAAAACTGAAGCTATCCTGCTGGATAAACTTATACCTTACGAAAAGCTCTGGAAACCATGGATTGACAACTGTCTTCCGATAGGCTTTGATGAATCTCTTGTACTAGCTTGACCTGTGGTTACCGACTCCCTGATGGCTTTGTCGATCTGAACCACATCAGTGGCCCGGGACTCCCTCCGGGCACCCTTCCTCTCCCGCATAACCCCCCCCCCCACTGTTTTGCCCTTCCTCTCCCCCCCGTCCTCCTTGCCCCTCTTACTCCCTTCTTTTTCTCCCCCCCCCCTGTTGCCTCGAGTTGGCCGCTACCTAATTTGTTTCCCTATTGTGGCTGGACCACAAACTTTTGCTGCACTACGGCTTCCCTTTTTGCCCTACCCCCAGCCGCCCCTGTGCACTGTGTTTATCCCTTGTACCTGTATTCCGGGCGCCCAGCTTGCCCCTTTCCTATTCCTTAACCTGATTGTTATGCTACTACTTGCTGTTCATGATGTCATTTTGACGTGTATTCATCTGTTATGCACCACTGTTACCTATTGGTATTGTTTTGTACTACATTCCTTCTGCCTTAATAAAAACCGTTTGAACAGAAAGAGTAATTAGGGTACCCAAAGGTACCAGAACATTACAGTCGGGAGGGGAAGGGAGTGTAGAGACAGTTGTTTCCAATGGTCAGCGAGCAATAGGGTGCTTAGGTGTTCTACATTAGAGAGCGAGGATTCAATGGAAATCCAGGGGAGCGCCGTATGTGTGGAGAACCAGTGCTTCAGGGGTGCCAGCCTAGAGGCGTGGTAATAGTCAAGGATGTCTGGGAAACCGAGACCCCCCACCGTCCTATGTCTAATCATGTGTGAGTATGTACATCTCGCTCTCCTCTTCAGCCACACACAGGAACGCAGTAGCTTGATCAAGGTTTTAAGAAAATGCAGAGGCACATGTACTGGTAGCGTTCTAAACACATAAAGAATTTTGGGCAGGCATACCATTTTGATGGCTGCAATTCTACCAGTCCAAGACAACTCAGTTGATTTGATTTTGGATAAGTCACCTGTGATGGCGGAGAGGAGAGGCGACATGTTGGCCGCAACCAGGCCTGCCGTAGGAAACGTTAGGTTAATACCCAAATAGTGTAAAGGTGCTGTGGACCAAGCGTAAGGTAAGGTGGATTGCAGATGTGTACGTACTGAAGGGTGGATTCCCATATTGAGAATGACAGATTTGCTAAAATTTAGTTTATAGTAGGAGAGGGAGCTGAAGGTCTGGAGGATCTTATGGGCAGCTTGGAGAGAGACAATAGGGTTAGTCAGGCTGAGGATTACGTCATCCGCAAATAACGTTATCGTATGGTTAGAGTGTCGAAATTTAAAACCAGAAATGAGGGGATGTTGCCTCAATTGCGCTGCCAGGGGCTCAATAAGTAGATTGAAGATAAGGGGCGAGAGGGGACATCCCTGCCTGGTGCCGTTGGTGATAGGGAAGGATTTGGAGAGGATGCCAGCCGAGAGCCTATTGGCTGTTTTTAAGTTTCTCCATTTGACCATTCACGGAAGGGACTCATCACTATTCTGCCTAGTAACAGATGATACACCTCCATCTTTTTTTCCATTGGCTTACGATGTCCGGTTGCCTGGTAACCATCTAACATAAATAGATTGCGGGAATGGCGTGACCATACGCACCTGATGACGTCAGCTGTGACGAAACGCGTAGTGCGTGGTTGCGTCATTTGAACGCAGATCCGGTCGCTGGTTATCGTAGCGTCCCGGGAGTAGCCGCCAACGAGGGACTCGCGGCCCCTACTGCTTCTCATGCTTTTCTTGCCTTGTTTTAAATGTGAGTACAGTTTTTTATGCTTTAATAAACGGATTAAAACGGTACTTCACTATATGAGGTCTTCCTTTCTACATGCTATCTGGGAATATCTCCCCACATTGGAGAGTGGATTATTATGGTGACCTTGCCTATTGATGATATCTGACCGCGTTGAGAGGTGACACCCAGGGATATTTCCATCTAAAAGCCTAACAGTGTGATTCCTAGGAGAGAGGCCAATACCCTAAGGCTTATTACCCCTGCAGGGGTACATATCTCTGGTGAGTGCGGGATACATTGGAGGGGTGCATGGTTTTTCCCACCCCACACTTATCACCGGATCACCCCTTGAAAATGATTGAATTACCACTGGTTTTAATGAAGCACAGATTTTTTCCTTTTTAAGCACTTTATGGACTGTTTTTGGACTTATTTATATTTATATTTATTTAATAGTTTTGGTGACTTCACTGGACATTATCACAGCAGCACTTTGCTATTGTCACTTTATTGATTGCACATATCACTTTATATTCACCATTTATGTGTTTTGTTTTCTATCTTATATTTATATATCAACGTGTAGATTTTTCAAATCAATTTTTTATCACGGTTTTATATAGATTGATTCACTGTGTTTTTACATTTAATTGCACATCATTATTTTATATATATTTTTTTCAATCCCTTCCATATATATATATATATATATATATATTTTTTTTAAATCCCTTCCATATTAGTGTATTTTTTACCCTCTAATAGGCAGCGCCATTTTACCTCGTTTTACTCTTCATCGACTATTAATACCATTTTTTATTGCATTAGGTGCAAACATCACGTGGAGTTTAAAAAAAAAAGCTGGAACTTCGGTTTAAGCAATTGGTATCCTTGAAAAAACCATTATGACTACTCCAGGAATGATATCTTGCTTAACTCTTCCAGCAAAATAAGATGTACGCACTCATAATTTATTTTAGTCAAATGTAAAGGCATTGTAAATCTCTTATTTGCACCTTGTATTTTTCACCAGTGTAATTGTTGAGCATGTAGTTTCTTTGGGCCATTTGTACACATAGCCTATAGTCAAGTAAATCTTCACATTCCGGTGTCAGAAGTTTCTGTTTGTGTTCAAACATGAGGCATGCAGCATGAAACTACACAGGTTTATGCATGACCTCTATCTGCAGTCTAAGAAATTATACTTTATGTGAAGAAACCACATATCCCACAATCCATGGGTCTCTGATTTTAGGACTGGTCCAGGTGCAGTAATTCGATTTGACACAGCCACAAACCAGCAGAGTATTCACAGATGGATAGCTAACTGATGCAGCTACAAGATGTTTTTTTTTTTTAATTACATTACATGTTATTTTTTTTCACATCACTTCCACATTAGTAATGGGATACAGAGCAAATGTAAACACCTTGATTGGGCTCTGCAAAAAAGAAAAGCTGCCAGTCCATTTGGCGAATATGGACAAGCTGGGTGAATGAATACATGGACATAGAGGAATCGATCAGCCATGACACCACAAACTGCAGTAACAACACATGATCCTAACATTACAAGGTAAGGCAAACAAGCAGCACAGGGAATATAACTACACTAAAACAACTAAAACATTTAAAAGTGTACGACACCTTTAAGAAAGACATTGTATTTTTCTGGAATAAATTATTCCCAGTATAAAAAATAAATTAGATTCATATATGACTTAGATGAAAAACATAGATGATACTGTAAACACCACAGAGAGATGATACTTTCCTGTCAATCGTCCTTTTTGTTCATTCAATGAACATCAAATAAAAAAAAAAAAACACATTCCTTTGAGCTGAAAGTACTTTTGGCTCTGAGGAAGGGGGTTCTCCTTCGAAACGTGTCAGCCAGGCATATACGGACGCCATCAGGTCTCCTTGCACCATTGATGCATCCCGATAGTCTTAGAGGAGATTGGTTCCACTTCTTTTACATGCGTGCAATTATCATGCTTTTGGGAGCAAAATGTATGCTGTTTTTCTGATTTTAATAAAACATTTTTAGTGATAATGCACTGGGTTTGTGCATCCTTCTCTTGTTGTTTTGTGAATCCTCTTCACCCAGAGTAAGCCCCCATTTTTTGGTGGAAGAACCTCAGACTGGAAATGATGGTTTACTTTAGGTCAACAGAACTTAATTTACTTCAACAATGCTGCTCAACCGCCTTCACTTTCAACTTACTTTACAAGATTTAGGTGGTGTCCTACAGGTCCCATCCTTAATGTGGATGTTGATCAGTGCAATCGTCTTAGAATAATGCATAGATTAAAATCAGCATTTCTTCAGTTTCTATTAAATCAGAGGTAGCAAGTAGAATGATCCATTGATCCAGGTAGGGTGATCTCCTCATAAATCTAAAAAAAGCACCAATTTCTCATTGTATAGTATGAGATCAATGTCATAATCTGGATCTAGTAAAGAAGAAAACTTGTAGATAGTAACTTGTTTTTGCAACTGCTTAAAATCATATTAAAGAATGACATATCACAGCCATGTCTCCTTTGATGACAACTAGGCCTCAAATACATGTTAGCTTCGTTTTTTCAACTTTATTTTAAATATGACTTTACTTTTTATAGCTTCCACTAAAACCCGAGGTGGTAGCATATGTAAATAACTGTCCAATGAAGTTCCTTTATTCCTTTAAAAGTCTATACTTACATAATATTTCTAAAATTGCTGCCTCAAAGCTATATTGGCTGTGGCTTAAAATATATCCGTACATATTTGTACAAATTCAGGCAGTTGAATGTAATCTTATTTGTAACTCCTTAAAACAAAATTCAAACATAACCAGATTTTTTGACGGGACCTTTACCTATCTAAACCAACATAATACATATTCTGATTGGTGACAGTTTATGAAATACCTGGTTGGTTATACTTTATCAATCCTAGAAAACATGAATTAGACAGGTGCATATTAACTAACAAAAGCAAAACGGGTAAAGCTCAAAATCAATTATCTTCATATTTTCAAATAACATTATTACTGTTTTATAATCTTTTAAAGCCACTTTATATGAATCTGTGACTTTGCTTCTGAAAAGGGGCTAAGATAGACTTATGAGTGGTATTAATGAGATGCTAGTGGTGTTACCAAAGTGGCATCATAGCAGCTTATTATACAGCTGTCATTAACAGATAAGAAGCTAAGTTATAGAAACTTCTATCTGTTCTTCTGATGGATTTATCATTTTATTACAGCTAAAGTCCATAGCCCATCGACGTTGTATCTTACCCATAAGATTTTTATCAAAGACAAAGACATATTTCACTGTTTCTCCCTGGAAATCAGAAACTCCTATATTTCCATAAAAGGTCAAAACATATACAACTTCAGAGGTATATCTGAAATCAGCATTACCATATAACAATTTCCTTTCTGTCATTCTGCAGACTTAAACAACTAGCAGCTCTACACTTCAGATCAAGTGGTTCCAAGTGCAGTACCTCTAAGTCACTGACAACAGCAAATCTAACTTTCCACAAATAACATAATGACTGTATTTAGAATGGGAGTATATCATGTAAATAACAAAGATGCTGAATTCAATACTTTACATCTGAGAATAGTAGAGTCACAATTTAGCCTGCAATTTTCCTGCCTGTGTAATTTTTACCTCCTTGCTGCAATGCTTCCCCTAGTCCTCTGATTCCTTTAACACAGGGCTCGACAAATTTGCTATGAATCTAGGAGCCAGCTAAAAAAGTTAGGAGCCAGTTTTTTTTTGGTAGCGTGGGTTGTCAGGGCAAGTAATTTGCGCCCCCTAACTAACTTACAGCAGAGTGGTCAGTCAATAACTCCAATGTAACGCATTACGTCAAGGTTATGGGCTGGCCAGAAAGAATGACATTAAAAACCTGTTATAGGGGAAACTCCTTTTTATGCTAATGCATCATGACTGCGGCATGTAAAATACCCTCATCTGCTGCCTATTGTAGCTTAAGGGTGGCTGTTGGTGGGTGGCAAAAACATGTCTTTACAGCACATTTTTACCACCCAACTGCACATCTAAATAAAGCCTTTGTGACATTTTAAATAAAACAAACACAGAAAAGGATGAAAGAAGTATCCCAGCGCTGCTGATCTTCTGTTGCCTCTTTGCAGCTACTTCCTGCCTGTGTGTCCCCCCCTGTGGTGATTGTTCATAATACACAGGGCTTTATCAGAGGACATAAAAAGATAATTTTAAAGCATGCCAGCCTCATCTCCCCTCCTCCACCTCACAGCACACCTTAAACAACTGCACTATGAGAACAGCGGCTCAGTGTGTCACAGCATGGACACAGAACACACACACAGGCAGCCCCCGTGCTCTATCCTCCACCAGAACTCTCCCCCCCTCCCTCACAGTAGTGACAGTCTGCCTGCTAGGTCAGGTAAAGGGCACACAGGCTGCCGGGTCCCCCTCCTCCTCACCCTTCTCCAAGGTCTGAACTCCCACTGTGGTCTCTGGGGGGAGGAAGACCAGCCTGATAAGGACGCTACGGACAGCATAGGAGAGCTCAGAGAGCAGCCATTCCGGACCTTACTCTGGCAGAGGAGAGGAGGCCCGCCCCCTCCCCTCTCATGTTACTCACAGCCGGACTTCAGATTACTGCATGGCTCCAGGGAAAACACGGAGACCAGGGAGGGGGGAGAGCGAAGCATCAGCTGCCTGACACTCTGAGCTGCGTGTCCGGGCAGTCAGTCAGGAGTTGCAGAGAGTGGGCTGGCGGCAAATCAGGAGCCAGGACGCGGTTTCTGGTCGCCATGGCGACCTGGCGACCGGGGTTTGTCGAACCCTGCTTTAACATGTGTTGTTTAGCTTCTCCGCTTTTCCATCACTTGCTGGCTCACCTCCCCATTTGTTTCCTGTTTATATATGCGCTCAGAGCAGCTCACGTTGCCTGAGCAGCTTCACAGAGCTCCTGTTCCCTTACTATTATGTGTATGCTGTGCATTACTTTGTCTACCATCTGTGATGGCCTTCTTCCCGCCCTGCCCTTGGATTGTTTCCTGGATTTCCATCTGTCTCCTGTTGTTGCACTCTGCATACCCTAGTGGCCTCTGCATCCTTAGCTGGGCATAACTGGGGGCCATGACCCAGTTCTAGCTCGCTGCAAGTCCATCCCCACCATCAGAGGCCCTGGTAAAGAAGCAGACTGGGGCTTAGACTCCACTCCCTCCACTCCCAAAAGTTGCCGATCTAGAAGGGCTTACTATACAGATGTCTGACAAATTGTTAGGTACGTCTAAAAAAGAAAATTAGTTGTAGGACAATGTATTTCAACATACACAGCATAGAAACTATTTTATAATAAACTTCCCAGTCCCAGATCCATAAGTGCACAGTTTCCTCTAGGGTGGCAGCTTTTGCTGCATTGTGCACACACAAAGTTGCTCTGCTGATCGTGATCACACAGCACAAATTACTAGGGATGAGGTTTGGATTTGATGCATTCCCAGAAAATTAATGGAGGGGTTTACAACATAATGGTAGACAGTACAATTACAATACATTTTAATACAGTAGGAATCAGAGAGCCCTGCTCATTAGAGCTTATAATCTAAGAGGGAGGGTCAAGATATACAAGAGTTTATAAATGTGGGGGATGGGCTGATGGAGAAAATACATGTGAAGTTGTTAGGTAGGGGCCATATAAGCTTCTCTGAGTATTCTGGGATCATCTGAAAGAGGACAGAGTAGGAGATAGTTGGACAGATTGGGGCAGAGAGTTCCAGGGCATAAGAGAGGTTCTAGAGAAGTCCTAGAGGTGAGTGTGGGATAAAGTGACAAAGGAGCTAGAGAGCAGGAGGTTTTGGGAAGATTGAATAGAACAATTTGGTTGGTATTTTGAGATTGGGTTAGTAATGTTAAAAAATAGAGTTGGGGTGCACCCGTGCTATGGATAAAATACTGAACTTGTTAAAATGTTTAAAACGGTTTTTAATAACCGAGAGGACCAGATGGTTGTGCTGCCTCCAACTTATCACAAGGGTAAAAGTGTTATATGGGTCAGGGGGTGTTGGTATGGGGCGCTACCACCTTGTACAACAAAATCAATGGTGTATGTGGTCCCAATATGAAAGTGCACTGTGATCATATAAAAGCAAATTATGTGCAAGAAAAAACTTTTTTATACAATATATAAGGTGCTGCGTGCTATAAATGAGATAATATGGTGTGCAAACAGTGCATACAGTAGTGCAATCCACAGTATATGTTGTTTAGGTGAATTGTACCATTTATTGAGTATATACTAGAAATGCGACCATCAGCCTGTGGTCGGTGAGAAAGTGCCAAGTGCAAAAAAATCGGGTGAATAAACTTAAATAATACTTGAAAAACCTTTTATTGTGATATCCCCTTGCGGGGAAGACTGGCCTCCGTGGTTGGTAAACCAGTGGTAGTAAAGTAAAGTGGTGAGTGAGTTGCGCTATTAATGGCGCGTGCTGGGAGAAAAAAGTGCTTTGTACCGGAGGTCAAGCACTTACCAAGTACTCTCCCTTCCTCCACACTCAGCCGGGTTGGTTACTTCTCCCCTTACTGTGATGCCTGCGGTGTTTGGATGTTTCCCCGGAGTAGTAGTGCTCGCATCTAGGGAGTCAGTGTACAAAACCAAAAGAGGCTTCCATGGCGTAGTACAGTAATTCAATAAAGAATAAAGTGTAGCGACTCACAGTATGAGAAGTTCACCGTCAGCTTTTGCTCAATGTGTCTCTGGTGTTCGGCCGCGCGGCGCTTCCGCGTCCCACCGGCCAGAACCACCACACCGGAAGTGACGTATGACGCTGGATGCTGCTCTACGCGTTTCGTCAGTGCGACGTCATCTGGGGGCGGTCCTATGTTACGTACTCCCGGAGTTTTTATAGGCCTTCGTATCCAGGTTACCGCTTTGTGTACCTCCGCCATATTGGTAACCTCAGTGAGGTCGCATCGGCGGCCATCTTGGTACCTCGGAGCCCATTACTAGCCGGTCACCATATCCAAAATACGGAGCTTTGTTTACATCACGTGAACTTCTCTATACAGCGGGTCCCACACGTTTAACCAAGTCATTACATCTCATATAGCTGTGTAAAAACAAACTTTATTAAAACAAGTGACATTGTGAAAAAACGTGCTTTGGAGCGTGATTAGAGATGTGTGCCGTGTGGGTGATCCCGCTGCCCTTAAAACAAACTTTATTATGCTATGTAGAACTTATAAAACTTATAAAACCGGGGATAATTTAATATCTTAAAACTTTAAAATAGGAGTTTTTCAGATGGAAGACTTAAATAGTGAGGATCATAACTTGACAATGGCATGATAGAAGTTGAAGGTATATATGCACATGTCCTAGATACTAAAAAGGTACACTTCAAAATTGTCTAAAGGTGGTATGCCATGATTGCAGGAGGAGGTGTTATTCTTAAAAACGGAGGTTCTTTTGTTTTTTGAAAGGGAGATTATTTTTAAAAGGGGATTCTTTTTAAGAGGAGATTCTTTTCTAGGAAAGGAGGGTCTTTAAAGATGCTAAAACGATTTTACAGGGTAAGAGATGAAGAGATTAAACTGTAAGTTCTAAAATTGTGAAAGTCGCCTGGTAAAATCGCATGTTTCAGGAGGAGGTTCCTGTGGGGTTGCATGGTATAACGTGCAAGGTGAGGAAGGAGATGTTCAATAATCTTAAAATGTAAGAATCGCATGATAAAATCGCATAATAGGAAACACATGGTAAAAAAACGCATGATAAAAACCACATGATAAAAAATAGATAAAAGTGGTAAAATTGTACCGAGGGGCCACATAAGGGTAAAATCATTACAAACTGCGAGAAGGAGCATGTCATGGGTGGGGGATTTCTAAAAATCTGTAATGAAACAATTTAAGTCAATGTCCTTGTTGAGGCCTTCGGGCTGGAGTGTTTGTAAAAGATATATCCACTTTGTCTCATTGCGAGATACACTGATTTTTTTGTTGCTTCCCCTCCAGTCACCTTTGATTTTGTCTATTGCATAAAAGGACATGACTGAGGGGTCTTTGGCGTGTACCATCTTGAAATGGCGTGAGAGACTGTGTTTTTCAAACCCCTTCTTTATATTCTTCACATGTTCCCTTATCCTTACAAACAGTGGGCGGGTGGTTCGGTCCACATATTGTAATTTGCAAGGGCATTCTATTACATATGTCACGTGTGTGCTTGTACATGTAATAGTTTCGTTAATTTTGTATTCTCTTCCTGTGGATGATGGGGGGATGTGCTAGACTACAGAAACCAGGAGGTCTACAAATGGCAAACAGATGAAATATATGGGGGACAAGCCACCCTTACAGACCCCATCGACCTCACCTCTAGGGAACCATCCGAGGATGGAGACGATGAAGTAGACACCTGGATGGAGGTTAGCACAACTAGAGACTCACAAAGGGAACACACCCAAAGGCCAATGAACCAAACACGTAACGGGGATAATACCAGATCAAATAGACAAAGGAACACAAGACCCAATTGGACCCCTAGGTATGAGAGGGATTATGTGTCCACATATAACAGCTACTCGCCCCTTGGAAGACTATCAGGAACCCCAATATGAAAATAGGAGCCCGGCGCCAGCCAGGAGGGGTTTTTTTCCAAGGGGCAACAGAGGAAGACCACCAAGAGGAAGAGGAGGACCAAATCGCCCACCAGGACATCGGAGACAACAGAAGGAGAATGGATGGTATCAACCATGGAATCAAGGCCCACGGGGAGGCCACAGAGAAAACCCCTGGATCCAAGGGCGGAACAACGGAGTGAGGAGAGAAGACACACAGGGATATCAAGAAAACAGAAACGGAAACCAAGAGGAAAATGAGGAGGGACAAAGAAAAAGAAGAAGACAACATTAGGAGCAGGAATTTTCAATCTAAGCGACACAGCTTTTGATGAGGAGGAACTTAAACTGTTGGACTTAGGCCTCAAGTATGCACCAGACAAAAACCTGGACAAATTCGAGGCATTTATAGATCTTCAAAAATATGTGAGAAAACTCAACATAAAGAAATTTTTTGCCACTAAGAAAAACCAGCAGACATCTGAAAATGACACACCCTATAAACACACCAACTTGAGAAACCGCTCAATCCTCAACCCAAAAAATAATCACAATGAAAATCTAGAAGTATTTAAAAGAATGGTGGAGGAGGAGATAAGAGCACTTAAAATTAAAAATAAGAAAGAGAAAAGCACATGGGAAACCATAAAAAAGCTGGAAAAGAAGAAGGGTGTGGTAATCAGACCAGCAGACAAGGGAGGATGGCTAGTAATACTGAACAAGAAGGATTATGAGAAGGAAATGGAGAACCTACTAAGCAAGGAGGATACCTATATAAAACTAAGGGGAGACCCGAAACAGAACTACAAAAAAACACTGCACGAGTATGTGGAAAAAGGAAAGGCGATGGGCATTCTTAATAAAAAAGAAGCCAAATACCTATGCCCTGAATCACCGAGAACCCCGGTCATGTATTATGTACCCAAAGTCCACAAGGATGACAAGAAACCCCCAGGTCGGCCAATAATTAGTGGCATCAACTCCCTACATTCTAGGCTGGGTGAATACCTGGATCAATATCTGCAACCTCTAGTGCCCCTGGGAAAATCCTACCTAAGGGAAAGTAAGCAGTTTCTATCAGAGATCCAAAATATCACAACCACAGAGGAAGACCTACTAGTCACCATCGATGTGAACTCATTGTACACAAACATAGTCCAGAAGGACGGCCTAGAAGCAGTTGAATGGGTACTGCACAGCAGCACCGATATGAAGGAGGAACAAATCAACTATATACTGGAAGGCCTCAAGATCGCCATGAATTCCAATTACTTCTGGCACAAAGGGAGGTACTACACACAAGTAAAAGGCGGAGCCATGGGGGCAAAATATGCACCAAGCGTAGCTAACATCTTTATGCAGAAATGGGAAGAAGAACAGATATACAGCATACCAAGACCCAATATAGGGTATTATCGGAGGTACATAGATGACATTGTGCTAATCTGGAAGGGGGATATGGAATCCCTGCAAAACCTCTTTAACGAAATCAACAGCAATGCATATGGCATCACTTTCTCAGGAAGCTGGCACACACACAAGATCGCATACCTCGACATTGAGGTTTTTAAAAAGAACGGAACACTGGCAAGTAAAACATATTTTAAAACAACAGACAGAAATGGCTACATACCCAAAACAAGCTGCCATCACCAAAAATGGCTAGGGAACATACCCAAGGGCCAACTAATGCGGATTAGAAGAAATTGCAGCGACCCCCAAGATTATGATACACAGGCAAATATACTTATTGAGAGGTTCCTGGAAAAGGGGTACAAGAAGAAAGAACTACTCAATATTAAGGAAAAAGTGAGGAATATGAGAAGAGAAGAAATGATACAAGAAAATGGCCAGAAAAAAGGAAAATACAACAACATGGACTTTGCTTTTTTTACGAGATACAACAGGCAACACAAAGCAATAGAAAGGATCATAAAAAAACATTGGCCTATTTTGAAAGCAGATAAAACATTGAAACACCTATTACCAAACCAACCAACTTTCATCTACAGAAGAGCGCCCACACTTAGAAATAGATTGGTTCGGAATGTAATAGACCCTCCCAAAAGGGTACAACTCCCCACTAATCTTAAAGGGTTTTTCCGCTGTAGAAAGTGCCTACCATGCAGAACAAATAAAGCACAAGAAAGAAGGAGAACTGCATTTAAGTCCACATCCACAGGAAGAGAATACAAAATTAATGAACACACACGTGACATATGTAATAGAATGCCCTTGCAAATTACAATATGTGGGCCGAACCACCCGCCCACTGTTTGTAAGGATAAGGGAACATGTGAAGAATATAAAGAAGGGGTTTGAAAAACACAGTCTCTCACGCCATTTCAAGATGGTACATGCCAAAGACCCCTCAGTCATGTCCTTTTATGCAATAGACAAAATCAAAGGTGACTGGAGGGGAAGCAACAAAAAAATCAGTGTATCTCGCAATGAGACAAAGTGGATATATCTTTTACAAACACTCCAGCCCGAAGGCCTCAACAAGGACATTGACTTAAATTGTTTCATTACAGATTTTTAGAAATCCCCCACCCATGACATGCTCCTTCTCGCAGTTTGTAATGATTTTACCCTTATGTGGCCCCTCGGGACAATTTTACCACTTTTATCTATTTTTTATCATGTGGTTTTTATCATGCGTTTTTTACCATGTGTTTCCTATTATGCGATTTTATCATGCGATTCTTACATTTTAAGATTATTGAACATCTCCTTCCTCACCTTGCACGTTATACCATGCAACCCCACAGGAACCTCCTCCTGAAACATGCGATTTTACCAGGCGACTTTCACAATTTTAGAACTTACCGTTTAATCTCTTCATCTCTTACCCTGTAAAATCGTTTTAGCATCTTTAAAGACCCTCCTTTCCTAGAAAAGAATCTCCTCTTAAAAAGAATCCCCTTTTAAAAATAATCTCCCTTTCAAAAAACAAAAGAACCTCCGTTTTTAAGAATAACACTTCCTCCTGCAATCATGGCATACCACCTTTAGACAATTTTGAAGTGTACCTTTTTAGTATCTAGGACATGTGCACATATACCTTCAACTTCTATCATGCCATTGTCAAGTTATGATCCTCACTATTTAAGTCTTCCATCTGAAAAACTCCTATTTTAAAGTTTTAAGATATTAAATTATCCCCCGGTTTTATAAGTTTTATAAGTTCTACATAGCATAATAAAGTTTGTTTTAAGGGCAGCGGGATCACCCACACGGCACACATCTCTAATCACGCTCCAAAGCACGTTTTTTCACAATGTCACTTGTTTTAGTAAAGTTTGTTTTTACACAGCTATATGAGATGTAAACAAAGCTCCGTATTTTGGATATGGTGACCGGCTAGTAATGGGCTCCGAGGTACCAAGATGGCCGCCGATGGATATGGCGGAGGTACACAAAGCGGTAACCTGGATACGAAGGCCTATAAAAACTCCGGGAGTACGTAACATAGGACCGCCCCCAGATGACGTCGCACTGCTGAAACGCGAAGAGCGGCATCCAGCGTCATACGTCACTTCCGGTGTGGTGGTTCTGGCCGGTGGAACGCGGAAGCGCCGCGCGGCCGAACACCAGAGACACATTGAGCAAAAGCTGACGGTGAACTTCTCATACTGTGAGTCGCTACACTTTATTCTTTATTGAATTACTGTACTACGCCATGGAAGCCTCTTTTGGTTTTGTACACTGACTCCCTAGATGCGAGCACTACTACTCCGGTGAAACATCCAAACACCGCAGGCATCACAGTAAGGGGAGAAGTAACCAACCCGGCTGAGTGTGGAGGAAGGGAGAGGACTTGGTAAGTGCTTGACCTCCGGTACAAAGCACTTTTTTCTCCCAGCACGCGCCATTAATAGCGCAACTCACTCACCACTTTACTTTACTACCACTGGTTTACCAACCACGGAGGCCAGTCTTCCCCGCAAGGGGATATCACAATAAAAGGTTTTTCAAGTATTATTTAAATTTATTCACCCGATTTTTTTGCACTTGGCACTTTCTCACCGACCACAGGCTGATGGTCGCATTTCTAGTATATACTCAATAAATGGTACAATTCACCTAAACAACATATACTGTGGATTGCACTACTGTATGCACTGTTTGCACACCATATTATCTCATTTATAGCACGCAGCACCTTATATATTGTATAAAAAAGTTTTTTCTTGCACATAATTTGCTTTTATATGATCACAGTGCACTTTCATATTGGGACCACATACACCATTGATTTTGTTGTACAAGGTGGTAGCGCCCCATACCAACACCCCCTGACCCATATAATGGGTTAGTAATGTACCTGGGAGGCGAGTTGTAGATGGCTTTTTAAGTTGTTAGTATATTGAATTGAATTCCTTAGTTGAAGCCAGTGGAAGGATTGGCAGAGAAGGGTAACAGACGCTGAGCAGTTTGTAAAGGTGGATGAGCCTGACAGCAGCTTTCAGCAGCATTTATGGTGGACTAAAGAGGGATAGCCTATTTAAAAGTAATCCAAAGAGGAGGGAGTTGCAGTAGTCAAGAGAGATGACCAGGAAGTAAATAAGAAGCTTTGTGTTGTCATTGGATAGGAAGGGGTGTATCTCAAATATGTTGTGGAGTTTGAGACGGCAAGCTATGGACAGTAGGGAAGCAATAAACTGACCCAGGACGAAGGTGTAGATAGAAAATTGAAGAGGTCCAAGAATCGAAACCTGTGGGGAACTGATGGGGAAATGAAGCAAAGTTGTAGGTGACACTGAAGGTGCAGTGGGATAGGTAGGATGAGAGCCAGTGAAAAAAACAGTCACCAAGACCAAAGGAGTAATGTTTTTTTTAGGAAGAGGGGTGGTCCACTGTGTCAAAGGCAGCAGAGAAGTTTAGGAGGAATAGTGGTCCAGGAAGCATTTTCAGGGATGCTATATTTTGTTCACAGCACACTGGGTAACTCTGCTTGCAATGCGGAAGGATGCCGGACAGGGCTCAGTGCTGCAGCTTGTAGTGACGCCATGTCTCTATACAGGCAGTGATGATGATGATAGATTTGTCAGCTTTACCCCCTCCTCCTCCTACATGCTCTCCTCTGCTGAATTACCCCTAAGTACCCCCTAAGCGCTCAAGAGGCTATTCAATGCTAATTCAAGAGGCTAAAAAGTGCCATGCAGTTCTTCAGTTGGTGTGTCTAGGGGACAAGAACCACACCGGAGCAGAGATTCTTGCAGCTCTGCAGGGGCAGGCCCATAGGTGGTTCATGCCATGCTAGTTGGAGCCAGAAATGGTGATGTGCGGTAATGGAACAAACCACCTGTCCACACTTAGACAGGGAAAGTTGACACATGTGCCATGCCTGGCACATGTCCTCAATTTGGTGGTGCAGGGTTTCCTAAATAGGTACCCAGGGCTGGAAGATCTGCTAAAACAGGCCAAAAGAGTCTGTAGCCATTTCAGGTGGTCATACACAGCCATTGCTCAGTTGGCTGAAATTCAGGGGGAATTACACCTGCCCATAAACCACCTGATTTGTGACATGCCCACCAGGTGGAACTCAACTTTGGCAATGCTGCAGCTGCTGCACATGCAGCAGAGGGCTGTCAACGAGTACCTGTGTGAGTATGGTACAACGACAGCCTAAGGCCGGCTTGGCTCGGCTTTTTTTCCCAAGCTAATGGCTGCAGATAAAGGATGCATACACTGTACATTTGAGGAGGCCACAAGGATGGTAAGCCGTGACAATGCATGTATCAGTGACACAATCCCTGTTGTATTCCTGCTAGAGCAGACTCTGCATGGAATTATGAACAGCGCACTCGAAGCAGAGTAGCAGATGGAAGAGGAGGAGTTCCTTTCCTCTCAAGGCACTGTTTTATGCAGACACCATTCGTTCTACACCATGGAACACATAAGAGGAGAGGGAGAAGGAGGAAGATTCTGGCAGTTGACATACGTCAACCCTCAATAGATGGTTTTCCATCCCCAGAACCCTTGGGAGTAGTGTGTGGCTGGGAGGAGGGAGTTCCAGATACTGTATTCTTGCGGTGCATTGGCTCCCTCATGCTTCAAAGCCTGCGAAAGGACCCAAGAATATGTGGCATACGTTACAGGGGGAAAGTCTCAGAACTCATCCTGTCCCCACATCCCTGTCATGGTTCTTGCCGTGTATTGCAGGCGGTCAGGCGTGGCCGCCGTTGAATGCCTGACATGGGATTTGAACCTGTGTGCTTTGACGTTCTGTCCTGTTGTCCTGCTTCTGAGCCACACTTCAGCTCATATGGATCCAGTCTTGTTAATCTGGTATTGCTTGCAGCACTAGGGGGCTGGACTTCACCTGAGTATACTCTTGTCTCTCATTGTCCACCTGAAGCTAATTGCTCAATTAAGCAAGCTATAAAACACTGCCTCTCGGTTAGAGCAGTGTCAGTTCATTGCTGATATTTGTTCCAGATTGTTCCTATTTGACAGACTTTGTTCCTATGTTCCTGTTTCCTGAGCGTGTGTCCCAGACTGACACCGGCTTCCATCCTTACCTTCGCTCCATGTTGTTCCTGTGACTTTATATTGCTCTAATCGCCTGATCCTTATCCGGACTCGTGTATTCCAATGACTGCAGTTATTCCTGGACTTCCTTTCCCATTGTATTCCTGCCGGTCCTGCTTATTTGAGCACCTTCCCTGCCAAGCCCCCGTGCACAGATTCACAGGCCAGGTGGCTTTCTTACCTGGTCACCTTGGACTGTGGATATCTGTAAGGGTGAGCGTACATCTCTGCGTTACAGACTCCAACAAAGGTAAGCTCCGTGACAATCACAATGGGTGCAGAAGATGAAACCTCTTGAAGACACTTTAAGAGGAGTTTATTTAATGCTTTTCCTGACTCTGGTGGGGTACAGTGTCTTGAAAAACATAGTTTTGAGGCTTCTGTTGGTCAAGAGAGGAGCGGTGGCGAAGGGGGCTGCCTAAGTGATGCATTTCACAATTTTTTTAGTCCTCGCCACCCAGGGCTCTCAGCTTCCACATTTCATCGGCAGCATCTGCTTCATATGGTGGATGACTATCTAGGGGCAAAAACAGAAATGGGGAGCTTTCAAGTTGACGATCCACTGGGTTACTGGGTCATGAGAATAGACCACTGGCCAGAACTTGCCCAGTATGCAATTGAGCTGCTGGGCTGCCCTGAATCCAGCGTGCTTTCCAAATGAGCATTAAGTGCTACTGGAGGTTTTGTTACTGATAATAGTACGTGTCTGTCCACAGGCTCCGCTGACCATCTGACACTTATCAAAATTAATCAGCCCTGGATTACCAGCAGCTATGAAGCCCCTGATGCCGATGTCACTGATTAAGTGTTTTTGGAATGTGGAATCTCTGCAAGACTTCTAGGCTGCCTAGTGTTGTGGGTGTTGATTTCATCTGGAAGAATTGTTTTGGCGTAGGTTTCATGGGCACAATTAACACCCAAAGACCAATTTTTCTGCATCTGTTTGACAGGTGCATATCATTTAAATTTTTGACAGCAAGGCCGATTCTTGCTTTCATCAAGAGTAACTCTATAGGGTTACAGTGTGAAGGTGCCACAGACACCCAAAAAACAATTTTTCTGCACCTGTTTAACAGGTGCGTATCATTTACAGTTTTGACAGCAAGGCCAATACTTGCTTTCACCAAGAGTACCTCTATAGGGTTACAAATAAAATGAGGTAGCCATCCCCTTGAGTACAATGTATCATTCAGTACCATGAGTACATATATTAAAGGAGTTGTAAAGTCAGAAGTTTATCTTAATGCATTCTATGCTCACCAATGCCTCAGACTCTCTCTCTTGATTGGCTGAGACACAGCAGCGGCACCATTGGCTCCAGCTGCTGCCAATCAAACTTAGTTAGCCAACAGGAGAACAAGGGGCGGGGCCAAATGGCAGCTCCATGTTTAAATGGATACAGGGGGCTGCAGCTCGGCTCGAGTGCCCCTATAGCAAGCTGCTTGGTGTGGGGGCACTCAACAGGAGGAAGGGGCCAGAAGCTTCAGCCAAGGACCCGAGAAGAGGAGGATCTGGGCTGTCCTGTGCAAAACCACTGCACAGAGCAGGTAAGTATAACATGTTTGTTATTTTAATAGAAAAAATCACTTTAAGTAAGAGGAATTACATCTGAACAGCCAAGGTAATATGTAAGATCAGAATAATCTGAACAGTCTTTGTAGGGGATATAGTGGGTTAGTGAGTCTGTCACAATGATATTAGTGCATCTGCAGTCCCCAGAAAAAAAGAGAGAAGTACAAAGAACTTATAATTGACCTGTTTAAGTTTCTTAAGATGGGTTACTTATTGAAACACAGCCAATAGAATGAATGAGAGAGATGGCATGAGCTTTTTTTTTTAAAAGCATGACTGCAACTCAATGTTCTGCATCTAATCACACCAAAGCTGATGAGAAGAGATTTGACTGGTAAATAAAGGTCAATATTAGAACAGATAAAACAGCAATTTAACTCTATGTGCAGCAGAGCAAATTGTGATATCCTGCAGTGCAATAAAATGTACTGTATGCCTGCATCATTTTATCGCAACACACACTAACACAGAAAACACATGGAACTGCTGATTGGAAGTTACCACAATGCATAAGTTTTGAGACCAACCTCTGGAGTTTTAGCGCAAGTTGCTTATTTACAGTTTTTCATACATTTAATTTTCAACATTTCCCAAACAGGCAGAATTTAAAAATGTAAAATTATTTGTTATTTATTAACAGTTGTATCTTTTTAGATTTAGTTGGAAATTAAAATATATTATGTTTATGTGCACTAATAATGATTTTGGAACATTTTAAGCAAAAATATCATTTAAATATACATTTACAGAACTATCACTGGACCTACAAAGTCAGTAGCATGATATTTTTATGTCACTCCTCTGCTTTCAGAAAAGGTATGGCTTTGGGGGTCTTTTAAAAACTCTAAAAGTTTTAAGTAAAAAAAACAAAATTAAAAAAAAAAACAATGGTCTGGCAATCTGAGTTTAAAAGTGAAGCACAGGGCCTGGCAGTGAAAGTGTTATTGGATATGTGCAATTTAAAGTAAAGGGCACTTATACTTTTTGTCAATATGCCCTGATCTAACCAATCCCACCCCCTCCAGGTTTAGACCAAACTTTGGCATACCGCTGAACACCCACTATTGTTTTTGTAAAGAAGAATTACTTAAACATGAACACTGTGTGCAGATGTAAATCTTGTCTCAAATTAAATGGAGACATAAGTTACTTTAATGTTTAAGTCATTTTAACAAAAGGTCTCCAAATAGCAAATTTGATAATTAATCTGCACTCTGTTGCCCATATGTATTTTTTTCTCCATGATTTCTAAATTATCTGACAATATCATGTTACCATGCCCTCAATGAAATAGAGTTTGACTAGGCACCTATTTGGTCCAATAAGTGAGAAACGATATGATATTGCTACCCAGCTAAGTGCAACATTACTTTGCCATGTGTATTTTAAAAAGCCTTCATTAAAAATCATCACAGAAAATAACAGTGTACTTATATCAAAGTTTTATTTCCCTTAAAGCAATTCCTGTCAGACTTTGTTTTTAGAACAAAGAACAAAGCCTTTTCTTTTCAAATATTCAAAACATGAGACTTTCATACAAAATATGGGTTTTGAAAATATGGGTTATATTGATGTACTAGTGTATGATATGGACTATAATGGGGGAATATAATGGATTAGACACTACCTTGAGCGGTGTCATATATCCAAGAGCCATCCAGTCTAAAACGGGAGAACCGAAGCCGGTCCAGGGATTGCCTGACCCGGGGCTGAGGCATGGATCACAACCGGCAAACACAAGGGCAACAAGGAGGAAAGGACCAGAAATGAAGTAAAAATGAACCAATGAAAAGGCTCCAAGGATGTAATTCCAGGAAGTGATGGTAAAGGCACTTAGGGAGCATATACAGTCTGAAAATATATTTGTATAAAGAAAAATACATTAAGTCAATCTAAAGAATGATTATACTGAGAAAAACAATCTAAAAAAAAAATGTCTATAAATTATAAAATATATAAAGTCAGACGAATGAGCCCAGAAAAAAGTGCCTATAAGTAACTACCAAAAATCTTACATCCAAAGAGAGTAATAAGTGCATATAGTTAAAGCAATAAACCAAAGAAAAAAGTCTAGGAATGAAACCCCGAGAGTGATGTGTGCAAGAAGAGTGATATAGGTACATATTGGGAGTGTCCATCAAAAAACATGTCCAAAAAGCAAAAATGAGGTGCAATTGGTCCAAGCAGTATGCCATATAAAAAAAAAAAGAAAAGAAAATATAAAGTGCCAGACGTCTTTATGGGTCTTGCTTTGTGCACTGGTCCAAATCATTTGGCAGAGGGAGGATTATGGTGTGGGGTTGTTTTTTAGGGGTTGGGCTTGGCCCCTTAGTTCCACTGAAGGGAACTCTTAAGGCGTCAGCATACCAATACACTTAATTCACAGCTTTACCTTATACTTACTTGAGCCCAATCTCAATGTAGCAGTGTGCCTGAAAGCAGCGGCTCTCTCCGCTATCTCCCTCCTCATAGGCTCAAGACAGCTTGCTATGGGGGCACTCAGCGGGGAGCTAGGAACACTGGCAGGGCACCTAAGAAGAGGCAGATAGGGGCTACTCTGATGAGCAACATTGCTTGTGAAAGCTGGGTAGTTACAAGTACTTTTTACTGAGAGACCAGGGGTCTATTATACCCCTGATCTCTCCTCTACCCTTCAAAGCACCTGATCAAGCTGAGATCAGTTTATTTGGCTGCATCACTAACCAATAACGGCTAGTAAACCAACAACCAAAGCCAGAAGTGACAACATCTTTGTAGCTTTCAGTTTCTTATGACAGAACGTTGAAGGAGAAATAGAAGTTCCTCTCACTCTTCCTTCTGATGGAAGTGGGAGGTGGTGGAGAAGACCCCCCTTCCACACCCCGTGGTTGAGCAGCTGTAGAGCCACCTGTATCTGCAGGAAACCCCATTGCCTGCTCTAAAAAATTATATCAGGATCATAGCTGCAGTATTTTGACACATTCATCACCTGCTGCATCTTTACCAACAAACGACAGCCAGAAGCTGTCATGTTTGTCCAAACTGAATGCCCTAAAGCTGGGTACACACTAGCCGAATGTCGGGAGACATTTCCTGATTTAAAAAAAATGGAAGACATTCAGGCCGTGTGTATGTCAGTCTGTCCGACACAAGCCGGCCGTTTGGTCGGCTTGTGTCAGAGGAGCATGCTGGAAAACCAGCATCCAACCGATTCCTGATCAACGCTCTCAGCCAATGGCAGAGCTCTAAGAGGGACGTTTGTTTGCTTTCTAATATTTTGCCAATCTGTCTATCCTCCTCTTTTTTCCCCTCCTTACAAATACCCGGCTCTATTGTGTCTTTAAGTACCCTAAACACGGACTATGTACTAACCTGAGACAGACTTGTGAATCCATCTTTGGGGCTGTATAACTACCTCAACTGATGTATTATCCATATATTCATGCAAATGTAGAACCAAGGTATATGCTATGACAAACTGCTATTTAAAGGGGAATAATGGGAGTTTATACATACACAAAGAGATAAATTACATTAAAATTTTACCTTGTAGGCTTTTGGGCCCTTTAGGGAGTACTATTACCCCTAAACAAGTGGATTGATGCAGTCCTAAATCCAAATATGTAAGTATCACATATCAAACATTTTGTTTCATTGAATGTCAATGAAAGCATTTACTATATGCCGCCCTTGAAATCCTCATAGCAGATTTGTGTGTCCCCACATCTGGCAAATGAGCCATACTGCGGCTGTGCTTGAGTTACCGCTTGACCTCGTGAGCATTGTGATCTCGACATTCCATTGCAAGTTAGTGTTTTTTGGAAAAAAAATGATGTAAATTTACATATAACAATGAACTTTGATATATGAATGTCCTTATTTGAATAGATTGTTTAATGACTTGCCGACTTGCCGCAGTACATATACTGCGGTAAGTCAGCTCTAATGCGCAAAACGACATACCATTACCTAATTTCGCGCATAATGTAATCAGGGTTCAAACAACACATGTGAGATATTGCCGTTATCATTAGAACGAGAGCAATAATCTAGCCCTAGACCTCCTTTGTAACTCTAAACTTGTAACCTGTATACATTTTTAAGCGTCGCCTATGGAGATTTTTAAGTACCAAAATTTGTCGCCATTCCATGAGTGTGCGCAATTTTGAAGCATGACATGTTAGGCGTAACATTATCTTTCACATTATAGAAAGATATTGGGCTAACTTTACTGTTTTCTTATTTTTTTTTTATTCATAAAAGTGTATTTTTTCCAAAAAAATTGCATTTGTAAGCAAATACGGTGTGACAAGTATTGCAACAATCTCCATGTTATTCTCTAGGGTCTCTGCTTAAAAAAATATATAATATTTAGGGGTGCTAAGTAATTTTCTAGCTAAAAATACTAATTATAACTTGAAAACAACAACTGTCAGAAATAGGCCTGGTCCTTAATTGGTTAAGAATAACATATTGTCTACAAATGCATATTTTGTTTTTTATAAGTGGCACATGACTTTTTTTGTTATACAGATAGATATTTGTTGCAAGTTCCACATTATCAAATAGGGCTGGGCTACAGGTCAAATTAGAATGTTTCTGAACTATAGAGCATGTTTCATGACTGTAACACGCTTGCTGAATGATAATGTTAGAAGTTACTGCTATTTCTTGCAAGTTATGCATATATCTTCGGGTAATGTGTGTGTAAAAAGTCAACATAACAGAGTGTACTGTATAGCTCAGTTATTCACTTTGCTAAAAAAGTAAAAATAAAAAAAAATTGGTTCTTACACAAGGATTTTAGGTAAAATGTTTAACAGCAGGTTGATTCTCAAGCCAATTTGGCCAGTTGATTTTGCTTCTACATCTACAAGCTCTGACCAATGCCAGTCTGAAACATTTTTGCTTATTTTGCTGACCATAAAAACATGCATACACATTAATAATTTAGGTTTTCTCTTTTAAGTGAACACTCTCTTAAAATGAAAAAAAAATGCTGTCTTACGTCCAGGCCACTTTTTGCGATTCGGCACTGTGCAAATTTAATTGACAATTGCGCGGTCGTGCGACATCGTACCCAAACGAAATTTACATCCTTTTTTTCCCACAAACAGAGCTTTGTTTTGGTGGTATTTGATCACCTCTGCGCTTTTTACTTTTTGCGCTAAAAAACAAAAAAAGAGCGTAGATTTTGAAAAAATAACAATATTTTTCAAATTTTTTTAATATGAAATTCCCCCCCAAAAAAATTTAAAAATCAACATTTTTTAAAAATTTTTGGCCAATTTGTTTTCTGCTACCTATGTTTGGTAAAAAAATCACAATAAGCGTATTTTGATTGGTTTGCGCAAAAGTTATTGCGTTTACTAACTAAGGGAAAGATTTCTGTCAATTTTGGTGTTTTTTTTTTTTTTTTAACGAGTAATGGTGGCGATCTGCAATTTTTTTTTTTTTGCGGGACTGCGACATTGCGGTGGACAGATCGGACCCTTGACTGACATTTTTGACACTTTTGGGGGTACCAGTGACATTACTACAGTAATCAGTGCTATATATATGCACTGTTACTGAAAAAATGACACTGGCAGGGAAGGGGTTAATTTTATTGGAGAGGGAGGGGTTAATTTATGCCTGGTGCTTACTGACGGGTGTGGGGGGAGGTGACTGAGTGACACAGGGACAGATCGCAGGTTCAGCTATGCTGCACCCTGCAATCCGACCCTGTCTGTCACTTAGGAGATCCGCACGCTTTGTTTACACAAGCGGGCAGATCTCCAATCTCGATTCCCCCAACGATCGGGGAAGAGCAGCGGCGATCGCTGCCGCTCCTCCTCTGGCCCGACTCCCGCTGTAACTGAATACAGCGGGAGCAAGGGGACTAGTCTACGTCGCTGGATGGGAACAAGCCACTGTGCCGCAGTAGAGGCACAGTGAGCGGGGGGTAAAGTGGTTAACACAGGTTTGGTGAACATGACTGAAGTTCAGGGCCAAAATGTTGAACCTCACCGAAGTTAATAGAAGCTGACTCCAAGAAATCAGTAGTGACTATTTTCTTAGTAGGCAAGGGCTTGCCAAACAAATTGGAAGCTGTGTAGCAACTGGGGGACATGTACCAATGAAAATAAAAATGTAAATATATCTTTGATTGGAGAGAGGATATTTTTGGGCAGCTTAAAGATCAACATTGAAAATACAGAAATCCTTCAAATTAAATGCTTCGATGATGCTTTAAAACTGTATTTGGTTTCAGATAATTTTATGATTCTCAGTGGCCCTGTATTGTGGCATAAAATAAATTGCATATGTAATAATTTTGTGTAGTGTTGAGCGAACACGGACTGTATTATTCGTGTTCGTACCGAATAATTGGATTTTTTTTACCCGAACACGGACACGGACACTTTACTGTATGTTCGGGTAAAAATCCGTGTTCGGTCGTTTTATTTCCGGGTTTTGCATGCTTTGGCGCTCTTTTCATGGCGGGCTTTCAACAGCCAATCAACAATCGTTTAACTGGTGTGCCTTAAGCCATCCCAGCCATGCCTGCAAATGTCTTAGTAGCTGTGATTGGCCGTCTGAAGCATGTGACCAAGTCTTTATAAGTTCGAGGCAGCCGCCGCAGCAGCGTCATTCTGCTGCTTAGCTAAGGGACAGAGCACACATCAATGTGCTGGCTGCTGATTAGGGAAAGATAGGCAGGAAAAAACCATTTGTGTCCGGATAGAATTGAGGGACAGGTCGGAGTGTTTAGGCAGGGCGAGTTGTAGGCATTTTAGGGATAGAGTCTGCTGAATTATAGGGTCAGTGTCTTCTACAAACTACAATCGATATTGCTGTGTGGGGGGTGGGGTGAATCTGCACTCAATCCTGATCTACGATCTCTTCTCAATCCTGTTAGGGACAGAGTCTGCTGAATTTTAGGGAAACTGTGTTCTACAAACTACAATCGATATTGCTGTGTGGTGTGGGATTGGAGATAGGCAGGTGTCAGTGATCCACATCCATTTTTCTGTGTGTGAGCTGCAGTGAACACAATCTTTTTGGGCTGCAGTGAACACAATCTTTTTGGGCTGCAGTGAACACAATCTTTTTGGGCTGCAGTGAACACAATCTTTTTGGGCTGCAGTGAACACAATCTTTTTGGGGTGCAGTGAACAAAATCTTTTTGGGGTGCAGTGAACACAATCCTTTTTGGTGTGCAGTGAACACAATCTTTGTGGGGTGCAGTGAACAAAATCCTTTGTGGGGTGCAGTGAACACAATCTTTTTGGGGTGCAGTGAACAAAATCCTTTTTGGGGTGCAGTGAACAACATCCTTTTTGGGGTGCAGTGAACACAATCTTTTTGGGGTGCAGTGAACAAAATCCTTTGTGGGGTGCAGTGAACACAATCTTTTTGGGGTGCAGTGAACACAATCTTTTTGGGGTGGAGTGAACAACATCCTTTTTGGGGTGCAGTGAACAACATCCTTTTTGGGGTGCAGTGAACAACATCCTTTTTGGGGTGCAGTGAACACAATCTTTTTGGGGTGCAGTGAACACAATCTTTGTGGGGTACAGTGAACAGAATCTTTGTGGGGTGCAGTGAACACAATCTTTGGGGGGTACAGTGAACACAATCTTTTTGGGGTGCAGTGAACACAATCTTTGTGGGGTGCAGTGAACACAATCTTTTTGGGGTGGAGTGAACAAAATCATTTTTGGGGTGCAGTGAACAACATCCTTTTTGGGGTGCAGTGATAAAAATCCTTTTTGGGGTGCAGTGAACACAATCTTTTTGGGGTGCAGTGAACAAAATCCTTTGTGGGGTGCAGTGAACAGAATCTTTGTGGGGTGCAGTGAACACAATCTTTGGGGGGGTACAGTGAACACAATCTTTTTGGGGTGCAGTGAACACAATCTTTGTGGGGTACAGTGAACAGAACCTTTGTGGGGTGCAGTGAACACAATCTTTGGGGGGTACAGTGAACACAATCTTTTTGGGGTGCAGTGAACACAATCTTTGGGGGGTACAGTGAACACAATCTTTTTGGGGTGCAGTGAACACAATCTTTGTGGGGTGCAGTGAACACAATCTTTGGGGGGGTACAGTGAACACAATCTTTTTGGGGTGCAGTGAACAACATCCTTTTAGGGTGCAGTGAACACAATCTTTGTGGGGTGCAGTGAACAACATCCTTTTAGGGTGCAGTGAACACAATCTTTGTGGGGTACAGTGAACAGAATCTTTGTGGGGTGCAGTGAACACAATCTTTGGGGGGTACAGTGAACACAATCTTTGTGAGGTGCAGTGAACACAATCTTTGTGGGGTGCAGTGAACACAATCATTGTGGGGTGCAGTGAACTCAATCTTTGTGGGGTACAGTGAACACAATCTCATACTTCTGAAGATTTGAGGGTGCTGCCTGTTCCATACTCCCCCTACTCCTCATCTAGCCTTTTAGGGGTACAAACAATAGTAATTGGGGCCTAGTGTGGTTGTGTACGTGTGATATACATACACTTTTTTTGGATCATATTTTCTATTCCGCTATTTAATCAAAAACCTTTGGGGATCAGTTAAATTGGGGGATAGTCTGTGTTGGTACGTGTGAGAGAGATCCACCTTTCCAAGTTGTTGGGGTTCATCTCATACTTCTGAAGGTTTGAGGGTGCTGCCTGTTCCATACTCCCCCTACTCCTAGCCTTTTAGGGGTACAAACAATAGTAATTGGGGCCTAGTGTGGTTGTGTACGTGTGATATACATACACTTTTTTTGGATCATATTTTCTATTCCGCTATTTAATCAAAAACCTTTGGGGATCAGTTAAATTGGGGGATAGTCTGTGTTGGTACGTGTGAGAGAGATCCACCTTTCCAAGTTGTTGGGGTTCATCTCATACTTCTGAAGGTTTGAGGGTGCTGCCTGTTCCATACCCCCCCTACTCCTCATCTAGCCTTTTAGGGGTACAAACAATAGTAATTGGGGCCTAGTGTGGTTGTGTACGTGTGATATACATACACTTTTTTTGGATCATATTTTCTATTCCGCTATTTAATCAAAAACCTTTGGGGATCAGTTAAATTGGGGGATAGTCTGTGTTGGTACGTGTGAGAGAGATCCACCTTTCCAAGTTGTTGGGGTTCATCTCATACTTCTGAAGGTTTGAGGGTGCTGCCTGTTCCATACTCCCCCTACTCCTCATCTAGCCTTTTAGGGGTACAAACAATAGTAATTGGGGCCCAGTGTGGTTGTGTACGTGTGATATACATACACTTTTTTTGGATCATATTTTCTATTCCGCTATTTAATCAAAAACCTTTGGGGATCAGTTAAATTGGGGGATAGTCTGTGTTGGTACGTGTGAGAGAGATCCACCTTTCCAAGTTGTTGGGGTTCATCTCATACTTCTGAAGGTTTGAGGGTGCTGCCTGTTCCATACTCCCCCTACTCCTCATCTAGCCTTTTAGGGGTACAAACAATAGTAATTGGGGCCCAGTGTGGTTGTGTACGTGTGATATACATACACTTTTTTTGGATCATATTTTCTATTCCGCTATTTAATCAAAAACCTTTGGGGATCAGTTAAATTGGGGGATAGTCTGTGTTGGTACGTGTGAGAGAGATCCACCTTTCCAAGTTGTTGGGGTTCATCTCATACTTCTGAAGGTTTGAGGGTGCTGCCTGTTCCATACCCCCCCTACTCCTCATCTAGCCTTTTAGGGGTACAAACAATAGTAATTGGGGCCTAGTGTGGTTGTGTACGTGTGATATACATACACTTTTTTTGGATCATATTTTCTATTCCGCTATTTAATCAAAAACCTTTGGGGATCAGTTAAATTGGGGGATAGTCTGTGTTGGTACGTGTGAGAGAGATCCACCTTTCCAAGTTGTTGGGGTTCATCTCATACTTCTGAAGGTTTGAGGGTGCTGCCTGTTCCATACCCCCCCTACTCCTCATCTAGCCTTTTAGGGGTACAAACAATAGTAATTGGGGCCTAGTGCGGTTGTGTACGTGTGATATACATACACTTTTTTTGGATCATATTTTCTATTCCGCTATTTAATCAAAAACCTTTGGGGATCAGTTAAATTGGGGGATAGTCTGTGTTGGTACGTGTGAGAGAGATCCACCTTTCCAAGTTGTTGGGGTTCATCTCATACTTCTGAAGGTTTGAGGGTGCTGCCTGTTCCATACTCCCCCTACTCCTCATCTAGCCTTTTAGGGGTACAAACAATAGTAATTGGGGCCCAGTGTGGTTGTGTACGTGTGATATACATACACTTTTTTTGGATCATATTTTCTATTCCACTATTTAATCAAAAACCTTTGGGGATCAGTTAAATTGGGGGATAGTCTGTGTTGGTACGTGTGAGAGAGATCCACCTTTCCAAGTTGTTGGGGTTCATCTCATACTTCTGAAGGTTTGAGGGTGCTGCCTGTTCCATACTCCCCCTACTCCTCATCTAGCCTTTTAGGGGTACAAACAATAGTAATTGGGGCCTAGTGTGGTTGTGTACGTGTGATATACATACACTTTTTTTGGATCATATTTTCTATTCCGCTATTTAATCAAAAACCTTTGGGGATCAGTTAAATTGGGGGATAGTCTGTGTTGGTACGTGTGAGAGAGATCCACCTTTCCAAGTTGTTGGGGTTCATCTCATACTTCTGAAGGTTTGAGGGTGCTGCCTGTTCCATACTCCCCCTACTCCTCATCTAGCCTTTTAGGGGTACAAACAATAGTAATTGGGGCCTAGTGTGGTTGTGTACGTGTGATATACATACACTTTTTTTGGATCATATTTTCTATTCCGCTATTTAATCAAAAACCTTTGGGGATCAGTTAAATTGGGGGATAGTCTGTGTTGGTACGTGTGAGAGAGATCCACCTTTCCAAGTTGTTGGGGTTCATCTCATACTTCTGAAGGTTTGAGGGTGCTGCCTGTTCCATACCCCCCCTACTCCTCATCTAGCCTTTTAGGGGTACAAACAATAGTAATTGGGGCCTAGTGTGGTTGTGTACGTGTGATATACATACACTTTTTTTGGATCATATTTTCTATTCCGCTATTTAATCAAAAACCTTTGGGGATCAGTTAAATTGGGGGATAGTCTGTGTTGGTACGTGTGAGAGAGATCCACCTTTCCAAGTTTTTGGGGTTCATCTCATACTTCTGAAGATTTGAGGGTGCTGCCTGTTCCATACTCCTCCTCCTACTGCTCAACCATCCTTTTAGGGGTACAAACAATAGTAGTTGGGGCCTAGTGTGGTGGTGTACGTGCGAGATACATACACTTTCTTTTTGATCATATTTTCTATTCCGCTATTCAATTAAAACCTTTGGGGATCAATTCAATTGCGAGATAGTCTGTGTCGGTACGTGTGAGATCCACCTTTCCAAGTTGTTGGGGTTCATCTCATACTTCTGAAGATTTGAGGGTGCTGCCTGTTCCATACTCCTGCTCCTACTGCTCAACCATCCTTTTAGGGGTACAAACAATAGTAATTGGGGCCTAGTGTGGTTGTGTACGTGCGAGATACATACACTTTTTTTGATCATATTTCCTATTCCGCTATTCAATAAAAACCTTTGAGGATCAATTGAATTGCGGGATAGTCTGTGTCGGTACGTGTGAGATCCACCTTTCCAAGTTTTTGGGGTTCATCTCATACTTCTGAAGATTTGAGGGTGCTGTCTGTTCCATACTCCTCCTACTCCTCATCCATCCTTTTAGGGGTAGAAACAATAGTAATTGGGGCCTAGTGTGGTTTTGTACGTGCGAGATACATACACTTTTTTGGATCATATTTCCTATTCCGCTATTCAATAAAAACCTTTCTAGGGCAAGATCTTAAATTACAGAAATATGAGGAGACCGTCAAATAAGGGCCGTGGCCTGGGTCGTGGTGCTGCTGGTAGAGCTCCTGTTGCAAGGAGAGGACGTGGTCGATCTGTGCCAGCTACACGCACAAGTGAAACACCTTCCTCAAGTGTGAGTAGGCGACAGAACCTGCATCAGTATTTGGTAGGGCATCAAACGCCCCTAGAAGTGATGAGGCCAGAACAAGTTGAGGCGATAGTAGATTGGTTTGCTGCTGACAGTGCCTCCAGTTCCTTCACATTGTCTCCCACCCAGTCTACTGCAGAAAGGTCAGAGTTGGCACCTGCAGCCAATGTCCAACCGTCTTTCACCTCACCCCCTTGCAAATCAGGCCAGCAGTCTGAGCCCCAAGCCATACAGCAGTCTCTTCTTTTTGAGGACTCTGTCAGCAGGGTTTCCCAGGGCCATCCACCTAGCCCTGCCCCAGAAGTGGAAGAGATTGAGTGCAGCGATGCCCAACCACTTATTTCTCAAGATGAGTACATGCAAGGATCATCGCAGCACGTCTCCGATGATGACGAAACGCAGGTGCCAACTGCTGCGGCGTTCAGCATTGTGGAGACCGACAAGGAGGGCAGGGGTGAAGACTGGGTGGAAGATGATGTGGAGGACGATGAGGTCCTCGACCCCACATGGAATGAACGTCATGCAGGTGACCTGAGTAGTTTGGAGGAAGAGGCGGTGGTCGCACAGAGCCACCAGCACAGCAGAAGAGGGAGCAGGGTGCAGAAGCGGAGCGGCCGTGCCCTAGACACTACGCCCCCTACTGCCCAACGCAGCAAGGGAACGAGCGCACCAAAGTCAGCTCAAAGGAGTTCTCTAGCGTGGAAGTTCTTTAGAAAATGTGCTGATGACAGGACACGAGTGGTTTGCACCCTGTGCAATCAGAGCTTGAAGCGAGGCATAAACCTTCTCAACCTGAGCACAACCTGCATGATCAGGCATCTAAGTGCAAAGCACGAGCTGCAGTGGAGTACACACCTTCAAAACCAAGAAACGTCTCTGGCTCATCCTGCTTCCTCTTCTGCTGCAGTCTCGGCCGCTCCAGCCACATCTGTAGTGATACCGGCACCTGCCACCCCGCAAACAGACGATCTGTCAGCAACACCACCACCTGGGTCACCAACAACCATCTCCACAATGTCCCGTGGAAGCGTTCAGCTTTCCATCTCCCAAACACTTGAGAGGAAGAGGAAGTACCCCCCTACCCACCCGCGATCCCTGGCCCTGAATGCCAGCATTTCAAAATTATTGGCCTTTGAAATGCTGTCATTCCGTCTGGTGGAGACGCACAGTTTTAAAAACCTTATGTCGGTGGCTGTCCCACAGTACGTCGTGCCCAGCCGCCACTACTTTTCCAGGCAAGCCATCCCTTCCCTGCACAACCAAGTGGGGGAAAATATCAGGTGTGCACTGCGCAACGCCATCTGTGCCAAGGTCCACCTAACTACGGATACGTGGACCAGTAAGCACGGTCAGGGGCGTTATATCTCCCTAACGGCACACTGGGTAAATGCAGTGGCGGATGGGCCTGAGGCGGATAGCAATTTGGCGCATGTCCTTCCACCACCGAGGATTGCAGGGCGCTTCAGTTTGCCTCCTGTTCCTAACTCCTCCTACTCCGCTTCCTCATCCTCTACCGCCTCCTCATCCGGACAGCGTAACACCTTCACCACCAACTTCAGCACGGCCAGGGGTAAACGACAGCAGGCAGTTTTACAACTTGCCTGTTTGGGGGACAAACCACACACCGCGCAGGAGTTGTGGAGGAGCATGGAACAGCAGACAAATGAGTGGTTGCTGCCAGCGAGCCTCAAGCCCGGCCTGGTGGTGTGCGATAACGGGCGAAATCTCATAGCAGCTCTGGGCCTAGCCGGTTTGACGCACATCCCTTGCCTGGCGCATGTGCTGAATTTGGTGGTGCAGAGGTTCCTTAAAAACTACCCCGATATGTCAGAGCTGCTGCAGAAAGTGCGGGCCGTTTGTGCGCACTTTCGGCGTTCTCACCCTGCTGCTGCTCGCCTGGCAGCGCTGCAGCGTAACTTCGGCCTTCCCGCTCACCGCCTCATATGTGACGTGCCCACAAGGTGGAACTCCACCTTGCACATGCTGGAAAGACTGTGCGAGCAGCAGCAGGCCATAGTGGAGTTTCAGCTGCAGCACGCACACGTGAGTCGCTCTGCGGAACAGCACCACTTCACCACCAATAACTGGGCCTCCATGCGAGACCTGTGTGCCTTGTTGCGCTGTTTTGAGTACTCCACCAACATGGCCAGTGGCAATGACGCCGTTCTCAGCTTAACTATCCCACTTCTATGCCTCCTTGAAAAAACAATTCGGGCGATGATGGAAGAGGATGTGGCACAGGATGAGGAGGAGGAGGAGGATGAAGAGGTAACATTTCCAAGGCTTTCAGGGCAGTCATTCGCAAGGGGCTCCGAGGGTGGGTTCCTGCACACGCAAACGCCAGGGACGCAATTGTCCAGCAGGGGCACAGTTCTGGAGGATGAGGAGGATGAGGAGGAGGAGGAGCTGGAGGAGGAGATGGAACCATGTTCACAGCAGGGTGGCACCCAGGCCAGCTCATGGCCATCACTGGTGCGTGGCTGGGGGGATACAGAGGACACGGACGATACACCTCCCACAGAGGACAGCCTTTCGTTGCCTCTGGGCAGCCTGGCACACATGAGCGATTACATGCTGCAGTGTCTCCACAACGACCGCCGAGTTGCCCACATTCTAACTTGTGCTGATTACTGGGTGGCCACGCTGCTGGATCCCCGTTACAAGGACAACGTACCGTCCTTAATTCACTCACTGGAGCGCGATCGCAAGATGCGCGAGTACAAGCACACGCTGGTAGACGCCATGCTGCTGGCATTCCCATCTGACAGCGGGGCCACAGTGGAAGCACAAGGCAGAGGAGGAGGAGGTCGCCAACGCAACCAGGGCACCGCCAGCACCTCAGAAGGCAGGGTTAGCATGGCCGAAATGTGGAAAAGCTTTGTCAGCACGCCACAACAAACAGCAGCACCAGCAGCTCATATGGAACGTCTTAGCAGGAGGCAGCATTTTACCAACATGGTGGAGCAGTATGTGTGCACACGCCTACATGTAGTGAATGACGGGTCTGCCCCCTTCAACTTCTGGGTCTCCAAATTGGGCACATGGCCTGAGCTTGCCCTTTACGCCTTGGAGGTGCTGGCGTGCCCTGCAGCCAGTGTATTATCTGAACGGGTATTTAGCACGGCTGGGGGCGTTATAACAGACAAGCGCAGCCGCCTGTCCAGAGACAATGTGGACAAGCTCACGTTCATTAAAATGAACCAGGCATGGATCCCACGGGACTTTTCCGTACCTTATGCAGAATAGCAATGGATACCGACCTTACCCACCCATTGTTCCATTTTTGCTCTTTCTCACTCTTTTGGGGTGTACCCTCATTTAAAATTTTTGAAAAGAAGCAGTGTTGGCTACCTCGTCCTCCTCCTCAGGGCCAGATTAATGTAGGGGCTATTGGAGCTGCAGCTCCAGGCCCCTACCTTTTATATAGGCCCCGGGTTGGCCATATTCACTGTTACCGCTCTTCTGTCACTTGTAAACACAGAAGTCTGGCTTCTATGCTCGCTTCCCCAGGCAGCACCCTCAGAACCTCCCCACACAGCGTGAAGGCCGGACAAGGAGGGACAGTTGGCGATGCATGGATGTGTTTATGGGCTTCAGAGACAGCATCCCATGTTGAATTAGGCATGCATGGCTGCACCCTTCCTCCTCTGGGTGCATGGCAAGGCACGGCCCTTAAGGCCCTTCAAAATCCTCAGCACCAAGCCCATGATGCTGTTAATCCGGCCCTGGTCCTCCTCCACCGCCGCTTCCACCTACACCGCCCATAGGTGTGCGCAGCCTATTGCATTAAGGTGTGCACCCCAAAGTTGAAATACACATGCATGTGTTTGCCAGCAGGGAGAGTAATGTATCGGGGCCATGTACCTGTAGGCAAGGAGAAATAGAGCAGAGCAGGTCCCAGGGAGATCTTTCCCATCTCCTCACTGGCAATGCTATGTGCCCTAGGTGATTAGGGTGTGCCCAGGCACACCCAGCACACCCTGTGCGCACGCCTATGTCACCGCCACATCCACCACCACCTCAACCTCCCTCCTACTCCATATGGGCCTCGTCCTTCAGAGATGAAGAAGAACATTGTTTTATTTTTCTGTTTTTTTTTGTTGTTTTAAGTTATTTCCCTATCCACATTTGTTTGCAGAGCACTTGCCATGCTCTTAATTACGTTTTGCTGCCATTTGCAGCACTCTAGCCCTTTCCTTTGGTGTTTTAGAGCCATTTTAGTGCCTTAAAGTTCGGGTCCCCATTGACTTCAATGGGGTTCGGTGTCCGGGAAAAGTTCGGTAAAAGTCCGGGACACGGACCCGGACTTTTTTTTAAAGTTCGGCCGAACCCGTCGAACACGGACATCTAGGTGTCCGCTCAACCCTAATTTTGTGTATTTTGCATTATTTTTTGGCCTACATACAGCAGCAGCAATGTATTATCATTGCTTTCGAAAGGAAAAAGGATGTATTAGGTAGTTCAAAGATAAAGGTGTAGTAGTGATAGACCATACTTGAGCACTGGAAGTAGCAGAGACAAGCTAAAATCTATTACAGGGTTTACACTTAAGAAAAAAAAAAAAAAAAAAAAAACTACAGCGAATGCTTTAAATGTCATAAAAATTGCCAATCAGTTTCAAAACAAATCACATAGAATAGCTTGCCATCTTTTCAGTACAGCACTGTATTGTGCATGAAGTTTAACAAAATGTCAACCAAAGTACGCCAAAACCTTTAAAACTGTAAACCCATACTCTAGAGAGGAAAAAGTTGTTAAGGCCAACCAAAATACAATACATAGTTACATAGTTTGTCAGGTTGAAAAAAGACACAAGTCCATCCGGTTCAACCAAAAAAAAAAAAACAGTATTGAAAACCCAACCATACAATCCCATATACACAATACTATACCCGCTGTTGATCCAGAGGAAGGCGTGCAGTGCCAAGTTTAAGAGACTACAGCCAGACATATGTCACAGTAGCTGGGGAATATGTAAGCGGTTTGACTGAGGCCTAGATTGCCACATAAGAGGGAGAGATAACCCAATTTTTATTTTGAAGAAAAATATTTCAAAGACATCAGCCATAAATATTATATAGACTCACTGCACATTATACAAGCATTATTATCCACTATGTTAGAGGAAGATATGAGCCGTATTTTATTCTGAAAAAACAAATCAGTTTATTATGTTCCAGTCAAGAGCCATAAATATTTCAAGGACATGCTGCATGCAAGTGTTTTTCCTGAGCTACACTGGAAGGCAGAGAGACTTTGCAGGTGTTATACAATATTTAGCTAAATTAGAGAAAACCTTTCCAGAGCCATGGGAAAGAAAAACAAAACAAATTTTTTGAGCACTGTGTACTCCTTTTTAGCTAAGATGCTATCTAGGTCAGAGGGAGAGCGCATGGAGATTTAATCTTGATTAAACAATTGTTTAAACAGTGTGGGTTATTTTTTTAGTGAATACCAAAAATGAGTATTAAGTCCCGGTTCACACTACCGCGACTTGTCAGACGACTTGGCCGCCTGACAAGTCGCGGTCCATTCAGTGCTATGGGAACCGTTCTAATAGGAGCGACTCAAGTCGCTCCGATTTAGAAAATAGTTCCTGCACTACTTTTGACAGAAGTCGGAGCGACTTGCATTGACTTCCATTATGTAAAGTCCGTGCAAGTCGCGGTGCACGGCGACTTCACTAGTCACCCCCAAAGTCGGAACGCCATAGTGTGAACCGAAACTTACTGTATTTGTAGCAGATAGTACTTTTTTGATAGTTTATTATTTCAGAGAAAGAGAGCAGGTAGATTTCATGCCCAAAAAATATAAAAGTTATTGTCTACTTTCAATGATTGAAGAGCAAATACTGTACAATTTTCTTGCACACCTTTAAAGTATATTTTAAATAGGGCACAATTTCTATGGTAGAGAGAAAGCACTTAGAAACAGGAAATAAATGCATGTATTTTTTAGACACACGTTAAGTTTGAATTACTGAAGGCAAATATACTGTGCACTAACTGAAGCATAGTAAACTGTGTTGTTTACTATGGTTCAGTTTGTTAATGAATGGGAAGCCGCTCAACACAGAGCATTTCCCATTCATTCAGCTGAATATGTGTCCTCAATTCCTTTTTCTGTCTCAAAAGTGAGACATCAGGGGTTTGTTTAAACCCCTAAAATTTCACCAAAGCCCCCAAAGGGCTCTTTAAAAAAATTGTAAAAAAAAAAGGATAAAAATGATCATTGTAAAAAATAATAAAAAATAAAATAATAAAAATAAAAAGCTACTGGCACTGTTCACTGCCCTACTGACACTGTCCGCTGCCCTACTGACACCAACCTCTCCCCTACTTACTGTCCACTGCTTTTCTGACACCAACTTCTCCCCTACTGACACTGTCCTACTGACAGCAAACTCTCCCTTACTGACACCGTTCACTGCCCTACTGACACCAACCTCTCCCCAACTTAACTGTCCACTCCCCTACTGACACCAACCTCTCTCATACTGACACCGTCCACTGATACAGCCCACTGCCCTAATGATATCAAGCTCTCCCTTACTGACACCATCCACTGCCCTACTGACACCGTCCACTGCTCTAGTGACTGACACAATCCACTGCCTTACTAATGGCAACCTCTGCCCTACTTGACACAGTCCATTGCTCTACTGACACCATCCAAAGCCCTACTAACACCAATTTCTTCCTTACTGACACTGTCCACTGCCTTACTGACACCAACCTCTCCCCTACTGACACTGTCCACTGCCCTGCTAACACCAGCCTCTCCCCTACTGACACCAAACTCTCCCTTACTGACACTGTCCACTGCCCTACTGCCACCAACCTCTCTCCTACTGATACTGTCTACTACCCTACTGACACCAACCTCTCCCCTACTGAGACCAAACTCTCCCTTACTGACACCGTCTATTGCTCTGTTGACACTGTCCACTGCTCTACTGATACTGGCCCCTGTCCTCCTGACATCAACTTCTGCTCTACTGATACCGCCCACTGATGTACTGACACTGTGCTCTACTGACACCGTCCATTGCTCTACTGACACCATCCACTGATCTACTGCCACCGTCCACTGCTCTACTGACACCACCCACTGCTCTACTGATACCATCCACTGCCCCACTGACACCAATCTCTCCCCCTACTGACACCAAGTTCTGCCCTACTGACACTGTCCAGTGCCGTACAGACACTGTCAACACACTATCCACTGCCCTACTGACATTGTCCACACACCTTGTCATGTCCCTTATAACCATGTACCTTTAAGCCCCTCCATCTTTTAATGCAATTTGGCCACATCCTCTGTTCACTGTGGGGCACTACACACACCATATTGCTGCTCTCCTAGGAGCACCCAAAAGTGTCCCAGGTCTTTTACAATTCTATAACGTATACTACAAAAAAAATAAAAATTGACTTGTGCCACTAAAGTGTTCAGAATTGACTTGAATAAAAGGGGACAACCCTAACCTTTATGGGGAAATTTAAAATCTTTATGTAGAGATTTCAAGCCTTGCCCCCACGGCCAAATGGGAGGGGCACAGCCGGGAAGGAAGAAGAACACAGAGAAGCAGGCCTTAATAAAGATCGCTTCTTGGCTCACCTCTTCTTCCACTACAGAAGTAAGGCTTTAAATTCCCATTACCAAAATTTGTATTATTATTGCCATCCATGGCTTATCTACGCTATTATTACACTTCCCTCTCTGAGCAGGGGGCTTGAAGTGATTGGATAGAGAACATCCCGGGGGGGGGGGATAAGTCTTTGCCTTGGGTGAAAAAATGTCTAACTTTGCCAATGACTGCAAGTGCACTTCAAGTTAATTTGCTGTAGATCTGAGTGGAAGCTCTGAAATGGCTGGAAGCTCTGCTGATTTCTATTATCCAATTATGTACAAGCAAAAATGCAGTTTTTTATTTTTCTTGAATGTGATTGAGTATTCTTTGCACAGTGAAGCTTTACCTCATTTACTAAGCTCGTTAACAAATGCACTTGCAGTGCACAGTATATTTTTCTTTAGTAAATCAACCCCATTACATCTGAAAATGAAAAATAGTGTCTTAAATAATAAACTGACTAGGTCAAAATGTAACAGTTTAGCAATTTCTGAGTTACTCAGCAGACATATTGCATCGATAGATAAAAAGAAATGTGTCTTGATTCAGTGACTGAAGAGGGAAAAAATGAATAGTGTAGCACCCCAGTTATTAAACTTTTTTAGACAGCCACAATGTCTTTGGGATTTAGCAGAGATATTGCATCTGGAAAGAAAAAAGTTATGTGTATTTGTTTTTGCTGTTGTAAGAAAAATACTTTACAGATTTGTAGCATACCTTTTAAGTCTTTATTAGATAGGCTGCTATCTCTGAGAAAGAGAGTAAGCACAAAAATATATATTTTTTAGGGGACTACAGATAGAAAAATGTTACAGGCTTCCACCACAGAACCTAAAACTTAATGAACATGCTGAAATTTCTGAGAAGCTTGGGATTGTGGGGATTATGTGTATGAAATAAAGAAAAAATAGTGTCTTTATTCATAGACAAGGAGGGAACATTTTTACAGTTCTCACCACTTATTTTAAGCACTTGTGAACAGGCCACAATTTCTTATGGATTGAGCAGACATATTGCATCTGAGATGATAAAAAATAATGTCTATTTGAGTCCCTGGCAATGGCTCAATGGGAAAACACCCTACAAATACAGATTCCCCCTCTTCTCTGGCATCGAGTGATTTTCAATCCTTCTTCTATATTCTCCAAAAACACCTCCCACTGGGAAACACTAATGACAATTTTGTACTCTTGGTATTACACCCCTGTAAAGCTAGCCCTCGTGTTTCCAACTCAATCCCAGAAATGTTTGAGAAACTGTTTTATAGACGGTCACTTTTTTCACATCTGGTGGGAATGTCCATCCATTACCTCATTCTAGAGGAGCGCTTCAACCCTTTTACAAGATGTTACCAATGTGTCCAATGCACTTACCCCACAAATCGCTTTCTTCGGACTAGGCCTTTCAAATTGGCCCTCAAAATTTCATTCCATAATCACACGCGTACTGATAGCTGCCCGACTTTCCATTGCCTGGCTATGGAAACAAACACATCCTCCCACCTTAGGTATGACCATTAACATCCTCAATGAACACCTGGGTATGGAATATCTCTTTGCCAAAACTCATTTGAAAATTGACAAATTTCAGAACCAATGGCAGTACTGGCTTCTGGATCCCAGAGCTGATTGTCACCCTTAAACTACTTTTCCATGACATAATATAACAAAGGTCCCCCTTTTGGGACTAATCAACTTATAACTCCCCCTGGAACAAATAGAGCCATTCAGGAAAATGCTCCTTATACCACATCATTCTGATTTACATCCTTTAGCATTACTCTGCTTCCCCTCCACTCCCCCCCCCCTCCCTATTATTCCCTAAGATACCCCCTATGCGTACACTATTCTAAATTGCTGACTATTCCCTCATATAGTCGATATCTACATGTTCACCACACATGCTCTTCCTTTGTTTCTACATGTATGTTTTATTATAACACATGTTGCAGTATGAAGTGGGCCTTCCCCCCTTCATTTACCTTTCTCTTCCTCTGTCAAGTGTTCAACTTTTACTCATATTACTCAATAAAGATTATTGAAAGCAAAAAAAAAAACGTCCATTTGTTTAAAATTTAAAAGAAAAATGTTGCACAAATATGAAGCACACCTTTGAAGCCTTTTTTGGATAGGCCACAATTTCTAAGGGAGAGAGCAAGCACATTACACGTCGAATTAAAAAATTAGCGTCTTGTTTTGGAGAATAAAGATTGGAAAACATTAAAGATTTGCACCACTGAATGAGCAGGTATATTGCATATGAAAATGTAAAAAAATAAATATTTGTGCTAAATTGAAAATAGAAAACATAAATTACTTTTTTGTCCAAAGCTTTGACACCTTTGAGACAGCAACAGCATGCCACCAAAAGATGACCAGAAAAACAAGGATGTTGACAAGACTGCCCAGGATAACGATGACCCAGTCAATAAGTCCAGAGGCAAGGCTAAAAAGAAGAAGTGCTCAAAAGGAAAAGGGAGGGACAAGCTGAACAACCTAGTGTCTTTGAGAAGGTGATTTATGAAGAGCTGTGTAAAAAATTTCTCAGCTACATGCTCATTACTCCAGCCGTGGTGTCTGAGAGGCAGAAGATCAGAGGCTTATTGGCCAGGACTGCCCTCGTGGAACTGCTCAACAAAGGTCTGTTAACAAGTTGGTGTCAAAGCACAGAGCCCGAGTAATCTATACCAGAAACACAAAGGGTAGTAATGCACTTGTGGGAGCTGAGGAATCATAGGGCATAACATATACATAGAAAGCAGGTAAATAAAATGATAATAACCGGTAAAATGAAATAAGATACAATAAAAATGCAATTAAAATAAATATAAATAAACCCTGGATGGTTTAAGGAGTCAATAGTACACTGTAAAAAGTCAGTAATCCACATTAGGGCTAAGGCATCTCCTCAGAGTGAAGCCAGCTCACAGGTCCATATGAAATAAAGAGAGAAATCGGAGAGCGCCTCTGAGTGTAGTATTTAATAATCCAAAGTACATAGCTCATTTAAAACTCACATTAAAGTAGGAGGAAGAAGGTGAAGCTCTTCGTGGATGAGACTGCTACAGCAGCGTGGAGAAGATCGGCAATAGAGTTTTGTAATGGATCTTCTATCTCCGTACAGCATGGTGTCTTCAGCAGGGAGATAGGTTGCTTCCGGCCCTTAGCTGTGCGGTCCACTGGTGGAGGCGCAGCGCCGGCTTGCATATGACATCACCACAGAGCCAGGGAACACAACGCCTTTCTGAGCACACGCGAGGCTCTTACAGAGCATGCACGATCCTTTATCAAGTGTGTCAATGGAAGAATCCAAGTTTTCTTTGTACAGTAACAGAAATAAATCTGTATAAAACAAATGTGAACAATGACTTCATGACTTTTTTGGATAGGCCACAATTTTTGAGGGTTAGAGAAATAGGGAAAATGGGAAAAGGTTAGAGAATGGCACCACCGATTTCAAGCATATATGGACAGGCTGGAAATTGAGCGATTGAGCATGAATATTGCATCAAGTGTACATTTGAAAATATAAACATTGAACAGAATTTCACTGCACTTTTAAAAACCTTCATTAGAATAGGCCACAATTTCTGAGGGAATCAGTACACAGGTTGCAATCCGCAAGCAAACCTTTTTGCATGGTAGACAATTTTGGAGACTGGGAGTTGGCATATTTTGGCAAAAAATACAAAATAAAATTCTATTATTCTTTAAGCACTTCAATGCTGGGCACTTTTACCCCCTCCCTGCCCAGGCCAATTTTTCCGCTTTCAGCGCTATCACACTTTGAATGACTATTGCGCGGTCATGCAACACTGTACCCAAACAACATTTTTATAATTTTTTTAAGACAGATAGTGCTTACTTTTAGTGGTATTTAATTACCACTGGGTTTTTCATTTTTGCTAAACAAATGAAAAAAAGGCCGCATTTTTTTTAAAAAACGTTTTTTTTAGTTTCGGTTATACAATTTTGTAAATTAGTAATTTTTCTTATTCACTGATGTGCGCTGATGAGGCTGCACTGAGGGGTACTGATGAGGCGGCACTTATGGACATGGATTGGGTGGCACTGATGGACACTGATGAGGTGGCACTGATGGGCACTGATAAGGAGGAACTGACGAGGCTGCACTAAAAGGTGGCACAGATGGACACTGATAGGTGGCACTGACAGTAACTGATAGGCAGCAATGATAGGCATCGCTGATAGGCACTGACTGTCAGCACTGATGGGCACTGATTGGCACTGTTTGGCAGTACTGATGGGCACTGTTGGGACTGCACTGAAAATCAGGGCACTGATGATCAGTGCCCTGATTATCAGTGTAGATGCCCCCTGTGTGGATTTGCTGGTTATTGGCTGTCCTCTCCTCATGTGCTGTCAGCATGAGGAGAGGACTGCCGATAGCCAGCAAATCCTGTTTACACTGTAATCAACTGTGATTGGACACAGCTGATCATTAGTAAAGAGTTGCTGTGATTGACTCTTTACCATGATATGTGATCAGCTGTATCCCAAGGACACAGCAATCACAGGCACCTGCGAAAACACGCTGCATGTTCGATCATGTTGTAGCTGTCATTCAGCCATAGTGTGGTCATGAAGAGGTTAAAGAGCAGGTATAAAAAAGAATTATGAGTTATGTCAGTGTACTCAAATAGGCTCAAAAATGTGATACAAAAAACATAATATAGGCTTGCACAAAAGTCCAAAATTGTTCAAACTGAAGAGGATGAAGCAGAAACATAAATGTTGTCCATTTTTAATGATGTTGTATCATAATGAAATGCAAACATTATTGTCCAGCACAGTAAGTTACCCAGCCCAAAAATATGTAAAAAAGTGTTTATCTTTGGGAAACAGCTATCTAAGTTAGGTTTTGCGTTTTCTTTGGGCCAGCATACGGTAAAGCAACACAAATATGCTGCAAAGCACAGGATGTTACCTAAAACACCATATGCAACACAATATTGGTGACGAGCACAGGTATTACCGGGTGAAAAAGGTCAAATACTTTGCAACTGCTGCAAAAAATTTGGGTGTGCCAAATTAAAAGTGCTATTGCAACGAACAACAGCAATGGGCCCAATATAGGATGGTAATGGTGGCAGACATACAGTGGTGGTAGTAGATGTTAACAGTGGCAGGCCAGGAGTGGTAGAAGGGAATGCTAATGGTGGCCAGGCGTGCTCGTGGGGGCAGGAGATGGCAATGATGGCAGGAGGTGGGATGAATTCCAGGCCTGCAGCAATGAAAAAAGTCATCTGCAACATCTGCAGCAAGGGCCTTGGTAATCGTTGCTGATCCAGGGCTGATCCATTTTAACAAATGTCAGTTGGTCAACTGTGTCTAGGGACAGAATGTCTCTTTTGTCTGTCATAAAGTCCCCCATAGCATTACATGTGTGTTCAGAGAAGACACTGGCTGCAAGGAAGTCCAGTCGCCAACTCTGTATTAATCTCCCTAAAACACATGGTAGCCTATGAGCTCCAGATATGATCAACAACTATTATGCTACCCATCTAAGAGCTGTGGTCTCCTGTTCCAGTTTACACACTACCAACCGCTGGTCAGAGATTGAAAGAGGCTCCCTATATCCTGTACATCCATGCTCTCTGATTTGGTCTTCACCTCTCCATACCGATGCTGTACTGAAGCGTATGTGTATTGCTCCTTTGCTGTTCACCTTAAACATTTGGAGGAAGTGTAGTCAAAGATACTCTCTCTCCTCATCATGTCCCCCCAGCTAATATACCATTCAATCCAATTTTGCCAGACAGTTTATCCTTATGGCGCATATCCTCCTGGCTACATCCCCCTCTTTTCCAACTTCGAAATCTGGTTCACCCTGTATCACGCAGGGTTTTTTCTTTTGTGGACCTCCATGAAGAATACAATATACCCAAAGCTACGTTTTATTTTCATATGCAAGCCAAACATTCCTTCCAGTCACTATCCCCATCCCTTACATTAAACAGGCCCTCCACTTTTGACTATATATGCGCTCAAGGCCCATACCATCGCAGTCTGATTTTCTCCATATACAAAATCCTTCAGAAGGCTGGTCCTCTCTCGGAAGATACCCAGCCCTATATGAGAAAATGGGCACATATTCTTCAGAAGCCTATTTCCCTACAGACTTGGAATAAGATTTGGACGTCTGCTTTTTAATCATTCAGATGTGTGGTGCAGAGAGAGACTACCTTGAAAATACTTATGTTCTGGTATAAAACCCCAGAGATGTTCCATCTCCAAAACCCCTTGCTCCTAGCTTTATGCTGGTGATGTTGTCTTGTGTGGGTTCACATTTCCATATTTTTTGGCAATGTACACATCTGAAACCTTTTTGGATGGAGGTTATGTTATTGCTTGAACAACTGTTTAACCTGTCCTTTCCATTGGATCCTATTCACTACTTATTGGGTCTTCCCTTCTCTGGTGTCGCAAAGTCGATAAAATGCCTGATAGCATACAGGTATATATTATAAGCGCCCTGAAGAACAATCCCTCTTAGTGGCTGTCCAACATACCACCTTTTAAATCTCAACTCTTGCTTATTATTGCTGAAATCCGGAGAATGGGATTCCTTACTGCTAAGGCCTCTGATACTCTCCCATATTTTAACAAATGCTGGGAGATTTGGGACCATTCTATCTATGGTGAGACCCTACACCCCCCCCCCCCACACACACACACACACTTTGCGCCCTCTTCTGAACCTCGAACCTCTAATATCTAGTTTTATGTTTTATTTTTTGTTCTGTCAATTCATTCCTTCATGTATTCTGTATTCTTTGGTGTGTCCAAACATGTCTAACTCGCGTAATCCTGAAGCTTCAAACATAATCTGTGTTATGCTATGCACAAGCACTGTTTATTTTCTGAACCTTTGTTACCTTAAAGCTCTTTCTTTAAATGGCTTTTGTCATAATGTTTTGTTTTGTATAAAAATCTTCAATAAATACACAATTATAAAAAAATAAAAAATACAAAAAAGGGGAATGACTAAAAAAGGTCTGCTGATCAGCATCCAATCAGCACTCAATGGCTGAGAGCACTGATGGTTTGTTCTGGGGGTGTCAGAACACAATTGCTCAGCGAGGGGGATTGCTGTACTAACATCAGATTGTTAGTATAGGATCTCCTCCTGAGCTCTTCCGTTTGTCTCTGTTTTGCCCGCTGAGTTGAACAATAAAAAAAACTGATAGTATGCACTAGGCTTAATGCAGTGTGTCCTAAACCTGGCCTGTACATATCTGATGGTAATAGCAAAACAAGCTGGGCCACATATTAACTAGCTTTGAAGTTACAGTAAGAAACCTAACACTTCCATGCATACAAATAAAAAACTTTTTGTGAAACAGAAATCAAAAGTAACAGAATTAAATTTGAAAAAGGCTTTAAAAGAAAAAAAGACCAGACATGCACATGCACACAGGAATCACATTACCACAGTACAGAGTGGGTGACATACTCTGATCTGTGAATGTGTGGCTCAATGTACATTGCCGCTGACAGGTAGTAGGAAGCTTTTATGGCAGTAGAGACTGATTGACTGCTGTCATACAGGAAAGTTGGAAAACTTTTGTCAACCAGTGCCTGCAGCTGCTGATCAGTATATTCTGAAAGTAGAGGTGTCCCCACTCTCAGAATACAATAGCCCAGTGGGGAAATTTCCTCTATCCACCCTGTTTGTGTAGATGGGGAAATCATTTGTTTTTTGTTTGTTTTTTTTTTCTTTTTTTTTCTTTTTCTTTTTTTTTGGGGGGGGGGGTTGGTTTGGCACGCTGGCTGAACAAAGAAAATGAGTAATCTATGGGAGCTTTAATACTAATCTCCTCTAATGCTATCTAAATCATTCTATCCAAACTAATAGACCGCTGTCTTTTATCTTGCAAGATCTTTGTGATTGGGATTTGTCAATCTATTGCCTAGGGCAGGGACACTGTTGGGTTATACCAATTATATGATATAATAATTGTGACAATGTTAAAGTGTTTAATCACCTGCCTATTTCTCTTGTGTCCATTGCCTTCAATTTAATGTTCAAAGCATAGTTTCACAACAGAGGAATTTTGCATTTACTAATTGAATCTCAAATGGCTTGGACAGCAGGGTCTGGTTTCAGAAATCCCATTTGATAAACTTTTAATTTTTCTTTATTTTCAAATGATTGTATTTAAGTTGACAATAAATTATCCAAGTCCCTACTATTGTAAAATTCAATTATCATTGTGTTAATGTTGGATTCAAAGTGTCCCCAAATCCATCTCTTGTTTAAATTACTATTCTGAAATGAGTATAGAAAGCTGTAAAACAAGCTGTTCTACTTAATTTAAATTGAATTCTTTGTTTAATGGGCTGAAGCTCCAGTGGTAACATTTCACTCTCTGTGGATTTAATTAATTTGCATTTATTATTATGATTTACATAATTATTTAGGAGATCTTGCTATATATAGAATGATGTAAGAGACTATACTGTATATAAATGAACATGGTAATTCATTTTAAACCATGAACCTAATTAAAACCAAATTATTTTAAATCAAAGAAAGTTTTTAATATTGTATCATCTTTATGTCTAGATGTGTTGTACTTTCCCTGACAGTTATTAAAGCCCAACATTCAAAGAGGAGAGCAGCCATCGACAACGGATCCCATAGAGTGACTCGAATATGTATGTCTTTATACATATCCGAGTCATTCTATGGGATCCGTTGTCTATTGATGGCCGCTCTCTTCTTTGGATGATTAGCTGTACTTACCAGATGTCTTGGCGTGTTTGACCATTATAATTTATGGTCCTGCTTATCTGGTAAGAGGCATGTTTTAGAGGGTGTTGCTGGTGACGGACCCCTGTATCTATCTACACTGCACAGTGCACTTTCTGGATGGATTGATTTATCTCACTTATGGATTATTCACTAGTGTTGAGCGAACACGGACTGTATTATTCGTGTTCGTACCGAATAATTGGATTTTTTGTACCCGAACACGGACACGGACACTTTACTGTATGTTCGGGTAAAAATCCGTGTTCGGTCGTTTTATTTCCGGGTTTTGCATGCTTTGGCGCTCTTTTCATGGCGGGCTTTCAACAGCCAATCAACAATCGTTTAACTGGTGTGCCTTAAGCCATCCCAGCCATGCCTGCAAATGTCTCAGTAGCTGTGATTGGCCGTCTGAAGCATGTGACCAAGTCTTTATAAGTTCGAGGCAGCCGCAGCGGCGTCATTATGCTGCTTAGATTCAGGGACAGAGCACACATCAACGTGCTGGCTGCTGATTAGGGAAAGATAGGCAGGAAAAAACCATTTGTGTCCGGATAGAATTGAGGGACAGGTCGGAGTGTTTAGGCAGGGCGAGTTGTAGGCATTTTAGGGATAGAGTCTGCTGAATTATAGGGTCAGTGTCTTCTACAAACTACAATCGATATTGCTGTGTGGGGGGTGGGGTGAATCTGCACTCAATCCTGATCTACGATCTCTTCTCAATCCTGTTAGGGACAGAGTCTGCTGAATTTTAGGGAAACTGTGTTCTACAAACTACAATCGATATTGCTGTGTGGTGTGGGATTGGAGATAGGCAGGTGTCAGTGATCCACATCCATTTTTCTGTGTGTGAGCTGCAGTGAACACAATCTTTTTGGGCTGCAGTGAACACAATCTTTTTGGGCTGCAGTGAACACAATCTTTTTGGGCTGCAGTGAACACAATCTTTTTGGGCTGCAGTGAACACAATCTTTTTGGGCTGCAGTGAACACAATCTTTTTGGGGTGCAGTGAACAAAATCTTTTTGGGGTGCAGTGAACACAATCCTTTTTGGTGTGCAGTGAACACAATCTTTGTGGGGTGCAGTGAACAAAATCCTTTGTGGGGTGCAGTGAACACAATCTTTTTGGGGTGCAGTGAACAAAATCCTTTTTGGGGTGCAGTGAACAACATCCTTTTTGGGGTGCAGTGAACACAATCTTTTTGGGGTGCAGTGAACAAAATCCTTTGTGGGGTGCAGTGAACACAATCTTTTTGGGGTGGAGTGAACAACATCCTTTTTGGGGTGCAGTGAACAAAATCCTTTTTGGGGTGCAGTGAACAAAATCATTTTTGGGGTGCAGTGAACACAATCTTTTTGGGGTGCAGTGAACACAATCTTTGTGGGGTGCAGTGAACACAATCTTTTTGGGGTGGAGTGAACAACATCCTTTTTGGGGTGCAGTGAACAACATCCTTTTTGGGGTGCAGTGAACACAATCTTTTTGGGGTGCAGTGAACACAATCTTTGTGGGGTACAGTGAACAGAATCTTTGTGGGGTGCAGTGAACACAATCTTTGGGGGGTACAGTGAACACAATCTTTGTGAGGTGCAGTGAACACAATCTTTGTGGGGTGCAGTGAACACAATCATTGTGGGGTGCAGTGAACTCAATCTTTGTGGGGTACAGTGAACACAATCTCATACTTCTGAAGGTTTGAGGGTGCTGCCTGTTCCATACTCCCCCTACTCCTCATCTAGCCTTTTAGGGGTACAAACAATAGTAATTGGGGCCTAGTGTGGTTGTGTACGTGTGATATACATACACTTTTTTGGGATCATATTTTCTATTCCGCTATTTAATCAAAAACCTTTGGGGATCAGTTAAATTGGGGGATAGTCTGTGTTGGTACGTGTGAGAGAGATCCACCTTTCCAAGTTGTTGGGGTTCATCTCATACTTCTGAAGGTTTGAGGGTGCTGCCTGTTCCATACTCCCCCTACTCCTAGCCTTTTAGGGGTACAAACAATAGTAATTGGGGCCTAGTGTGGTTGTGTACGTGTGATATACATACACTTTTTTGGGATCATATTTTCTATTCCGCTATTTAATCAAAAACCTTTGGGGATCAGTTAAATTGGGGGATAGTCTGTGTTGGTACGTGTGAGAGAGATCCACCTTTCCAAGTTGTTGGGGTTCATCTCATACTTCTGAAGGTTTGAGGGTGCTGCCTGTTCCATACTCCCCCTACTCCTAGCCTTTTAGGGGTACAAACAATAGTAATTGGGGCCTAGTGTGGTTGTGTACGTGTGATATACATACACTTTTTTTGGATCATATTTTCTATTCCGCTATTTAATCAAAAACCTTTGGGGATCAGTTAAATTGGGGGATAGTCTGTGTCGGTACGTGTGAGAGAGATCCACCTTTCCAAGTTGTTGGGGTTCATCTCATACTTCTGAAGGTTTGAGGGTGCTGCCTGTTCCATACCCCCCCTACTCCTCATCTAGCCTTTTAGGGGTACAAACAATAGTAATTGGGGCCTAGTGTGGTTGTGTACGTGTGATATACATACACTTTTTTTGGATCATATTTTCTATTCCGCTATTTAATCAAAAACCTTTGGGGATCAGTTAAATTGGGGGATAGTCTGTGTCGGTACGTGTGAGAGAGATCCACCTTTCCAAGTTGTTGGGGTTCATCTCATACTTCTGAAGGTTTGAGGGTGCTGCCTGTTCCATACCCCCCCTACTCCTCATCTAGCCTTTTAGGGGTACAAACAATAGTAATTGGGGCCTAGTGTGGTTGTGTACGTGCGAGATACATACACTTTTTTTGATCATATTTCCTATTCCGCTATTCAATAAAAACCTTTGAGGATCAATTGAATTGCGGGATAGTCTGTGTCGGTACGTGTGAGAGAGATCCACCTTTCCAAGTTGTTGGGGTTCATCTCATACTTCTGAAGGTTTGAGGGTGCTGCCTGTTCCATACTCCCCCTACTCCTCATCTAGCCTTTTAGGGGTACAAACAATAGTAATTGGGGCCCAGTGTGGTTGTGTACGTGTGATATACATACACTTTTTTTGGATCATATTTTCTATTCCGCTATTTAATTTAACTGGGCCTCCATGCGAGACCTGTGTGCCTTGTTGCGCTGTTTTGAGTACTCCACCAACATGGCCAGTGGCAATGACGCCGTTCTCAGCTTAACTATCCCACTTCTATGCCTCCTTGAAAAAACAATTCGGGCGATGATGGAAGAGGATGTGGCACAGGATGAGGAGGAGGAGGAGGATGAAGAGGTAACATTTCCAAGGCTTTCAGGGCAGTCATTCGCAAGGGGCTCCGAGGGTGGGTTCCTGCACACGCAAACGCCAGGGACGCAATTGTCCAGCAGGGGCACAGTTCTGGAGGATGAGGAGGATGAGGAGGAGGAGGAGCTGGAGGAGGAGATGGAACCATGTTCACAGCAGGGTGGCACCCAGGCCAGCTCATGGCCATCACTGGTGCGTGGCTGGGGGGATACAGAGGACACGGACGATACACCTCCCACAGAGGACAGCCTTTCGTTGCCTCTGGGCAGCCTGGCACACATGAGCGATTACATGCTGCAGTGTCTCCACAACGACCGCCGAGTTGCCCACATTCTAACTTGTGCTGATTACTGGGTGGCCACGCTGCTGGATCCCCGTTACAAGGACAACGTACCGTCCTTAATTCACTCACTGGAGCGCGATCGCAAGATGCGCGAGTACAAGCGCACGCTGGTAGACGCCATGCTGCTGGCATTCCCATCTGACAGCGGGGCCACAGTGGAAGCACAAGGCAGAGGAGGAGGAGGAGGAGGTCGCCAACGCAACCAGGGCACTGCCAGCACCTCAGAAGGCAGGGTTAGCATGGCCGAAATGTGGAAAAGCTTTGTCAGCACGCCACAACAAACAGCAGCACCAGCAGCTCAGATGGAACGTCTTAGCAGGAGGCAGCATTTTACCAACATGGTGGAGCAGTATGTGTGCACACGCCTACATGTAGTGAATGACGGGTCTGCCCCCTTCAACTTCTGGGTCTCCAAATTGGGCACATGGCTTGAGCTTGCCCTTTACGCCTTGGAGGTGCTGGCGTGCCCTGCAGCCAGTGTATTATCTGAACGGGTATTTAGCACGGCTGGGGGCGTTATAACAGACAAGCGCAGCCGCCTGTCCAGAGACAATGTGGACAAGCTCACGTTCATTAAAATGAACCAGGCATGGATCCCACGGGACTTTTCCGTACCTTATGCAGAATAGCAATGGATACCGACCTTACCCACCCATTGTTCCATTTTTGCTCTTTCTCACTCTTTTGGGGTGTACCCTCATTTAAAATTTTTGAAAAGAAGCAGTGTTGGCTACCTCGTCCTCCTCCTCAGGGCCAGATTAATGTAGGGGCTATTGGAGCTGCAGCTCCAGGCCCCTACCTTTTATATAGGCCCCGGGTTGGCCATATTCACTGTTACCGCTCTTCTGTCACTTGTAAACACAGAAGTCTGGCTTCTATGCTCGCTTCCCCAGGCAGCACCCTCAGAACCTCCCCACACAGCGTGAAGGCCGGACAAGGAGGGACAGTTGGCGATGCATGGATGTGTTTATGGGCTTCAGAGACAGCATCCCATGTTGAATTAGGCATGCATGGCTGCACCCTTCCTCCTCTGGGTGCATGGCAAGGCACGGCCCTTAAGGCCCTTCAAAATCCTCAGCACCAAGCCCATGATGCTGTTAATCCGGCCCTGGTCCTCCTCCACCGCCGCTTCCACCTACACCGCCCATAGGTATGCGCAGCCTATTGCATTAAGGTGTGCACCCCAAAGTTGAAATACACATGCATGTGTTTGCCAGCAGGGAGAGTAATGTATCGGGGCCATGTACCTGTAGGCAAGGAGAAATAGAGCAGAGCAGGTCCCAGGGAGATCTTTCCCATCTCCTCACTGGCAATGCTATGTGCCCTAGGTGATTAGGGTGTGCCCAGGCACACCCAGCACACCCTGTGCGCACGCCTATGTCACCGCCACATCCACCACCACCTCAACCTCCCTCCCTCTCCATATGGGCCTCGTCCTTCAGAGATGAAGAAGAACATTGTTTTATTTTTCTGTTTTTTTTTTGTTGTTTTAAGTTATTTCCCTATCCACATTTGTTTGCAGAGCACTTGCCATGCTCTTAATTACGTTTTGCTGCCATTTGCAGCACTCTAGCCCTTTCCTTTGGTGTTTTAGAGCCATTTTAGTGCCTTAAAGTTCGGGTCCCCATTGACTTCAATGGGGTTCGGTGTCCGGGAAAAGTTCGGTAAAAGTCCGGGACACGGACCCGGACTTTTTTTTAAAGTTCGGCCGAACCCGTCGAACACGGACATCTAGGTGTTCGCTCAACCCTATTATTCACCATTTATGGACTTGTTATGTTAATTTGTGGTTGATTGCTGGTTATTTTTTTTAGGAGACAGGACAAAAAGGTTTTATTTTTGAATAAGAAAAATCTACATTAAGTGCAAAAAAAGCAGAAGATATAGAGGATATATATTTTTTTAGATTTTCAATTATCATAACGTGGGGGGGGGGGGATTAACAAAAACAAAAAAAAGCTCTGAAAATTTGCAATTACTATTTCAGAGACAAGCCTCATGATTTGGCAAATGTCTGGAGTGAAATATGAAGGTGTGTTCTGACCTGCGACAGCACAGCAGTCCCGAAATCTCTCCTCTGAATGAGCTGCGAGGGAGGCCACCCTGTAGAGACTGCTGAGAGAAAATACCTCTGGCAGTCTTGTAAGTAAAAACGGTTGCGCTCTTGCTAATGGACCTGTCAAGGAGCAGGAAGATGAGCCCGCTGCCAATAATACATGCACCAGGCTGTGTATTTTGAGTTTGATCCTTGGCCGAGTTTATAAAAAAAAAAAAAAAAATCACTGATGGGGGTTGTGGGGGGAAGCAGCAAGAGCTGATAATGCACTCGAGAGGAGCCCCTTCAATATGACTGAAGGTTCCAGCTGTGGGCACTTACTGAAAACCACTTTAATGACCTTCTCTGTAAAGACTGCAATAAAGAAAAAAACAAAAAATAAAGCAATATTAAAAAATAAAAAAAGGAAGATTACAGATTGAGACAAGCCCATTTTTTCTCTCTCAAAATAACAATAAAAATATTCAGTCCCATCCTGTGGGGGAATTTGGAATGAAGGTAAATGCTGTGTACATTTTCCCCCTGAGGTTTGACAGACATTCACTGATTTCCTTTACTCTGCACCTAAATGCAAGCCCCCTCCCTCGGCCCTTTAATTCCCCGCCCCTGAGGGGCAGCAATGCAGAGATCCAGGAGCAAAAATGAGGGAGTCACATCCGCCGTCCAGACACGGTTAATAAAAGTTCTTTAGGAATTCCTCGGCTACGATATGAGCTCTGGCATTGACTGACAGCTTCATTTCGCTGATCTCCTTGTCGATCTCCTCCATAAAATGAATGACAAAGTCGACCAGCTTGTGTTTGTACATTTGCTCCGTGTGGAAGTTTGTGATCAGGAAGCTGATGTCATATCCCTCTAGAGGTTTTCTACGCAGGATGAAGAAGTTTTCTGCCCTCATCATCATGAAACGCATGAATTTATGGCATAAAATCTTTTCAATTTCATCAGCCTGTTTCACAGCGATGCTGTTGGCAAACAGAGTTAATGGATCCCTCAATCAGAACTTTCTCCTTTTCATTTCTGCTTATGACCACCAGCTGTAAGAGCAGTTCTTTACTACTCCTTACTTCCACTTCTGGCTTGTAATGTCTCTCCACCACCTGTGAAGAGAAGTTTCTCTGTAAGGTGCCTCGGACTGTGTTGAGATATGGGCGCAGTGTGGCAGACATCTCTCTGGTAGCTCCTAATAGCGGAAGTGACAGCTCCGCGCACGCGCTGATTGCTGGTTATATATTGACTATATGGTTTGCTATGCACATCTACACATTTGCACTGTATTGCACTTTCTTGGTATTCATGTCCTGCCAATTTATATGATATGACCCTTGAGAACGTCAGCTGCACGCTGACGAAATGCGTCTGATCACATTATGTTACGTGCTACGTAATTTCCGGGCTCCGGGTGGAACGCAAGTGCCGAAACGCGGAAGCAGCGTTCCCCGAGACTTCGGCTGTTTGTTACTATCGTCTATCTGATTCTACTACACTGTAAGTGTTATTCTTTTAATAAACTGCTTTAACTTGACATACTTCACCATGGAGTCTTTCTCTGTTTGTGTGATGCATATGAGTCTAGCATCCTGATACAAAGATTCTAAGGAGGACGGTTCATCCCTGGCTGGAAGCATTCAGTGGATATCCACTTTAACCCTGTCCTACAAAGGCTCTTACTGACCGCCTATAACTTGAGGGTCTACCATCTCTGGTAAGAGGTTTGACTCACCGGGTGGTCTGTGTGTATGGTGGAGGTGTCTATATCGTAAGAAGTCCAGATCAGGATCCCTCTGATATTCCAATCTTTGGATAGTGCTTATTGGACTGCTTTGTGGCCCATTAAACATTGCTGTTGGGACTATCATTTGCACAGATATTTTGCACAGTTATTTTGCAATTTTGCACTAATTTAATACTGTATTGGTGTATCACTGTATATATTTTTTATTTCTATTTTTTATCTGATTTGTTGGAACCCACCTATTGTGGCCTAACAATTGTTCACTTTATTTGTATACAGTTTTATGGTGGCACTTAGAGATAATTTCATTATTCATGCACTGGTAATTCAATAATTTACCATCAGCAATTTCATTGCTATATATTTATGTGAATTTTAATTTATTGGAGAGCGCGGCTATTATATACCATTATATAATTTTATTCAATTTATATGATGTTACCTGAGGAAACTTTTTTACTCTATTTGCCTTTTTTTTGCACAAATTTTGAGCGCTGCTTATAATTATTTACATTGTGTTTTAGCTGGTATAACAGTTTAATGAGTGGCTGACAAATATTAGTATTTATTTTATTTTGTTTATGGTATATGACTGAGAGTGGGTCCCCCCCCCCCTTTATTTTTGCATTACATAGGGTAGTTTGCATGTAAATGCAACCTACCTAGAAAAACCCATTCTACCAGACTGACACCTGCCCAATGACAGCATTTTGATATTTGCATACCTTTTCCCAAGATCCAGCCCATTGCTTGCATAAGGGTTAAAGACTCTGGAGAGGAGATCTGAGGCAGGGTGCTGTGATGTTTTCAGGAAGGTAAAATTATAGTAGTAAGGATTTGGTTTTGAGAGTACTAAAGGATTAGAACCTCTGTTGGGTTTTTGTTGCTGTTTGTGTCCCCACTGAGTAGATTCCCTATCTCAATTTGCTCTAGGGACTAATATCACAGGGACTGAAACTGAGAAAATTTCAAAGTTTGAGTTGTCAGTAGAACAGTGGGAAATTTCCCAATGGGAACACATGTTCCAGAGACAGCTAAGTGTTCCCTTTAATTTGGACAGATCTCCTTTCATTTCTTGCTGTGTTTCAATATTGGAAATGAAAGGGAAATCTCCATAATGGAACAGATACATAAAAAAAAAAAAACAGGAGTTGTTATACTGTTCTAAATTCTACAAAGAAATAAAAACAAAGTTTTGGCTTTAGATAAACTTAATTTTTTTCCACTTAGCCATATCCCTGTAGCTAACGTTAAAAACAAAAATGTAATATTTTGCAGGTTAGATGTGGTGGCTGCATTCGTTTCCTTTTTTTTTCAGGCTAGCAACCTGTATAATAAGTACAGCAAATGCCTACAGATTTAGCCAGAAATGCACTGTCCTTATCATGCCTAGAGAGATAAAAATACTGCAAAAACAATGTTATCTCTTTTTTGTAAACTAATAATTACATCAATCCACCATTTATTGGGAGATGAACAAAGGAGGAGTGTTCATATCTAGTTTACAGCTGATAATGAGATTGGGCAGCACAGTACAGACAGGGTTAATTATGGCAAACACCATTCCCCAGCGCTTTCATAAATAAAAAGAACTAGGTTGGATATTTCAGAGCTGTAGTTATCAGAATAGAGCATCTAAAATGGTACGTAGCATTTTTTTTTTTTTAAATATATTTTAAGTTATGCTATGTGAATGAGAACATGTAATGAATATAAAGTAGGCATTATTCCAACTTGTCTACAAAAGTGGACATACATTTTAAGCATAGCCTCAACTTACTTTCCAATTCCAATTTAATCCTAATTAGTTAAACTGGCATTCTTAGCTCTAATACCAATGCTGAAGTATACCTGGTCCAAAGCAATAGTGCCAAAAAGTAGTAATTCAAAGAAAAAAGTCAATATAGACCTTCTATGGACAAAGTTGGCCAGTACAGCAGATAAGAGCTACAAAATATTTGAACAGGGTTTCTATGTCTTCCCTGTCCATGTGAGGGACTCTTCCCGACTCTCTAGTTTGCTTGTACAACTTTATTGCATTTCAGTAGGTAAATTATTTCAATTCAAATTTGACCATACAGCGTACTCATTAGTGTGGTAAAAATACAAGATTGCAAATCTCCTCAGAGGCAGGTATCGACGTTCGGTGTTTTCCATAAAGCTCTGTGGAATAGTAGTGATGCTATATAGTTATGAAGAATAAATTAAAACTGTATTGTGTTTGCAACAAGCCATGTGCTCCAAATTTTAATAATTAAATTTATACACAAATTTGAAAATGATTCCTCTAGTGATCATCAGCATATCAGGAATTTAGATCAATAATTCTTGAAAAATCAAAGCTGTCAAAGGGCTTGGGGGGTTGTGATCTGTCTTTAGAAGAGAGAAGACGTACATTGCTGTATATCTATTTCAGACTCCCTTAAACAAACAAGGTTAACAATGATAACCTTACCTTCTCATTATGAGTGAGAAGAAAAAAAAAACTCTCCGCAGCCACAAGGGTCAAAAATAAGAAACCATTTCCTTTTTTTTAAATATTCTGATCCCCGCGCTATGTAGTGTGTGGAGTGCATTTACGAGACTGCTGCTGGGATGTAAGGTGTATATTCCTCTCAGGTATTTTCATGTGTTTACCCAGCGCTGTCTAACCATGATGTGCTTAAAGCGGAGTTCCACCCTGAAAATCTTTTTTTCACTGTCCGCTTGCTCAAAATTACCTGTAAAACAATTGGATAATTATTTTTTTTTATTCACTTACCTTGTTTTTAAAGAAAATATACTTACCTTACTTCCTCCCTCTGTGGACACGACCACGGCCGTCACTTCCTGCTTGCATTGACTCCTGGGAGCTGAACGTCATCGCTCCCAGGAGTCAATGCGCCTGCACTGGCCCCGCTCATCAGTTTCCAGCGCAGGCGCGTCATTCCCTGCTAAACAGCTTCTGGGCATGCCCAGAAGCTGTGCAGGGATGACGCGCCTGCACCGGAACTGATGAGCGGGGCCGGTGCCGGGCATTCTGGGACCGAAGAGGACGCGCTGGCTTCAGCTGCCCACACCTGAGATGGCAGCGCTGGACAAGAAATTTGTATTTCTTCTAAAAGGTAAGTGAACCTGCGGACAGTTCAGAGGCTATCATTGCTGAAATGCACTAGCCCTGACTGTCCCGGGGGTATTTTTATCAAATTTTTTTTTCAGGCCGGAACTCTGCTTTAAAATGTATCTCTATTCATTATTTGTGCAGAAACATCATATTTAAATCACAACACATAATACATTTAAAAAATTAAAGTGCAATCAGTGCAAAAAATGTGCATGAACAATAAGTCCTTTAACTACTTAAGGACTGGAAGGTTTTACTTCCTTACAGCTTCCAGTAAATCTTTATTGAATATCAAATATATGTTATTTGAGCATTAACCACTTAAGAATGAAGAGAGATAACACTGCTCAGGCTACTTAAAGTTCAAGGTGGGTGCTGAACCTCGGCTCGCCACCAGTAGAAGCATGAAAGAAGAAAATGGTCGCACACCACCACGGAATCCAATAAAGAGAAGCTCTTTATTCACGTAAGTGGAACAAGGTACAGCAGGGTAGGACAGTAGACCCGTTTCACATGACTGCTAGTGAACAAGCACGTAGCAGTCGTGTGAAACGCGTCTACTGTCCTACCCTGCTGTACCATGTACCAATCATGTGCATAAAGAACTTTTTTTCATTGGATTCTGTGGTGGTGTGCGACCATTTTCTTCAATTAACTACCTAAGGACCGGAAGGTTTTACCCCCTTGATGACCAGGCCATTTTTAGCGATACGGCACTGCGTCATTTTAATAGACAGATGCGTGTTCCTTCGATGCTGTATCCTAAAAAAAATGATGTATTTTTTCTTCCCACAAATAGAGCTTTCTTTTGGTGGTATTTGATTACTTGTGCGATTTTTGTTTTTTGCACTATAAACAAAAAAAGAGCGACAATTCTGAAAAAAAAACAATATTTTTTAACTTTTTAACTTTCTGCTATATAACATTACCCCCCCCCCCCCCCATAAAAAAATTATCATCATTTTAGGCCAATTTGTATTTGCCTACATATTTTTGGTAAAAAAAAAATCCCAATAGGCATATTTTGATTGGTTTGCGCAAAAGTTGATTGGTTTGCGCAAAAGTTAAAATAGTTATTTTACTAGTAATGGTGGCAATCTGCGATTTTTAGAGAGACTGCGAAATTGTGGCAGACAGATCGGATCCCTAACTGACATTTTTGATACTTTTGGTGAGACCAGTGACATTACTACAGTAATCAGTGCTAAAATTATGCCCCCCCCCCCCATGCTCACTCCCGAGGAGCGACGTATGCATACGGCGATTCATGCGGCCGAGCCAGCCTGCCGCAGTATATCTGTGGCGGGCAGTCAGCAAGTGGTTAAAGTGTTGGTTATCTTATTCTTCCAGTGCCAGTATGTTCCAACAAGTGCCGTTATGCTCACCGACTAGTGACTAGTGACGGGTTAAACGCCTGTGTTTAAATAATAATTCTCTAGTGGCAAAAAATGTTTTTTTCTTCCTTTTGTGACTCCGGCAGGTAGGTCAAACAACCTCTTAGGAGTGTAGAGAGATAGAATCAGGAGAAATCCATAGTGTAATTCCATTTTTATTGTTAAAAAAAAACATATAAAAGCCAATTGCACACTTACAAAACTCTCCTCTTGCATGTGAGCATGTAATGAGGCCATCCTGGAATTCAAAAGTCGTGGTTTGCATTCCAAAGAGCAGACATGACATAACTAAAAGTATCCACCTGCTTAATGCATTTCGCTCTACCCAGGAAGCGTCCTCACTTTTTATTCACACAACCTTCAAAGTGAACAAAATCTGCACATATAGGTACCTATGACATCATAGAAAGTGGCCATTTTGTTTTCTGCCCCTTGTTTGTGGGAGGGCAGACCTTAGTGCTGCACGTCATTTCCCCTTCTCACTTTCTCACTACTGAGCACCAAGAAATTACACATCCCAGCATGTATTAGGATGCTAGTTTTCTGGTAAGGTGGGACTTGGACTTGTCTTTGGATGATACCTGTGTGAGTAATTTGTCCTCTGTCACCACCCACAACACCCACCGCTGTTGTTACATTACAAGTATTACAAGCAGCTTACATTATATTACCAGTAGCACTTGCAATGACTGCACACTGGCTCTGTATCTCCCTCAATAATGACTAGGGATGATCGAATGGTTCGGGTCGACCATCGGTTCGACTCGAACATTGACTGTTCGAAATTCGGCCAAATTCCGAACTTTTTGCGGTAAAAGTTCGGAATTCGGCACCAGAACCGCCCAAAATGCAATGGGACAGGAACTGGGCTTTAAAAGCCCATGATTGGATCAGAAACGTGAGTAAAAGCCAATTGAGGGGGCAGGACGATGCTAGGAATGTGATTGGAGTGACTAGGGGGTGCAGAGGCCAATCAGTAGTGAATACGCCCCCCAGTATATAACATAGCCCCGCCAAATCTATAGCACTGTAATACAGGGGCTGTGGAAGAGAGTGGGAGCAGTTCTGTTACTCCTGCTGCAAAAGTGTAATTTAGCAATTATTAGTGTGAGGAAAGGGATATGCAGTGTAGTTAGGGTACTATATACCACTATAGTTAGATTCAATAATCTAGTTCTGTAGGGAAAGTGTTAAGTGTCAGGGTGACCGCCAGAGAAAAAAGATAATTTTTCTTAGAATTTTTAGTAGAGCAGGGATGGGGCTCCGCTCCTTTCACACCTGGGCGTTTTTGTTTCAGGCGTTTATTGGGCTTTTTTGTGGACATCTTTGGAGGCAGGCATGACATCTGAACTTCTGTGTAGGGCTATATATACACACACACACATATATGTATATATACACATACAAACATATAGGTGAGAAAGGAGCGGAACCCCATCCCTGCGCTAATGAAATGATTTGCAGGGATGGGGTTCCGCTCCTTTCACATGTATATGTGTGTATGTGTGTATATACCCCTATACAGAAGTTCAGATGTCATGCCTGCCTCCAAAGACGCCCAAAAAATGCCCAATAAACGCCTGAAACAAAAACGCCCATGTGTGAAAGGAGCGGAACCCCATCCCTGTGCTAATAAAAATTCTAAGAAATATTATCTTTTTTTTCTGGTTCTGGACATGCTACACAGCTGAAACTTCACAGGTACACTTTATAGACCCCCAGACACTAAATCCAAAGAAATCTCTTTTTTTTTTTTTCAATAATTTTTTCAATAATTGTCTCTCTATCAAAAACAAAAGTTTTTAAGAACTTTTTTTTCTGTGTGATCAATAGTCCCTGGGGCATGACCCAGAACTCTAGGCACTTTTTAGGGGCATTTATTGGGTGTTAGGGCTTCAAAATGGTGTTTTTTGATTCCATATATATATGTATATATATATATATATATATATATATATATATATATATATACACACATATATTTATATATATATATATACTCCTATACAGAAGTTCAGATGTCATGCATGCCTCCAAAGACGCCCAAAAAATGCCCAATAAACGCCTGAAACAAAAACGCCCAGGTGTGAAAGGAGCGTAGCCCCATCCCTGCGCTATTGAAATTCTAAGAAAAATTATCTTTTTATTCTGGTTCCGGACATGCTACAGAGCTGAAACTTCACAGGTACACTTTTTAGACCCCCCCCCCCCCCAGACACTAAATACAAAGAAATCTCTTTTTTTTTTTCAATAATTTTTTCAATAATTGGCTCTCTATCAAAAATGACAATTTTTAAGAACTTTTTTTGTGTGATTAATAGTCCCTGGGGCACGACCCAGAACCCTAGGCACTTTTTAGGGGCATTTATTGGGTTTTAGGGCTTCAAAGTGGTGTTTTTTGATTACCGAAGTTCGGGTCCCATTGATTTCAATGGGGTTCTTGAATCCGGACCCGAACTTTCGGGAAGTTCGGTTGTTCTGGCCGAACCAAACTTTTCAAAAGTTCAATCATCCCTAATAATGACATGCTGGTGTCGAAAAAGCTAGATGAACGGGTGGGGTAGGTGGAGCTGGTGAACATTCAGCGTAAAGGGAGTAGGATGGAAAAAAATTAAATCACCATCACTCAGTGGGGTTGATTTACTAAAATCTGGCGCAGCTGTGTATAGAAACCAATCATCTTCCAGGCTTTAGGCCCCTTTCACACATGCTGTCCGTTTGTCCATTTTTCATCCATCCGTTGACAGATGAAAAACGGACATCAATGTATCTCTATGTAGAAACGGATGACAACGGATCCGTCAATGTCCGTTTTTTTGAACGGATGAATGCCCTATTTTTCATCCGTCAAAAAAACGGATCAGACGAAAAACGGATGACAACGGATGAAAAACGGATGACAACGGATGAAAATGGATGACAACGGATGAAAAACGGAGGAAAAAAGGATGACAACAGATGAAAAACAGATGACAACTGACAAAAAACGGATGAAAAATGGATGAAAAACGGATGGAAAACTGAGACATTTTGACGTGACTGAACTGATGAACTGAACGGACCGTATGTGTGAAAGGGGCCTTAGGCCCCTTTCACACAGGCGGACCGTTTAGATCCGCCTGTCAGTTTTTTTGGCTGATCTGAACGGTCCCTCCATGCATCCCTATGGGGCATCAGATGTCAGCGGAGACATGGATGGATGGAAACCCTATTTTCCATCCGTCCAGCAGATGGGATCGGATGGGATCGGATGAGAACAGACTGACGGTCCGTTCCCATCCGATTCCCCCATAGAGATGTATGGGGCTCTGACAGCTGTGTCTCCGCACACAGCACGGAGAACAGCTGTCATTCTCCTGCTCAGCGGGGGATCAGCGGTTCGATCCGAAGCTGAGATAAACGGAGTCCGCCGATGGAGTGGAGTGTGTGAAAGAGCCCTTAATGTCAAAGTTTAATTGAACAAGCTGAAGTTAGAAGCTGATTGGCTACAATGCACAGCTGCACCAGATATTGCACTTCCCACTGTTCCTTTACAATTTGACAAGATAATATCTGCCAAAGAGCCTCTGGAGGTACACAGAGGCATTAAGGGGGACCGGTCACCCTGATGGTGAGAGGAGAGCATCTAATGTCCAGTCTCCTGCACAGGAAATCCAAATATAAATTTCTTCTGAGCAGTGACGTTCATCACTGATCTGGTGGATGCTTCTATAAGATAAATGGACTAAGCATTTTGTTCTGTGCCTTACACATTTGGGAGGATAGACTTTGCCTGAAATGGGGCTTTAAGCCTTAACACAAACCAACACGTAGCTTCAGTTAGAAATGTTTGCTGACATTTTTTACAGCATATTTTCTTTGTGCGCAAGTAGCAAGATGAATGTTGCAGCACTCAAAATAAAAAACATCAGGGGTACAGTATATCAATGCCTGAATAGAAAAACATCTGCTCAGCAGGTATTCTGTTCTTCCAGTGTGCAATTAAAAGTATTATTTTAAATTTGGAAAATGTTCCATAATAGTTTTTATTAGGGTCCTTTATATGAATCATACTGAGGTTTTCTAAACCCACCCTTTGTCAATTCCATATATATATATATATATATATATATATATATATATATATATATATATGCAAGCTAGCTCCTATCCTGACATAAATTTTACATTCTGTTTTTTGCCCGTTCTTCATAATACAGCCTTCTATTAATAACTGTGATACATGTGAACTAAGGAAGGATTAAATTAGGTCTCAGTTAACAGTGGCTCTCCATTTTCTGTTCTACTATAAAACTTGTTAAGTGTGAAGCCAAGTTCAAAGGCAATGCTATTTGCAACACTTGTGAGTGCAGGTTGATACATTGTGTGCATAAATGAATTCAAACAAAAGAAGTATTTTCATTTTCCAACCAAGTGAAGCTGTTCAAAAGACTTTTCTTTAAAGAGGTTGTAAACTCATACACACTTTTTTTTTTTTGTTCGACCTGAAAGAGAAACACATAATGAGCTAGTATGCATTGCATACTAGCTCATTATGCAATACTTACCTTAGAACGAGCCCCCGCCGTGCAGTCCGCTTACCTGTATGACGGGCGACATGTCCAGTTGCCCGCCTTCTGGGATCGCGGCATCCGGCCATCTCATTGGCCGGAGCCGCGGTGACGTCACTCCTGCGCATGTGCGTGGGAGCCGATGGTCACATCACTGGGCTCTGAAGGAACGGCACCAGCGGCCGTTCCTTCAGAGCGCATGCACCAGTGATGTCACTGGCTGCATGAAAGGTAAATATCTCCTAAACGGTGCATGATTAGGAGATATTTACAGTACCTATAGGTAAGCCTTATCATAGGCTTACCTATAGGTAAAAGTATCAGAGGAGGGTTTACATCAGATTACATTTCTATCTGTTTTATACACTGTATACATTCGTTTTGCTGTATCAATGAAGAAAACCTTGAAAATCAGCACAAACCTAGGTCTTAATATGTGAGTAGTACTGAAAATTACATATCTCATTTACCTATATTAAAAGAACTCAAGTATATCTTGCATTAAAGTGTTTGTAAAGGCTAAATGTTTTTTTTTTTTTTTTTATCTTAATGCATGTGCAGCAGCCCCCCTCAGCCCCCCTAATACTTACCTGAAGTCCATCTAGATTCAGCAATGTTGCATGAGAAACTGGGCTGTCTGGGACTCCCCTCCTCATTGGCTGAGACAGCAGCACGGCACCATTGGCTCCCGCTGCTGTCAATCAAAATCAGTGAGCCAATGAGGAGAGAGAGAGGGGGTGAGACAAGGGAGGGAGCTGTGACTTGGCTCGAATGCCCCATAGCAAGCATTGCTTACTTTTGGGGTACTCAACAAGAGGGAGGGACCAGGAGCACCGAACAGGGACCCGAGAAGAGGAGGATATGGGCTGCTCTGTGCAAATCCACTGCACAGAGCAGGTAAGTATAACATGTTTGTTATTTTTAACGAAAAAAAATAATTAAACTTTAGTATCACTTTAATGGTACATAGTAAAATTATACTAAATAATTACACAGCATAGGATAATATATTTTTCCAAGAGGAGAAAAAAAATTGCATCACAATCTTAGATTTAAGGGGTATGTACACCCTTTAGGCTCCGTTCACATGTAGTACAAGAGCTTCTTTGGAGCGTATTGCGTCCCGCGATTTTGTTTGCGCGATGTTGCCGCGATTCGGCAGGCAGAAATCGCGGCAACATCGCTCGGCGTTTGGGGGGATATTGCAAATCAACGGGCAACGCAAGGCGTCCCACGATTTGCAATAATCTCCGGATCGCGGGCAGAACCGCGGCGGTTCTGCCCGCGATCCAAACGCTGACATGTGAATGCAGCCTAAAAGTGATTGTAAAGTCTTGTAAAAAAATAAAAATAAATAACAAGCATGTTATACTTATCTCCTCTGTGTAGTTGGTTTTGCACAGAGCAGCCCAGATCCTTCTCTTCTCGGGTCCCTCGCTCCTGCTCCTGGCCCCTTCCTTCTATCGGGTGCCCCCACAGCAAGCAGCTTGCTAGGGGGGGCACCCAAACTGAGCTTCAGCTCCATGTGTCCATTCAGACTCGCAGCTGCCATTCGGGCCCGGCCCCTCTCTCTCCTGATTGGCTCACTCACTTTAATTGACAGTTGGTCTGTTTGAGAGCTTGGTGTAAACCTTATACTTTGATATAATTTCACAGATTACAGATTTTATATGGTTGGACAGCAAAATAGATTTGGATGGTTTTACTAAATGATTAATGAAGATTACATTAGGGTAATATTTATTTCCATCATCAGCAGATGTTAAGGGAATTTGATTGGCCTAGCAGTTTTCATAGGTGCAATATAATTTTGAATAAAACATGAAAGAAACCTGTTAACCCAAACAACTATGTAGTTTCTTCTCAATTCCACAATGGTAATGCAGCAAATTAGTATTAAAAAGACCAGTTTATTTATATCTTAGAAACTACTGAAACTTTCACATATTTATAAATGAATATTGTTAGAACAAGCATTACTGCATGAACTCGTTTTTTTAAATGTATGTTAAAAGCTAAGTTTCCACTTTTGTGACCCCAAAGTGCGGCTTTAATGCAACTTTGAGTGCAGCTTTGATCCAACTTTACACTCTTTGAATCAAAGTTGCATCAAAAGTCGCATCAAATTAGTGCAGGCGCCTTTTTAACGTTGCTTATTTTCAAAGTTGCATAGATTTAAATCAATGGGCTGTGACTTATCATGCGACTTTATGGGCCCAAAGTCGCATGATAAGTCGCACTAGTGGAAATCTAGCCTTATTGCCTTTTAATAACTAACAGAAAATCAGGTATTGCATTTGGAATATCCTATCCCTGTTTTTCTTATCTATCTTTTCCTGGCTGTCTGTGATCAATTGGAAGCATGTTGAATCGAAAAAGCATACTGAGTGCATCCTTCCTTGAGAGCCCTTGTATGTACAGATAGCATTAAATTCAAAGTGATGTTTGCACAACAATTTAAAAGCAGAGTTTAGGGGTTTTTTTAGCACAGAAAATTGACATTGGCCTTGAAAATGAAAATGAACAAATTTTATCACCGATAGAGGTAAAAAGCAAGACTGCCAGACGGTGCACTGTACACTAGGTATTCACTGAAACATTGCAATATTTATTTTGTTCACTGAAACATTGAATTTTTTTCAAAAGTATATTTGCATTATAATATGTTTGCATCTGTCCTTTATACTAACCACTTGCAGCTAAGTGGGTGGGAGGCTGTTTTAAAATGGCCTCTCCTCCTGGGTGCCCTGACGAGCCCTCTAGGTTCAGAATGGGAAGGCTATCACAATTTAAGCAGAAAAATCACTTGACATGTGTAAACGCATGTAAATGTGTCTAAACGAATGTTAACTCTATAGGTGTTTGCAAGCATCAAATGCTTTTTCTGACAAAATGTTGCTTGTATGTGATCTATCCGTACATGAATCCCTTCACCTGCTGATCCTTCTCTATATAATATGATTGCTGTAAACCCACACGTGCCAATAAACAAATAAAAATAAGTGCAATATGGATTATTGAGCTGCTGCTGTTACAAAAACCAATGGTTCAAACTATGAGTAAAAAACCCTTTGTGCGATAAACAACACTAACGCTTCAAAAATGGGCAACTCATATCAGAACATAGATTAAACATATACTGGTAGTGACAAAAAATTTGTCAAAACTATAAACATATAAAATTAAATATATTGACATAAAATACAAGCGCAAAAAAAAAAAAAAAAGAAGAGAAGAGAAATAGAGTGACCTCTATAGATCCAGCGCACTCAGAATTTGAAAAAAAAAGTCCAGTGAAAAACAGTCCAAATGATGGTATATATCAATCCTTCAGAGATTCCCACCAGGAGCAGTGCAAACTTCCTGCCACTGAAGTCAAATGGGTTGTGAGCAGTGTTGGGGTAGTTACTCAAAAAATGTAACTAGTTACTAGTTACTTCTGTAAATTGTAACGAGATTACTTTACTAGTTACTGCATTTGAAAAGTAACTTCCCTACCTATTACTTTACTTTCCTCTTTCTTAATTGACCGTGTAGAAGAAGATACATGACACTCTTTCTGCATAGAGTTTATTGTATAAACACAGGCTTTGGGAAACATGAGAACAAAACCTGAAAAAACAGAATAAAACATAAAGTGCAACAAAAAGTCATAAACTTCATCCCTCTCTATTCTTCAAAATAACGATTGTATCGCACGGCTTGGGTAACGCAGGAAAGCGCGTTCCAATAGCCTAGTAAAGTAGTCTAGTTACCTTCTATAGCCTAGTAAAGTAGTGTAGTTACCTTCTATAGCCAAGTAAAGTAGTGTAGTTACCAATATTAGTATTGTAACTAGTTACTTTACTTAGTTACCAAAAAAAGTAATGTAGTTACTGTAATCAGTTACTTTGTAACTAGTTACCCCCAACACTGGTCATGAGCATATATCCTAGTAAAAAAAAGAAGATGTTAATAGAAATTCCCACTCACCAGATGGTGTTGATCCTTCTTACCATATGACAATGGGATCAAATAAAACTTTTGATGGTTTCCGTAAACAGGATGCCGGCTTCAGGGTGTCCTCCAAATCACCTTCCTGAATCTGTGGTCATGCTACTGTAGGTCCCCAGTTGTCTCTGTTCTGGACTGTATTGTGGGAAGATCCTTCCTTGTGTGCCCACGTCACTGCCTGGTTATGTAGACACTTTTCATTGGCTGTCCATCAACAGGGTCCTCTCCTCTCTGATCCTCACACATATGCTCTCACCTCTCGGTGTATAACCTGTTAATATAATGTGAACTAGGGGACCATTACCAAGCTCCATGTTCCAACCCCCTCAATACCATCACATTTCTTTATTTCCAAACAATTGTTTGCAAAAATAAAATACTGCCAAAATAAAGTCAATGGGGTTGATTTACTAAAGGCAAATAGTCTTTGCACTGGAAGTGCACTTGCAGTGCACAGACTGTTTGCCTTTAGTAAATCAACTCCACTGTATCAAAGCCCTCAAAACTGAAAAATGGCCTGGACAGGAATGGAGTTTAACATGCTGGTCCTTAAAGTGGATCTTCACTCCATCTGAGAACCACAAACCAAAAACTATTTGCAATTCATTTTTAATATTCAAAGCAAATTCCCCCATTTATCCATATCTCTATGCTTTTTTTTGTTGAGAAATCACTTTGAAAAACAACCCATTAACATTTCTGGCCGTGGCTATCTTGAGTAAGGGCAGATGATTCATGTAGCACTTACTGTCAGGAATCCATCTGCCTTTAGCTCAAGTATGCATGCAGGAGAGTGTGCTTAGCTGAGAAAACATGAAGACTCCTGGGATGCATGACATCACTTGCCTGGGTAAGATACCAGAAAGTAACTGAAGAAATCAGGCCGATCGGCCTGAGGAAGGAGCGCATGCTCCGACAACGCGTCACCGGCGCCAGTACGTATCCCGGAAGTGACGTCAGAGCGGCCAGCGCTGTGTCCCCAGTAGACGGGAAGTATCAATCCTCCACTCGTTACAGCCCGATGCTTTGAGACCGCTTGTGCCATCCTGAATTTGGACACTGGGATTACCATTTCCTTTACTACTGATATGCTGTTTTTATATCATCGTTTGTGAGTACCTTTCTATTTGGTCTATTAAACGTTTATCCAGATATACTGCACTTAGTGTGGCGCCTGTGTTTACAACAACTGACTGTCCTTCTCTCTGAGCGGGGAGCAATCGCGTGTGCCCGGCGGCAATCGGAGCCACTGGAACCGTGCATCGGAGTCCTCGCAGCCAAGTGGGGGTGGGAGCGTGCTGCCGAATGCGCGCGCTCGTATCTTAGCTGCAGGCACGTGACCGACGTACAGCTACGGCAGTTCGCGCAGGAGGGGATGCCTGCTGCAGTAAATCTGTGCCGGGTGGTCCAGAAGAGGCTAAACAGCTACATTTAACAAGATCACAATAATGAACAGAACAAAGCACAATTACACAATAAATAATGACCAAATAGTCAGCTGACAGTTGTGGTTCGTCTCATTTTTTTAAGTTTGACACTAAATCAGCATAATCCATGGTAATATCCTTTAAATATTGCAAGAATATTTTTTCCAGGCACCCACCGAAGAGTTAGAGAAGAGAAAACATACAGTAAAACATTGCTGGTTCATATAATAATATATTTTTCTTCAGGCTAAAATTATCCATATAATAAAAGGTACACTGTATTTTACATCTACATAGAGGCCCTTATAAATGCTTAAAAAAAGTTTTTTTCCTTTCTCTACCTTCTCTTAAAATGGAAATGCTGTAACACCTGCTACACTTCACTGAATAACATCATTAGAGTGATTTTCTTATTTGCCTGCAGAATATTCACTCATTTATTGAAGGTGGTTCAAAGTCCTACAAAATGCAGTTTCTCATGGTACATTAGGTCTCAGTTTGCGTTTTGGCATAGGGCTTTCATCTCCAAAAAGAAATGAGAAGAAAGTGTGAACAAGCATATCTCTGTCTCTAAGGCTACATTCACACCTGAGCGTAGCGTTTTCGCGCGTTTTTACCGCAATTTTTACCGCGATTTTACCGCGATTTTTACCGCAATTTACAGGCGTTTTTACAGGCGTTTTTTGTGCAGGCGTTTTTAGATTGAATAGAAACCAATGGAAAACGCCTGTAATCTGCCCAAAAAGAAGCTCATGTACTTTTTTGAGCGTTGGGTGTTTTGCTCACAGCGTCAAAACGCTCAGATCTGAACAGGGGCCATTGAAATGAATAGGATTTGTCTTGTTGGGCGTTTTGAGAGCTGATCCTAGAGCAGAAAAACTCCCCAAAAACGCCCCAAAACGCCTAGATGTGAACGGAGCCTAACCTATCCCTGATGTTTAACTTGACCCGAAGGCCTGCTGCTCCTAAGCTGATGTTTTTGGAGATTTTGGCTTTTTTTTTTCCTTAGCTCCTGAACACACCACAATCCATGCACACATACCAGATGATTTACTAAAGGTCACTGTGCACTATCCAATCATGTGCAAGCAAAAAATGCATTTTTTTTCCTTGCACGTGATTGTGTACTCTTTGCAAAGTGAAGCTTTATCTCATTTCCTAAGCTCTGAAGCAACTGCCCTTTGCAAAGTAACTTGAAGTGTGTATGAGCGCTGCTCCTGTGACAAATGTGTGTTTCCTGATACTATACTGCTGCTGATATGAGGCTGAATAGTCCCTTTGATAAACAGTATGAGTATAAGCGCTGCTCTAGATAACAAAAAAAGTGCTATGTGCAAATTTAGCAAAATTAGCAGTGCATAATATTCAACAAAGGTGCATAATGAGCAATGCAAAATAAATATAAATGTCCTCTAGTCATCAACCAATAAATAGTCCTTTTTAAATAAAATGCTAATACCATAAATCAGGTTGATCAACAAATAAGTCCTTTAATAAAGTGCCCATGCTTAGTGTTGAGCGAACACGGACTGTATTATTCGTGTTCGTACCGAATAATTGGATTTTTTTTACCCGAACACGGACACGGACACTTTACTGTATGTTCGGGTAAAAATCCGTGTTCGGTCGTTTTATTTCCGGGTTTTGCATGCTTTGGCGCTCTTTTCATGGCGGGCTTTCAACAGCCAATCAACAATCGTTTAACTGGTGTGCCTTAAGCCATCCCAGCCATGCCTGCAAATGTCTTAGTAGCTGTGATTGGCCGTCTGAAGCATGTGACCAAGTCTTTATAAGTTCGAGGCAGCCGCCGCAGCAGCGTCATTCTGCTGCTTAGCTAAGGGACAGAGCACACATCAATGTGCTGGCTGCTGATTAGGGAAAGATAGGCAGGAAAAAACCATTTGTGTCCGGATAGAATTGAGGGACAGGTCGGAGTGTTTAGGCAGGGCGAGTTGTAGGCATTTTAGGGATAGAGTCTGCTGAATTATAGGGTCAGTGTCTTCTACAAACTACAATCGATATTGCTGTGTGGGGGGTGGGGTGAATCTGCACTCAATCCTGATCTACGATCTCTTCTCAATCCTGTTAGGGACAGAGTCTGCTGAATTTTAGGGAAACTGTGTTCTACAAACTACAATCGATATTGCTGTGTGGTGTGGGATTGGAGATAGGCAGGTGTCAGTGATCCACATCCATTTTTCTGTGTGTGAGCTGCAGTGAACACAATCTTTTTGGGCTGCAGTGAACACAATCTTTTTGGGCTGCAGTGAACACAATCTTTTTGGGCTGCAGTGAACACAATCTTTTTGGGCTGCAGTGAACACAATCTTTTTGGGGTGCAGTGAACAAAATCTTTTTGGGGTGCAGTGAACACAATCCTTTTTGGTGTGCAGTGAACACAATCTTTGTGGGGTGCAGTGAACAAAATCCTTTGTGGGGTGCAGTGAACACAATCTTTTTGGGGTGCAGTGAACAAAATCCTTTTTGGGGTGCAGTGAACACAATCTTTTTGGGGTGCAGTGAACAAAATCCTTTGTGGGGTGCAGTGAACACAATCTTTTTGGGGTGCAGTGAACACAATCTTTTTGGGGTGGAGTGAACAACATCCTTTTTGGGGTGCAGTGAACAAAATCCTTTTTGGGGTGCAGTGAACAAAATCATTTTTGGGGTGCAGTAAACACAATCTTTTTGGGGTGCAGTGAACACAATCTTTTTGGGGTGCAGTGAACACAATCTTTTTGGGGTGGAGTGAACAACATCCTTTTTGGGGTGCAGTGAACAACATCCTTTTTGGGGTGCAGTGAACACAATCTTTTTGGGGTGCAGTGAACACAATCTTTGTGGGGTACAGTGAACAGAATCTTTGTGGGGTGCAGTGAACACAATCTTTGGGGGGTACAGTGAACACAATCTTTTTGGGGTGCAGTGAACACAATCTTTGTGGGGTGCAGTGAACACAATCTTTTTGGGGTGGAGTGAACAAAATCATTTTTGGGGTGCAGTGAACAACATCCTTTTTGGGGTGCAGTGATCAAAATCCTTTTTGGGGTGCAGTGAACACAATCTTTTTGGGGTGCAGTGAACAAAATCCTTTGTGGGGTGCAGTGAACAGAATCTTTGTGGGGTGCAGTGAACACAATCTTTGGGGGGGTACAGTGAACACAATCTTTTTGGGGTGCAGTGAACACAATCTTTGTGGGGTACAGTGAACAGAATCTTTGTGGGGTGCAGTGAACACAATCTTTGGGGGGTACAGTGAACACAATCTTTTTGGGGTGCAGTGAACACAATCTTTGGGGGGTACAGTGAACACAATCTTTTTGGGGTGCAGTGAACACAATCTTTGTGGGGTGCAGTGAACAAAATCCTTTGTGGGGTGCAGTGAACACAATCTTTTTGGGGTGCAGTGAACAAAATCCTTTTTGGGGTGCAGTGAACAACATCCTTTTTGGGGTGCAGTGAACACAATCTTTTTGGGGTGCAGTGAACAAAATCCTTTGTGGGGTGCAGTGAACACAATCTTTTTGGGGTGCAGTGAACACAATCTTTTTGGGGTGGAGTGAACAACATCCTTTTTGGGGTGCAGTGAACAAAATCCTTTTTGGGGTGCAGTGAACAAAATCATTTTTGGGGTGCAGTGAACACAATCTTTTTGGGGTGCAGGGAACACAATCTTTGTGGGGTGCAGTGAACACAATCTTTTTGGGGTGGAGTGAACAACATCCTTTTTGGGGTGCAGTGAACAACATCCTTTTTGGGGTGCAGTGAACACAATCTTTTTGGGGTGCAGTGAACACAATCTTTGTGGGGTACAGTGAACACAATCTTTGTGGGGCGCAGTGAACACAATCTTTGGGGGGTACAGTGAACACAATCTTTTTGGGGTGCAGTGAACACAATCTTTGTGGGGTGCAGTGAACACAATCTTTTTGGGGTGCAGTGAACAAAATCATTTTTGGGGTGCAGTGAACAACATCCTTTTTGGGGTGCAGTGATCAAAATCCTTTTTGGGGTGCAGTGAACACAATCTTTTTGGGGTGCAGTGAACAAAATCCTTTGTGGGGTGCAGTGAACAGAATCTTTGTGGGGTGCAGTGAACACAATCTTTGGGGGGGTACAGTGAACACAATCTTTTTGGGGTGCAGTGAACACAATCTTTGTGGGGTACAGTGAACAGAATCTTTGTGGGGTGCAGTGAACACAATCTTTGGGGGGTACAGTGAACACAATCTTTTTGGGGTGCAGTGAACACAATCTTTGGGGGGTACAGTGAACACAATCTTTTTGGGGTGCAGTGAACACAATCTTTGTGGGGTGCAGTGAACACAATCTTTGGGGGGGTACAGTGAACACAATCTTTTTGGGGTGCAGTGAACAACATCCTTTTAGGGTGCAGTGAACACAATCTTTGTGGGGTGCAGTGAACAACATCCTTTTAGGGTGCAGTGAACACAATCTTTGTGGGGTACAGTGAACAGAATCTTTGTGGGGTGCAGTGAACACAATCTTTGGGGGGTACAGTGAACACAATCTTTGTGAGGTGCAGTGAACACAATCTTTGTGGGGTGCAGTGAACACAATCATTGTGGGGTGCAGTGAACTCAATCTTTGTGGGGTACAGTGAACACAATCTCATACTTCTGAAGATTTGAGGGTGCTGCCTGTTCCATACTCCCCCTACTCCTAGCCTTTTAGGGGTACAAACAATAGTAATTGGGGCCTAGTGTGGTTGTGTACGTGTGATATACATACACTTTTTTTGGATCATATTTTCTATTCCGCTATTTAATCAAAAACCTTTGGGGATCAGTTAAATTGGGGGATAGTCTGTGTTGGTACGTGTGAGAGAGATCCACCTTTCCAAGTTGTTGGGGTTCATCTCATACTTCTGAAGGTTTGAGGGTGCTGCCTGTTCCATACCCCCCCTACTCCTCATCTAGCCTTTTAGGGGTACAAACAATAGTAATTGGGGCCTAGTGTGGTTGTGTACGTGTGATATACATACACTTTTTTTGGATCATATTTTCTATTCCGCTATTTAATCAAAAACCTTTGGGGATCAGTTAAATTGGGGGATAGTCTGTGTTGGTACGTGTGAGAGAGATCCACCTTTCCAAGTTGTTGGGGTTCATCTCATACTTCTGAAGGTTTGAGGGTGCTGCCTGTTCCATACCCCCCCTACTCCTCATCTAGCCTTTTAGGGGTACAAACAATAGTAATTGGGGCCTAGTGTGGTTGTGTACGTGTGATATACATACACTTTTTTTGGATCATATTTTCTATTCCGCTATTTAATCAAAAACCTTTGGGGATCAGTTAAATTGGGGGATAGTCTGTGTTGGTACGTGTGAGAGAGATCCACCTTTCCAAGTTGTTGGGGTTCATCTCATACTTCTGAAGGTTTGAGGGTGCTGCCTGTTCCATACCCCCCCTACTCCTCATCTAGCCTTTTAGGGGTACAAACAATAGTAATTGGGGCCTAGTGTGGTTGTGTACGTGTGATATACATACACTTTTTTTGGATCATATTTTCTATTCCGCTATTTAATCAAAAACCTTTGGGGATCAGTTAAATTGGGGGATAGTCTGTGTTGGTACGTGTGAGAGAGATCCACCTTTCCAAGTTTTTGGGGTTCATCTCATACTTCTGAAGATTTGAGGGTGCTGCCTGTTCCATACCCCCCCTACTCCTCATCTAGCCTTTTAGGGGTACAAACAATAGTAATTGGGGCCTAGTGTGGTTGTGTACGTGTGATATACATACACTTTTTTTGGATCATATTTTCTATTCCGCTATTTAATCAAAAACCTTTGGGGATCAGTTAAATTGGGGGATAGTCTGTGTTGGTACGTGTGAGAGAGATCCACCTTTCCAAGTTGTTGGGGTTCATCTCATACTTCTGAAGGTTTGAGGGTGCTGCCTGTTCCATACTCCCCCTACTCCTAGCCTTTTAGGGGTACAAACAATAGTAATTGGGGCCTAGTGTGGTTGTGTACGTGTGATATACATACACTTTTTTTGGATCATATTTTCTATTCCGCTATTTAATCAAAAACCTTTGGGGATCAGTTAAATTGGGGGATAGTCTGTGTTGGTACGTGTGAGAGAGATCCACCTTTCCAAGTTGTTGGGGTTCATCTCATACTTCTGAAGGTTTGAGGGTGCTGCCTGTTCCATACCCCCCCTACTCCTCATCTAGCCTTTTAGGGGTACAAACAATAGTAATTGGGGCCTAGTGTGGTTGTGTACGTGTGATATACATACACTTTTTTTGGATCATATTTTCTATTCCGCTATTTAATCAAAAACCTTTGGGGATCAGTTAAATTGGGGGATAGTCTGTGTTGGTACGTGTGAGAGAGATCCACCTTTCCAAGTTGTTGGGGTTCATCTCATACTTCTGAAGGTTTGAGGGTGCTGCCTGTTCCATACCCCCCCTACTCCTCATCTAGCCTTTTAGGGGTACAAACAATAGTAATTGGGGCCTAGTGTGGTTGTGTACGTGTGATATACATACACTTTTTTTGGATCATATTTTCTATTCCGCTATTTAATCAAAAACCTTTGGGGATCAGTTAAATTGGGGGATAGTCTGTGTTGGTACGTGTGAGAGAGATCCACCTTTCCAAGTTTTTGGGGTTCATCTCATACTTCTGAAGATTTGAGGGTGCTGCCTGTTCCATACCCCCCCTACTCCTCATCTAGCCTTTTAGGGGTACAAACAATAGTAATTGGGGCCTAGTGTGGTTGTGTACGTGTGATATACATACACTTTTTTTGGATCATATTTTCTATTCCGCTATTTAATCAAAAACCTTTGGGGATCAGTTAAATTGGGGGATAGTCTGTGTTGGTACGTGTGAGAGAGATCCACCTTTCCAAGTTGTTGGGGTTCATCTCATACTTCTGAAGGTTTGAGGGTGCTGCCTGTTCCATACTCCCCCTACTCCTAGCCTTTTAGGGGTACAAACAATAGTAATTGGGGCCTAGTGTGGTTGTGTACGTGTGATATACATACACTTTTTTTGGATCATATTTTCTATTCCGCTATTTAATCAAAAACCTTTGGGGATCAGTTAAATTGGGGGATAGTCTGTGTTGGTACGTGTGAGAGAGATCCACCTTTCCAAGTTGTTGGGGTTCATCTCATACTTCTGAAGGTTTGAGGGTGCTGCCTGTTCCATACCCCCCCTACTCCTCATCTAGCCTTTTAGGGGTACAAACAATAGTAATTGGGGCCTAGTGTGGTTGTGTACGTGTGATATACATACACTTTTTTTGGATCATATTTTCTATTCCGCTATTTAATCAAAAACCTTTGGGGATCAGTTAAATTGGGGGATAGTCTGTGTTGGTACGTGTGAGAGAGATCCACCTTTCCAAGTTGTTGGGGTTCATCTCATACTTCTGAAGGTTTGAGGGTGCTGCCTGTTCCATACCCCCCCTACTCCTCATCTAGCCTTTTAGGGGTACAAACAATAGTAATTGGGGCCTAGTGTGGTTGTGTACGTGTGATATACATACACTTTTTTTGGATCATATTTTCTATTCCGCTATTTAATCAAAAACCTTTGGGGATCAGTTAAATTGGGGGATAGTCTGTGTTGGTACGTGTGAGAGAGATCCACCTTTCCAAGTTGTTGGGGTTCATCTCATACTTCTGAAGGTTTGAGGGTGCTGCCTGTTCCATACCCCCCCTACTCCTCATCTAGCCTTTTAGGGGTACAAACAATAGTAATTGGGGCCTAGTGTGGTTGTGTACGTGTGATATACATACACTTTTTTTGGATCATATTTTCTATTCCGCTATTTAATCAAAAACCTTTGGGGATCAGTTAAATTGGGGGATAGTCTGTGTTGGTACGTGTGAGAGAGATCCACCTTTCCAAGTTTTTGGGGTTCATCTCATACTTCTGAAGATTTGAGGGTGCTGCCTGTTCCATACCCCCCCTACTCCTCATCTAGCCTTTTAGGGGTACAAACAATAGTAATTGGGGCCTAGTGTGGTTGTGTACGTGTGATATACATACACTTTTTTTGGATCATATTTTCTATTCCGCTATTTAATCAAAAACCTTTGGGGATCAGTTAAATTGGGGGATAGTCTGTGTTGGTACGTGTGAGAGAGATCCACCTTTCCAAGTTTTTGGGGTTCATCTCATACTTCTGAAGATTTGAGGGTGCTGCCTGTTCCATACCCCCCCTACTCCTCATCTAGCCTTTTAGGGGTACAAACAATAGTAATTGGGGCCTAGTGTGGTTGTGTACGTGTGATATACATACACTTTTTTTGGATCATATTTTCTATTCCGCTATTTAATCAAAAACCTTTGGGGATCAGTTAAATTGGGGGATAGTCTGTGTTGGTACGTGTGAGAGAGATCCACCTTTCCAAGTTGTTGGGGTTCATCTCATACTTCTGAAGGTTTGAGGGTGCTGCCTGTTCCATACTCCCCCTACTCCTAGCCTTTTAGGGGTACAAACAATAGTAATTGGGGCCTAGTGTGGTTGTGTACGTGTGATATACATACACTTTTTTTGGATCATATTTTCTATTCCGCTATTTAATCAAAAACCTTTGGGGATCAGTTAAATTTGGGGATAGTCTGTGTTGGTACGTGTGAGAGAGATCCACCTTTCCAAGTTGTTGGGGTTCATCTCATACTTCTGAAGGTTTGAGGGTGCTGCCTGTTCCATACCCCCCCTACTCCTCATCTAGCCTTTTAGGGGTACAAACAATAGTAATTGGGGCCTAGTGTGGTTGTGTACGTGTGATATACATACACTTTTTTTGGATCATATTTTCTATTCCGCTATTTAATCAAAAACCTTTGGGGATCAGTTAAATTGGGGGATAGTCTGTGTTGGTACGTGTGAGAGAGATCCACCTTTCCAAGTTTTTGGGGTTCATCTCATACTTCTGAAGATTTGAGGGTGCTGCCTGTTCCATACCCCCCCTACTCCTCATCTAGCCTTTTAGGGGTACAAACAATAGTAATTGGGGCCTAGTGTGGTTGTGTACGTGTGATATACATACACTTTTTTTGGATCATATTTTCTATTCCGCTATTTAATCAAAAACCTTTGGGGATCAGTTAAATTGGGGGATAGTCTGTGTTGGTACGTGTGAGAGAGATCCACCTTTCCAAGTTTTTGGGGTTCATCTCATACTTCTGAAGATTTGAGGGTGCTGCCTGTTCCATACCCCCCCTACTCCTCATCTAGCCTTTTAGGGGTACAAACAATAGTAATTGGGGCCTAGTGTGGTTGTGTACGTGTGATATACATACACTTTTTTTGGATCATATTTTCTATTCCGCTATTTAATCAAAAACCTTTGGGGATCAGTTAAATTGGGGGATAGTCTGTGTTGGTACGTGTGAGAGAGATCCACCTTTCCAAGTTGTTGGGGTTCATCTCATACTTCTGAAGGTTTGAGGGTGCTGCCTGTTCCATACTCCCCCTACTCCTAGCCTTTTAGGGGTACAAACAATAGTAATTGGGGCCTAGTGTGGTTGTGTACGTGTGATATACATACACTTTTTTTGGATCATATTTTCTATTCCGCTATTTAATCAAAAACCTTTGGGGATCAGTTAAATTGGGGGATAGTCTGTGTTGGTACGTGTGAGAGAGATCCACCTTTCCAAGTTGTTGGGGTTCATCTCATACTTCTGAAGGTTTGAGGGTGCTGCCTGTTCCATACCCCCCCTACTCCTCATCTAGCCTTTTAGGGGTACAAACAATAGTAATTGGGGCCTAGTGTGGTTGTGTACGTGTGATATACATACACTTTTTTTGGATCATATTTTCTATTCCGCTATTTAATCAAAAACCTTTGGGGATCAGTTAAATTGGGGGATAGTCTGTGTTGGTACGTGTGAGAGAGATCCACCTTTCCAAGTTGTTGGGGTTCATCTCATACTTCTGAAGGTTTGAGGGTGCTGCCTGTTCCATACCCCCCCTACTCCTCATCTAGCCTTTTAGGGGTACAAACAATAGTAATTGGGGCCTAGTGTGGTTGTGTACGTGTGATATACATATACTTTTTTTGGATCATATTTTCTATTCCGCTATTTAATCAAAAACCTTTGGGGATCAGTTAAATTGGGGGATAGTCTGTGTTGGTACGTGTGAGAGAGATCCACCTTTCCAAGTTGTTGGGGTTCATCTCATACTTCTGAAGGTTTGAGGGTGCTGCCTGTTCCATACCCCCCCTACTCCTCATCTAGCCTTTTAGGGGTACAAACAATAGTAATTGGGGCCTAGTGTGGTTGTGTACGTGTGATATACATACACTTTTTTTGGATCATATTTTCTATTCCGCTATTTAATCAAAAACCTTTGGGGATCAGTTAAATTGGGGGATAGTCTGTGTTGGTACGTGTGAGAGAGATCCACCTTTCCAAGTTTTTGGGGTTCATCTCATACTTCTGAAGATTTGAGGGTGCTGCCTGTTCCATACCCCCCCTACTCCTCATCTAGCCTTTTAGGGGTACAAACAATAGTAATTGGGGCCTAGTGTGGTTGTGTACGTGTGATATACATACACTTTTTTTGGATCATATTTTCTATTCCGCTATTTAATCAAAAACCTTTGGGGATCAGTTAAATTGGGGGATAGTCTGTGTTGGTACGTGTGAGAGAGATCCACCTTTCCAAGTTTTTGGGGTTCATCTCATACTTCTGAAGATTTGAGGGTGCTGCCTGTTCCATACCCCCCCTACTCCTCATCTAGCCTTTTAGGGGTACAAACAATAGTAATTGGGGCCTAGTGTGGTTGTGTACGTGTGATATACATACACTTTTTTTGGATCATATTTTCTATTCCGCTATTTAATCAAAAACCTTTGGGGATCAGTTAAATTGGGGGATAGTCTGTGTTGGTACGTGTGAGAGAGATCCACCTTTCCAAGTTGTTGGGGTTCATCTCATACTTCTGAAGGTTTGAGGGTGCTGCCTGTTCCATACTCCCCCTACTCCTAGCCTTTTAGGGGTACAAACAATAGTAATTGGGGCCTAGTGTGGTTGTGTACGTGTGATATACATACACTTTTTTTGGATCATATTTTCTATTCCGCTATTTAATCAAAAACCTTTGGGGATCAGTTAAATTTGGGGATAGTCTGTGTTGGTACGTGTGAGAGAGATCCACCTTTCCAAGTTGTTGGGGTTCATCTCATACTTCTGAAGGTTTGAGGGTGCTGCCTGTTCCATACCCCCCCTACTCCTCATCTAGCCTTTTAGGGGTACAAACAATAGTAATTGGGGCCTAGTGTGGTTGTGTACGTGTGATATACATACACTTTTTTTGGATCATATTTTCTATTCCGCTATTTAATCAAAAACCTTTGGGGATCAGTTAAATTGGGGGATAGTCTGTGTTGGTACGTGTGAGAGAGATCCACCTTTCCAAGTTTTTGGGGTTCATCTCATACTTCTGAAGATTTGAGGGTGCTGCCTGTTCCATACCCCCCCTACTCCTCATCTAGCCTTTTAGGGGTACAAACAATAGTAATTGGGGCCTAGTGTGGTTGTGTACGTGTGATATACATACACTTTTTTTGGATCATATTTTCTATTCCGCTATTTAATCAAAAACCTTTGGGGATCAGTTAAATTGGGGGATAGTCTGTGTTGGTACGTGTGAGAGAGATCCACCTTTCCAAGTTGTTGGGGTTCATCTCATACTTCTGAAGGTTTGAGGGTGCTGCCTGTTCCATACTCCCCCTACTCCTAGCCTTTTAGGGGTACAAACAATAGTAATTGGGGCCTAGTGTGGTTGTGTACGTGTGATATACATACACTTTTTTTGGATCATATTTTCTATTCCGCTATTTAATCAAAAACCTTTGGGGATCAGTTAAATTGGGGGATAGTCTGTGTTGGTACGTGTGAGAGAGATCCACCTTTCCAAGTTGTTGGGGTTCATCTCATACTTCTGAAGGTTTGAGGGTGCTGCCTGTTCCATACTCCCCCTACTCCTCATCTAGCCTTTTAGGGGTACAAACAATAGTAATTGGGGCCCAGTGTGGTTGTGTACGTGTGATATACATACACTTTTTTTGGATCATATTTTCTATTCCGCTATTTCATTTAACTGGGCCTCCATGCGAGACCTGTGTGCCTTGTTGCGCTGTTTTGAGTACTCCACCAACATGGCCAGTGGCAATGACGCCGTTCTCAGCTTAACTATCCCACTTCTATGCCTCCTTGAAAAAACAATTCGGGCGATGATGGAAGAGGATGTGGCACAGGATGAGGAGGAGGAGGAGGATGAAGAGGTAACATTTCCAAGGCTTTCAGGGCAGTCATTCGCAAGGGGCTCCGAGGGTGGGTTCCTGCACACGCAAACGCCAGGGACGCAATTGTCCAGCAGGGGCACAGTTCTGGAGGATGAGGAGGATGAGGAGGAGGAGGAGCTGGAGGAGGAGATGGAACCATGTTCACAGCAGGGTGGCACCCAGGCCAGCTCATGGCCATCACTGGTGCGTGGCTGGGGGGATACAGAGGACACGGACGATACACCTCCCACAGAGGACAGCCTTTCGTTGCCTCTGGGCAGCCTGGCACACATGAGCGATTACATGCTGCAGTGTCTCCACAACGACCGCCGAGTTGCCCACATTCTAACTTGTGCTGATTACTGGGTGGCCACGCTGCTGGATCCCCGTTACAAGGACAACGTACCGTCCTTAATTCACTCACTGGAGCGCGATCGCAAGATGCGCGAGTACAAGCGCACGCTGGTAGACGCCATGCTGCTGGCATTCCCATCTGACAGCGGGGCCACAGTGGAAGCACAAGGCAGAGGAGGAGGAGGAGGAGGTCGCCAACGCAACCAGGGCACCGCCAGCACCTCAGAAGGCAGGGTTAGCATGGCCGAAATGTGGAAAAGCTTTGTCAGCACGCCACAACAAACAGCAGCACCAGCAGCTCAGATGGAACGTCTTAGCAGGAGGCAGCATTTTACCAACATGGTGGAGCAGTATGTGTGCACACGCCTACATGTAGTGAATGACGGGTCTGCCCCCTTCAACTTCTGGGTCTCCAAATTGGGCACATGGCCTGAGCTTGCCCTTTACGCCTTGGAGGTGCTGGCGTGCCCTGCAGCCAGTGTATTATCTGAACGGGTATTTAGCACGGCTGGGGGCGTTATAACAGACAAGCGCAGCCGCCTGTCCAGAGACAATGTGGACAAGCTCACGTTCATTAAAATGAACCAGGCATGGATCCCACGGGACTTTTCCGTACCTTATGCAGAATAGCAATGGATACCGACCTTACCCACCCATTGTTCCATTTTTGCTCTTTCTCACTCTTTTGGGGTGTACCCTCATTTAAAATTTTTGAAAAGAAGCAGTGTTGGCTACCTCGTCCTCCTCCTCAGGGCCAGATTAATGTAGGGGCTATTGGAGCTGCAGCTCCAGGCCCCTACCTTTTATATAGGCCCCGGGTTGGCCATATTCACTGTTACCGCTCTTCTGTCACTTGTAAACACAGAAGTCTGGCTTCTATGCTCGCTTCCCCAGGCAGCACCCTCAGAACCTCCCCACACAGCGTGAAGGCCGGACAAGGAGGGACAGTTGGCGATGCATGGATGTGTTTATGGGCTTCAGAGACAGCATCCCATGTTGAATTAGGCATGCATTGCTGCACCCTTCCTCCTCTGGGTGCATGGCAAGGCACGGCCCTTAAGGCCCTTCAAAATCCTCAGCACCAAGCCCATGATGCTGTTAATCCGGCCCTGGTCCTCCTCCACCGCCGCTTCCACCTACACCGCCCATAGGTGTGCGCAGCCTATTGCATTAAGGTGTGCACCCCAAAGTTGAAATACACATGCATGTGTTTGCCAGCAGGGAGAGTAATGTATCGGGGCCATGTACCTGTAGGCAAGGAGAAATAGAGCAGAGCAGGTCCCAGGGAGATCTTTCCCATCTCCTCACTGGCAATGCTATGTGCCCTAGGTGATTAGGGTGTGCCCAGGCACACCCAGCACACCCTGTGCGCACGCCTATGTCACCGCCACATCCACCACCACCTCAACCTCCCTCCTACTCCATATGGGCCTCGTCCTTCAGAGATGAAGAAGAACATTGTTTTATTTTTCTGTTTTTTTTTGTTGTTTTAAGTTATTTCCCTATCCACATTTGTTTGCAGAGCACTTGCCATGCTCTTAATTACGTTTTGCTGCCATTTGCAGCACTCTAGCCCTTTCCTTTGGTGTTTTAGAGCCATTTTAGTGCCTTAAAGTTCGGGTCCCCATTGACTTCAATGGGGTTCGGTGTCCGGGAAAAGTTCGGTAAAAGTCCGGGACACGGACCCGGACTTTTTTTTAAAGTTCGGCCGAACCCGTCGAACACGGACATCTAGGTGTCCGCTCAACCCTACCCATGCTGTAAATCAAATGATGTGCAGATCACTCCGTGCTCCCCTCCCAAACAGATGGGGAAATGGTGCATAAATTGTATTCTTTGCCGTTATGCCTTTGGATGGAAGGTCCTCCCAGTGGCAATTTCCCAATGTGGATATATAGTCAAAAAGAGAACTCCATAGCGTAAAATTGTAATGATTTATTAAATAGGCAATAAAATATTACACTTACATTGGTACAGTGCAATGTGCTTATAGTGGCATGCGTTCCATTCGCAAACGGATATGACGTCCAGTGCGTTCCAACAAGCGGATGTGATGTAGGACGCTAGATTACGGCTTGACGCGTTTCGCCCCCTCCTCCTGGGCGTCATCTGAAGCAAAATTAATAGTCTGTTTGCCTTTAGCAAATCAACTCCTTAGGCTTTTAGAGGAGTTTAGGAGCAGCAGAGTTTAGAGGCAGTCAAAGCTGCTTCTTCTGAATGCAAAAGAAGCGTGTTCAAGAGAAAAGCTTTTAGGCATAAAAATGCCGGCCTAATCAGTAGGCGCATTTACCACTTCAGCGTTTATTCATTTCATTGGCCAGAATGAATTAAAATTCTGGTCAATTAAATAAATAAATGCCCAAACACTGCTAAAGTTGCCTAAACTGGTTTGAAAAAATGCAGCTTAGGTAAGATTATAATGCTGATTTTATCCTGTCAGGTGACCAGTGCACATGAGGCTGCAAATTTAAAGGGTAACTCCATTTTTTTGGCGAAAAAAAATAGAAAAATTATATATATATATATATATATATATATATATATATATATATATATATATGTCATCCAATTGCAGCACAAGTCATATTGTAATTGAATGTTATTAAAAATGACCTTTCATTTTCAATGCAGGGCTATCATTTTTTGTAATATGCAACGTAATATGGCTACCTGGAGGTGTTCTGTACACAGAATGTGTACGTCCCCTCAAACATGTCATTTCCAGTGGCGGCCCCTCCATACGGGGCACAGGTGCGGCGCCCCACCTAATCTATGTGCCCGGGCCCCAACTTACATGCAGGGCGCCAGGTGCATGGATTTCAATGGGGTTTTTTCAAGCACATAATTGGAGCTTGAATCTCTAATTGGCTTTAAAAAAGGGTGGGCTTGGGACGCAGAGCACTGCGTCATGAGCCCACCCACTTCTGTGACAATAACTCCTCCTGGCCAATCAGGAAGCTAGTCCTGTGACCCAATTGGCCAGGGAATCTTAGGGTTCCCAGCCAATCGGGTCTCAGGACCCACTTCCTGTTCGGCTGGGAGGAGAAGCAGCCCCGGAGTGAGGAGCAGCAGAAGTACCATCTGCCTCCAAAGGTAGGGAGGCCTATGATCGCCTCCTTCCTGTCCATCTCCCATTTTATGGTCAGATACTCCCAATAGGAAATCATGTCTAAAGGGATGCAGACCCTGCAATTTTCCTAATTAGAGCCCTGCAGGTGTAGCAGCTGGTTGATAATTATGAAACCACTCCCATTAGACTCACTCAGGACATGGTCACAGACAAACACACAGGGATTTCTTCAGAATAACAAAAGGTAGGAATCTGCAACAAAGTTTGTAAAAATCCCTGCAATGCACATAGATCACCCAGAGGGGTATGTTTTTTTCTCAACAAAAGTGGAGTTACTCTTTAATGTTTAGTTAAACAGAGAAGTGTTATTCGCCATGATTCCTTCACGTAAATCATATATATCATGGCACTGTAATTTGTTTTTGTTTGTTTAAATCCTCTAAGTACCTTATTCCCTCTTCTTTGGCATCTGCTGGGAAAGAACTTTTGGAGGGGCATCTTTTACTCTACTTTGCAGATGCTCTCTACAGCATGAGTCTGGGTCTGGCCAGCCCTGATTGGTTTTGTGCCAGTCACATGAATAAAAAAAAAACCCTGTTTCAGAAGAGATACTCAAATTAAATTATAAATATCAAATAACTGTTTTACGGCTTTTAGTAAATCTTTATTGGATATCAAATGTATATTATTTGAGCATTAACCACTTAAGGACCGGAAGGTTTTACCCCCTTAATGACCAGGCCATTTTTTGCGATACAGCACTGCGCTATTTTAACTAACAATTACTCAGTTGTGCGACGCTAAACCCAAATAAAATTGATGTCCTTTTTTTCCCACAAATAGAGCTTTCTTTTGGTGGTATTTAATCACCTCTGCGATTTTTATTTTTTTGCGCTATAAACAAAAAAAGAGCGACAATTCTGAAAAAAAAATGATATATTTTTTACTTTCTGCTATAAAACATTCCCAATTTTAAAAAAATTTAAAATCTATTTTTTTTCATCATTTTAGGCCAATATGTGTTCTGCTACATATATTTGGTAAAAAAAATTCCAATGAGTGTATAATGATTGGTTTGCGCAAAAGTTATCGCGTCTACAAACTAGGGAAAAGATTTATGTCATATTTATTTATTTTTCTTTCTAGTAATGGCGACAATTAGCGATTTTTAGTGGGACTGCGACATTGCGGAGTACAGATCAGACCCCTAACATTTTTGACACTTTTGAGGGGGACCAGTGACATTACTACAGTAATCAGTGCTAAAAATATGCACTGATACTGTATTAATGACACTGGCAGGGAAGGGGTTAACACCAGGGGCGATCAAAGGGTTAAATTTGTGCCTAGGGTGTGCTTTCTAACTGTGGGGGATGGGCTCACCAAATGAACACAGGGACCTGTGTTCCTAAATAGGAGGAACACTGGATCCCCGTGTTCATCACTGACAGAACAACGGCCCGTGTTAACATCGGCAGGCCGCCATTCTGTCTCCATAGGGATCGATCGTGTGTGCCCAGCGGACATCACGGCCGCCTAACCCGCTGATTGGCTCCCCCTCTAGCCAATTGGCGCATGCGCGCCCTCACTAACTGCTACACGAAGCGACGTACATGTACGTAGTTTCGCATAACAGAGCCGACCTTCCGCCGTATAACCACGCCACGGCGGCTGGTCGGCAAGTGGTTAATATAGTGTTGGCAGAGTCAAAGATGATTAACACTAGCTTTCATTGTTTTTAGATGGCATCTGCAGCCAAGGCTCTTTTTTTACTATACAGATATTAGCAGTTACATTTGATATAATAAATAGTGATTTATATTAAAACTTAGTTTTTTTGTGAGTTTCTTAGTGAATGTAATTAAACAACATACTATATCCCTCCTCCATAGTGTTTAACAATAGGAGGACATGCAGGAGGAGGACGGAGGGAGGAGGGTGTCATTTACCACTCTGTATACACAGACATGTGTGACTCTATAGTCATGTGGGCTGCACAGGTAAGAAAAAGAAGGAAATAAAGAGCTTAGAAGGAAACTGGTATTGAGAATTCTCTGTAGAGGACACCAGCTGGTCTACACAATCTCAATCTGCAGTGGGGACACAGAGAAGGTGGGAGGGACAGCTGAAGGTTGTATCAACCAGGTATATTTCACTCTACACCAAATAAATACTTTAGTGGCTTTTTGAGTATGAACACTGTGGGGCTATTTACTAAAACTGGAGAGTAGGGATTAGCTTCGAGTTCAAGTCAAACCTAAGTTCGACTCGAACACCAGGCATTCGTGTGTTCGCTGAACACACAAACAAATAGGGTGCTCGGCAGGAAGTTTGCCCCTCCGCCGCACCCAAAAAATAGAAAAAAAGGAAAAAAAAAATCCTCCCGCCACTTCAGATGCCTCTGGCGTAATAGGCTGCTGGAGCTGTGACAGCTCTTTTATAGGAATCTGATGTCATGAACGCCCCATAATGCACTGTTTAGGTGCAGTGAATAAATTACTGACGTCATGTCAGAGGGGGCGGTGCCCCTGCCCCTTCTGATGTGACGTCAGTAATTTATTCACTGTACCTGAGCAGTGCATTATGGGGGCTCATGATGTCAGATTATTGTAAAAGAGCTGTCAAACTCAAACAGCTCATTACGCGGGAGGCATCTGAAGAGGCAAGAGCTTCCTTTTTTTTTTTTCTATTTTTCAGGTGTGGCAGGCGACGTGATTGACGATGGATTTACCCCAAAGCACCCTTCCCATGTTGAGGGCAAGTGGCCTGGTATGGTTCAGGAGAAGGGGGGGGGGCGCTCGCTTGTCCCCTCCTTATCCTGTCCAGCCAGGCTGCTTGCTCGGATAAGGGTCTGGTATGGATTTTGGGGGGACCCCACAACATTTTTTCTTTCAATTTTGACATGGGGTTCCCCTTAAAATCCGTACCAGATCCCAAGGGTCTGATATGGACTGGGAGGTTATTCTGCAAATCGATTTATACTCACAATTCTTAAATTGTTAACAGTATAGAATGCTAGCAAATAGTAGTTTGTGCATAATTTAAAATATTAGAGATATTTGGAAAATATTTATGTACAGTTAGCAGATATTAGCAATAAATGGCCACGTGTTAAGGGACATTTAGGCTAAGTTCACACTGGCATTAAAAGCAGGTGTTTGAGAGGCGTTAAAAAAAGCCCCTCAAATGCCTATGCAAATGAAACAATGGACAGCACATAGTGCTGTTCACACTATCAAAACATGAATCGCTAGAATCGCTTCTCTTTAGAATTGAGTCAGGAGGCGTTTGAAGCCTTTCAATACCTTCCATTCCAGTCTATGGTTTTGGGAGCATTTTTAACTCCTAATTAACACTTGTAAAACCCCTGTGTAATGCCCATACTAAAGCTCATTAACCACTTAAGGACCACCCCACATACATATACTGTGGCATATAGCAAGCACAAAATCACGTACCTCTACGTGATTATTTCCATTGGCTCTAGGGGGGCGCACACGTGCTGTCAGATCCGCACTCCCACTGTGATTGGACACAGCTGGAGACAATCAGTGAGTCCAGCGGCCGCGATGTCTGCAGGCCACACGCAATAGTTCAGAGAAATTACAGAACGGCGGTCTGCCGATGTAAACAAGGCAGACTGTCCTTCTGTCAGACAGGAAGAGAGAGATCTTGTGTTCCTACTAATCAGGAACTCAGATCTCTCTCTTTCTGCAGTCAGTCCATCCCCCACACAGTTAGAAAGCACTCCCTAGGAGCACACTTAACCCTTTGATCACCCCTGATGTTAACCCCGTCCCTGCCAGTGTCATTTATACAGTGACAATGCATTTTTTAACACTGATCACTATATTAGTGTCACTGGTCCCCAAAAAAGTGTCACTTAGTGTCAGATTTGTCCACCGCAATGTCGCAGTCCCACTAAAAATTGCTGATTGCCGCCATTACTAATAAAAACAATAAAAAAATAAAAAGTCCATTAATCTATCCAATAGTTTGTAAAAGCTATAACTTTTGTGCATACCAATATATATACACCTTTTGGGATTTTCCAAAAACATGTAGCAGAATACATATGGACCTAAATTGATGAAGACATTTGATTTTTTAAATTTTTTTATTGGGAATGTTTTATAGCAAAAATAAAAATATATATTTTTTTTCAAAATTTTTTTGTTTATAGTGCAAAAAAAAAATAAAAAAATCACAGTAGGTGATCAAATACCACCAAAAGAAAGCTCTATTTGTGGGAAAAAAATACATCAATTGTATTTGGGGTACAATGTCACACAACTGTGCAATTTTCAGTTTAAGCAACGCAGTACTGTATCGCAAAAAATGGCCTGGTCAGGAAGGGGGTAAAACCTTCCGGGGCTGAAGTGATTAGCGCCGATACTAATGGAGGAGTAATAGGAGCGTTTGTTAAGCGTTAGAAATTTAGTCAAGTGTGAACAAACCCTCAGAGACCAACATCAAATCAAAAGATAAAAAAACAAATAGTGACTTTTGTAGCTTTAGGTCACCTCATACTGCAGGACAATGGGGTTGGCTTAAAGGCTAAAGTTAAAAATGAAAAAATAGTCTGCAGGGTAGTTTGCTAAAGCTAGGGTGAGTACTGCAGTGATAACTACTTTTATATTTAACATGTCATTATATATTTGTATATAACTTAGTTTGGGACTTTAATAGTATATATTACAACAAGATAAATTGGAAATCCCATTTTAGTATTTATTACAAAGTCATGGTGGCTATTATTATTGCACCAACTGTGTGAGAGTATTAATACAGCTGCGAAAAGTTGTAAAGTTAATAGGTTTTAGCTCACTTGTGTCTCAAATATTTTATCTAATGCATTTCTCAGTTCCGATAATTAAAACTTATCTCTTCCTGTTCTTGCTCAAAATAAAAAGCCAGTTGTATAATACTTATGTTTTACATCTGAGGTTCTCAACGATAGTAAGTTTCAGCATTAAAACTCTTAATGATTTCATTTCCAAAGTCTTGTTAAAAAGTTAACTTCAGTTTCCCCACAAGAATTCATCTTCCAGTAATGAAGCTATAAACTGGTAATCAGAGTGATAGAGAAGAAATCACCCAACTAATAAATTTGTTTTAGGACTTCAGAGTATTCCACATTATTCTGTGGCTTTATCTATATGTGGCACCACTTAGTTCCTTGAAGCAAAACAAAATTAGCCTTTTATAGGAGACATCAAAAAGTATGTATAGGTACAAAATAAACAGCAACTGTTTCAGATGTCCCCATCCTTTTTCAAGGTCAGGATCTAGTTACAATTGTAACTCCGATATGGAGTTATTTGCTTTTTCTTCAGACCAATGCCGTGGCCAAACAGACAGGAGACAAGGGAGAAGACCCAAAAAATGATGATGTGGCAGGAGATATGCCCACCATGCAACCACTGAGATATGCCTACTGTGCAACCACTGAGATATGCCTACCGTGCAACCGCTGAGATATGCCTACCATGCAACCACTGAGATATGCCTACCGTGCAACCGCTGAGATATGCCTACCGTGCAACCACTGAGATATGCCTACCGTGCAACCGCTGAGATATGCCTACCGTGCAACCACTGAGATATGCCTACCGTGCAACCGCTGAGATATGCCTACTGTGCAACCACTGAGATATGCCTACCGTGCAACCACTGAGATATGCCTACCGTGCAACCACTGAGATATGCCTACTGTGCAACTGCTGAGATATGCCTACCGTGCAACCACTGAGATATGGTTACCGTGCCACCACTGAGATGAGAAACTTGGGCTCCACCAGAGGACTAAAGTGATTGTAAACTTATTTTTTTTTAAATAAAAAACATGTCTATACTTACCTGCTCTGTGCAATAGTTTTTCACAGAGCAACCCCAATCCTCCTCTTCTGGGAGGCCCTGCCAGCACTCCTGGCTCCTCCTCCCTGCCAAGCACCCTTAAATCAATCTGCTTGCTATAGGGGCACTCATGAAGGCTGAAAGTTCAGCCCCTCCCCTGTTCTCTCCTCACAGACTGACAGCCAATGACTCCCACTGATGCCTCCATGTCCAGTGAGAAGAGAGAGAGCGGACAGGAAAGTATTTAGGAGGGGTTAGGGGGAGCTGCACACAGAAGGATTTTTTTACCTTAATGCAGAGAAACTTCTACCTTTACAACCACTTTAAAGCAGTTGTAAAAGCTATATTTTTAAAATAACAAACATGTTATACTTACCTGTTCTACGCAATGATATTGCACAGAGTGGCTCCAGACCTCCTCTTCTGGAGTCCCCCACCAGTGCTCTCAGTTCCTCCTTTTTTTCTGTGCGTCCCCAAAGGAAGCCGTTTCCTATAATGACACACCTGCGGGCTAACCCCGAGCCAGGTTTATAGACACGCAAGCAGCTCAGCCCCCAGCTCTCTCTTCATAGCATTTGATTGCCATTGGCTCCTGCTGCTGTCTCTAAGCCTGTGGGAAGAAAGATAGAACCAGCACTGCTGTAGGCAAGCACAGTAATGGATTGATACAGGACTCGGGTGGGTATTTAGGGAGGGGGGTGGGGGGAACAACTAGTGGAAGTTTTTTTTTTACCCTAATGCAAATAAAGCATTAAGGTAAAAAAACTTTTTGGCTATTAGTATAGAGTTGTCAGTTATCATTAGCTCATACAAAAGTGAGCTACTAAAAGACCAAGACTAGTAAGTGTTTCATATTGGGTGGTTGTAAGTATGTGTGCTTGTGCCAACGTCTTTTACACAAGGTTTTGATGACTTTGATACGCTGCCCAGCCAAAAAAAAGTTGCCACCTGGAATTAACTAAGCAACTAACTAAACTAAGCATGCAGTAACTATCCTATTGGATAGTTACTGCATGTGTCCAAAGAATGAGGTCAGCTGACTACCTGAATATACTGAATGACCAGCAGGGGAGGGCTGGCAGCCTTAGGCCTGGGGGGCAAGTCTAGTCAAGTGGCCCATTGAGCCACCAAATCAGCCCACCATCCATGGCCACCTGGATTTATAATGGATATTAATTGTTATGAAGCAAGACAAACATGATGCAATGTGGTAACATAATTTAATGTTAATAGCAACAAAGGAGGTTTAACAAAAATACATGACATCACGCCAGACAAGGCCTAGGAAGGTAGAGAAACTGTATTTCTCCTGCGCTCGAGTGACCTAGGAAGCTCCTGTTGGGCAGAGATCACTCCGCCTAACAGAGAAGTGACTGTTAGTATTGTTCCGGCGGAATGCAGGAGCATACTCTGCACACTCATACCGCTCCACTGCAGCTCTGCAAATATAACATTGTGCAGTGGCGACCGGCAGCTGTATACAGTGTCTGGCCCCTACATTAATCCAGCCCTGAGTGTGGCCTTTTTACCCGCCATCAGAGTAGCCCGGGGGGCGATTGCCACCCTGCCCCCCTTCCCAGTCCTCCCCTGATGACCAGGTTATTCCATCAATGGATTTGTTCTTCCCTGATGGTACGGGCATATTCCAAGATGACAATGCCAGAATTAATTGGGCTCAAATTTTGAAAGAGTGGTTCAAGGTGCATGATACATCATTTTCACACATGGATTGGCCAATGGCCATTACAGTGTCCAGAACTTAACCCCATTTAGCATCTTTGGGATAGGCTGGAGAAGGCTCTGCACAGTGGTCCGACTCCCATCATTTAGTGAAAAATGTATTCAACACTGGACGGAAATAAATCTTGTGACAATGCAGAAGCTTATTGAAACAATGCCACAGCGAATGTGTGCCGTAATCAAAGCTAAAGGCAGTCCAATGAAATATTAGAGTGTGTGACCTTTTTTTTTTATTTTGGTGACAACTTTTTTTTGGCAGGGCAGTGTATTAAATAGGTGTTTTTTATACATTCAGATTCAGATTACTTTAATAATCCCAAAGGGAAATTATTGCATACAGCTATTTTCAACAAAGACAACACAAGATCACAACAGTGAACAGAACAAAGAACAATGACATAATAAAATTACCAATAACAGCAACAAATTTATTTTCAATTATTTTTATTGCATATAGAATATGAACAGGTATACAACAATAATACATAGCAATACAGTAAGTACACATCATACAGTGCTATAGGAAGCATTGACAGTATCAAGATGGATTGTAACTTGGTAACAATCTACATAATAACAAAGGTCACATCTGTCCATATCATAGGTGCAAACCCCTTACTAATCACTCACGTTGGCTAGTGGGGCCTGCCACGTTGGGATTGAAAATGATAGACCTGGCATATCGAAACGCAAAGAACTTTGTCAAATGCATACCATCTCCTACATATTTCATATAATGTGACTTAGCTAAACCCAAATGGCTAACCAACTACAATACTGAGGGTAGGGGGGTAATGATCGAGGTCAGAGCCGAGAGAAGTGGGACGACAATTAGATAACTTAATAGTTATTTAATGGGAGCATGTTATCAGAGAGAGTAAGCAGTTTTTTATTAACCAAGAATGTAGAGCTACGCAGATAGGGGTCTGAATAGTATTTGTGGGACAACCATGGGGACCATGCAGAAAGGAATTTATGATAGTTGTCATTCTTGAGAGCATACAGGCGTTCTATAGAGCAAATGTGGTTCAGGTCATAGATCACGTCTGATACATTGGAACTATGCAGTGTAGTAAAGCAAGGGTTATGTTGGGGGGGGGGGGGTGTAGGTGTTTGTGAGATTTCAGAGAGCAGCTTAAAAACTTGATTCCAGAAGGAGATAATAAATGGGCAGAGCCACTTAATGTGGATTAGGGAGCCCGTCTCTCCACATTGGCACTAACAGACTGCAGGGGACGAGGGATATATTCTGAAGAGCTTGTATGGGGTAAAATACCACCTATGAAGCATGTTGTGGTACAGTTGCCAGTGGTCAGAGCAGAGTGTCGCCTTGTATGTTTGTGCAGCACCCTCCTAGGTAGGTGCTCAGGAAAATCTTATATGTGGCCCTGTCTGCTTATCAGGGGGGCCTGATCATTTAGTTAGACTGTCACATGTTTCCAGGTGTGACCTGTTGAGTCTGGGGAGTCTCCCCAATGTACCCAATGAAGGCTCTAGTTGGGCAGTGGAGGAAACCTGGCCAATAGCACACCAGGGCTTATAGCTGTCTCAGTGGGCAGAGTTTGCCGCAATGCACCCTGTGATGAGATATAAGTCTGAGGGATGCATGTGACAGGGCATCTTTGGCGGGAAGCAGAGTCCCAGAAGGAGGGTGATGCTGTCTCTCCTCCTGTCAGAGCAAGTGAGGATGTCCTGGGCAGTCAGACTAGAGGACCGGAGGTTGAGCTGGGCTCCAGGAAGGATCCAAAGTGCTGTGGACCGAGTGGAGCTTCTGGGCAGAAGTTTCCAGGAAAAACAGTGTTGTGAATACTCTAAACTGCCCAGGGTCTGCCTGAGAGAGGGGGCCACTCCAGAGAGGTCAAAGGGATCCAGGAGCCAGCTAACCAGTAGTTGTGATTGAGAAAGGGGGTGCCAGTGTCTAAGCCCTGAAGATTAGTGAGAGAAAGAGGGTGCCGGTGCGGGCCCTGAAGTGTTCAGCAGTGCAGCAGGTTATTCAAATAGCTACCTCAGCAGGAGTGCTTAAGGGGGAGCTTAAAAGAGGACTTCTTTAATGGAAAAGCAGTCACAAGTCAAGTCAGCATTAACAGGCATCCGGCCAGCGTTAACCAGCGTCTAGTCAGCGTTAACAGTATTGTTCAAGTGTCTCTGTTTAATGAGCCTAGTTTAGTTCAAGGAGTATCCCACTCATCCCTTCTCCTATCCAAGTTAAGAAATTAATACAAAACCCAAAGATACTGGATTGGTCATTGTCTCAGTGCTTACACTTGGAGAAACATGCTTAAATGTGCTGTTGTTGCTAGCGGTAACCCAGGGGGACCCATATCCAGCAAAACGGCTAGGAATTTTGCTACATTTGGTTCATGGCTTTTTCTACAGAATAGGGATATGCCCTTGATAGATGCTGTCTCATTTTAAAACGTGTGACAGGGTGATGTCTGGAAAGGGTACAATTTTTTTTAACAAGTGGTGAATTTGGATGTAGTGATAGTATTTAGTGGAGTGGATGTCATAACAGCAACAAATTTAACAGTACCAAAAAAACAAATTAAAATGATATTCTAGTAAAACATCCATACTATTAAAACACAACATAAAATAAATAACACAGATTGAAAACAGAAAATCAAACTACCAAAATCCAAATAACACACCACTTTCTCCAACATTACCCCAAATAATAATTAACATAACACCAACATACTACAAAAATGGCATAAAAATCCTGATCATAAACCAGATTAAATCTTCACATCAGCTCTTACAGAGAATAATTATATAATTTGATGGCCACAGGCAAAAAAGTGGCTGGAACACCGATGGTACGCCACAGACTGACCAGCGTAAGTTTAATTGATTGTTGTGTTTTTTCACAATCTGATCCCCACAATCTACAGTACTGATAATTTGCCGAATTGTATTAAACTTATTAAAAAGGATAGCAGATTGGGCTTTAAAGATTGTGGCATTCCATCCCCCAGACAACCTGTCTGTACACCTGCTTACTGCTAATGAAAAGAAAATGGCCCTGGAGCGGCACATAGAGGAGGGTTATTCTTTTTGGGTGGGCATTTACTTTTGAAAAATTAAAGTGATTGTAAACGATCACCTTGTAAAACAACCCATTAGGTTTTAAATAAAAAAAACCCTGAAAACATTTCTGATTAGATATAAAAAAGTGTTATGAATACCTTTTTTCCGCTTTTTTTAAAGTGAACACATTCCCTAAGTTCTCGGCTGCATAAGAGCTGGCGGGAGATGAAGCGGCACCACACTGAGTTTACAAGCATTTGGTTGTGCAGCAGGGGCAAGTCAGGACCAGTCTAATCATTGGAAGAGAGCAGGCTGAGTTCCTAGCATAGCTAGAGAACTGACCATGGTGTGATCTCCTGCTTAGTGTGGTCATTTTTTTATTAGGAATGTAGAGGCAGGAACACCAGGGATTTTACATAAAGGAAGCAATACAAAAAGAATAGGATACTTTTTCATACAAGTACATGGTACAACAGGCACATATAGGGAACATGAAATCTCGGGGTAACAAATGCTTTAACCACTTGCCGACCACCCGCTGCATGTATACTGTGGCAGGCTGGCTCGACTGCGCGAATCGGCGTACCTATACGGCGATCCACGGAAGAGCTCCGGGGGGTGAGCACGCTCCCGCAAACACTAGGCAGCAGGGATGCTGATCCACAAGGCCGGCTGCCGCGATTGCCACCAGGCACCTGCAATTGCTCCTCCCTGAGGGGGAACACCGGTCATCTGTTGTAAACTCCCCCCACAGTTAGAAAACACACCCTTAGGCTCACAAATAACCCTTTAAACACCCCTAGGCTAACCCCTTCCCTGCCAGGGTCATTATTACAGTAACAGTACCTATTTTTAGCACTGATTACTCTAGTAATGTCACTGGTCCCCCCAAAAGTATAAAAAAATGTCAGTTAGGGGTCCGATCTGTCCGCTGCAATGTCGCAGCACCACCATTACTAGTAAAAAAAAAATACATAAATCTTTCCCCTAGTTTGTAGACGCGATAACTTTTGCGAAACCAATCAAAATACGCTTATACGCTTATTTTTTTTTTCTTACCAAAAATATGTAGCAGAATACAAATTAGCCTAAAAGGATGAAAACAAATTGATTTTTACATTTTTTTTGGGAATGTAATATAGCAGAATGTGAAAAATATTGTTTTTTTTTTTTTTTTTTTTTCAGAATTGTCGCTCTTTTTTTGTTTATAGCGCAAAAAATAAAAATTGCACAGGTGATCAAATATTACCAAAAGAAAGCTCTATATGTGAGGAAAAAAGGACATCAATTGTATTTAGGTACATCGTCGTACAACTGCTCAATTGTCTATTAAAGTAATGCAATGCCGAATCGCAAAAAATGGCTTGGTCATTAAGGGGGCAAATCCTTCCGGGCCCAGAACTGGTTAGGAAAGTTGGCAGATTCCCTTTAAAGGACAATATATCACTTCAAACACATTACACCTATGACCCATATATTATTCTATCTGTAGCCTTGAAGCATTATTTATCTTTCTGAAAATACAATAATACCATGACCAGTGATCTGAGTTTCTGATGCTGAAAGTCACAATAATACAGAAGATGTTTTATTCTGCTTAAGAGTCTTGAATAATACTCTAATGTAGAAAACACATTGATTAACCCTTGATTTATTTCATTTGAATGGCCTGAAATCGCACTGGATCAGTAGCGCATGCACTACGATTCACAAACGCACCACACAAAATTGCCTGGTATTGCGGTACCATACGATCCGGTGCAGGTAAATGCACTGCGTTTGAGATCTGCGTTTGGGGTAGTTAAGAATATATTGACATCCGTAGCATATTGCGCACCCTGTGCGTTTTGAACACGGAGTGGGAAACATGCACAAAATACGGGTCCTTACTCCAGGAAATAGTTAAAGATTCCTAAAGATCTTTTGCAAGGTTTCTATTTTCACTATATTTACTAAGCTAAAGGAAAACTCCCTTGCAGAGTCAACAGCCTATTTTCCTTTAGTAAATAAAACTCTATGAGTCAAATACCCAACAAACTTTACAAAAAAATAAAAAATATGAGGAGACGAACAATAACTGTGAGACGCAGCAACAGGGGAGAAAGCCATTAGTGGGACATGACACAAGAACAACTGTGAAGAAAGAAGATCCTTCCAGTTTAATTGAAGTGGAATCTACTACAGAAAGGCCCAAATGTCCTGCAGTCAGGGTGGGGAAAAGCGGTGGGCAGGAGAGGCGGCTGCCCTGGGTACTGTGGTATCATGTGAGGTGGGGGATAATGCAAGGAGATTTGGGGGGATTTGTGCTGGAAGGGGAAATTTGGTGGGTGGCAGAGGGTACTGTAAGTATTGTTCTACAAGGTGAAGTTTTAAGGGGTTTTGCTAAGAGTGGTGATTTAGAGGGATTTGTATTGAGAGGGGGGATGTAGGGAAGAAGATTAGTGCTAGGAGGGGGGATTGAGGGGGTATTTGTGCAGCGAGGGGAGATCTGGAGAGGGAAGGGGGGGAATGTGTACTAGTAGGGGAGTATTTAGGGGTAGAGTATTTTTGCTAGGGGAAGTGATTTTTGGGGGGTGGGTAGGGCATTTGAGCTGAGGAATTTGGGGGAAGGGGGAGGCAAAGATTTGTGCTGGGAGGGGGGATTTTAGTATGGGACAGATTTGTACTCGGAGGAGGGGGGATTTATGCTTAAGGGGTAAGCATGCAGTTTCGTGCTCAGTTATTTTGTGAAGGGATCTTTGCTGACACTTAACGCTCATACATTTTGAGGGCGGGAGGCTCAGTTTGACTGGTTCGCCCTGGGCTATAGATTACCTTGTCCCAGTATTGCCTGCAGTTCCTAAATTAGCCACATCAGCTCAATGGCTAGCTATTCTATGCTAGTCATCAGAAGAGTTCTTATAGCAAGAGGACTGTTTGGAGAACCACTATTAGCCTATTTCAATAGAACAGGGCAAGAAGCAAAGAGCTCAATCTAAAGTAATATTCCCTCAGAAATCAATAAGATGTCTGAGGGACGGTTCACACCACTATTTCTGTGTTCCGAATGTGTTTCTTCATGCGTATTTTTATGCATTCTGGTGTGTTTTTGGTGCTTTCCAGTGCATTTTTAATGCGTTTTGTCATGTTCCAGATGCGTTCCATACAGAAAAAATGTAGCATGTTCTACTTTTAATTAATAAATTAACTCTCGCACTAATTAATGAAAAAATGATATAAAATGAATATAAAATTAATATAAATGCTGCTACTTGAATCAATAAACTATATGCAAAAAAGTTAAATCACAACCCCTAATGTGTAAACACCAGCAGCGCAAGTGAATAAATAAATTAATTAATGGATGTTAAGCAAATCAATTAATTAAATTAATCTCATAAAAAAATTAATAAATTAAATTAATTGGAAAACAGACTCCTATCATTAGGAGTTTTAAATCAAGAAAAAAAAATAAAAATAGAGAAAAATAAATAAATCACTCAAGATATAAATGACGTGATAATTGTATAGTCCAAAAATAGTCCAAAATCATGTAAGATTCAAATAGAGTCCAAGAATTAGACGAACTCCCTGTGAGTGAAAGTTGATGTATCACCACAAATCACCAACACTGCTGTGTATTATAATATACAAATATGTGTAGCGCTATCCTAAGAGATAATCAAATATAGAAAAAATGAATTATAAAACTGCTAATGTAACAATTTGACCAAATAGTGAACTCAATTAAAAGTAATTATTAGAATATGTATGTATGACATCATCCCAAGTGATTGATCAAAAAAAGTCCATATAAGTCCCAGCAGACGAATATCACTCCGTTTCTGAATGAAGGAAAGTGAAGGGCACCCGTGGATGAATCACCATATATCCAAAAAAGCTGCTTACCAGATATTGATGGTCATCCAATTTAATGGATAGACCCCAGCACGCTTAATTAGCAATAAGGGAATCTGCTAGGTGTAATTCAATACAGCATGTAGCATTGAAGGCATTCAAAGTCGGATACTCAGAGGCCATGTATATAAGAAAATGAACAGGGACATAGCGTGATACCATACAAGCAATCGCATTTATTAAAACCAAAATTTACACTCACATGTTAAACGCCATGAATAGACATATATCCATACAACGCTGAGGAGTTAGGTGTTGCGGCGTCCCCGCATTCACTCACAGAAGGCTGGTTCTGGGGGCGTGGTTGCGTCACGTCTGACTTCATCCAACGCGTTTCATCATAGGCTTGACTTCGTCAGGGGCTTGACGTTGTCGTCTCTCCTGCTATGTATAATAGCCTCCACTCCTATCAGGTGGACACTCACCAAATATGATGCCCCCCATTCGCATGGCTGGGCTAAACAGGAGGTATAGACAGTATGATATGAGTCTTCTAGATGGATAAGATCATCGCCTTAACTCTTCAATTACTGATCACTCCGCAAACAACATGTAAGAAGAAAGGCTCCACTAATGTGATAACGTCTTACAGAGATAATGGACTCTAATGCTGTTAACATAGAGTCGTACACGCATAGTATATTAAAGCCTTGCTGGGACAGCCTTAGTATCAGATTCCTCCTCCAATCTTTAAGGTGTGGAGATGATGGACTCCAATATTTTTGCCATAGAGTCGCATGAACATAGGGTGATAAGACATTTTCCATGTATTAAAAAGGAATTCACATAAAAATCGCATGTAGTAGCAGATGGGCGCAATGTTAGAAAATAAGTTCACTCCAACCCCAATGTTCTACTTTTGTTGACCACACTGGATGCCTCTGCACTGTTGTGAATTAAGGCCTTGAAATACATGCAAAACACTTGGGAGAGATTTACTAAAACTGGAGCGTTCGGAATCTGGTGCAGCTTTGCATAGTAGCCAATCAGCTTCTAACTTCATCTTGTTCAATTAAAAGATGGGAATGTTTTTTTTTAAGATTTGTACTTACTTAGGTGGATGCAGGATCAGTCCGATGCTGCATCTTTCCCCTGACTGTGCTCGATCGCTCAGTTCTGACAGCTCCCCAAGCAGAGAGCTGCTGAGTGTCAGTCAGCAGCTCTCCACTCTGCCCCCTCCTCGCTCACTGGAGAGCTGGACTGTGGAGGGGGTGGAGTGGCCGGCTCAGGCTCTCAGCGGACTAACTTCTGTGACGTTAGTAGAGAGTAGACTTCAGCCCGCTCTCTGCTGAAAACAGGTCACAAGAATGCAGAACAAACTGCACTCCTATGATCTATAGGAGATGTAGGGCCAAACGAGTTTTGGCTGTTCATCTCCTTTAAGCTTTGGCAATAAAGCCTGGAAGTTGATTTGTTTCTATGCAGACCTGCACCAGATTTTGCACTCTCCAGTTTTAGTAAATCAACCCCCATAGTGCAAGTGGTTTTTATGCTGATTAAAATTGCACTGGACTGCATCTGGTGTGAACCTGCCCTCAAAGAAAAAGAAGGTTAGGTGTACACACATGAACATGAACATGATTAGAGGTCATTGTTATTTGTAATGGTATAGACTAGTGATCAACCAATATCATTTTTTTATTGCCGATACCGATATTTTGGTCAACGCATATCGGTATCGGCCGATTTCTGCTGATATTTTCGGACATTTACATTTTTTTTTTTTACATGTACTCTTGTGGAGGGATCTGGGGGTCTCCCCTCCTCTGCACTTAAAAGCATTCAAAACGCCAAGTTTGACTGTTTTGAATGCTGTAATTTTTTTGAATTTGGCACCGAGTACCCGGAAGTGATGTCATGACATCAATTCTTGGTTTTTACATGGAGACCCGATCAGAGCCGACTGCGGCTTTGTTCAGCTCTTCGGCGGCCGTGCAGGTAGGATGCCCAAGTCTCCCAGTAGGACGGGAGAACCGGGCGAGCCGCGGAAGTCACCGGGAGGGGGGGACGTCCCCTCCCGCTCCTTGTAATGACAACCGAGCGGCTTCTCAGCCGCATTGGTTGTCATTACAAGACAGCTGACCGTCAGCTATGGACGCTGGTACCGGGGTGATGCCTCTAGCTGCAGGCATCACTCCGGTACAGCACGTTCCCTAAATATCGGTAATATCGGTAACCTCAGGGGGCGATTCCTATATATCGGAGAAAGTGCAGATCGGCCCTTGAAATATCGGCTTTGCCGATAATCGGTTGGTCCCTAGTATAGACCACCCAATTAATTTTTTATCTGTTAATTAAAATCTGTGGTGTGAAAAATATATGTATTTTGTTGACCTGGCCTGATTTTCTTGGGCTCCAGTAACTAACCTAGTACCTCTCTTCTGGGGTGAAGTCTTATATACAGTAAGGCAGCCACAATCATATTTCTACAGTTGCCATGGCTAATCAGCATCCAGATCTTTAAGCATCTTATGAATCTGAAACACAGTTCGTAGAGTAGGAACCCCGCAGCTTTAATCTTGACCAGCAATTTAAAAAATATAATGATAGGTTATTCATCTTCATTTCAAATACTGTGTGTGTTTAAAGCTGCGCTAGGGCTGCTAGCTTGTGAGCTCTCAAGAGGCAGACATGGATGATAATGGTTCTCTGTAAATCACTACAAAAATGAGTGCTATATAAATTACTAAAACACTTTTTTGTTAAATTATAAAACCTGTGGACTGGTAAAATGTGTTTGATCACAGTTTCAAATCATGCATCTTTTAAGTACTTTGTCCTTTAAGCAGACTTCCCTATGTGACTGCAGACTTTTCAAAATATATTTTCCTTCTCTACTGTCCTATTATATGCCTGTGGCGCTCAAACAGCACACATCCATCATAATGCAAAAATGTGTGTTTTTTTCCTTTTGTTCTTCTTTACTGTCAACCCCAACAGCTATAAAAAAGCTATAAAAAAAATCCTTTATAGGCAAGTAAGTGGGCGAGCTGCATGTATCAAGCCTTTCTTGCATTAACTAATTGGGTCTGAAACTTTACTGCAAATTTCCCTTGAGTGCTTTGCCATTCAGTCTTTTTTCTATGAAATAAAAATGCCCAACAATCAAACAGCAGACAGAAAAATGCATGCATTTATAGTATTTTTGTTCAGCATTTGTCAAGATTATTGATAAGGATGTAATTTGTGATAAATTAAATTAAATTAAATATTCATACTAATAGACCATTTTGGTCTAAATATAGTTTCTCTATGGATTTGTAAATGGATTGTCCTCCACAAATTATGTAAAGATATTTTTTTTATGTCTATTTTTGTCTGATGCATGGTTATGCTTCTCAAAAAAATGTTAACCAATAGAAAACAGAAGCCTAACTGCAATGCCATTTAGCTGCTGCATCGTGTAGACTTAGCAGGTTGTTATTATTATTATTATACAGGATTTATATAGCGCCAACAGTTTGCGCAGCGCTTTACAAATTTGAGGGAAGACAATACAGTTACAATACAATTCAAAACAGGAGGAACTGGAGGTCCCTGCTCGTTAGAGCTTACAATCTAGAAGGGAGGGTCAAGTGAAACAAAAGGCAATAACCGTGGGGGATGGGCTGATGGAGAAAATGGAAGTATAGTTGTTAGGTGTGGGTAGGATAGGATTCTCTGAAGAGGAGGGTTTTCAGGGATCATCTAAAAGCTAACAGGGTAGAAGATAATCGGACATATTGGGGTAAGGAGTTCCATAGGATTGGAGAGGCTCTGGAAAAGTCCTGGAGGCGAGCATGGGAGGAGGTGACGAGGGAGCTAGAGAGCAGGAGGTTTTGAGAGGAAGGAAGAGAGCGATTAGGTTGGTATTTTGAGACTAGGCTAGTGATGTAGCTGGGGGCTAAGCTGTGGATGGCTTTGTAAGATGTTGTTAGTATTTTGAATTTAATTTGTTATGTGAGCGAAAGCCAGTGGAGGGCTTGACAGAGAGGAGCAGCGGACACTGAGCGATTGGTAAGGTGGATGAGTCTGGCAGCGGCGTTCATGATGGATTGAAGAGGGGATAGCCTGTGTAGAGGTAAGCCAATGAAGAGGGAATTGCAGTAGTCGAGGCGCGAGATTACCAGGGAGTGAACTAGGAGCTTTGTTGTGTCTTTAGTTAGAAAGGGGCGTATTTTGGAGATGTTGTGGAGGTTGAGGCGGCATGATTTGGACAGTGATTACTAGACAGGTTACTGAACATTTGAATACCTTTTAGTTTAACTGACAGACTTTTCAATTCTCCCAGACTTCAGATTGCACAGCCCTGCTCACATTTACAGAAACAGTTTCTGCTTTCCGGTGTGGGAACCCATGCAGAACTCTATAAAAGAAATAACCAAGCACATAAAATTGTATTATTTAACTGTAACAGTGATCTGATCATGGTGGAGGTCTCCTTTAAAGTAAGCCTATAAAACTGATCAAACCAAGCATTTGATGAAAAATAAGTGATGGTAGTGACTGTTTTTAGTGAAAACTGCATGTCAAAATGATTACGGGATCAACAGACATAGGCAGATGAATTTACAGTATATTCAAACTATAGAAAGCAGGGTTTGGCCTCAACCCTCATTTCCTCTAAAGGTCAAATAGAAAAAAGGTAGACTATCAGGTCCTTTGATTGATGTGTGAAATTGCATCTCTCTTCCCAAAATACATCAACTTTTACACAATACGCACAACACTTAACCACTTCAATACGGGGCACTTTGTTTGGTGTAGCCATCTGACATTTTCCAACTAGATTGCAAACAAGGCTGCTCCATCTGTGAGGCTCTGCACTACAACTCTGGGTACATTTTGAATATACTTCACTTTGATACCAACCATCATATCCTTGAGATAGAACCACTATATAATTGATAAAATACCTTATAGATCCTACCATATTAGAGATTTTGTCACATATGTATATATTGACTTTTGCAGACAGGACATTAATCTGACATACATCATAATATCTTCTTAAGAACACTTTGGATGGATCTCCCCGCACTATCTCCTGATTATTTTGGAGGGATCTCCCTACGTTTGGGAAGCATAGACTGCCCAGAAGCCCCTCTTGAATGTATATATACATATATATATATATATATATATATATATATATATATATATATATATATATACTTTTTTTTTACTGTATAATTTTATTGTTTCCAGATAATTATGTATAATTCATCCTAGATACTTTGCTACCTTCTGCACCCTCCTAGCATCACTCTCTTGGTCCCCTGTGAGACATAGGTGGATCTCTTGCTGCATCTATGTCATGGACAGCCGGGAGACAGTTTTGAATTTTTTTATTCCGATTTAGCTCTGGTTGATGTTTAAAAAAATCCTCTTGCTTTTAAGGTATGATATTGAGTAGCTGATCTATGATATAATGTTATGATTTACTTGTAAACTGTAGAAAGATTCTAGCATCACATTTTCAATTCAGATGTCCTCATCCCCCTAAGGAAGATTTTGATCATTGTATTTTAAACGTGTTGGGGTACTTGCTTGGACAGGTGTATTACTTATTGGAAATTCCTGTAAAAAACATGTCATTTGCCATTTGTTTATAGGACATCAGTTTTTTTGTAGCTGGGGCATACCAGAGCTCATATCCTAAAACTATACGTGGGTTTGAATTGTAATAGTTATATTAATAAAAATCTTTATATCACAATTATTTGTACATTTATTTGTTTTTGCTCTCTAAAAACCCTTGGGAGGCTTTTTTTTTGTACTCACACAGCAAGGCTTTCCTCTATGGGCACCCAACAGTAGCTCAAACCATAGAAATATAGAATGGAGCTCCAGACCAAAACCAGAGAAAACAGTAAAAGATAATTGTATCTTTTGGTAAAAAGGTCATACAAAAATAGCCAATGTGGTTGATTGAACCACATTGAGCTTCCAGGTTTTTTGTCAAAGCCTAATTGAACAAGCTGACGTTAGAAACTGAATGACTACCATGCACAGCTGCACCAGATTTTGCACTCTCCAGTTTTAGTAAATCAACCCCAATGTGTTTTGGGGGCAACACCATTCTCCCTTCATCAGGGCTCATCTTAGTATAAAACTTGGAAGGACTCAGTGGAAACAGTGACTTCACAGATCTATGTTAGAACCAGTATTGGACTCCCCAAAGCTGAGAGCAATTGCTGAGCAGCAACGGAGGTAAACTGTCTGACTTAAATGACAACCCATGCACAACATGGCCTCACAAGTGACATGGGGGGAATTAGTGATTTTATGGGTCATGTGATATGCAGCAGCATATACAATGGCAACAGTAATATATGGCATCAGTCTTTTCCTTTACTGCTGATGGAGCTGCCAGGCTGGGACTGAGCATTGAATATGCCTGTCCTCTCTTCATTTACAGCACATGACAGGTATGGAGTATTGCTTCAGTGGTTAAAATGCACTTTTGTCAAGCACATATCACAATATGTTGGCAAAGTATAGTGAGTTGACCACAGACAGCAATGAAACAGCCATTGTAAGCCTTCCCTACTCTATATAAAATTAAAGATGAAAACATTTGAGTGGAGTTGGGCTTTTAGCAAAAAAATGAACGAAGGTTTTTAGAAAAGTACAGTAAGCTAGAAGAACACATGAGTCACAGGACAGACATCAGCTGTAGACATCTCAAGAGCAAAGCTAAAGGTGAAAAGGAAAAATGGTGGGCGGTCCACAACCAAGCATAATTATGGTGAGATTACCACCCATTGCAAAAAAAACTTGCATTTTTGGACTCATGCACCCTGCAGCTAAAAAAAAGCTGATTTTACAGGCATTTGAGCTTTTATTTCAGCTTGAAGAAGTTTGTACTTTTTTGTGCTCATTTGCATGTTTTTATTGAGTTTCTTTGAGCTTCTTTGAGCAGCTAAAATAAAAGCTCAAAAGCCTGTAAAAGCAGCTTTTTTGAGCTGCAGTGTGCATAAACCCTTAAACACACATTAGCTGTCCTCTTTAGTAAACCTACCCAGAGAAATGCCATGCAACCATCATTGGAATACATGCATGTAAACAGGTAATGGTATCAAGAGTCCACAGGAGACTGGCAACACCAAGATACAACCAAAGATAAAAAAAAGTGAAAACTTACTCAATTAAAAAAAAAAAAAAAAGGCAATTGGTTGCAATACACAGTGCTTTGGCAAACCAAATGTCCTCCAGTTAGTGTTTATGTCTACATTGATGACAACATAAATGTGAACATTTGGGTTTTGTGACCATAAACAATCGTGTTAGAAGTATTAGAAGAAAAATCCCATATCAAAAATCACAAAGTCAAGAAACAGGCAACCGATCTGGGTCACAGCACGGGGCAAGGATTATAACCAAAGGTCAAGCAAGATGTCAGCAACAAAGCAGCCAATATCACATAAAGTAGATAAAAGAAACTTTACAGCAAGAGTTAAAAATGCTTTGATATTGGGTGTCTTATGGAAGCAAAAGTGCACTGACACAATGGATTAAATATTTTTTAAGAATAGTCAGCACATATCTGATTGAGCTGTACTACTTACTGACCCAGTCTACTCTCTCCATTCAGTTAAGCTTTTTATTTTTTATTTTGTCAATGTATAGAAGTTCCTTGAGAGTTTCCATGGTAACAATGATTTCATCTTCCATACCACTCAGTTGACAACATGGGTCATTAGAATGGTCCATTCACCTTTTATTATCCAGGGAACAGAACTCTGACATCCGTATGTCAAACGATTAGAGTTGAAAGAGAAATGCAAGATTGTCAGATGTGTTCCAGTGTGGTGTAACAGTCATGATATCACAGAACAAGGATTTGTCTTTAGAGATTTCTTGGATAAATAAGACTTTATTTTCAACTCCCAGAACATGCTTGTTGTAAAAACCATAGTGATGGCTTAGATTTAAAAAATCAATTTTGGGAATTTTGCTGATACTACTCTGACACTGCTGTTCAAAAAATATTTTTTCTTTGTTTTATTCTTTGTTTCCTACATTCCCAGTGCACCCAGTACAAAACCAAAAAGAAAAAAATTGGTAAATATCTATACATACCTTACCTTATAATACTTGTCTCTGGATACAATACTAGATGTGTGCTCAAGGCATTTAAAGGGAAACTCTAATATAATTATGATAGTTTTTTTTTTAGTTTATAAGTTGTATAATATACTATTGTATGTATGTTTTATAGAAATACATGATAGACAATTCTAGAGAACTTTGGGTTTGGAACAACATAGCAAAGCTCCTTGCTTTGAGGCATACTTTTTTTTTATTGTAGCCTTACTGAGAAGTCAGATAAAGGATGGGTCACTGCTGAGTCAATAAATTGTGTAAAGAACACATTTATTTAATCAAAGAAGTGAACTGAGGAATATTTAAAAATATTTTTTTGCAGTCCTGACCACAATAATGATTGACATAATACATTGGGAACTGAATAAGTGTGGATTAGTGATGAGCCGAACACTCCCCTGTTTGGTTCACACCAGAACATCTTGGACAGGGCAAATGTTCTAGCGAACATGCAAACTCCATTAAAGTCTATGGGACACGTACATGAAAAATCAAAAGTCCTAATTTTAAAGGCTTAAATGCAAGTTATTGGCCCAAAAAAGTGTATGTGGACCTGGGTACTGCCCTGGGGGACATGAATCAATGCAAAAAAAAGAAATTAAAATGATCGTTTTTACAGGAGCAGTGATTTTAATAATGCTTAAAGTGAAACAATAAAAAGGAAAAATTACAATTTATGAACCATTTTCCATTCAGGAGATTAGATTGGTTATTAACAGGCTACCTAATCAGAAAGTACCAGGAGAAGATGGCTTCTCTAATGAATATTATAAGAGTTTGTCCTCAGAAGTGGCCCCCCAGCTAAAATCACTATTTGAATTGGTAGCCACTACTGGTTCATTCCCGTCGGAAATGCTGAAGGGGTTAATAGTTACTATCCCTAAACAGAAAAAAGATCCTAAAGATCCCTCATCTTATAGGCCCATTGCCTTACTAAATACAGACATAAAGATTTTTGCAAAATTGGTCGCGAATAGACTACAGGAGTTTTTACCTTACTTGGTACATGCGGACCAAGTGGGGTTTGTGCCAGGGAGACAGGCCCCCGATGGAACTAGAAGAATTGTAAATCTGCTGGCGCGGATGGGATCCTGTCGGACGCATTCACTGCTCCTATCTTTGGATGCGGAGAAGGCATTCGACAGGATCCATTGGGGCTACTTAGAAGCAGTTTTGGGTAAGTTTGGGATAGAGGGATGGCTGAAAAAGAATATAATGGCTCTTTATTCTGCGCCAACAGCGAATGTATCATTATCTGGATTGTTATCTAAAACCATTGGGATAACCAATGGGACGAGGCAGGGATGTCCCCTCTCACCAGTTGTCTTCGCGTTGCTTATGGAGCCTTTTGCTCAGAGCGTTAGGGACAACGCGGGGATAACTGGCTGGAGGGTCGCTGAAATAGAACATAAGATCAGCTTGTTTTGCTGATGACGTTATGTTAATCATCACAAACCCACTCTCTTCCTTGATAGAGGTTGAGAGAATGATAAATGAATTTTGCTCAGAGCGTTAGGGACAACGCAGGGATAACTGGCTGGAGGGTCGCTGAAATAGAACATAAGATCAGCTTGTTTGCTGATGACGTTATGTTAATCATCACAAACCCACTCTCTTCCTTGATAGAGGTTGAGAGAATGATAAATGAATTTAGCGTAGTGTCATTTTATAAATTAAATATTACAAAATCACAAATTATGGGCATTAATATCACCACTTTGGCACAAAAATGGATAAAAGCGAAATTTTCATTCGCATGGTCTCCATGTATACCGTTCTTGGGGATTATCCTAACCCCACATACTTCCCAGCTTTACGATCACAATTATAAACCGTTTTTGGATAACCTATTATTACAAGCTAGGGATTTAAAAATACAAGACTTGACCACAGCAGGAAGAGTGGCTACGTTAAAAATGATTATTTTGCCTAAATTACTTTACTTGTTCCGTACATTGCCAATTACCCTTCCATCTCAATATTGCACTTCGGTTCAAAAGCAATTTAACCAAATTATATGGCAAGGGAAACCACCTCGATGCTCATCCCTTATTATGAGGAGACATAGGAGGCACGGAGGGATGGGGGTCCCTTCGGTTCTCGCATATTATAGAGCATCTGTCCTTGACCAACTGAAGTATTGGTGGTCTCCTGAGCAGCATAAAAGATGGCTGAGAATAGAGATGAACGACTGTAAACAGGAGAACCTTAGAATCACAATGTTGGCTGTAATATTAGGAGCCGAGGTCCCTGTTATACAATCATAGTGGTTAAAACAGCCCTAACAGTCTGGGCAGAAATTGTAGGAAAGCTACTAGAACATGGGATGATGTGCGAATTCCCCACTCCACTGGCAGTTCTTTCGTGCTTTATCCCTAACCTTGATATAAACCTATGGTTAAGAAGTGGTGTTGATAGTTTGAAAGATTTGTATAGCGACACAGGTATCTATTCATTTGAGAGTTTGACAGATCGGTACAAAATACCACCATCAGCATTAATGAGCTATTATCAAATACGTTCGTTTTTACAGAAGAATAATCTCACTTTATATCTTAAATTACCAACTACTATGTATAAATTGTATCAAGAACCAATGACTACCTCTAATGGTATTTCAATTATCTACGATATATTGAATAAACATAATATTTACTCTAAATCCACTACTGTTTTGAAATGGGAGAGAATATTGGGGAAAGTTTTTCCCGAAATAAGCTGGTTGAAAGCCTTTGATATTACATACATCTCATCCAAATGTATCAACCATTGGGAGTTATACCAAAAAATCTTGAATTTTTGGTATTTAACTCCTATGAAATTGTCGAGATTCTATTCCTCAACATCAGCATTATGTTGGAGAGAATGCGGTGAGCAAGGATCGTTATTTCATATAATTTGGGACTGCAGATCGATTAGAGCATTTTGGTACAGAATATTCTCCCTGGTATCAGAACTGGTGGGAAAAAATATAGTCCCAAACTCTGAAATGGCGATCCTTCACTTAAATATATACGAGATTCCCCTGGAGTTCCGAGTAGTAGTTATGCATCTCTTATTGGCGGCAAAGCTTTTAATCACTAGAAGATGGAACTCTCAGGAGGTACCAACTCCATCCGACGCGGTTGAATTATTAAATCAACAATGTCAGATGGAAAAAATTGTGGCTACCTTAAGTGCAACAAAGAAAATGTTTGAAGTTAGTTGGAAATCATGGTTAAATAATAGAAGATGCATAGTAACATTGGAATAGGATTAAAGCAGCTGGGATAATATAAATATCGTTAGGCAGTTTTAGACTTGCTTTACCTCCCTCCATAAAAATGAATGTTAAATGAGAGAGATTTGAAATAACGGTATTCTAAATATGGTAACCCCCTTAGTGGGGGTCAAAACTATACTGGAAGGAAGGGGAGGAGTGGTTGTTTTTTTTTTTTTTCCATTTTTTTTTCTCTTCTTTTTCCTCTGGTAGTATAATGTTATAACTGACAAATTTACTGCAACAATGTTGTTCTTGTTTTTGCTACTGGATTTTGTACTATTTTTTTGTGGTTTGTATATTATTTTGTTATGTGAAAAATTAAAATAAAGAGATATTGAAATTAAAAAAAGGAAAAATTCCTTTAAATATTGTGTCTGGGAGGCCCCCTTAATTTGCCTGTAAAGTGGCGCATTTGTGCGATGTATGTAGCCTGCTGCAGCAACACTGACATTTCCAAAGGAAAAAATGTAATTTAAACTTGCTCGCGGCTGTAATGTATTGTCGGCTCCCGGCAATACAGATAAAAAAATAAAAAAAGAAGACGGCGTGCCCCCCCCCCCCAGTCCATACCAGACCCCTCGGGTCTGGTATTGATTTTAAGAGGAGCCCCATGCATAAAAAAATGGTGTGGGGTTCCCCCTAAAATCAATACCAGACCCTTATCCGAGCACACAGCCTGGTTGCCCCCCTCCTGAACCATACCAGGCCACATGCCCTCAACATGGGGGGGGAACAGGCCACATGCCCTCAACATGTTGATGGGGACAGGAGTCTCTTTCCGACAACCATGGGCTGTAATTGTGGGGGTCTGCGGGGGGGAGGCTTATGGGAATCTGGAAGCCCCCTTTAACAAGGGCCCCCAGATCCCAGCCCCCTATGTGAATGGATATCGGGTACATCGTACCCCTACCCACTCACCAAAAAAGTGTACAAAAAAATAAAGACAAAAGCCAGCTTTGGACAAGTCCTTTATTAAAAAATAAAAATAAAAAAATAGTGTACCCCGATGATCACGTCACACGCCCGCCTGCAACCGAAAAATAGAAAAAAAAAAAGAAGCTCCTGCTTCTCAAGACGCCTCCCACACTAATGAGCAGTTTAACAGCTCTTTTATAGGGATCTGACATCACGAGCGCCCCTAATACACTGCCCAGGTGCAGTGAATAAATTAAATGACGTCAATAATGGAGGCGTCTTGAGAAGCAGGAGCTTCTTTTTTTTTTTTTTATATTTTTTGAGTTGCGGGTGGGCGGGCAAGTGACGTGATCATTGGGGGACACTATTTTTTTTTAAATAAAGGACTTGTCTAAAACTTGCTTTTGTCTTCATTTTTTTCGTTCACTTTTTTGGTGAATGGGTAGGGGTACAATGTACGCAATATCCATTCACATAGGGGGGAGCCGGGGTCTGGGGGTCCCCTTGTTAAAGGGGGCTTCCAGAATCTGATAAGCCTACCCCCGCAGACCCCCACAACCACAGCCCAGGGTTTTCCGGAAGAGACCCCTGTCCCCCATTAACACCTATACCTGCACCTGTACCTGCCTTTGGCCAATCATGGCTCAGGGGCGGCTGCCATGCACTGTGTGTAGGGTGAGATAGAAGTTAGTTAGTAGGCAGGGAGAGTGTGGTCAGCCTAAGCAGGCTTGACGGTGGCGTAGGTGGTAGAATACCAGGTTTGCAATTGAGAGGTTGTGGGTTTGAATCACTTGGCCAGCGGGTGATTTATAAGTAGAATTCCTTCAGGGAGAGTGTAGTGAGTTTAACAGCTGCCCCTGAGCCATGATTGGCTAAAGGCACCTGCCTTTGGCCAATCATGGAACAGATGATTTGATTGGCCAAAGCATGGAGGGCAGAGTCCATGCTTTGGCCAATCACATAATGCACTGCCAGTGCGCAGTGCATTATGGATGCGGGAACTCGAAGTTCCCGCGAAGAAGCCCATTTGTTCGCCATTCATTGAATGAGCGAATGGGCTTTGTTCGAGTTGAACTTAGGTTTGACTCGAACACAAAACTCATCCCTAGTGTGGATAGTCAATAATGAGAATGTTTTAACCCCTTTAAAAGCCTAAAATGTGAAACTTTACAAAATGTAGATTATCAAGCCATAAAACAGCAATGCAATGTCAGATCATCAGTGGTCTGTTTTACATAAATATTTTTTTTATTCCAAAATTGCATTAAAAACATCAATAATTTAAAATGTGCAAATCTCATCAAGCACATGAGCTTCACAATTACATACCGTAAAGTCATAGTTGCTTGGTATAATCAATTCATCTCATTGTTTTAGCTTAAATTCAGCTTCTTCAGGAGACTTTTCTCCCCCACACCCTTCCTGTGGCTTACCAAATAACACTCTGGACTTTGAGTAGGTGTGTGAGGGATGGGCTTATTCATCATACTTATGCAGGTCTTCAATCCAATTTCATATACAGTATCTGTCAGTGCTTGTAACTATGTAGTACAAAAGTCTCCTGAAGAAACTGAATTTAGGATGAAACATGTAGAGTTTAATTGACTACACCAAGCAGCTATGACTATATGTAATTGTGAAGCTTCTGTGCTTTTCCTCCTTGAACGGGTACATTTTGATGAATCTGCTAGACAGTGTCGGTTTCCTGTCTAAATTTCTTCCACTTTCTTCATAAACGAGTTTTCTCACTTCCTCTATCAAGGGAAAGGAAAGTACTGACTTTTTTAGTTGTGGATAATACTTTCTGGCTTTAGATGGCTGTACCACCTCTTCTTCCCAGTTGAGTGATTCTCTAACTGCTCTTACTAAAGGTTGCACTAAAGCAAAATCGAATCTGAGCATCAACCTGTCCTCCTTTTCTGAAAGGAATGCTAGAGAAGGTTCCCTCTGGGAAATCTTTTGTGCCAGAGGCAGACTTGACAAAGAAGTCAGTGCTTGGCTAAGTTTAGTTAACAACACTTGCAGAGACTCCTTGATCAATGAGGCTATGTCAGCTTTTTCTGCTTCCTTGTCTTTTTCTGCCTCTAGCAAGCATGCTCGGCACAGCATTTTTTTTGAAGCTCTGTCTGACTGCATCCCACTGACGCTGGTCATCTCTTTGAGAATCTTTCTAGCCGTGCGTGCTCCGCTCTGTGCCAGACTTCTGGCGAGCTTTTGAGTGAGCTGCTGACCTCTTAGGGGTTGAACCCAGATGGTAAGGAACATCCCTGCTTTTGGAGGAGAAATGCTGATAAGGGCTGAAAAGATTTATAATTCATTAGCCCATGCGCTCTTTTGGAGAAAAATAATATATATCTACCTACCTGACCCTCACCTTCAGTTACGTGGCTGGTCTCTGGGAGAGCTCATCACTGAACGGGAAGCTGCAGGACAACTGAGCCATTAAAATATGCAAGATAACAAATGACAGACTAAAATGCCTCCTTTCTGTAAATCAATTGATCCCCATGTGGCATTGACAGGATCCCCAACTAAACAGAATCAAGGGTTGTAAGGCTGTAAGGCTACCACACACCATACAGTATAACAGGCACAACAGGGTTCAGCAGCAACTCACCTCGCACTCTGTTCATCAACACTTCCTGTCTGTGCACATGCAGTAAAAGGTGCAGTCCATAATGGCTGCTCCCCGCCACGGGGCTCCCCGCCACTTGTTTACAGTCATCCCCGCACAATCTCGCTACTCCCTAGCTGGCCAGAAGTCCACCGGGTGCTATCTTACTGAAGGAAGCCCACAGTCCAGCCCCTGGAAGTTAGTTAGGCACCATTTTCCAGGAGGGCAGCTGCCCCAACAACTAGGACACAGGAAAAACCGCTAGTTTGAAAACTCGAACAGACAAACACAATGCGGGAACAGCAACAGGGACTAACAGGGAACAACTGTTGGACATGCACTGGCACTTGCAGTTGGCCCCCCAGAAACCAACATCCTGTGCCCCAGTACTTGGATATGGGGGTGGCCTCTTCCTTATGGGAGCATTGCCACAGGAGAGGCTGAACCCTAGCTTGCTCTGGGGGCACCCAAGCAGGCTCACTCCTGAGCTACTTCTCTACTATTTCTTTCATACACATTCGTGTCTCAGCCCCGCCCCCTTCTCTCCTCATTGGCTCACTGGCTGTGATTGACAATGGCTCCCGCTGCTGCCCCAGCCAAGGAGGAGCCAAGGCTTTTGTGCACATCGCTGGATAATGATGGAGCTCAGGTAAGTATTGGGGGGGTTGCGAGGCTGCTACACAGAGAAAGTTTTTACCTTGAGCCTTAGAACTACTTTAAATACAATGTAGGGAAATCTAATTAGACATTTTCACCAACTCTTCAAATTTGTTGTCATTGAATGGATAACTTATTTATTTTCTATGGCTATGTTTGTTTATATTATCTATATTTTTCTCTAAATTCTGGGATTATAATATTGTTTTCCTTAGAAATCTGGTATTGCTGTGCAGTTACAGGGTATAATTGTTAATGGCAGATCTTGCCTTTTGACGCAGTACTGTTTTTTTTTTTTTTTTTTTTTTTTTAAATGGACGTAATTAAAAAAAAAAAAAAAAAAAAGAAATACATGGAGTCTTATGGTGCATGAAAATTGGTTGTCATATTAATACCGCTGTGCCTCACCTCTTGTATGGCGAGCCTCCACTATGCACCAATCAGGGATCAGGTTGCTTCACATTACAACTTGGATTACATCTGTTTTAATTTGATATATTCCTGTGAGCAGTGAAGTAACAACTGTACAAAGAACTCGAAGCAAAGCAGGATATTAAATTAAAAGCACTAGAGCCATATAGTCATGCTCTGTATATCAGATAATGTTTTAATGTGTGCAGAGATGTGTGGGTAAAAATTCTATATTTCATAACATTTATTTCATAAAAATTGGCGATTTAAACTTGCAAGGTTTATAGATAAATGTTAAATTATTGGGTATGTCTGTGTATAACTACACACCGAGATAAGTCAATTAAGTGTCCCTGTGGCCTTTGATGTTTAGATCAAACCTCATTTAAGGTATTAGTGAATACAGGTTCAATATACTGCTAAGCAAATAAAAATCACCTTTAGCTAGGCAGTCTTTGGAGGCAAAACATCAAGTGCTTGAGGTAGCAGAACAGATTGTGTCCTAAAAAGATGACAACCTATAACAATTTCACCCAAGGATATGGAACGAGATTTTAATTTATCTGCATTCCATTCACTTTATTTATTAGATCTCACCATTTGAAAGGACCAGTTTCACTTAATTCTAACTTTTTTTGTTTGCATATTTAACCCGTCCATTACTTGGGCTATCACAGGGGAAAGGGAAGGGCCACTGTCTGATATACTGTAGCTCTGTCACAGATCTAGTGGCACAGTATGATTGCAAGCTTAGAGTGCTGTGAGACAGCCGGGTGAGTCGCTAGTGCCAGGTCCCCAGGGAGAGAGGGGGGTGACAGGGAGGGTGACAGAGAGAGAGGGAGTGACAGGGAGAGAGGGGGGCTGACAGGGAGAGAGGGGGTGACAGGGAGAGAGGGGGGGTGTCAGGGAGAGAGGTTGGGTGAAAGGGAGAGAGGGGGGGGACAGGGAGAGAGGGTGACAAGGAAAGAGGGGGTGACAGGGAGGGTGACAGGGAGAGGGGGGATGACAGGGAGAGAGAGGGGGTGACAGGAAGAGAGGGGGGTGACAGGGAGGGTGACAGGAAGAGAGGGGTTGACAGGGAGGGTGACAAGGAGAGAGGGGGGTGGCAGGGAGAGAGAGGGTGACAGGGAGAGAGGGGGTGACAGGGAGAGAGAGGTGGGGTGACAGGGAGAGAGGGGGGTGACAGGAAGAGAGGGTGGTGACAGGGAGGGTGACAGGAAGAGAGGGGGTGACAGGAAGAGAGGGGGTGACAGGGAGGGTGATAGGAAGAGAGGGGGGTGACAGGAAGAGAGGGGGGTGACAGGGAGGGTGACAGGGAGAGAGGGGTGTGAAAGGGAGGGGGGGGTGACAGGGAGAGAGGGGGTGACAGGGAGAGGGGGGATGACAGGGAGAGGGCGGGGTGACAGGGAGAGAGGGGGGGTGACAGGGAGAGAGGGGGATGACAGGGAAAGAGTGGGGTGACAGGGAGGGTGACAGGGAGAGTACCTGAGAGCGAGAGGCTAGCCAGGGCAGGTCTTTTGTCACTGCAGAGAAAGAGTGCATTCATCCACCAGCCTGGAGCTGCCTAGGAGCCGACTGATGAGGTCATGTGGGCGGAGCCCTGTGACGAGGGGAGCCGCCCATTGCACCGAGCTTCGACACCGACTGTAATCTCCTGCCTGGCCCTGGACATATAGAGAGCTCCGGGCGGCTTCCGGGATTGGAGCGGGGGGGGCCCTGGCCGTTGGGAGGGGGGCAGGCTGAACGGAGGAGCAGTAAGTCACTGCATCTGCTACACTACACTGCCAGTGATTTTGTGCCCCCCCCCCCTCGGACTGCGCCCCTGGCAGGCGCCTTTCTGGCCAACACCACGGTACACCCCTGTAGGAGGGGGGATTGGAGGGGGGCGTACCGTGGCCACTTTGTCACCGGCTTCATTTCATGTTACGGGGGTATCATCTTCAGTTACTGCTGTTATTGTTGTGCTAAAATCAATCTTCTTTTGCTCAACTATTGCATTTTGGAAGGGCCATTTCACAGACGGTTAGGGGAAACAGTGGTGTTTACTTTGCTGCACTTGTAAATGTTTCAATATTTTATACTATTTTCGGCCTAAATTAGGCCTAAATTAGGCCTTGCAGATTAAGATAAAACAAAGGGAAAAGGACCAGGTGAGTATGAGTAAAAATCAGCAGTAGTTTATTACATAATCACAAAAAATATACAGCATGCAGAGCTGGGGTGGCGTGCAGATGGACACACAGCTGAAGGGCACAAGCTCAGACCCACTGCAGGGAGAGCACAAGCATTAGCAGCGTCTATGGCTCTCACACACGCTGCTGGTTTTTCCTTTGTCTTGCTTTTGCTTTTGTGGGAATCCCACACACTAATGAGGAGCTGCCGATGATCGCGTGTGTTATTTTTTTCTTCTTATCTCTGGATTGTTCATTAGGTCATTTCATCTCCTCTCTTCAGCCCTACATAGACTGCATGGACATTGTTAACATATTATCCATCCTCTGTCAGTGAGCGCTGACTCACTTACTAAGTGTAGCACACTCCTAGGTAGGTGCTAGAGAGTGAGTATAGTTTTTGGCTCTGTCTGCTATCAAAGGAGCAGCAGGTAAATTCTATATTGCTTTCTGCTTAACATGGAGCAGGATCTGTGAGTTAGGTCTGCTCAATGTGCTTAGTGTGTGATTCATCTGGTCTTGGGGAGTGTCCCCACTGGTCCAATGGGGGGGCACATTGGACAGTGGAGGAAACCTGGCCAATGGGTACACAGGCTTTGATACAGTCCCAGTGATTGGCACAGACTGATTGTCTCGGTGCATTGTGGGGTGTGATATAAAAGCCAGGAGCACATGTGCTCAGGGGCTTTGGCTGGTGAAAAGAGTCCCAGAAGGAGGGTGGCGGCCGCATCCTCTTCTGCAGCAGTTGGTGTATGGTCACAGGCAGTTGGCCTGGTGAGCCAGAGGGCAGGAGCTGAACCCAGAGGTTCAAGAGAGCCGACTAAGAGGAGTTGAGACACTGGAGAACCTGGAAAAACAGTATCGTGAGTACGGGGGATCGTGTCTAAGGGCCGGACCAGGAAGGGGGCCACTCTGGAATAGAGTAGTCAGAGGATGGGTATCAGCAGGTGAAGTGAAAGGGGGTGCTAGGTAGGGCTGCAATGACGCATCAACGTAATCGATTACGTTGACTACAGAAATGCGTCGACATGCGTGAAAGGAGTTGACGCGTCACACGTGACATCAGACCCATCTCGCGTGCGTTGCGTGAAAATAGCGGTAATGGCGGCTTCTGCTCCTGGGGGAGAAAGTTACAGCAGTCTACCACAAAAAGCAACACCACGATCACGATCATCAAGGATATGGGAATTCTTTCAACAGAGGCCAGATAAAATGGTCCTTTGTTCCCTTTGCAAAACTGAAATGGCGTACCACGGCAGCACAACTGCAATGCATGAGCACCTCAGAAGAAAACATCCTGGCGAGCCATCTTTTTGAGTAGTTCTAATTTATTACAACAATATAATTACAATGGATATATGCTAGCTGCTAGGTAATAATTACGAATATATATGCTCATTGCTCACTCAGGCCGGGGCCAGGGCTTTAGGCTTTGTAGTGGCCAGCTCACGTTTTTTTAAATGTACAAGTCACTTTGCAGCCCTGTCTTTCTTGCTGATCTGGGGATCCCTCAGGGCATGATTGACAAGTGCAATGATCTGACCAGCACACCTGAGATGCCATGCTTTTCTTCCAAAATACGCAGAGTAACAACATTTGCACTGACTGCACTGCAGCATTATGCAATTACAACATTGGCCATGGAAGCATGGATATCTCAAACTTTTGCTTTTTCTACTAGAAAAAATACAATTAATATTGTAATCAAAGTAATCATATTAAACATAATTATTTATCACATTCAGTTAATTTAAAATGTGCAGATTTACTACCCTCTTTATTGTCAGCATTGAGGCTGAGCATTCATAAATTTCATGTGTAAATTGGTAATGTTATTTATTATTATTATTTATTTATTATTAATTAATTCTTATTACTGTGTTTGTTGTTTTTCTCAGGAAGAGGCAAAGCTGTGTACAAGATTTCTTCTTTCATAAAAAGGATGTTACTGTTTGCACACCCCAAATGGCCATTACACTTACCAATAGCATACTCAACATGATTGTAAAAGATATGAGACCTCTTTCTATTGTAGACGGTCAAGGATTTTGTGAGATGATCAGCATGTTTTACCCTGGATACACACTTCCCTCCAGGTCCCATTTCACTAAGCTGATGGAGAAGTAATATGAGGAGAATTTTGAAAGATTGAAAGCGTCACTCAAAGATGTGAAATCCAAAATAGCTCTCACCACAGACGCATGGACCAGTATTGCCACAGAGGCATACTTGGGTGTCACATGCCACTTCATGAATGAAGACTTGAAGCTTACATCATACAATCTGACCACTGTGCCACTTGAAGATCGCCACACAACTGAAAACATTTCTAACTGGGTGGAAAAAGCAGCTGAGAAGTTTGAGATATCCATGGCCAATGTAATTGCAGTTGTCCATGATAATGCTGCACATGTTGTTGCTGCTTTACGTATTTTGGAAGACAAGCATCCTGGCATCTCTTCTCTCAGGTGTGCTGGTCATACATTGCAGTTAGTTGTCAACCATGCCCTGAGGGATCCCCAGATCAGCAAGACACTGAGGGCTGCGAAGTGCCTTGTGGAACATTTAAAAAAAAGTGAGCTGGCCACTACAAAGCTTAAAGCAAAGCAACAACAAATGGGTACCCCTGATCATGCACTAATAAATGATGTATCCGTAAGATGGAACAGTACTTTACACATGATCAGCCGCCTGCTTGAACAGAGGTAGCCTGTGACTGCAACACTTTCCGATCCTGATGTCACACCACAAGGGAAGCGCTTCCTGGATTTAAAACATGATCAGTGGAGCTTACTTGAGGAAGTGGAACAAGTCCTGAAGCCTATTGAGTGTGCTACTGTTTTCTTGAGTGGAGAGTCCTTTGTGACTGGTTCTGCTCTACCTCCTCAGGTAAAAGGCCTCCAGAAATCCATACAGAGCACAATTTGTGAGACAGCAGCAGTCAAGGCTTTCCAAAGTGTTGCTGCACAGGAGATGACCTCAAGATGGGAGCAGGAAACTAAATTCAGAGATGACGGTGGAGAAAATATATGTCTTATTGCAGCAGCCCTGGACCCCAGATTTCGCAAACTAAAATTCCTGGCAGCAGAGGACAGTTTAAAAGTTCACCTCAAGGTCCAAGCTCTTGCTCTTGAAGAGAAAAGAAGATATGAGGAAGAGCAAACACATCAACGTCAATGTGAGGAACAGGTTCAGTCAGCCAGTGCAGACATGAAATTTTCAGAAAAGAGGCAAGTGTCTATGTCGGACACTTTGCTCGGTTCTGATTCAGATGAACACCACAGTAATGGTGAGGATGACACTCGTCACATCCAAGATCAAGAAATTCACAGTGAAGTTGTGAGGAATGAGATACACATGTACTTTAGTGAGCAGGCTATTCCAAAGGAAGAAAATCCACTGAAGTGGTGGAAGGAAAATGAAGGGAGCTTTCCCATCCTGGCCAAGCTGGCAAAGAGTTACTTGTCTGTGCCTGCAACATCAACCCCATCTGAAAGGCTTTTCTCAGTTTCTGGCAACATTGTGACTAAAAAAAGAGCAAGCCTAACTTCAGAGCATGTCGATATGCTAACCTTCCTCCATTGCAATGCTATATATTAGTATACAGGCCCCCAACCTGTTGCACTCTTGGGTTGTATAATGTTGGACTTCTTTAAACTACAAGATAGCTGCCTTCAGGTAATTGTTGCTCAGTATTGGCCATTATATTTACACAGTGTTGAGCGGTGCTTTTGTTGGACTTGGCTCCTTTAAAACTATGTTAGTTTTTAGGTATGTTTTACATTTACATCATAGTGTTGTTGTTGACCAGTATTATGTGGTTTAAATAAAGTAGTAGTAAGGTTTACTACTTTAACCACCACATAATGCATTGCCTTTAGAATGCATCTTTTGCAAAGTGTTAGGCAGAATTTGTATTATATGGCATAATTATTCATGCCTGATGCCATAAAGTGTTGTTTACAAGTAACACCACAAAAATACTGGTCAACAATAACACTATGTATATGTAAATGTAAAACATACCTAAAAAGTAACCTAGTTTTAAAGGAGCCAATTCCAACAAAAGCAAGCACTGCTGCGCTGCTCAACACTGTGCAAAAGAAAATGGCCAAAAATAATGACCAATACAGCAAAAGATTACCTGAAGGCAGAGAGCTGACTTGTAGTTTAAAGAAGTAAAAGTGTTAGGCAGAATTTATATGGCATTTTCATGCCTGATGCCCTAAAGTGTTTGGCACTTTATGTGTCTTTATGTGTATTTTTGCACACACAGTGTTGAGCAGTGCTTTTTTAGAATTGATATGGCATTTTGAATGCTTTTGGTTCTGAATTAATGGCATTATTCGTGCCTGATGCTAAAGTGTTGTTTACATTTTATTTTTGCCACTTCATTGTTGTACACTGTAAAAACTTCAACCACATTGAAGTATTTTTTGGAAAAAATGTAATAAAAGTTGAAATATTATATTAGAAGTTGTACATATCATTTTTTGTAAAGTTATTCAAAGGATTAATTAGCTAATCAAAGAAAGAACACTAGATTAGGCAAAAAAATAAAAAATAAAAATAATCGTTAGATTAGTCGGCTAATTGGAAAAATAATCGCTAGATTAGACGACAGACAAAATCAGGGCTTTTTTTCTCAGAGAAAAGGTGCAGGAACTCCCCTTTCAATCCACCCCTTGTCTTCACCCCTACCAACCTCTGAGCACCATCCCTTGATTACTCCCTATATCCACCTCCCAGTTCCACCAAGCATCATTTTGTAGTAATTTTATGGAATTTTTTATTGATAAGTCATAAAATATATCCCCTGCATCCAGCAACAATGCACCCCCCTTTCAACAATAGTTTTTCCCAGCAACAAAAGTGAAACTGCGGCCTAGCCGCATCCACAGATAGAAGTCCTCAGCATTGTAAATAGTTCAAGTTCTGGAGTATCCCTCTCGTCTCTTCTCCCATCCCCATATAAAATAAAAACAACAACAACCCCTAGACTGTTCATTGACTGAGCTGGAAAGTAAAGTTTAACATTTCTGCATGCAGTTGCTACTGGTAACCCAGAGGGACCCAAAAAGGTGAGAAATCCAGCAGCTCTCAAGGGGGCAGTGCTACATAAGTATTTAGTTTGTGTATTTTTTTGGCTTGCAGATTAAGGTCCTTAGCAGGCCACACAGTTTAGATCCCATGAGGCTTAAACAAAACACAAGAGATCAAAGTGATTCACTGACTTACTCCAAAATGATCAAAGAGGAAGAGGCCCTGTTATCTGCCAAGACTCAGAAAGAAGCTACCCACACTGGATCAGGTTGGTGTTGTGATGGTGTCTATATATATTTAGTATAGAATACCTTGGTACACCAGAGGTGATAGGAAGTGGTTTGCTTCTTGTTCTTCAGGCCCTAAAACAAGCAGTAACACAGATGGCCCAGATACAGTTTCCTTCATAGGAAACCTTCACTGAGATTTCGATAGGGTTGCCACCTTTTCTTCAACCCAAACCTAAACACTTCAGCGGCACACAGCATTTTTTAAGTATACACTATAAGATTGTAAAAGACCTGATATACCTTTGGGTGCCCCAAGGAGAGTAGGAATGTGGCCTACAGTGGGTGGGCAAAATTGTGAGTTTTATGCATTGAATGCAGGGGTAAGAAATATTTATATTACTGAATGCAGGGAAAAGGAGTGTGTAATACATAGTAGGAGATATGAGTGCAAAACAAAAAGAGAACAAGAGGTGTGTAATAAGGAGAATGTAACCCATCCCCCCTAATCAATGCTCTCCCCAACTTTATCCTTTCATCAAAACATCCCCACTCCCTCCTCTCCAGATTTTTTTTTTTTTTAATCCATCACTAATCCTTATGCTCATCTCCCCCCAGCATAAATCATTTCTCCCCATCCCAGAACAATTACCCCCCCAAAGCAAATCTTCTTCCCCCTTCCTCAGCACAAGTCCTCCTGCACCATCCCAAAAATCCCCAGTCCTAACACAACCCCCCCCCTTCTTCCCATCCAGGAACTTATCCTCCCCCCCTCAATTCCACCTTCCTACAAAAATCCTCTTCCCTTCTTCCACCCACCAAATCCCCCCTCCCTGCACAACTCCTTATCCCAGAACAGATACCCCACCCCCAAATCCCCCCAAGCTTATATCTCCCTCCCAAATCCTCTCCCCTGAATCCCCCCTTCCAGCTCAACATGCCCCTCATCATGGAACAAATCTTCTCCCCATCCTCTCCAGCACAAATTCTCTTTCTCCCAAGCCCCCCTACACAGGTCCTCTCCCTAGTTCCATCACAAAACCTCCCACCCAAATTCTCCCTCTTAGTACAAACAAACCGCCCCCAAAAAAAAATACTCTCCCCCCTTCTAATGTAAATCTATACTTCCCAACTGTCCCAGTTTTCCGAGGAAGAGGAGGCAGCTTCGGTCTGTTCCGATCTGAGACAGCCATCAGGAAGGGTAGAAGTACCAGCTCCTACAGAGATGGCTGAGAAGGACACTGTGAGCTGTGGAGAAGACTTTTCACTGGTGCTCGAGTTAGCGTGCCCCTGCCAATAGTCCCTGCACAGTCTGTTTTGAATAATTGTTAGGGTTTCGGACTGAAACCCAGCAGGTGGCAACCCTTGATTCAGAAGTAGTGCAAGTGGTAAAGACTCAAATGAGGAAGCAACATTCTCTCAGAAGTGTTATTCATAAAACTGTGATTGCCCTGGCCTCAGAAAGAAAGGCTTCTGGAGAAGCTAAATCTAAATGCAGATTTCCAGAAAGAAATGTGTTGGCCGTAGAGAGGATGGACATATGCCAAGGAGGAGACCCCATAAGATACTGTGGAAGAAATGCTAAGGGCCTTGCAGGAAATACAGCATCAGGAGACAAATAAGTGCCCAACAGTGTTGAGCGAGCAATTCGGACCGAGTATAAGTTCAACCTGAACATCGCACGTTCAGCAAATAATTTGCCCAATCAGTGCTCAGTGAATAGCTGGTTGCTAAGGAGTGGGTCGGAAACTGGTCGCCATGTCCTTAACAACGGATGAGTCATCATCTGTAAGCCGGCTTCCCCGCTGACAGCTGAATGAAAAAAAAAAAGCATTGTTGGCAATACAAAAAAAAAAAAAAAAAAACGGCGTGACCTCCCTCCCCCCCACCCCCAAATCCACACCATGCACTTTGGATTTTGGATTTTTAAGAGGAACCCCACACCAATTTTTTTTTAAATGGCGTGGGGTCCCATCAAAATCCATGCCAGGCAATTGGGTATGATATGGATTTTGAGGGAACCCTCCATGACAACATTTTTTAAAAAATTGCATGGCCCCCTCCCCCAAAATCCATACCAGACCCTTATCCGAGCAAACAGCCTTATCCGAGCAACAGTCGTTGTGATTGATGATGGATCTACGTCAAGGGACATTGGTTTTTATTTTTTAATAAAGGGATTCTCAAAAACTGTAGTGTCTTTATTCACATTTTACACTTTTTTGGTGAATGGGTAGAGGTACTATGTATGCCATACTCATTCACAGGGGGGGGCGGGATCTTTTAGTCCCCTTGTTAAAGGGGGCTTCCAGATTCCGATAACCCCCGTCCACAGATCCCCACAATCACCACCCATGGTTGTAGGGAAGAGGCCCTTGTCCCCATCAACATAGGAACAAAGTGCTTTGGGTGGGCAGAGTCTCCCCTGCCCCAAAACACCCTCCCATGTTGAGGGCATAAAGCCTGGTATGGTCCAGAAGGGGGGACTACTCGCTTGTTTTCCCCCTTTCCTGGCCTGCCAGATGCATGCTGTGATAAGGGACGGGATTTTGGAAGGGAATCCACGCCATTTAAAAAAAAAAAGTTGTTATGGGTTTTGCCTTAAAATTCATAGCAGACCCAAAGGGCCTGGTATGGATTGGGGGGGATCCCAGGTTGTTTTTTTTTTCTTAATTTTGTCTGCATTTTTTGCTTACTTTTCAGCTCTCAGCAGGGAAGCCGAGCCATCTGTTGTTAAGGATGTGACAGACGGCTGTCGGTTTCCTGGCCCGCTCCTTAACAACAAGCTATTCTTCACACAGAATTTGAATCAGTCGATCATTTTCTGACCGATCCGAATTTGAATAATTCCAAAAATGTGGAATTCAAAAATGTATTTAACCTCCTTAGCGGTATTCCCGAGTATGACTCGGGGTTAACGTTCAGTACCAAAAGCGGTAACCCCGAGCCACACTCGGGATTACCCCGCAATGTTACTCACCTTCCCTGCGCTCCCCAACCATCCTCCCCGCCATCCTCCCCGGCATACTCATACTCTCTCCCCGCTCTGTGCACGGTTCCCTTCCCTGCGAGCATTGCAACACAAGGGGGTGGAACCGGCGGCAAATTCAAAAGTGTAAATACACAAATGACATGATACAAAGCTGTGATCCTAGCTTTGTATAAACCCTCAAATGGCCATAACTGAATAACAAGATTAACCCATCATCAACTTCAATTGGGTTTTTCACAAAGTTTGTAAATTTAAACTTCTAGCAAGATTCACAACACTGTTCAGGATCAAACCCAGGCAGATTTGCTCATCCCTAGTGGGGGCTTGCCATTATCTCTTACCCCCACATATTTCTATTGGCTGCCTCATTGGTCAATAGGATGTTAAGGGGGGAGGACAGTATAAGCTTTGTTGCTAGGCCTGGCATTTGCACATAATTACAAGCACCTCATTTTTTTTTTTTTTTAACCTCCCTGGCAGTCTGATTATGTCAGAATTTCTGTGCTAAAATCGGTACATTGTTTTGCATAGAAATCTGTTGTTTTACATTTTAAGACTCATCTTCCCCTGCAATCCCCCGCCATCCTCCCCCGCCGTCCTTCCACTGTCCTCCCGCTGTGTGCTTGGCTGATGCCGACACTTGCCTTCCGGTTCCCTTCCCTGTGAGTGTTGCGACGGTGGCAAATTCAAAAGTGCAAATATACAAAATGACCTGATACAAAGCTGTGAACGGATTACACTGTATCATGCCATTTCAGCACAGGATTGCACCTGGTGACTTTTCCAGTGCCCTGCCTGTGCTTTTCCAGTGCTTTGTGCCTGGAAAAATGAGAACGACCATGGCGTCCAAAAAGCATTCTTTTTTGCACAAAAGCTCTTTTAGATGAACTGAAAAACAGCGACAGCTAAAAGCGCTTTTGCGCAAAAATAATGCTTTTTGGACGCCATGGTCGTTCTCAATTTTCCAGGCACAAAGAACTGGAAAAGCATAGGCACGGCACTGGTTAAGTCACCAGGTGAAATCCAGTGGTGAAATGGCATGATACAGTGTAATCTGTTAGGATCACAACTTTGTATCATGTCATTTAGTGTATTTACATTTTTGAAATTGCCGCCGGTTTCACCCCCCTGCGTCGCAACGTTCGCAGGGAAGGGAACCGAAAGACAGGTGCCGGCACTGGCTGGGAGGACAGCGGGAGTATGGCAGGGTAGGACGCCAGGGGATCGCAGGAGAAGGTGAGTTTTTAAATATAAAACAACATATTTCCATGCAAAACAATGTATCACTTTTAGCACAGAAATCTGGACATAATCAGACAGCCAGGGAGGTTAAGAAACATAATTTAGAGGGGAAGTAGGCGGAGTCCTCAAGCACAGACATGTCTGGCTGATGCTCCACTCCTAGGGGACAAAAAACCACATACAGCAGCGGCTGCCCGCCGAATATTCGCTCAGTTTTTACAGCATTAGTACAGGAAACTGTGATGTACATAAAGGTATGGTTTTCAGCGGGTCTCGGACTAAATTTAAGTCCAAAAGTGGCAAGGAAGTGCTGTCCAGAGCCTCAACTAAAATGGCGTCGGCTCCCTCTCCATTAGCCACCTCAGAATCACCTCACAACGCTGACACAGCAGTGAAACTATTCCCTCCTCTCCTCACATATCAAACTGAAACAGTCCGCAGTACCTCAGTTTCACAGGATGAAAAGGATATTGAGTCAGTCTCTCCTAATATATTATCACATATTGAACGTATGTTTCAAAAGGCACTTAAACAGACTTCTGACCATATTACTAATAGCCTGACTAAAGAGATAAGGGAGCTGGGCACACGCATAGCTAATCTTGAACCAAGAATAGAGGATACTGAGAATTTTACACAGGACCAAAATACAGAAATTGAGAATCTTAAAGAGGAAAACTTAGTACTTCAGTCTCGTCTAGAAGATTTTGAAAACAGGGCAAGACGCTCCAATTTGCGCATAAGAGGCATTCCTGAATCCATAACTGACTTACAAGTGACAAACAATGTTAGCCTTGTTTCAGGAATTACAACCTGCTATAAGGTACTAAATACAAATGTCATTCATCTGAAGGTTTTCAAAACACCCTTCAAGACCTTCACCTAACTGAACACCAGAACGTGCAAGACTCAGAAAATGCTCGACGCAGATCTGCCTCTGGCTCACCACACACTTTCTCAAAATCCTCTGGGAAACAAAATCGTCGTGATTCACATAAACGTGGTCGCTTCATTTCTCCTTCTCCATCTGCTGAAGATTCCATGGACCGATGGACCAGACAATTCTTTTATCTCCTCTGTCTTATGCCAATGTGTCCCATGTTGGTCATCCAATTTCTTTTTCCTAGAAAAGACTTCAGTTTTTTTTTTATCTTGCCAGTTTAAAATTTCATGGATCTAATCCCTTTTTGCCAAATACTTCTAATTTGTTTTTTGAGCTAAATGCTCAAGCTCATACATGTTATAGCAAACTACACTGTGGCACAGAATTCCATTTAGTTCTACTTATTGTAGATTAATCCCTGTTGCTTGGTTCAAATCAATCTTCCTTTTTTTTTTTTTTTGAATATGGTTATTATTCAGTTTCACTGTGCTACATCCTTTCCTATCTATAATATGTGCTAGAAGACATGGATAACTTCCTTTAGAGCTCTATAAAGTTCTTTATAGTTGATACTCATTCTATGAAATGAATTCTTAGATTTGCAGCATCTTGCACAGCTACTACTGGCAGGAGTACTGTGATTTCTGCTCGTTATTATAGCATAAGTCACTTATACTACTGTATATGTTTTAGTGATTATTAACTTGTGGTTTTCTGTACCTTCCTAGGTTGTTTCGTGCATCCTCAATTTGTTACCCTCGGTGGCCTCTCCCTTTCAGAGACTACTGAAGGTAGCTATTTAGCCTTTGTTGGGGGATTTCCATCTCCCATCAACGGCATACGTTCCTATTGGTTGTGCCTTAACTATTTGTTTTATATATTACCTTGTATGCTAAGCACACAATTGTCCCTTCTGTTTAGTTCTTCCCTTTTCTCTACACATTTCCTCTCCCTTCCCACATCGAGTATGAAACAATCGACATATTCCACTATGGTAGGGTATGCTAGACATTGTTTATATACAATCTTATGGCCCCCCTAAACATAATGTCCTTGAATGTTCAGGGACTAAATAACCCAAACAAACGTACTAAAGCTTTTCGCAACTTTGCATCATTAAAAGCACACATTTTGTGTCTTCAAGAGACACACTTCACCTTACAATCCACTCCCAAATATTTTAGTCCTAAATATCCTCAAATTTTCACTGCCTCTGCCTCTACAAAACAACGAGGGGTGCTAGTGGCCTTTCATCGGTCTACTCCATTTACTCTTGTACATGAAATCAAGGACCCTGAGAGCAGGTATCTGATTCTCACGGGATACCTTATTGACTCCGCTATCACTATAGTGTCATATTATGCTCCCAACAAAAATCCTATTCCATTTCTTTCACATCTTTTTCAGGTTGTGGATTCTCATAGAATGGGTGCAGTTGTGATTTGTGGAGATTTAAATCAAGTTATTTTCCCATTTCTGGATAAATCCCCTATATCTTCTTCGAGCAGCCCTAATAAACTCTCATTCTCACAACTGCTTGCAAAACATAATATGGTAGATTCTTGGAGAGAGGTGAATCCAAACAAGCGTAGATACACATATTATTCACACCCTCATAAAACTTTCTCCCGCATAGATCATATATTTCTCACTATAGGTCTCATACCTGAAACGATTGCATCTATGGTCATGCCAATCACATGGTCTGACCATAATGCAGTATGCACAGTTATTGCTTCAACTATTCCTAAAGCACATGACACTACGTGGTGCCTTAATGACTCTTTATTAAAAAATACATCTCACTGTCTGGATATTAAAAATGCTCTCTCTGAATATCTATTACATAATTCAACGCCAGATGTGTCCCCCCTTACTTTATGGGAGGCACACAAACCAGTTATTTGTGGTATTTGTTTGAGACAGGCTGCACTCTTTAGACGTGAACGTAAAACACTTAGCCAGAAATTAGAAACAAACTTTAATACATGCTACACAGTATATCAAAATAATCCTACTTCTTCTAATAAAACCAATCTTGATAAAGCTAGGCTTGAATTTGATCTGTTTCTTACAGAATCTGCAGATAAGACACTTCGGAGATCGCGTCACAATTTTTACATTAAAGCAAATAAACCAGATTCACCCATGGCCCGCATGCTCGCGTCACTCCATAAACCATTTAAGCCCATACGTCTTAAAATCTCGAGAGATACATTTTCCAGCAACCCTATAAAAATTCTTAAGAAATTTAAAACACACCTAGCTACTCTATATTCATCTGAAAACAATTAGAATTTTTCTGCGGCAAATTAATTTTTTGCTAAACTATCACTACCGACTCTTTCTCAGTCTCAGATTGAATTTATGGAAAAATCAATAACACCAGTTGAAGTGTCCCAAGTTATAAAATCACTAAAATTAAATAAAAGACCAGGCCCTGATGGTTTTTCGGCATTATACTACCGGGTTTTTTCCGATTCCCTTTCGCCTATCCTAGCTAATGCTTTCAATATACTTCTTAATGGCCAATCCTTTAAACAGGAAACTTTAACAGCAATCATCTGTATGCTCCCGAAGCCTCAAACTGATGACACGATTTGGTCGAACTATCGACCCATTTCCTTATTAAATTTAGATATTAAAATTTTAGCCAAAATTATAGCTTCCAGACTAAATAACTTCATAGGACAACTCATTGATAGGGATCAAGTAGGTTTCATACCTATTCGCCAAGCTACTGACAACATCAGACGTGCAACTCTGTTATCTCATATAGCTAAAACATGCCTCATCCCCTCGTGCTTCCTATCACTAGAAATTAAAAAAGCCTTTGATACCATATCCTGGCCATATATGCAATATACTCTTAGTAAATGGGGTTTTGGCCCAAATTTTTTAAAATGGATCTCTGCGCTTTATAACAAACCTAAAGCATATATTAAATACGCAGGTTATAAATCAGACTTGTTTAACATAGAGAGAGGCATGCGTCAGGGGTGCCCTCTCTCCCCTCTCTTATTTGCCCTTCTCATAGAACCTCTAGCACACAGTATTAGAAGTAATCCCTCAATTTCTGGTATAGAACTAGGTGATCACCATCATAAGTTGTGTTTGTTTGCAGATGACATTCTTCTTTTTCTATCATCTCCCCATCTATCAACCCCTAATCTCATTGCTACCCTTAATAAATTTGCTGCTATTTCAGGACTAAATATACATTTTCAAAAATCCACAGCCCTTAATATCTCATTGAGTGAATCTGAGTTAAATTTAGCGCAGAATGCGTTACCATTTTCATGGTCTTTGAAGCACATTCCATATTTGGGTATAGAATTTACTCCCAACCATTCTGATCTTTATGCAGCCAACTTTACTCCATTATTGAAAAAAGTTACTGAACTACTTACGCAATGGGCATCACTTCCATTGTCATGGTTTGGGAAGATAAATGCAATCAAAATGGTTATTCTACCCAAATTTTTATATTTATTTAGGGTCCTGCCAATTCATATACCTGCACATTTTCTTCGAATCTTACAACGTAAAATAATTAAATTCACCTGGGGTTCAATCAAACCTAGATTGCCCAAATCTACATTGATTCTCCCCAAAACAAGGGGTGGACTGGGTCTCCCCAATTTTGCCACATATTACAAAGCTGCGCAATTGGCACAATTAACTAAGTATCATGCCACTACTGAAATTCCCTTATGGGTTACGATAGAATCTATCGAATGTGACCCCATCTCAATTTCCAATCTCTTATGGTTACAACCATCAGATCGAAAACATATTACTAATACAATTACCAAGCATTCTCTCTCTTTATGGGATAGACTAGAGACTAATTTTAATTTATAGTCTACACACAATCCACTACAATATTTTCTGAGAAATCCAGCCTTTTATCCGGCTTGGGAATTCCCAAATTCATTTTGGCATGGTCTAGGTCAGGCCTGTCAAGGCTATTTAATCTGGTCTCTAGCTCTTCTATCTTAAGTTTTCCTGAACTTTGTGAATCACATCATTTACCACATTCAGAACTTTTTCGATATATATCCAAATTAAAAATTTCTATATCCCATTTATAACAAATGGTACCATTCTGAATCAGCTCTCTCAATTTGAGCGTATCTGTATCAACAACCCACACTCCAGAGGTCTAATTTCTAGCCTATATTCTCAATTGCTTAACAATCCAGACGTAGATACACCAAACTATGTCAGGAAATGGGAAACAGACCTTGGCCGTACACTTAACCAATCAGAATGGTCTGAAATCTGGTCTGTAACGAAATCTTCTTCTTCAAATATTATCGCAATTGAATCATCATACAAGGTTCCTTCACGATGGTACTTGGTACCAGCTAGAATCGCCAAGTTCACACCAAACTATCCGGCCTTTTGTTTTAGAGGTTGTACGGAAATAGGTACACATGTTCATATATGGTGGAATTGTCCAATTGCTACAGTTTTTTGGAAAGAAATATTCTCTCTAGCATCTAAAATGTTTGAAATAGATATTACTCCAGATCCAGTGATTGCCATTTTAAATTTAAAACCTGCATGCCTGCCGCGAAAACAATTCAAATTATTAAATTAAATAAGAGGATCAATGCGCTACCCAGAGGGGTTTGATAGGAGTAAATCAATTCCTCACCGTGAATTGATACGTGTATGGTGTAAAAAATCAGTGCTAATTCAAATGATAAATAAATGTGATACACTCTGTGACAATAACGATGTCCACCACTGTGGATAGTGCTCTATGTGATTAAACCTGATGCAAAAAATTCGAAATAAAATCAATCCTCAATATAAAACTGTAAAAGCGAGCCTATACACAAAAGATCTTCAGTGGATGACTCTGAAAAGACTGTGCATAAATAAAGTCCTCAAATAAATAAATAGTGTGTCAATTCCAAGGAAATATATATATATATATATATATAATGCAATCACACAATCAATGCAATCGATGAAAAAGGGCGATGATCAATATAATCATTGATGACTGATATGTGATGAAAAAATTCCTAAAAATATTTCATAAAACAATTCATATAAAAAGTTGTGTATAAAAATATAAGTATCTGAGAAAATCCCACAGTGTCCAATATACAATCAAAGATGAATGAAATAAATCTTCAAAGGATCAACCAATCGTAAAATATAACATCAATAATCTGGATATCGATCCAATCTCCAACAAACAGGTGTGTAGTGGCCGCTTACCTCCCACACACACTATCTGCACATTTGTGTAATCCAAACAAGCCGATTGCTTTCCTTTGAAATGGGCTTCCGACCTCTCTCCTCTCTTGCGGGCATGTAATCACTGATGATCACAGTACATCGATCTCCCAATGCAGTAACGATCTTCAGCTGCACAATATGCTCACTCCAAGCCGTTCCGCCTCATAGGATATAAAATGAGACGCTCATGGTGCAGTAACTTCAAAACCAGTTAAAATACAATAAAAGATACACTTACAATCAAATAGCAACAAACGAGCAAAAGCAATACACTGTAGAACCTCCGGCTACGGCCGTAAACACAGAGGTGACGTCACCCAGCTCTTCCCTTACCCGGGTGACTCGCTTTTTCAGTTTTATATTGAGGATTGATTTTATTTCGAATTTTTGGCATCAGGTTTAATCACATAGAGCACTATCCACAGTGGTGGACATCGTTATTGTCACAGAGTGTATCACATTTATTTATGATTTGAATTAGCGCCGATTTTTTACACCAATTCAAATTATTCCTTCAGCTTCTTAATGCCGCTAAACAAACCATAGCCAAAGCTTGGAAGACTACAACTTTGAATCTTGTAGAAGTTAAACATAGGATGAATAATGCATTATTACATGCAAAAATGGAAGCCATGGATTCCGATAAATTTAGTACTTTTATAAGCATTTGGGACCCTTGGATTAAACATGGCCTATCACCGGGTTTTGAGGAACAGGTTCTGAATACTTGGTAGTTAAGACTTATATTTTATTTACTTTGGATTAACTTTTGCGTTACAGGTTCTATTCTCGATGCCCTCTCCTTTACCCACTTTACCCTACCCACACCCTGCTGACTTCTTTTTTTTCTTTTCCCACAGCCATGTTCTGAATACCTTCTCAAAATCTTAATATCTCAGAATATCATATTAATAATTCTACCTTTTTCTTTTGTTCCTTCCTTTTGTGCAAACTTCACTACACTGTATAACATTTATAATACTTCTGTAACAATAACAGTATTTTTACTTCTGTTTTTGTTTTGTAACTTGCTTTATGGCTGTTTTATAAAACTCAATAAAAGTATTGAACGAGAAGAAACAACATTTAATGAAACAAAACTAAATGAATTCCGAAACAAATCAACTAAACAATTTGTAATATAAGGAATCTATCCGAAACTAAACACATTTTTCGGTTCTGCGCATGTCTAGTAGTTACAAGGATCTATACCTCAGTTGCTGCTGTTATTGTTATGTTACAATTATTCCCCTTTCCCCTCGCCTAGTGCATTCTTTTGGGGATGTTTCACAGGCAGCGGTGTTTCATTTTCTGCATTTATAATTGTCTCAGCATTTTATAACATGTTAACAGTGCCATTGTTGAAACTGTTTAAACAGAACTACCTTTTCAGGGCTTATTCATGCCTCAATAAAGCCCAATTTATCGCTACTGGGGTGTTGGCGAGCTGTCAGGTCCAGTTAGGGTGGGTCACCACTGGGAGCGGCAGGAAGACCATAGAATTCAGCAGCTCCTTAAGGAGTTAGTGCTAAATTTTATAAAAGAGATTCCTAAAAATAAAAGTATCCTCCAACTTGCTGTCATATGCAGTTAATCTTAATGTGTGATGAGAGGATTACTAAACAGCATGCATACAGCTTTCAGTCTGAATTAACTAGAACAATTAAATGGCAATTACTGATGATAATTCAATAAAAGAAGATAATGAAACACATCAGGTAATCCAGGTGGCATTACATCAGAGCATTAAGTAACGCACGTCATGTAACTAGTCAATTAGTCTTGATAAAGGTAGTTAAGAACAATGAGTTCATGTCAAGTGCTGATACTTCAAGAATCGCATTCTCATAGGAACATTCATTGTATTCTATTCAGTTAAACAATAAAGAGTTTAGATTTGTAATTTAATGTTGCTGACATTTTGATGGGTAGCTATTAAATACTAATCACAGTTTTATGAGAAATGTATTATTTCTGAGGACAAGGTCAGACTTCACATTTATTATACATTTTTTTAAATTGCTAGGGTTTTATTTAATCTTTTTTTTAAATAAAATTTGGTTTGGAGTTGGAGTGTAAGGTGTGGATGTGCCATTTAATTCCGCGCCAGGGGACCATTCACCAATACATGGCTATGGACATTGTCTAATTCTGGCTCACCAATGTAATAAAAATGCCAATGTTCAAGAAGGACACTACGCTGCCAAATTTATATTAAAAAGTAAAGTCATATTGCAGAATTAAGAATTGTGCTACTTGTTGAATTTGAATCTCCTAACAACAGCCAATCAGCTAATTCTCACTAAATGTGTCCCTTGCTCTACTTAGGAGGAAAAGTAAACCACTGTACAGTTGCCATCAGCTCCCTCCAATGAGTGAAGCTATATTTCCATTTACGTTTCAAATGCTGGTTTAAATAGGGTGATAGAGGCATGGCGGTTCAAGTGTGTATTCAGCCAAAGACTGGTAAAGGGTTAGAACCTTGAGTAGGATTTTACTATTATCTGAGACTGCATTAGAGAGATTTCTCCTTTTTTTTTCAGTCCTGCTGACAAATTGGACCCAGACAAGGAATGTGGTCTAAAACTAACACAGACAGAAGTAACATGTTTTTCATTAGTAGAGTAAGAGAAGGCTATAAGCCCCATCAGAATGTCTGTCTCTGCCTACATCCTTGTTGCAGAATATCCTTCACCGACTGTCTAGTAAAAAACGTCTCAACCTCCTGTTTTTATAGCTCCCCCGTTTCCCAGCCACAAGTGTAAACTAGGCTAGACATGTGTGGTTCGTTTCTTTCCAAATTGAAATTCAGACAAGTTTTTCATTATTTGGAAATTCTGCTGTATCTGAACTTCAGAATTACAATAAGAAGGAATTTAAACGAATTCAAAATAACGAAACAAAATTTTGAACAAAATTAAAATTTGAACAGTTTTCTAATAAAATTCTAATAGTTTTCTAATCTAATTTGAATTTTCTAAAGAGAATAAAATAGAGTAGAAAATTAGGGAATATAATAGAAAAGAATAGAATAGAAAATAAAAGGTCTTTCCTGCCGCGGACCGCGATCGCGTCCACGGAGGCCCGGTAGGAGATCCACCAACGCTCTGAGACCCCCTGCACAGGCCGGTCCAAGAATTTCCGAGCTGGGGGCTGTAGATCCGAAGTTCGGACATCGGGGCCTACACCTGCACCGAAGCCGCGGTCTTTCCTATCGGCCGCAGCGGCCCGCCGTCCCGCACATCGGCCGCTCTCTGGGCCCCCACGGTCCCTCTGCCTCCCAACAACAGCCATCCTCCGCCTGACCGAGTCCCCCAGGGTCCGCCATCCATCCTCTGGGGTCAAACGCTCAGCTGCAAGAGGACATCCGAGATTGTGGCCTAGACATCCCAGAAGCCGCGGCCTTTCCTAGAGCTGTGCCCCATACGCCAGGCACCGGGTAAGCACTTGCCTCTGCTTTCTTCATCACCTAGATCTGCAACCCTGCAACCCAGTAGCTGCTTCTGAACTGTGCCCCCCGCAATCTTCCCTGTCTGCAGTAGCGGCCATTAGCCGATTACCCACCTTATCTTTGATCAGCTCTCACTATACAGGCTTCACTGGGGACTAGACTTTCGAATGGCAATGACCGGCCGTGATTAGAACGAGCTTTGGCGGCACCCTGATGAACTAACCCCCTGGCAATTCAATGCCTTCTAAAACACCCTCCTTACGCTCCATGACAGGCAAAAGGTCCGGGAAGGGATCCTCATCCAAACTGCCCGGTTCCGGGACCATAAAACGCTTTTTATCTGCAGGAGGCTCGAGCACTCGCACACGAGGGAGCAGAGCTGAGGCCTCGGTGTCGGGCGCGGTGTCATCCATCCGTTCCGCTTCACCACGGGAGCGCTCTCCAACTTCATCCTATTTTTCTGATCCACTTGAAGAAATGCACTCCCCGGCGGCTTCTGACATGTCCTCCCTTCTACATGGTCTGAAGCAAGAAATAGGTGGCATATTCCGCAATTTGGAGAAGTCGCTTAAAAAGGAAATAACCGCTGTCCGCGCTGATATGTCCCACATACTTGGCAGAGTGGAGGACACGGAGCGGAGGCAAGATTCTCAAGAGGACTCCATTAGAGAATTACAGGACAAGGTCACGCAATTGGCGGTTGCCCACCGAGCTGCCCTATACAAAATGGAGGATCTGGAAAACCGCAACCGGCGGAATAATGTGCGTATCCGTGGCCTCCCCGAAGCTACCAGGGATGACGACCTTGAAGCATCGGTAAGGGGCATATTTAATTCCATCCTGGGGAGGGCACCTACTGATCCTTTACGTTTTGATCGCACACATAGAGCACTCAGACCTCGTAACCTATCCTCTGACCTGCCTCGGGATGTCATCTGTCGTCTACACTATTTTGAAGACAAAAATGCTATCATGACTAAGTTACGAGGCACTCAAGTTGTTGACTTTCATGGGGCTTCTCTTAACATCTTTCCTGACCTCTCCAAGGAGACCTTGGAACGACGCCGCGCACTTAAGCCGCTCCTGGAACAACTTAGGGCCAATGGCTTCACTTATCGCTGGGGTTTCCCCGCATGTCTAATCGCCACCAAGGATGGTCACTCTGCTACCCTCCGCTTCCCGGAAGATCTACCAGCCTTCCTCCAAGATGTTGGACTCCCACCCTTGGACCTCCCTGGGTGGCATGATTGCATCCCCATTTTCACTTTCAAACCAGGTACCTCTTGGGGTAAAACGCCTTCCAAGAAAATGCGCACCTCTGCTCCATCTTCTGCTCGCAAATCAGGGATGACACCTATCTGAGGTATCCCCCTTCTCCCTGCCTGCTGATGTGATACTCTTTCTCAGGCTTGTTCATATTCTCTCAGGTGTATTAGTTTGTTGTTCTTATCATGCCTGCTCACTGTTTTATATACTAATGTTGGGTTTATTATGATCTCCTCTGCCAGGGGGGAGGTTATTTCATTTCATGGTTACTTGATATTCTGTTTTACACATTGTCGTTTACATTTTGGCTTATTGGGGTGCCGCCGCCGGCTCCCTTCTGAGCGTCTCTACGGGATGTTGTTGCGTCCGGTCGATACGCTCCCCTCTCTCCTTTTGGGGGTGGGGGTTCCCGGATCTGGGGCTCTGGCGCGCAGGACATGTTCTTGTGCTCGGCGTCCTATCTCTGGGATCACCCATCCCCCCAGGGACCACTGCAGTTTACTGCGTGCCGATACATGGTGTCCCATTGGATGTTGTCTCTGTATTGATGTTATGTATTCTCCTCTTTTCTTGCTGTTTCTTCTTCCCTTCTTTTCCTCTGTCCTTTCCTCTCTCCACCCCCTCTCTCCTTCCTTTAGGCCCGGGTTTTCAATGCTTGTGGGAGGGGTGTTTGTGAATACCTAATGGCGACCATAAAAGTCTTGTCCTATAATGTTAGAGGATTGAACACGGCATATAAACGCCATCAAGTGTTCCGGGAGCTGCAACGTGAATCTTGTTCTATTGCGTTCCTTCAGGAAACTTATCTCACCCATTCTACTCATGTCAAATTGTTCTCCCCACAGTACCCGACCTGGTACTATGCACTTTCACCCTCTAACAAGGCTAAAGGTGTCGCTATCGGGTTTCGCAAAGACACTCCTTTCCAACTTGATGCTATGCTTGCCGATAATAATGGTCGTTATCTGTTCTTAAAGGGTTCAATAGGAAACACCCGCTGTACTCTGGCTAACATTTATGCACCGAATCAGGCCCAGTCCATTTTTCTACATACAACACTTTCTGAGCTGGCGAGGTTTGCTGAAGGTCTCCTGGTTCTTGCTGGTGACATCAACATGGTCCTGGACCCAGTTCTTGACACCTCGAAGGGCCGTTCGAATGTCCCGTTTAAACAGATCGCAAGGCTTAAAAGATTGTTACATTCCCTTCAACTAGTCGACGTCTGGCGAATCCTACATCCTAAAGATGCTGATTTTTCACACTTTTCCAAAACCCATGGTTGTTATTCTAGGATCGACAACATTTTTCTGAGACACTTTCACTTACCCCTTTTGCGATCCGCCTCCATTGGCTGTGCCTCCATTTCAGATCATGCTCCTGTGATGACCACCCTGCTCCTTCCCTCCCTCCCACCCCGCTCCACTAATTGGAAGCTGAATGACTCGCTTCTCTCGAACCCAGCAGATGCAGCGCTCTTATCTTCTGCACTTAGCCAATATTTTTTTGAAAATACCACTGAGCACGCATCTCCCTCCTTGGTGTGGGAAGCCCACAAGGCTACTATAAGGGGCAAACTGTTGGAGCTGGGGGCGAGGAGGAAGCGGGAGCAGGGCCAATTGATCGCTGAGCAAATTGCCCTGGTGGCGGATCTGGAAAAGTCACACAAACTATCATTGCATGTCTCTCACCTTCAGGCCTTAACAGAGGCTAGGGAATCCCTACGATCCTTACTTGACAAGGCTACCAAGCGCAAATTTCACTTTTTAGCCCATAAACGTTACGAGTGGGGTGATAAACCCGGTAGAATGCTTGCCAGGTCTCTTAGAGCCCAAAAATCAGCAGCTTTCATTCAGAAGGTGAAGCTTCCTTCTGGCCTTATGGTCCATTCCTCTCCTGATATTGCCAAAGCCTTTAGAGATTTTTATGGCGAGCTTTACCATGTAGAAGGTGATCTCTGTCACCTCCCTTTAACTGAAAAGCGCAAACGTATTTGGGCTTACCTCAAAAAGGCTAATCTACCAACCCTTTCCAAACGCTCCCTGCGGAAATTGGAAAACGATTTTTCTGTTGAAGAGTTCCAATTGGCACTAAAAACCACCCAAGTCGGTAAGGCGCCTGGCCCTGATGGCTTTACAGTTGCATATTTCAAAAAATTTGCTGATGTCCTACTCCCTCACTTGACCTCATATGCCAACTCCATTTCTAAATCTTCGGGTTTTCGTCCAGAATCACTAGCTGCTCATATTTCAGTCCTACCTAAGCCTGGCAAAGACCCCACAGACTGTGGCAGTTATCGCCCTATATCCCTCCTAAATGTGGATCTTAAATTGTACTCTAAGGTGTTAGCTAATAGACTACTGCCCTTGATCCCCTCCTGGGTCTCAGCTGATCAGACTGGTTTTATCCCAGGTAGAGAGGCGAGGGACAACTCTCTTCGTGCTCTCTCTCTAATCCACTTTGTCCGCACTAGGTCCCAGCCTACCCTGTTCCTTTCTACTGACGCTGAAAAAGCGTTTGACAGGGTGGACTGGGACTATTTGTTGACTACCCTCCATTTTTTTGGCCTTAGCCCCAAAGCTATACAACGTATTGCAGCTTTATATTCCCAACCAACGGCTCAGGTACGGGTTAACGGCCTCCTTAGTACTCCCTTCCCCCTTCATAATGGCACGCGACAGGGGTGCCCTTTATCGCCCCTTTTGTTTGCCATTTCCCTCGAGCCCTTTCTATCCACTATTAGGCACTCCAACGATATACATGGTGTCACTGTGAACCGTCAGACGCATAAATACGCAGCTTATGCGGATGACATTCTTTTTTTCATTCAACAACCTCGTATCTCTTTACCTGTACTCTTACGAGCTTTCGCAGACTTCCGCCACCTCTCAAACTTCAAGATCAACATGTCTAAATCCGAAATATTAAACATTAATATCCCCCATGCTGAAGTTTCCGCCCTGTCCCCACATTTCCCGTTTCAATGGTGCCCAGACAAATTGAAATACCTAGGTATTTATCTAACCCCCCGCTTGGATAATTTGTTCCGCCATAACTATATTCCCCTATTGAATATGATCAAATCAGATCTTCGACAGTGGTCCTCTTTACACCATTCCTGGTTGGGCAAGACCAACATAGTTAAGATGAACATCTTGCCTCGTATTCTATTTTTTTTTCAAATGTTACCGCTGGGTGTTCCTATTGGGCTTTTTACTATTTTGCAGTCTTTGCTTTCCAGATATATTTGGCAGGGCAGGCGCCCCAGGATTGCCAAGACGACGCTTTTCCTTCCAAAGCGTTGTGGGGGACTTGCTCTCCCTAGTATCAGGGACTATTTCCGGGCGGTCTCACTAACTCGTGTGGCTGACTGGAAGTACTCCATTGGTTCTAAATTGTGGGTACAGCTGGAATACGATCTATGTGACAGAGACTTGTCTGCAGTACCATGGATTCCAAAATCCGCCAGGGCCCTCTCCCCGAACACCTCTCCCCTGACCCTATCAACCTTGTCTGTCTGGGATTCCATGCATACAAAGTTTTCCTGGAACTACAACTCTCCTTTAATGCCTCTGCTGAATCACAACCACTTCATGCCTGGCAAGCTGGATGCTGGATTTAAAAATTGGTCTCCTAAGACTCCCCTCCTGTTGTCCCACGTAACTCACTCCAATACTGTGAAGCCACTTAGCCACATCTTGGGCTCCAGCCCCGCAACGGATATGGACCATTGGAGACACAGACAGTTATCCAGGTTCATAGCTGCTCTTCCACGTCCGCTGCGTGACTCCAAGGATTTGAACCCAATTGAGGCAATATTGTCCCCTCGGGACCCCCCCCTTCACTCCACCTCGCAGTTTTACAAGGCATTTATCTCATTGCAAAGCCAACCTTACCCGGATTTCTTACACAAGTGGGAACTAGATATTGGATCTCAAATTTCCGATAGCCGGAAGGACAAAATTCTTGCATTGGCTCACGTTTCCTCTCTCTCCACCAAGGTGGCGGAATCCAACTACAAGTTATTGTCCCGTTGGTACTATACCCCGCGGAAAATGCACATTATTTCTCCGGCCATCTCCCCGTTATGTTGGAGGGGATGCGGAGATATTGCATCGCACGCACACATCTGGTGGCACTGTTCAATAATACAACCATTCTGGATGGAAGTCCTTCGGCTTATACATGTGATCACGGAAGTTACCATCCCATCAGATCCTTGGGTTGTCCTGCTGCATGGAACAAACATACCGCTCTCTAAGTACAAAAGATCAATGATCCCTCATATGCTTAATGCAGCCAAAGCCCTGATCCCCGCCCTCTGGGGCTCACCGACCATCCCCACGATACGTCACTGGCTACGGAAAATTGATATGACATATCAATTAGAGGAACTTACTTTCATAGCCCGTGACAAACTTGACCGCTTTCACTCTACATGGCAACCTTGGTCCTCTTTTAAAAGCACTTCTTCCTATGTGGCCCTACTCACTGAAGACACCCCCCTTGGTTTATTACCTTCTAATGTAATCCTATCTGATTAAAAGTTTTTATCAATTGGTATATAAGTCACCCGTGGCCTATTCTCCCACCCTCTCCTACCCCCTTTTTCCTCCCTGCTGCCCTCTTCTCCTCTTTCTCTTTCTCTTCTACTTTTTACTATCCCTTCACTTTCTTATAGGCTCTCTCTGACATTGGTTTTATGATGCAAGATGTTCTGCTATCAGTATGTTTTCTCAGCCTTTTCATGACTGGGCGTGCTTGACGCGCTCTTAGATGTTTATGTATTCATTGATATTGTTTCATGGCTACTTGCCGTATTTAATGTCGGACTGTGTGGTCTATGTTCTGTTTTTCTTTGTCTTCTTGAAACATTTTTTTCAATAAACAGAAATTAAACAAAAAAAAAATTATTTTAAATGTACTGCCTGGGGAGTCCCTTAGTCTGTCTGTAAAGTGGTGCATGTGTACAATGTATAGAGCCTGCTGCAGCAATACTGACATTTCTAAAGGAAAAAATGTGATTTAAACTTGCTTTCAGCTGCCAGCACTAAACTGTATGTAAACTTGATTCCCGGCTGCCAGGAATATAGATCAAAAAATTAAATGGTGTAGGGTCCCCCCAGTCCATACCAGACCCTTATCCAAGCTTGCAGCACGACAGATCGGGAAAGGGGGGATGAGGGAACCATACCAGGCCACATGCATTCAAAATGGGGAGTGGGTGCTTTGGGGCAGAAGGGTTCTGTGCCCCCACCCGAAAGCACCTTGTCCCCATGTTGATGACGTCAAGGGCCTCTTCCCGACTACCCTGGGATGCAGTTGTCAGGGTCTGCGGGTGGGGGGCTTATCAGATTCAGCCCCCCCATGTGAATGGGTATCGGGTATATTCCTGCACACTCACCAAAAAAGGTGTCAAAAAGAAAGAAACACAGGGAACAGTTTTTGACAAGTTCTTTATATAAATATAAAAAAATAGCGCCCCTTGATGTAAATCCCTCGTTAATCACGATGCCCGTTGGACCTGAAAAACAGAAAAAATAAAAATGCTCCACCTGTTTGGAGGCCTCCCCCCTTCAGCCTGCTCTGTGCTTTAACAGTTCTTATATATGCCAGGGGCGGGGCCACCCAGCTACGCCACCCAGTGGCACCGCCCCATCTGACGTCACATGATGTCAGAAGGGATGCTATATAAGAACTGTCAAAGCGCAGATTGGGCAGATGGCAGGAGGCCTCCCAAGAGGCAAAATCATTTTTCTATTTTTTGGGTCCAGCAGGCATCGTGATTGACAATGGATTTACATAGAGGGACGCTATTTTTTAAAATTTTTTAAAAAAGGACTTGTCAAAAACTGTTTCCTGTAGTTCTTACTTTTTGACACTTTTTTGGTAAATGGGTAGGGGTACTATGTACCCAATACCCATTCACATGGGGGTGGGATCTGGGGTCCCCCTTGGTACCTCAAAGCACCCTCCCCATGTTGAGGGCAAGAGGCCCGGTATGGTTCATAGGGGGGGCACTCGCTCGTCCCTCCCCTTTCCTGACCTGCCAGGCTGCATGCTCAGAAAAGGGTCTGGTATGGATTCTGAGGGGGACTCCACACCGTTTTTTTTTTACATTTTGGCATGGAGTTCCCCTTAAAATCTATACCAGACCCAAAGGGCCTGGTATAAATTTTGGGGGGACCCCACATCATTTTTTTCTTTATTCTGTCATGGGGTTCCCCGTAAAAGCTACACCAGACACAAAGGGTGCCCCCAAGCTGTTTTTACCCCAATTTTTTTAAATTGACATTTTCTTGCAACTGTTTTTTTACATTTAAACAACCTATAGACTGTGCACTCGGTGGACAAACATCTTGCTAAGTGCCGACAATGTTCAGGTGATAGGCGAGTACCTGAATGGGCGATGCTCGGCCCAAACCGTTCGCCCATTCCTAGTGGTGCCTGAACACTGTAACCCCTCACAGTTACTCTTGCTGGGCACAGGAATGAGCCCTGCTGTTAAAATTAGAAATAATTATTGAAATTCCATGCACCTGTCAAACAGGTGCAGAAAAATTGGGCCTTGGGTGTTGGTTGTGCCTGAACACTGTAACTCCTCACAGTTACTCTTGCTGGGCGCAGGAACGGGCCCTGCTATTAAACATTAGAAAAAAAAAATAGAAATGACATGCACCTGTCAAATAGGTGCAGAAAAATTGGGCCTTTGGTGTTGGTGGTGCCTGAGTACTGTAATCCCTCACAGTTACTCTTGCTGGGTGTAGGAACGGGCCCGGCTGTTAAAAATTAAAAAAAAAAAAAATAAATTACATACACCTGTCAAACAGGTGCAGAAAAATTGGGCCTTGGGTGTTGGTGGTGCCTAAACACTGTAACCCCTCACAGTTACTATTGCTAGGCACAGGAACAGACCCTGCTGTTAAAAATTATTTAAAAAAAATTAATTACATGCACCTGTTAAACAGGTGCCTATTGAACCAAGAAGGAGATTCCCCTAGGGGTGGGACTTTTTAGGCACAATTCAAATTATGTAACAAACCAATTTATATAAAAGTAAATTCTTTATTAAATAGTACAAAGAAGATAAAAACAAGAAGGCAAGCTAGGGCATATTGCACATAAAAAACAGTTGAACTCAAAACCACAAAACCTCCGGGCTGTAACCCGACGCGTTTCGGAGTCTCTCGGGCTCCTTCCTCAGGGGTGCCCTTGGAGGGTGGTATAGTTCACTGTGATAATGAGCATGGGTAGCCTGCCTGGCGATTAAAAACAAATGGGCAGCATATCACTGTTGACCATCCGGAGTGCCGTATTCGCGATGTTCTAGATCTAAGCCAAGAGTCTAAGATCTTGAGGTGTTCGGGATTTTTTGTGCAGACCAGTCTTGATGCCAGACTGGGTAGGGGCAGCTGGAGCCTCAAATGACAGCCAATCTTAGAAACAGCTAAAGGTTGTTGACAGAGGATAGAGGTCCTCACAAGACCTGTGTGTTCGGCAAAAGAGCAAGCCTTGCTCTTTTGCCGAACACACAGGTCTTGTGAGGACCTCTATCCTCTGTCAACAACCTTTAGCTGTTTCTAAGATTGGCTGTCATTTGAGGCTCCAGCTGCCCCTACCCAGTCTGGCATCAAGACTGGTCTGCACAAAAAATCCCGAACACCTCAAGATCTTAGACTCTTGGCTTAGATCTAGAACATCGCGAATACGGCACTCCGGTTGGTCAACAGTGATATGCTGCCCATTTGTTTTTAATCGCCAGGCAGGCTACCCATGCTCATTATCACAGTGAACTATACCACCCTCCAAGGGCACCCCTGAGGAAGGAGCCCGAGAGACTCCGAAACGCGTCGGGTTACAGCCCGGAGGTTTTGTGGTTTTGAGTTCAACTGTTTTTTATGTGCAATATGCCCTAGCTTGCCTTCTTGTTTTTATATTCTTTGTACTATTTAATAAAGAATTTACTTTTATATAAATTGGTTTGTTACATAATTTGAATTGTGCCTAAAAAGTCCCACCCCTAGGGGAATCTCCTTCTTGGTTCAATAGTCATTTTTGGGATGTGGCACCGTTGGGGATTTAGACAACATGAGCAATTTTGTTTGTAACTGTTAAACAGGTGCAGAAAAATTGGGCCTTGGGTGTTGGGGGTGCCCTAAACCAAAAACATTGTTGGATGCTAGCATGATCAAGATTTAGGAATAGGATATGCAGCATAGGCAGTCTTCAAGGGATCCCAGATCCCTAGCAAATTCAATTAGTTACATCAGCATCAGGGGCTTGAAAGTTGCTGTTGATTGAGGACTGATTCATTTTCATAAATGTCAGCCGGTCAATGAGTCCTCTGGGTCACTAAGAATGACATTGTAAGGAGCAACCTCCCCCCAGCCACCTACAACTCCTAGGGTTTCTGGGGAATGAAAACCATCCCTTGAAGACTACTGTATGTTATCCTCTACATCCATGCTGCCACAATCCTCCTCCTCCTCTTCCTGTGTGTTTTGTGGCCCCGCAGGAATGTATCTGCATTAAGGGGGCCTTGAGAGGAACGGAAGTCCTCCTCTTCCTCCTGCTGTTCTGCCTCAAGTGCCATGATTACACAAAGCGTGTGTTCCAGCAGGAAAACTAGAGGGATAGTGTAACTGATGCATGCACTGTCATGGCTCACCATCTTTGTAGCCTCCTCAAATGGTGACAAGACAGTACATGCATCCTTTATCAGCAGCCACTGGCATGGCGAAAAGAAGGCAAGCTCCCCTGAGCCTGTCCTTGTGCCATACTCACACAGGTACTCATTGATGGCCCTCTGCTGTGTGTGCAGCTGCTGCAGCATTGCCAATGTTGAGTTCCACCTATTGGGCATGTCACAAATGAGGGCAGGTTGAATTCCGGTTGAATGTCAGCCAGTCGAGCACTGGCATTGTATGACCACCAGAAATTGCCACAGACTTTTCTGGCCTGCCTCAGAAGATCTTGTAAGCCCAGGTACCTGTACAAGAAGTGCTGCACCACTAAATTCAGGACATGTGCCAAGCATGGAACATGTGTCAAGTGTCCCTGTCAGAGGGCGGAAAGAAGGTTGGTGAATTTGTCGCATACAACCATCTCTGCTCAAGCTGCCGTGGCGTCATTCACCCCTGAGCCTGCCCCTGCACAGCTGACAGAATAGAGGAAGACGAAGAGGAGGGGGTGGAGCAGACAGATGTGGCAGAATCACCAACAGCTTTCTGAAAGCGTGGGTGGTGGAACAAGCTCCAACACGAACCCTGTCCTGCATCCTTCCTAGTTGCCAGCAGAGTTACCCAGTATGCCATTAAGGAAATGTAAGGTCCCTGACCATGCCTGCTGGTTCAGCAGTAATATGAACCTTGCTGCTGACCGCTCTGTCCAACAAGGCCAAAACTTTGCCTTCCACATGATGGTACAGAGCTGGAATTGCCTTAAGGTGAAAATAAATGTCTTTTTGGAACCTGCCACTGTGGTACAGCACATTCGCAAAACCTGAAAAGGGGGCAGAGTCTATGAGATGAAGAGGCAGCAGTTATAGTGCTAGCAATTTGGCCAAGCTAGCATTTAAATGCTGAGTATATGGATGGCTGGGACAGACTTTTTTTATGGTTCAGCAACTGGGATAGCAAAATTTGCCTGGTGAAATCAACAGGTGGTGTACTGCTAGCAAATTGGGTGCAAGTATCTGTAGAACCCATTGCTATACCATCATCCCTCTCAGTGAAAGTTTTTTAGAAGACTTGAGGTATAGTAGAGGTAGAGATCCCAGATGAGGAACAAGGAGAAGTCTTCATTTTTTTATGATGTGGGTCTTTCAGGTGCTGTTGCCAACAGACTACATGGCAGATCATCATATGTCTTGTCAAGCATGTGGTGCCCAAGCAGCTGGTGTTCTGGCCACGCTTGATCCACTTTAGACAGAGAGAGCAAAGAGCAATGCTGCGGTCTGCTGCACATGTGTTGAAAAAAGCTCACACCAATGAACTTTTGGAAATCAGTGTGGAGTCAGCAGTGCCCTGCACCTGTGGAGCTCTGTGGTGTAATGCCCCATTGGATTTGTGCATCCTCCTCCTCACTTTACTCCTCTGTTCTCTCAGGCACCCAAGTACAGTCAGTGATCTCATCATCCCCTCCCTCCTCGTCACTGAAGCAAACTTGGCAGTATACTGCAGCTGGGAGAACATGGCCGATAGTTTCTTGTCCGTCATTGACACCCCCTCTCTGTAGGCTCATGTTACTCCCTTCCTTAACCTGGGAACCAACATTGGAACACTCAAATTGCTGCGCATCCTCCAGCAGCATGTACCTGACAATATGATCAAATAATTCAGGTGACTCTTCCGTGCATGTTGGTCTATGGAAGGAGTAGCTGTGGACAAGGAGCCTTTGGAATAGGCTGCTTTGGCAGCTGCGATGGAAGGCAAACTAGTATAAGCCTTGACAACAGAGGATAAAGAGGATGGGAATGGCTTACACTCCACCAACTGTTCTGCATGTTGTGGCTCAATAACACAACCAGCACCGGAAAAAAGGACAAGCATGCCCCGCCTGCAGAGGATGAACCATGTCCGTGACCACCACTTTTCACTGTGACCACAGAGGCTGCTTGCCCTCTTTTAGTGGCCTGTGAGCATCTGCCTCTCTTTGTTGGCCTTTCAGACATGATGTGGATTTTTTGGGGGGGATCTTTATAACTTTTAATTATAGAGTGTGGGAAGGGAATTTGGTGCTTAGGCGCAATACTTTTGTACTTGGTGCACTATAAACCGCTTTATTATAGTTTTTTTTTAAATAAAAAAAAATTAAGAAAGCCAAAAAAAAGGGAACCACTTCTGACGCAGAGAAGGAATGCAGAATGGAGGAACAGCAATTATGCCCTAAATATTTTTAGCTCTGCTACGAAAAAAAAAAGGAAACCACTGCTGATGCAGAAATAGGAACACCTGCAATGCAAAAGGGGGCACAGCAATTATGCTCTAAATATTAGTGCTCCTTTGCCCAAAAAAAAAAGAAATAAAAAAACCACTAACGCCGGAACACCTGCGACACTGTCACAGAAGGGGGACAGCAATGATGCCTTAAATTATATTAGTGCTGCTGCATCAAAAAAAAAAAAAAAAAGAACACTGCTGCCGCAGAAGGAATAGCACCTGTGGTGCAGAAGGGGGGACAGCAGTTCTGCCTTAAATATTATTAGTGCTGCTGTGCCACAAAAAAAAAGAAAACCACTGCTGATGCAGAAGGAATAGCACCTGCGGTGCAGAAGGGGGGACAGCAGTTCTGCCTTTAATATTATTAGTGCTGCTGTGCCACAAAAAAAAATTGAAAAAAAAACCCACAACTGACGTAGAAGGAATAGCACCTGCAACACAGATGGTGAGTATTAATAATGCAGCAACAGAACCTGATGCTTCAAATCAAATATCAATAAAAGAAAAGTGGGATCAGTGGGGTGACACAGACGTGTTGTATATGCCAACACTTTAGTGTGTTACACAAGAAACACAGCACAGCACTACACTGCACTGACTGCGCTAAACTGACTGAACACACAATCCTCTGACTACCCTGCCTAGTGCCTAATCTCCACTAACACACTACACAGGGCTGCCATGTAAGCATCCTTATATAGTGTGGGGCGTGGACTTAGCCCCTTAGCCATGATTGGCCAAAAGCACCCTGCCTTTGGCCAATCATGGCTCTCACAGTACATTGTGCTACAATTGCACAAAGCATACAGGTCATGCTTTGGCCAATCATCAGAAATCGATCACAGTGCATTATGGGGTGCTCGTTGGCGGGCGAATTTCCCGCCGAGGGCCCCCAGTGTTCCTGTGTTCAATGAATACTTGAACATCGAGCCCATCTTAAATGGTAAGTATTTCATAATGTGCTAATATGCAATGCATACTGTAGGGACTCGTATCAAGTGTAAACCGTTTAAAGGACTTTCTTTGCCCATGTTTATTAAAAGAAAGTCCATCCAGCAGGAAAAAGATAACAGTGTTTTCCTCGCAGGGGTCTCAGCATTTCAGTCCTGTATCAAAATAAATGATCATTCAGCCCTTCTGGCTTGAACTTGCAGCACTGCTGCTCTGGCCTTAAACTCCAGGCCCTTGTCTATCTCCTACAGACTATCACTCACCAACTGGGTGCACAAAGATTGCAGCCTCGTGCTGCAATGACTCCTGGGCCAGACCTACTGTCTGCCGGGGTGGAGCCCAGAACCTTGGTCCTGTCTTTCCTAAAAGACTCAGCCACACCTACACCATCAGTGTCCTGGCTAGTCCTAAACCCTGGTCCCAGGATTGGAGATTTCCTCTCACTCAGATCGCTGCGAAATCTCTAGATCCCTTGTCCCCAACTGGACTTCACAAAACCACAAGGAAACTTAAAAGCCAGTTTTCTCCAAATAAAACAATCCTCCTGGAGCCTCTCAACCTGACTGGTTGACAATCTTGGGCGACATACCTGCTCACAGCTGACTGCACTGTCACAATACTAAGCAGCACATTATGCAATTGCCTTGCAGGTGATTTTTTATTTTTTTGTTTACTGCCACTTTAATGTCAGTGCATTTAAATACAGTATAAAATAATAAAACAGTTTATTTGTCTAAAATAGGTATGCAGGATTTAAAATTATTTCAAAGATTTTTTGTAGGAAAAAATCCAGTTAGATTTTTGCTTGTTTTATCTTTATTCTATGTTTCTAGATTTCAGATTATTAATTTAAAGTGGTCATAAACTCAAATGGCTAAAATTGATCTAACCTTTGTGCTTTCATTCGTTTAGCAGGGCAGCCAAGTCAAACACAGGGTACAGGAACACGGGTAAAGCTGCAGATCAGACAGCAATGCACTACTGCAGCTACTGTCCTTATATAAGCCATTTGACGCCAACGTTAATGGTCAATCCATGCACGTATGGCGTTCACACACACATATTATTGTGTCTGTGCCTTGCGTGTATCTGCCTTTGCCTAGGAACTTCAGCTGTGCTATAGGTCCCTGACAGCTGCTCTCGCCCTCGATGCTACACTGCTTTTACAAGGAGGAGGGGGAAGAGCAACTTCAGTTAAACAGTATAGAGCAGTGATGGCGAACCTTTTTGAGCCCGAATGCCCAAACTGCAGCGGAAAACCAACTTTTTTGTTTCAAAGTGCCAACACTGCAATTAAACCTGAATATCGAGGTTTTTAGTTAAAAAAATACAACTCTTACAGTTGTCCTAACATCTGCAGTCTTAAAAGTAAAAGTAAAACACAATAACAGAGTTTTTAATGTTAGTTTTTTATTGAAAAAAAAAAACATCAACGCATGGTCACAGTCACAGAAAACCAAAGGGGTTAATCTGGATTCTTAGCACATGGCCAGGATGAAGGTACCCACACAGGAGGCCACACAGAAAGGAGGTTAAGGGAAGGCTCAGTGTCCACCCCCCAAATTAAACAAACCTGTAGTGACCTTTCTGTACGGCGATCCTGGCCATGTGCTAAGGATCCAGATTAACCCCTTTGGTTTTCTGTGATGCACCACATTATTTTTACATTTGAGCCTTGTGTGGTCTGTGATTAGAGACTTGGTCAAAATAGCTGGATGATCCTTGGCACACACAGGAGGCCAGACAAAGGGGAAGGAGTAGGTGGTACAGATTTACATGGCTTCGGTCACCAGGGAGTGAGGGGAGCACCTTGACCCATTCTTTTCATTGTGGTATTAATTATTTTGCATTCACTTTTTTGAGCAGTGCATTTAACTCCACAGTCCCATCAAGCTTTAACCCTCCGGAGGTACCAGGGACACATTACACATAACGATTACAGTCATTACACATTATATTCACAAAAGCTCACCTGGCATCAGTGTCTGCTTGTGTCTTTCAACCGCTCAGCCTCAGCAGCTTTTTCACGCCGCACTTCAATCCTGGCCTCAGAGCAGCGCGGGAGCCGCCTCTTCTTCTTCATGTCCGCCCCGGACATGTCACTCCCTGCCCCCACGCCCACCCCGGACATGTCACTCCCTGCCCTAGACTTCTGGGAGATGTAGTTTGATGGGGAGTGCAGCTTGTATGGATGAATGCCTGGTCGGTCAGTCTTCCTCCTGCGTGCCGGCAGAGAGAGCTCTGCGTGCCAGCTGTGGCACGCGTGCCATAGGTTCGCCATCACTGGTATAGAGCATAAGGGGCAGTGAGGAGATTGTGTTCTCACTGCACACTGCGGAACTGAGAGAGAGAGAGGGAGGGGGACAAGGGAGAGAGGGAGGGTCAGAAGGGGGAGATTCAGAGACACAGGAGATAGCTGGAATGATGGAGGCATGTACGCTGACCATTATTTAATGGCTCATCAGCCATGATAAACGTTGTCAGCTCACAGAGGGGAAGTTGGAACCTTGCAGGATCAGCCCCTCTGTGATTAGCGAGTCCACGATCATAGATCCGGGCCCCTTACCATGTGATTAGCTGTCATCAATTGAGAGCTAAACACATGATGTAAACAGCCAGTAATCTGCCTATCAATGCCAACCAGTGCCACCTATTAGAGCCTATCAGTGCTACCAATCAGTGCCTCATCATCAGTTTTGCCTATCAATGCCATCTTCCAGTGCCTATCAGTACCACCTATCTGTGCCCATCAGTGCCACCTATCAGTACCATCGATTAGTGCCACCTATTATTGTCCTTCAGTGCCACCTATCAGTGTCCTTCAGTGCCACCCATTAGTGCCCACCTACCAGTGCCCAACAGTGCGGCCTCATCGGTGCCTATCAGTGCAGCATATCAGTTCCCATCAGTTTCCAGCTTCATCAGTGCACATCAATGAAAGAGAAAAATTACCTGTTTGCAAAATTTTATACCAAACTATGTAAACAGATTTTTTTTTTAATTTTCTGTATTTTTTGTTTGTTCAGCAAAGAAGAAAAAAAACTCAGTGATGATTAAATACCACCAAAATTAATTTGTATACAGTGTTGCATGACCACGCAATTGTCATTCAAAGTGCAACCGCATTGAAAGCTGAAAACTGGCCTGGGCAGGAAAGGGGTGAAAGTGCCCAATAGGCAAGTGGTTAAAGGGACAGGAGCATGCTTATTTTTCTAGGGGGGAGGGGTGTAACAACCACTTTAACAAATAACACAAATATTGTGAGGCCATTTTTTCCATGCTGGGTTAGATTGGCTCACATGTTTTTATGTTTATTATTTTTTACATTTTATTAATTATTGTTTTACCATTATCATTTTTTAACAATGCTGTTAGGGGGTGGGGCTTTGGTGAAATATCAGGGGTCTAAACACATCCCTGATGTCTCACTTTTGAGACTGAGAAAGAAATTGAGGAAATAGATCCTCAATTCTTTCTTTGCAGCCTCAGCTGCACTGCAAAATGAACAGGAAGCACTCTGTAGATAGGCTCCCGTTCATTCATAAACATAGTTTACTATGCTTCAGTTATGAACAGAGACCTTCAAAATGTAGCATTTATTTTTACGAAATATGGCACTAAAAAGTGTGGCAATGTGACACTTATTTTAGCTGTTGTAGCATTTATTTTTCAACTTTCCAACCCCCTTCCCATGGTAAAAGGGATATCAAATCATGCAACTTGAATCATATTAACTACTTTATTACTATTTACAGTTATTTACAACAATTTTAGTTTTAATTATAGTAAAATTTTACGTGAGCGACTATGCTCTCCATAGAAAAATTGAGGCGACAGTCGCTGAGGATGTACTTTAATTTCGAAAAAGTCCTCCCTACGTTGGCTGATGTTCCAGGTGCGCATTTCATTGCCAACACGTCTGCAGCATCCAAATCTTCTTTCGGCGGGGATTCCTTTCCTTCGAGGTTCACGGCCACGCTCCTGACTTCCTCCCAGCCACAATTCCTGGTCAGGACAGCCTGTACTTTGGCCTTTATCCTCTTTCCAATGGTTCCAGGGTAGTCTGTGTTTGCAATTTCTTCCGTCTTTGCCACAGAGGTCATCAGGAGAATCTTCTGAGACTGAAGCTGCTCGATGACTTCTGGAACTGACTTGAAATTGGCCTCCAAAAAGAGAAGCTGCGGGAAGAGGGCCGGGTCGTCTATGAGGTCTTTTGCCATTTTCATCGCACCAGAATCGTCTTCCAGTTCCTTCACCACAGTTTTGAAACCTTCAAAATGCTTCACATACCACGACACTGCAAACAACCAGGTGCCGCACCTAGTGACAACCAGATCGGGAGGTAGTGGCACGCCAGGCAAATGTTTACTGAATAACTTGACCCTCTTTGGTGCCTTCAGGAATATTTTATTCCCTGCCAAGATGATTTTTGTTGACTTTGGGGTGCTCTTCCCATATGGCCTCCGCAACACGATGTAGTCCATGCACCAGACACGTCTCGTGGATAATTTTTGGGTAGATAGCCTTAAGGGTCCTCCCCGCGCTCAGCATGTATTCTACACTATCCGTGACAAGTAGTAGCAAGCGTCCTTGCCACTGCAGTCCTGAAACAAATAAATAAATGAAATATTAGCATGCTGTATATAAGCACTAAAAAATGGCACAGTGACAGCCAAAAGCTAAAATTATAGCCTGAAGGGTGCTGGTTTAGTAGTAGTAGTAGTGTAGGGAAAAAAAGGCACTTACTCAGGGCTTCCTGGACAGTTAGGACAATGGTTAAAGCATTTTTTTTTCTAAATGAGCCACATGGATAAGATGACCTTTTTGGCCATTGTCAGGATCCAATTTTCTCACAACGACTTTGGCAAAGTATCGTCCGAGTGAGTCCGTTGCTTCGTCTACGCTGAGCCAGATCCTTGAGTCACCAATGTCCTTGCGAATTTCCTCCAAGTTCTAAGAAAGAAAAATATATACATGTCAGAGTTGTATAAAGTACTCGAAACCCATACTTGAGTAAAAGTACAAGTGCTCGTTCAAAAAGTGACTTGAGTAGAAGTGGAAGTGCTCGATCAAAAAGTGACTTGAGTAGAAGTACTAAAGTATTCAACATTTTTTGTACTTAAGTATTGCAAGTAGTTTTTTTGAAACATTTTGCTACTCAAGTACTGAAAGTAAAAGTGCCAGTAGTTTTTTAAAAAAAATTGCTACTCAAGTACTGAAAGCAAAAGTAGAAGTACTGTGTTATGTAGTTATTAAAGAAAGAAGTCAAAAAATTATTAAAGTTAAAGTTATTAAATAAAGAAGTCAAAAGAAGTCAAAAGTACACATGACATTATACACATTTTTGTTGAGCTTCATGAAACCTGCCTTCTACTGTTCTGGCAGTGGTAATTTTTATAATTGTAACGAGTAACTTTGCAGCACAAAAAAAAAATATCGGAGTAGAAGTATTGAAATTATCGAAAAAATGTAGTGAAGTAAAAGTGGAAGTAGGAGAAAAAAATTCTACTCTAGGAAAGTACAGATACCGCCTTTCGGTACTTAAGTACAGTAGTGAAGTAGTTCTACTTAGTTACTATACATCTCTGATACATGTATACAGTCGGCACCAAATAAAACATGAACATTTGTTCTTTTTCATACCTACACGTACACATGTTTGTAAATTTTTACTCATTGATCTAAATTTTTTCAGAAGGTATTGTTGCTCAACCAAAGGTACCTATGCGTGATTTGAACATAAACTATCATTGAACGTTGCTTACCTTTTCACACAATTGAGGTACCATTCGTCCTAGGGTGCTCACGCTTGGTAATTTGACGCTACAGTACTTGTCAAAAATGTCACGCAGAGGACCCTTCTCCAGTTTGTGTAACGGAATGCCTTCTTTAAGAAAAGCCATGGTGACGTCTCTGGAAACTTCCTGGACCTCGGGCCAAATTTCCGATGACACCACATCTCTAAGGAGCTGCTGCTGCTTCCAATCAGTACTCGGAGCTTTGTCCCTTGCCAGGTGCTGCTCGCTTTTCTTGTGCATGTCGAATTGGCACTTCTTCATAAACTCATACTGTAAATTAAATGCAAAAAAAAGTTTTGTATTCAGTACCGTTAAAAATTCTCCAGTAAAAGTCTGTTTCCTACATAGGCCAGAATAGATCAGTTTCGGAATGGGGACTAAGGTGAGGACAGAAAACAGTTTTCAACTATAGAAAATTTTGACACTTGAGGAGCATTTCAAGGCTACTTGGGGTACAAGGCTGTTGGGTACCATAAAACGAACATTAGTGGCCAAAACTTCAAAATATACAGTGCTTGTGGAAGTAATAGAAAAAGATTACATTCTCTTGAAAAATCAAAAAAGTGAGAGAAATGTAAATGATATAGGTATAAGAAGAGTTCTCAAAGAAAACTGAATAAAAACTTAGCGATTTCGTGCACAACTTGCAGAATATCTTCCCACCTTCCACGGCGAAATTGCTGTCACCATTAATCCACTCCTTGAAAAGGGTTATGCTTGAACTAGTAACTTTAGGCATATTGAATTAGGAAAACACGACAATGTAAAACACGAGCGATGACTTCAGTAATACACTTCAGCTTGGTATGAAGGACGTGGGAAAGGGAGCTGATATATATACGCGCTTCCCTACGGTCCTCCCTCCCCCTGCTAATGGATTTTTAAGTAGGTATTTAATCCTCATGGTGATCCAGAAGGGGAATTTGTAATCTGCACTAAGATAATCTGGTAGCTCGAGCTCATCACAGGTCAAAGTGGGTCATTGTGGGGTATTAGTTCCGTTAGTAGTTAGCTCCAGGTAGTAACTGGAACGGGACCTAATACCCTACAATGAGCCACGTTGACCTCTGATGAGCTCGAGCTAATGGCTCTTATCTTAATCCTTAGATGGGAATCCCTCATGTCACTTGGGGAATCCTCAGCACCTTGGGATCCTGCCCTGCAAGGGCGGATCTTACCTGATTTTAGGGGTTTTAGCAGAACCCCTTAGAATATAAAAATATTTCTATTTCTTTCTCGAAACTTGGCCCAAACAAGGCAAAATATGATACAAAATGTGGCATTTTCCCGAAAATCGGCGAAATATAGTATTTCACCGAAAAAAGGAAACAAATTTGGCATTTTAGTATGGCGCCATGGAAATATGGCATTTAAAGGCCTCTGGTTATGAATGAACACAGTGGGTAAGCAGTATTCACTGTGTTTTTTCAGAAAAGGAAGGGTCCAGTAAATATGGCATATGTACCGATCCCTCCCACTCTCCATCCTCAAACGGTATCCCGAAGGCCCAGGCAGTTAATTGGAGGGGGTCATTTTGTGGAACTGTTCCCCTATAGTTCACCCTTGCAGCACCTAAAAGCTGGTGGGAGAAAGAGGGGGAGGAGAAGATGGTATCACTCTGGGGGCAGGGGCACACAGGGAAACCCAGACAGCAGGGAAATTGGATCATGGACAGGAGGGGGTGACTGGTGCAGTGCGGGATCAATTATTGAAACTGATCACCCTGTGTGGCTCCCTGAAGCAGCAACAACATTATACACTAGACCTCTGGAAGATTTACTACATAGGCCGTTTTTTGAGATATGGCAATGCGTTACTAACTGACAATTGCGCAGTTGTGCGACACTGTACCCAAATAAAATGTATGTCTTTCCCACAAATTGAGCTTTCTTTTGGTGGTATTTGATAGTGATCGACCGATTATCGGCAAAGCCGATATATCGAGGGCCTTTAGATTTACTGACATTGCCGATATTTCGGGAAAGTGCTTGTACCAGGGTGATGCCTGCAGCTAGAGGCATCACCCCGGTACCGGTGTCCATAGCCGACGGTCGGCTGTCTTGTAATGACAACCGATGCTGCTGAGAAGCCGCTTGGCTGTCATTCCAAGGTGCGGGAGGGGACGCACCCCCACCGCCACCTTCCATGGCTCGCCCGGGTCTCTTGTCCCACCGGGAGACCCGGGCATCCAACCTTCACCACCGCCGTCTGACTGGGTCTCCATCTGCACCGCCGCTGTCTGACCGGGGTCTCCATTTCTTTGAATTTGGCACCGCTGAGTACCTGTAAGTGATGTCATGACATGACATCATTTCCGGGTACTGGCGGCGCCAAATTGAAAAAAACTTACAGCATTCAAAACAGCCAAACTTGGTGTTTTGAATGCTTTTAAGTGCAGAGGAGGGGTTTGGGGTCTTTTAGACCCCCAGATCCCTCCACCACAGTACCTGTAGACATTAAAAAAAAAAAAAAAATAACATATTTTTTTTAATGTCCGAAAATATCAGCCAATATCGGCCGATACCAATATCCGATGACCAAAATATATATAGTATTGGCGGTAAATAAACAATATCGGTCAATCAAGTTATAGTATTTGATCACCTCTGGGTTTTTGTGCTACAAACAAAAAAAGGCAGACAATTAAAAAAAAAAAAACATTTATTATTTTCTGCTCTAAAACATATCCATCATATATATTTTTTTAAATCTAGTTTCTTCATAAATTTAAGCCAGTATGTATTCTGCTACATATTTTTAGTAAAAAAAAAAAAAATATCAATAAGCGTATATTGATTGGTTTGCATGAAAGTTATAGCGTCTACAAACTATGGGATATTTTTATTTATTTATTTCTAGTAATGGTGATGATCAGCTACTTATAGCGGGACTGCGATATTGCAACAGACAAATTGGACACTAACTTACACTTTTGAAACTTTTTTGAGGACCAGTGACAATATTACAGTGATCAGTGCTAAAAATGTGCACTGTCACTGTACTAATAAAACTGGCAGGGAAGGGGTTAACATCAAGGGCAATAAAAGGGTTAACAATGTGCCTGACCAGTGGTTTACTACTGTGGGGGAGGTGTTTTTACTAGTGGAAGGCATGAAGCCGCCGGCGGCACGCACTTGCGCCCAAAAACGGGAAGTGATTTTGCACAGGGCGGCCGCCCTGAAGCAGTAAATCTGCTATGGGGAGGTCAGCAAATGGCTAATAAATCAGTTTGGACTCTTATTTTTTGATCTGGCACTCCTTCCATATATGCATGTCTTTTCCTGGTAACCTGCTGGAGTACCCACAGTAGAGTAGCCTCACCTGTTGTAAGCAGCCTAACCTAAGCCAGTGGGCTCTTCAAATGTTTCTTGCCCTCTCACTACCTTGTTTAACCATTTCTGGACTGGGCCTATTTCTGACACTTGTTGATTATAAGTTAAAATCAGTTTATTTTGCTAGAAAATTACTTAGAACCCCCAAACATTATCATTTTTTTTAGCAGAGACCCTAGAGAATAAAATGGAGATCGTTGCAATATTTTTTATCTCACCGTATTTGCGCAGCGGTCTTCCAAACGCAATTTTTTGGGAAAAAATTCACTTTTTTGAATTAAAAAATAAAAACGAGTAAATAGATACCCAACATGTCATGCTTCAAAATTGCGCACGCTCGTGAAATGGCGACAGACATTGGTACCTAAAAATCCCCATAGGCGACAATTTAAATATTTCTACAGATTACCAGCTTAGATTTACAGAGGAGGTCTAGGGCTCAAATTATTGCTCTCGCTCTAACGATTGCAGTGATACCTAACATGAGTGGCTTGAACACCGTTTACATACGTGGGCGGGACTTGTATATGCGTTCGCTTCTGCGCGCGAGCTAACGGGGACAGGGCGCTTTAATTTTTTTTTTTCCTATTTATTTTATCTAAAAATATGTTTGATCATTTTTATTCCTATTACAACTAATGTAAACATCCCTTGTAATAGAAATTAGCATGACAGGACTTCTTTAATGTGAAATCTGGGGTCAAAAAGACCTCAGATCTCACATCTACACTAAAAAAAGAAAAAAAAAAGTAATTTTTTTTATGATGAAAAAAATGGGCTCTTTAATTACTTAAGATTTGACCCCCTTCCTGACCAGGGGGTTTTTTGCAATTTTTTACTGCGTGACTTCAACGGACAATTGCACGGTCGTGCGACATTGTACCTAAACGAATTTGACGTCCTTTTTTTCCCACAAACAGAGCTTTCTTTTGGTGGTATTTGATCACCTGTGCGATTTTTTGATCATGCGCTATAAACAAAAAAAGAGCATAAATTTTGCAAAAATAACAATATTTTTCACATTTTTTTATCTGAAATTCCCCCCCAAAAAAAGTAAAAATCAAAATTTTTTAACATTTTCGGCCAATTTGTTTTATGCTACATATGTTTGGTAAAAAAAATCGCAAAAAGCGTATTTTGATTGGTTTGCGCAAAAGTTATGGTGTTTACTAACAAAGGGAAAGATTTTTGTCATTTTTGGTGGTTTTTTTTTTAACGAGTAATGGCGGCGATCTGCGATTTTTTTTGCGGGACTGCGACATTGCAGCGGACAGATCGGACCCTTGACATTTTTTACACTTTTGGGGTTACCAGTGACATTACTGCAGTAATCAGTGCTTTACATATGCACTGTTACTGTAAAAATTACACTGGCAGGGAAGGGGTTAACTGTATTGGAGAGGGAGGGGTTAAGTGTGTCCTAGGGGCGTGTTTCTAACTGTGATGGGACATGTCTACTATTGTAAAAACAGAGATCAATGGTTCTACATAGTAGAACCGTCTGATCTCCATTTTTACACAGGGGAGAATGACAGGCGGCTTGTTTACACTAACCGCCTGACTTTCTCCCTCTCTAACGACGATCGCGGAGTGACCGGCGGACATCCGGTCCGCCGGTCACACGCACTGACTCCTCAGTGAATGAGCCGCGGCGGGCGCGCACCTCAGCGAGCGCCCGCTATTGGCTCACAAGCCGGTGACAGGCTAGTGACGTACCGGTACGTCACTTTGCCTGGCCGGGGCTGACCGCCGCAGTATATTTACTTGCGGTGGTCGGCAAGTGGTTAAATGTGTTGCTAGGAGACGACGTTTGACCATTGCTCCCGTCCTCCAAGGCCATAGAGTTGAGTGAGGGCCATCTTTCACACTGGGACTACCCTTATGTGAAAGAGGACTGCCGACAGTTTAAAAAATACCAGGGTTATGGTAGCTATCTGCTGCCATAACCCCGGTATTTAACGTCAAATTACCAACATATAACTGCGGCGGGTGGCCTGGAACTAGTTAAACTCATATCAAAGTCCCAGCGCCTCTTGGATGCCCCTCTTTTTTTCATTGGAGTCAGCACTAAAAATCTAACAGCTAAGACATGAATCGGGCACCAGAGCAGTGCATTTCCTGCTCTGTGGGTAGCCTACTCTTAGTGTGCTGATGCCACAGTACTCAAGCTTCACCTAGAGATTGACAATTTCTGTGAACTAATATATTCCAGACTTCTTTTTTTTTCTATTTTTTCCAGAAAAAAAAGCCTTTAAAAAACTAAAAAAAAATTTTTTTTATAAATGTTTCTGTTTTTCCAGGCTTTACCCTCTCTAGCCCCACCCAACATGTTTTGTCTACACAGACGTCATTAGGAGCAGTCAAAAATGTGGTCAATCAAATCTAATGAGTGAGTTATACCACTAGTGTTTATTGTTAAGGTTGTGAGCCACGGACACTTTACCACATTAAAGATTAGCTATCACATTTCTCCTTGTGGAAGATGTTTGTTTAAACACTCCATGGTTTAACTGAACTTAAATTATTTTCTTATATAGATTTAGAGTGATTTTGCACAGTTTTTTTTATTTTTTATTTGATTATATTATTTGTTATGATATGAATTATTATCTTTTCAAAAATGTAATTATGGGCAGCGCTGTATGCTGCATATATATAGGTTTTAGTACTGACAGGTGCATGCAATTTTAAGGCTTGACATACTGAGCATCTATTAACTCAACACTACCTCATCCTTTTGTATTTATATATGCACCAAAATTAATTTAATTTAAGTGTATTTTTACTGAAAATATGAACACATATACTACAATAATACATATAATACCATATTCTTTTTTTTTTTTTTTTTTTTTACACACTAGGACCACAAATTGCTTGATATGATGTGACTAATACATTCGGAAATATTATTTTTTTTTTCATATTAATGTGTTGAATGTATGTCCTTCAGTGCCGTCCAAGAAAGTCCCTAGATCTTTTTCAGCTGTAATTACTTGCTTGTTTGAAATGGTGGCACTCCAAGGTTTTAGCCCAGTGTCATCCTGCTTCGCTCCCTTCTCTTTTGAATTCACTTGGATATGAGAAAAAGATGGCCAGAAAAATAAGAGAAAGCACAAAATGACAAAGAATGCTTCTTCTGTTCATTACATTAGGAAGTGGGACTGAAGTCATGCTACTACATGCCCGAAACATCTCTTTTTATCAGCTTTATTATTTAGAAGAAAAAAGGTTTACCATTTCCCCAGCTTAACAAATGATATAAACTATAGGTCTACTTCACTACCAGACTGTCTGTCCTGTGCTTTTCAATAGCGTTATTTCATTAAAGTGTTACTAAACCCATTCATTCACTATATCTGGTCTCCCACAGTACACAGAACATGGAAATGCAATTATTTTAGTAAATATAAACTGCTAAATACCTTTTCTCATCAGTAGTATATAGCAATCTTGGGACTTCTATCAGTGTCCAGCCGAGCACTGGTTAAAGCCTGTAGAAGGAGTTTTCATTCTATTCCTATGAGGCTGCATGACCCCTGACCCTCTGTCTCGACAGTGCTGATTGGCGCTGTGCTGATCACATGCACTCTCCCAAGAAAAAAAAAACTCTAGCAATACACAACAAACTGAGCATGCGCAGATTGTCCCAAGTCTCTGTACTATGAGCAGATTGATTGGGGACTGTGGAAGAAAGGGAGGATCAGAAAAGACAGAATCAAACAGCCTTTAAAAATAATGCAGAGGATTAACCCTCTTAGGTTCCACAGTAAGAATAACAAGCATGCATTGCTGCTTATACAGACTGATTTTACTGTTGTGAGTTTAGTAACACTTTAAATTAACAAATCTTGGAAATTATCTGCCAATGATTGTGCTGATGTGCCATAGATATTTTAACAACCAGCTCAGAGTCATCTTGAAAAAAAAAAAGTAATTGGTTTACGAGAAGGGGAAGAAATAGTCTTCTTCAAGGATGTTGGAATGTGACCCAGGGCAATGATCTAAAATAATTATCAACAGTCTCCGTGATCTTGTTATTGTATTATTGATTTCAACAAGACAAATTACTGAATTACAATCCATACACATATAATTTGATTCATTCTCCATTGCACATCCATTTCCTGCTAAAACAGAGAAGGACAATACTGAAGATAGGTTGGAGTGGGACAGATATTATACAAGTTGTGATGTTTTAAAGTGGACCTAAAGCCTAAACCTTTTAGATTGTAAGCTCTAACGAGCAGGGCCCTCTAGTTCCTCCTGTATTGAATTGTATTGTAACTGTATTGTCTTCCCCCACATTGTAAAGCGCTGCGCAAACTGTTGGCGCTATATAAATCCTGTATAATAATAATAATATGAATAAACATTTTTTACCTTAACCTCCCTGGCGGTATGATTCTTTCGGATTTAAGGTGCTGAAAGCGGTACCATTATTTTGCATGTAATTCTTGAGAATGAGCAGCCCAAACCAACTATTTACATATGATTTCTTTTTACTGTGTGTTCTTCTTTATAACATCCCGGGTATGATAAAGTTTGAAACACAAAATCCTAAATTATAATATAATAAATAACTATAAAATAATAATATAATAATAACACTTTTTTTCCCCAAAAAATAACACTTTTTATTCAATAAATTATAGTAAATAACAATCAAAAACACTGCCATTTTTTTTTTTTGTCAAACAAGGATGCAATATATTTTTTTTTCCCCAAAAAGGATGTGGAAAATTTTGAAACAGGGTACAGTGCAAAGTCCAACATCACAGTCTGGACAGTAGTACCGCGTTTCCTTTCTGATTTTCCGTCCGGTGTCGTCGCGCTTGGAACAGCAAACCACACACATCCTTGTGGGTGCAGTCTTCTTCTCCGTCGGCGGAATGTGGTCCATAAAATGACGACCGGTCAGTCGTTCGGGGTTCACAACACCAGCAGCATGGCGTCCGGATCTACTTACTGTTGGTGTCTGGTGCCTGAGAAATATGAGCTCAGAAATTTTCCATACAAAGTCCGCATGGATCACAGGCTTGTCACTTTTCTTTTTTAGGAGAATGAATGCATTCCACAAACACTGCTCCAGGAGGTGTCTGAATATTTTTTTATAATATTTTTTCTGCTGTTTCCGCATTGCCGGATAGAAAGTCATGGCCTGGTCAGCTCTGTCCACACCTCCCATGGTGTTGTTATAATCCAGGACCAGTTGCGGTTTCAGAATATCTTTTCCCCCTTTTGTATGTACCATGACAGTAGCAGTGTTATGGATGGTACTCATCAGGCAGACATCTTTTTTGTCACGCCATTTCAGTGCCAACATTTTTCCTTTCTGCCAGGCAACTAATTCTCCAGGCTTCAGCTTTTTGTTGGCAAAGCTGGGGGGCATGTCACGCCGGTTTGCGCTGACGGTCCCATACGCATCTGTCTTATGTTGTAGGAGGAACTCAAACAGTTCTGGGGACGTATAGAAATTGTCTGTGGTGACACAGTACCCCTGATCCAGCAGAGGCTCAATCAGCGTCAGAACAGAAGCAGTTGCCATCCCATAGCTGCTGAACCTTTGGTTGAACTTGGCTCCTCTCCCGGTATATAGGACCGAGTTCCAAATATATCCAGAGCTGGATTCACACAGCATAAATTATTTTATTCCAAAGCGTGCTCGCTTGGACGCAATATATTGTATCCAGCTGAGTCTCCCTTTATAGGCCATTAGACTTTCATCTATGCAAATGTCTCTTTTTGGGACATAGAACTCCTGGAAATTTTTCAAAATTAGTTGGTAAATTTCCCAGATCTTTTTGAGCTTCGGAGCCGGATGAGAAGTCTCATCAAAATCGTCATTATTGGTAAAGTGCAAATAACTCATAATTAGGGAAAATTTGGACTCCGACATAACGGTGCCAAAAAAAGGAGTGGCCAATAATTTGTTTGTGGTCCAATACCACTTCTGCAGGGGTTTCCCCACCACTCTCTGCAGAATAATTAGGCCCAGGAATTTCCAGATATCTGCACTGGTCACGGGTTCCCACATCCTGCTCCTTGAAAACCGCCGATGCGCTGCGGCTTGTTGCTCCTGGTACCGATTGGTCTCCACAACAATTTTTCCGATAACCTAATCGGTCAAAAAAATACGCCAAGGGGTTGTCCTCCTCAACTTCAACTTTGAGACCAGGTGCTCCGGTAAACCTTGGATCCAGCGATCTTCATAGCGGTACCCCGAGTGTGGCTCAGGGTTACCGCTTTTGGCTCTAAAATGTAACCCTGAGTCACGCTCGGGAATACCGCTAGGAAGGTTAATGTAGTCCCTGCATTAAGGTAAAAAATGTTTAGGTATTAGTATCGCCACCTCACCCCCCGCACCTTATACTTACCTGAGCCCTCACTTAAACTAGTGCTGTGCCTGTCTGTAGAGGCTCTGCCTGCTCTCACAGGCTTTGCTGTGGGAGCCATTGTCTCCTGCTGCTGTCAGTCAAATCCTATAGGGGGCGTGGGGTAGGGGCAGAGCCATGCTGTCTGTGTCTATGGACGCAGGCAGCTTGGCTCGGGATTGTGCCCACTGGTGTGAAGTACCTTCCTGTGGTGGCACACCAAGAAGAGGAGGAGCCAGGAGCGCCAGCGGGGAACCCCAGAAGAGGAGGATCAGTGACGCCCTATTACACAGAGCATGTAGATATTTAAAAAAAAAAAAGAATACTTTACAATCACTTTAAATTAAAAAAAAACTTACAAATGTAACTATAGGTGTAATGAGAGGAGAAACAGTGGTTACAGGTACAGATGGGCTTTCAGTAGAAATCTATTTTTGGGAGATATGTTAAAGGTATTTTTTAAATATCTGACACAAACAGGAAAAGTTTTCTTTTTTTATTTGTCCCTTAGGGCTAGTAATAATTGGTAGTCCAAAAAAAATAACCTTGAGATTTGTTGCTGATCCGTGTGTCAAACTACTGAAGTTAGAGACAGGCAGCCAGCTAGCCAACTTTCACTGTGAAATGAACAGAGAGCACCCAGCATAGTGTAAAATCCTCAATAAAACTTTAATTTTATGTAAGTCTTATACTCACAAAAGTACACGCATGTCACAAATCCTCTATAAATTACAAAATCTCTTTACCGACAGGTCTGACCATTGATATTTCACCACAGACACAAGCCCTGCCTCAATTTTGCATCCTGGCTTATGCATTTTAAGATAATATCCTCTTCATCAGGGAGGATTTCCAGAAAAACGCTAGCAATGGCAGTCTCCATTATTCTTTCAGTATAGATTTCCTTTAACAACAGTGCAAGTAATAACCTATATTAATAAATCAGCAATTACAGCTAAAATAATATTAAGCAGGTTACTTTTCAATGGGTTACTGGGCTTTATACTCTTTTTTCATTCTTATATAAATGGTGAACAATTCAAGAGGATAAATGATCACCATTTGTATTATTTGCTCCTTTCATTTCACTACTCCAGGTATGATGGTCTCTCCAGTGGGATTCGCTAAAAATTGCTTGTCTGCTCTGACCTAGATCACCTTATTATTTCCAGTGGACAACTCTTTATTGTAAATAAGATATATTTAGTACACCAAATGATTCAGTTTTTTTCAAGTTGAAAAAAGTCCTTCAAGTTCAGACAAATATAAATAAATTAAAACTATTGCTTTCTCAGAGCCTTAAAGTGTTACTACACCAAGGACCCTGCATTTACTATATCTGGTCTCCCACAGTACACAATTATTTTAGTAAATATAAACTGATAAATCCCTTTTCTCATCAGCAGTATATAGCGGCCTTGTGACTTGGTTCAGTTCCTAGTGAAGCTTGTAGGAGGAGTTTTCATTCTCCCCTGATCTTCTGTTTGGACATGTCTGGACAGTGCTGATTGGCTCTGTGTTGATCACATGCACTCTCCCAAGAAAAACTCTCTAGCAATACACACCAAACTGAGCATGTGAAGACCATCCACTGACTCTGTAAATACCAGGTTATTTTTCTTAGACAGCGAAAAAAGGCGAAGATCAGACAGAAAGAGCCTTTATACACAATGCAGAGGATTAACCCCTTAGGTTCCACAGTGAGTATAACAAGCATGCTTTACTGCATATACAGACTGATTTTACTGTTGTGGGTTTAGTAACACTTTAAACCTGGAGTTGATCCAGAGCAAGGCAAAAGCCCAGTGGCATTACCTGGGTGTGGGAAGGAGCCCCATTAGGGCAGTTGTTAATTAAACACAAAAAATATGTGTGTATGTGAAGGTAACACAGACCCAGCACTGTATTATCAAAGTGGAACATCAGAAATGACATACAGTATATGATGCAATCTGTCACTAGCATCAGCACAGTAGTCTTTGTTTTTTCTGAGTCACCCTTGTAACTTAGTTGTATTGTCTGTTGATCCTGCCTAAAAGTTTGCTACTTTTTAACTTCCTTTAACCACCTTCTGACTGGTCCTTGTAGTAAAATAGCTAGTTGTGATTGGACGATTATAAACATTCATTGCTACAAAGAGGATCCATGTGGTAGACACGCTCCCAGCGCTGTGAGTGCACTTTCATTAGATAGCACAGGCAAACTACACAGACCACTGCCTATGTTTACATTTGAAAGTACTCCTATTCTTCTGACATGGGAGGGGAGGAAAGAAGATCATATGAAGGTTCAAAAAAGGGGTTGGAGGAAAGAGTCACAGGAATGAGGTAGGCAAAATAAACAGCAACAGCTGTATGGTTTGGGGAAAATTTACAATACTGTAGTTAATAAAATAGTGAACCATGATTTAAAAAAAAAGTGAAAAAAAATCAAAAATGGTCTGGCTACCTGAGGTTAAAAGTATAGCACAAGGCCCGGCAGCAAAAGCATTAAAAAACCCTATAGAAAAAAAAAGAGTGCGTATACTTACCTTTCCTGATCTTCCATATAGCCGGGAGTAATGTCACCATCCTTTCCACTGATATCCTAGAGAATGCAGAGTAGTCCCAATCTTATTAGAAGTCCATTGGAAGGAAGATGTCGCCCATGCTTAAAGCAGAGTTTCAGTCATTTTTAGGTTTGTTAAAAGTCAGCAGCTACAAAAAGTGGAGCTGCTGTCTTTTAATAAACATACATTTACCTGCCCCAGGATCCAGCGATGTGGCCTCCCAAAGCCTCGCTCCTCTCCCTCTCCTCTCAGCAGTGCTGGCATCACAAGTGTGGGCAGCCAGCTGTGACAGCTTGCAGCTTCATAGCTGGGTGCGCACTGCGCATACGTGAATCGCATTGCTTTTCCTCAGTGGCCAGGCAATCTTCTGGGACTTCTGACGTGTCCCAGAAGATTGCAGGGAGGGAGGGGGAGAGGCGAACTTCCACTCGAGCCATCTAGACAACCAGACTGGAAGTGGGAGCAGGCATCTAGTTTTGACAGATACCCGCTCCCATTTCCGCTCTGGCCGTCTAGGCGGTTCGAGCGGAAATTCTCCTCTCCCCATCCCTCACTGCAATCTTCTGGGAAAAGTCAGAGGTCCAGAAGATTGCCCTGCCACTGAGGAAGCGCAGTGCGACCCCCTCAAAAAAATGACATGCCGCATGTGGCATGTAAGGGGGTGAGGGGTACTTAAAGCGAAAGTTACACTTTTGGGTGGAAGTTCACTTTAAGTGCTGCGGGTGAATGCCGGAAGTAACTTTTTTCCAAACAGATTTTTTGTTCACATTAAAGTTGCTAATTATGATTGAGGAGAGACCCTTGTATATCAAAAGGAACTTTCTTTTATACTGCAATATCTACTTTGAATATTCACAACTTTTCCTCAGCATGACAACCAAGGAACTAGTATTCTCAAACTGGGAGCACAGTAATGGCAGCCTGATCATTCTTTCTCGGTATAGGATTTCTTTAAGAAAATCTAATAGCCCTACCTATTTTTTATAGTTGTTTTTGTGAGGTTAAATGAATTATAATAACAGAGAAATAAACAATCTACTGAAAATGAACAGAGGAGATTGCATAAATTCAGGGGGGGGGGGGGGGGTTGTCCTGTTTGGAACATTGCATTGCGGCCCTCCTGGGATCTTACACGTAGTGAAGTGTGTCCATAATAGTTATTTCTGGAGCATTAAAGGCCACTGGTCTGTCTGTGATAAGCTGCTTAAAATAAGTTGTTATCTTTTCATTCCTTCCAAGAAAGAACACCGTCAGGCTTTATTGATTAGGTGGTATTTTTAACTGGAAAGGCTATCTGTGTTTCAAATAATCTTAATCCAGCTGACAAGTGGAGAAGAAGCTGGGTGCTTTTTGGAGCAACTTCTCATGTCCTGTTTTTAAGTCATTAAAAACATTGGTTTCACTTAATGCAAACAAGTCTTAAGCTATTAGGAGAGAAGGAATAATTTGATGAACACTTGACTTCTAGGTCATTTTCTAGTAATGTCCAATGTACCTTTCTACAAGTAAACCGAACAGACTAAATTCAACAGCAATAGAAAGAAGTTCTACCGTACACATAATATGATAAAAACATTTGTAACGGCTAACATTTTAACAATTTAAAGATTGTTTCTCAGCAGCTTTGTTTTAAATGTTTCGTGTTAACAGGTATAATCCACATGTCTCAAATCAACGATTCTTTACCTATGATACATGATTTTACACTTCTTCTTCCTAATAAAACTATTATTAATGATGAGCAAAAGTGGGAGTTTTCTTTTCCCCAAAATCAAGAGATTTTGTCAAGATGTTGCCCTTTTGCTGAATTGCATTGGAGTTGGGAAAGGTGCAAGTAAAGCATATGTGCGCTTTACGATCCTTTTTGTTTCCTTCCCCAGACCTTACCAAGGGCGGATCCGGGAGGAAAAATATTACCTACTCCCAGTACGGAGTCCAGACTCCCAGTGTCTCTCCCAGAATTGGCAGCAGGACAGCAGCGGTGGTGGTTCCAAGAGAACCTCTGTTATTGTAGTACCACCTCGCCGCTGACCTGTACAAGTTTTTCCATTTTTTATATTCTCGTTCAAAAGCACACTTGTTTGCTGAATAGTAGAAATGTAGGTGAGAAAAAATATTTTTTTTTTTACACAAAATTTCATCATATGCATTTTTACTATTTTATAAGAGCATTAAAATGGCTCTGTTGTTAACCTCCCTGGCGGTATTCCCGAGTGTGGCTCGAGGTTAACTTTCAGTACCAAAAGTGGTAACCCCAAGCCACACTCGGGATTACCCCAGAACATTACTCACCTTTCCTGCGATCCCCGCTGTCCTCCCCGCCATCCTCCCTTTCCTCCTCACAGTCTCTGCCCGCTCTCTGCACTGCCGATTGCCGGCACTTGCCTTCCGAGCGTTGCAACGCAGGGGGCGTGGAACCGGCGGCAAATTCAAAAGTGTAAATACACAAATGACATACAAAGTTGTGATCCTAACGGATTACACTGTATTATGCCATTTCAGCACAGGATTGCACCTGGTGACTTTTCCAGTGCCCTGCCTGTGCTTTTCCAGTGCTTTGTGACCATGGCGTGCAAAAAGCGCTTTTTTTTTTTTGGCGAAAAATCGCTTTTAGATGAACTGGAAAACATCAACAGTTACTTGAAGAACTGAGCGATAGCGATTTGCGGGAAAATTCGTCATCAGGTACGGAAAGTGACGACAGCGACGATTCTGATGTCTCTTTCTGTCACATAACTTGTGGAATTTGGGAAGTATATCAAATGATTCTTCAAAATTTCCAATGGAGCGATGTGCCAGAAAGAGACATCAGAATCGTCGTTGTCGTCACTTTCTGTACCTGATGACGAATTTTCCCACAAATCGCTATCGCTGAGTTCTTCAAGTAACTCCATTTCGCTGTCGCTGTTTTCCAGTTCGTCTAAAAGCGCTTTTGCGCAAAAAGAATGCTTTTTGGATGCCACGGTCGTTCTCTATTTTCCAGGCACAAAGAACTGGAAAAGCACAGGCAGGGAAAAGTCACCAGGTGCAATCCTTTGGTAAAATGGAATGATACAGTGTGATCCGTTAGGATCACAGCTTTGTATCATGTCATTTAGTGTATTTACACTTTTGAATTTGCCGCCGGTTCCATCCCCCTGCGTCGCAACACTCGAAGGGAAGGGAACCGGAAAGCAGGTGCCGGCATCTGCCGAGCACACAGTGGGAGCACAGCGGAAGGATGGTGGGGGAGGACGGCGGGGGATTGCAGTGGAAGGTGAGTTTTAAAATGTAAAACAACAGATTTCTATGCAAAACAATGTCCCGCTTTTAGCACAGAAATCCTGACATAATCAGACCGCCAGGGAGGTTAGAAAAAAAAAAAAAGTAAAAAAGATAAACATGTCGCAAGCACATGTTGGTGCTTGTAATTATGTCCAAATGCCAGGCCTAGCAACAAAGCTTACACTGTCCTTCCTCCCTCCTTAACATCCTATTGACCAATGAGACAGCCAATAGAAATACAGTATGTGGGGGTAAGAGATAATGGTAAGCCCCCAATAGGGATGATCAAATCTCCCTGGGTTTGATCCTGAACAGTGTTGTGAATCTTGCTAGAAGCTCAAATGTACAAACTTTGTGGAAAGCCCAATTGAAGTTGATGATGGGCTAATCTTGTTATTCAGTTATGGCCATTTGAGGGCCATAAAAAGCTATTGTCAAACAAAGGGCATAGGTAGCTAGGCACTGTCATAAGGGAAAAACCAAAATAAAAATAAAAAACAGTATCTCTCAACACTGAAGTACAAATTCTAACATAAATGGCTGCTGCGAGTCCAATCTTTTAAAGAAAGGAATAAAACTTTCATGATGAGGTGCGATGACGTCGCACTAAACTGCTTTCTCCAATAAAGAAGATTTCTCTGTCCTGCAAATGGCTGAATCCTTTTACAAAATGGATGTATGATATGTAGATTGTTACTGCAGTCCTCCACATTTTTCAGTTGAGGGCAAAAGCCTAAACAGGGAATGGGAACAGCATACATATTATTTAGTACATTGGACATGTAACGTTGACGTTGGAACAGACCATTTAAAGTTTTGTTAAATATACTGTACGCCATCACACATTTTAGATATGAAACTTCAAGCCCTAGTTCTGTTGTTAAAGAATTTAACCACTTTCCCCTCTACACAAAACAGCAGTATTCATCCAATTTCCAATTAGAGCACAAAACCAGAATTAAATGTCAAAAAATCCAAAAGGTTTGCCATTAATCCTAAAAATGAATGTATAAATAAAGACTAAAAATGTAACAATCATTAAAGAGTAGCTCCAGGCTCCTTCAAAAACAATGTAATGTCAGCTACTACAAATAATGTAGCTGCAGACTTTTAATATTAGGATACTTAGCTGTCCACGAATCCAGCAGTGCCTTCGCCCGATTGAAAAATCGGCTCTCAGGTGGTAGGGGTGCCGCCATCTCGGCTAAGGGAAACTGGCTACACATGCGCGAAGCACGCTGCACTTTGTGAGTGGCCTGGTGGCAGGGGAAGGAAGAGGGGTGTTGAAATTCTGGCTGAGGTCGACACATTGAAGTCAGCCGGGAGTTTCCCCTCCTTACCGAAAGGTGCCAAATATGGCAGCCGAGAGGGGGAGGAATCAGTTAAGCGGAGCTTCCCTTTTTGGGTGTAGCTCCACTTTAACTATGATTTTCACAAGGAAAAGTAGCTTGAATACAACTTGTAACAAGAAATCTGTGCGGCAGCCCTTTCTTATTGTCTGAATGGCAGTAGTCACATGGGCAGGAAGTGAAGGGAAATCATCCTACAAAGACCACAAAAGAAACCCAAAAAGTTTTTTTATGTTAATTCTAAGAGACATCATCTATTCTTTAATCCATTCCCACCCATGCTATAGCCAAATCACAGCTACAGTGCAGGCTTACTTTGCTGGGAGGGCATCTATTGACGTCCTCCTGTGATCGCCCTTCCCGCGCTCCCCCTGTGGTATGCGGGCAGTTTGTTCTGTGATTGCAGAGTCCTTCAGACTCAGGTGATCATAGATCAGGGTAAAGGGCTAATCACAGCAGCCCTTTACCACGTTATCATCTGTGTTCAATGACTGCTGATCCCGGATGTCAGCACAAGCCGGTTATCAGCTTTTCTTGCCTAATGCTGACAGCCTGAGAAGAGAAGAAGAGAGCCGATCACAGGCTTGTGGTAAAGGGACATTAACACTAATAATCAGTACACTGATTATCAGTGTCCTGATCATCAGTGTAAGCCCAACAGTGACCACCAGTGCTGCTAATCAGTGCCCACAAGTGTTGCATATCAGTGCCCATCAGTGCTGCCAATCAGTGCCCACCAGTGCTGACAATCAGTGCCCATTAGTGCCTCCTCATCAGTGTCATCTGTCAATGTAGCCTGTCAGTGCCCATCAGTGCTGCCTACCAGTGCCTATCAGTGCACATCAGTGCCACCTATCAGTGCCACCTATAAGAGCCCATCAGTGCTGCCTATCAGTGCCCATCAGTGCCATCTATCCGTGCCCATCAGTGCCACCTATAAGTGCAGCCTCATCAGTGCCTCCTCATCAGAGCCCACCAGTGCCGCCTCATCAGTGCCTATCAGTGCCACCTATCAGTGCCCATCAGTGCCATCTATCCGTGCCCATCAGTGCCGCCTATCAGTGCAGCCTCATCAGTGCCTCCTCATCAGAGCCCACCAGTGCCGCCTCATCAGTGCCTATCAGTGCCACCTATCAGTGCCCATCAGTGCAGCCTATCAGTGCCCATCAGTGCAGCCTATCAGTGCTCATCAGTGCAGCCTCATCAGCGCACATCAGTGAAGGAGAAAAATCACCTGTTTGCAAAATCTTATAACAAACTATAAAAATGTTTAATAAAAAACCCAGTGGTAATTAACTACCGCCAAAGGTAAGCTCAATTTGTGTGAAAAAATGATAACATTTAATTTGGGTACAGTATTGCAAGACTGCGCAATTGTCATTCAAAGTGTGACAGCGCTTAAAGCTGAAAATTGGCCTGGGCGGGAAGGGGGTAAAACTGTCCAGTAGGCAAGTGGTTAAAGAATTATAACTAAGAAAGATTTGTAAAGTACTTACAAAGCACTTATAAAATCTGCCATCAGATTTCTGAATTTCTTTTAACCAGTTCCTACCCACTATCTGGAGATTAACGTTCATCATCCTAATTCCGATGTCAGTGCAACTAGGAACTGATAGCACGAGAATAAGGCTAATGATCTGACCACTTGTGATGGTTATACAAGCAGTTTTTGTTATTAACCACTTGCTGACCAACTGCCATAGTTATACGGCGGCAGGACGGCAACTTCTCACGAATCGCCGTACCCGTGCAGCGGTCCGCGGGAGCAATCCTGGGGCCACGCACGCATGCCCACTCACCAGCGTGGAAGCCGAGCCATGGGGCCAGTGGCCACGATTGCCGCCGGGCACCTTCAATCACCCCTCGTGAAGAGAGAACAGCGGTCTGCTGTCGTAAATACAGCAGACCATTGTTCTCACAGGAATCTCTGTATTGATTTAAAAAGCCAATCCCCACCACAGTTATAAAACACCCCCTAGGCTCACACTTATCCCTTTGATCACCCCTGGGTTAACCCCTTCCTTGCCGGTGTCATTATTACAGTACCAGTGCATATTTTTAGCACTGATTACTGTAGTGATGTCACTGGTCCCCCAAAAAGTGTCAAAAATGTCAGTTAGGAGTCCGATCTGTCCACCGCAATGTTGCAGTCCCGCTAAAAATCGCAGATCGCCGCCATTGCTAGTAAAAAAAATAAACAAATAAAAATTATATAAATCTTTCCCCTAGTTTGAAGACACGATAACTTTTGGGCAAACCAATCAAAATACGCTTATTGGGATTTTTTTTTACCAAAAATATATAGCAGAATATAAATTGGCCTAAAATGATGAAAAAATTAGATTTAAAAAAAAAAAAATTGGGGAATGTTATATAGCAGAAAGTGTAAAATATTGTTTTTTGTTTTTTTTTTTCAGAATTGTCGCTCTTTTTTTGTTTATAGCGCAAAAAATAAAAATCACACAAGTAATCAAATACCACCAAAAGAAAGCTCTATTTGTGGGGGGAAAAAAAACATCAATTTTATTTAGGTACAGTATGGCACAACCGCGCAATTGTCTGTTAAAGTAATGTAGTGCTGAATCACCAAAAATGCCCTGGCCATTAAGGGGAAAATCTTCCGGTCCAGAAGTGGTTAACTATTAATTAATTTATAGATATTATTGGCATCTTTTTACATTTTCACCATTAATGTTTTTTTGTCTGTGGGAGGCACTAAGACAAGTGAGCTATCTATATTTCACTTGAAGGGGAGCTAAATCTACCATAAAAAAATTGCTAGCAGGCAGCTCTTTATTGCAGAAGAAACAACCTTAATGTTCACAGACTTCTATTGGCTTTATACTAAGCGCGCCATGTGCAGCTCAGTGGACAATCCCGACACACTGGGGTGATGCTAGAATAAATGACTTCAATGCACATGCATGGGAGTCACATCATCCCCTGCCAACCAACAGGAATGTGGAGGTGAGTATTGTGCAGACGTTAGCTCTGCTTTAGCAGCTGTTAAATAAAATATAGACAGTAAAAATATTTTTCTTTTTTTGAAATCATTATAAGTTGTGAAATCTAAATTATTTTTTTAAACATTTTTATCAATTTGAAATTGTATAATAAAAAGCATAAGCAAAATTATACATCTTTAAAATCAATGTCAAATGTATTACGGCAGGCAAATTAGTTGTGGCATTTATTAAAGCGTAACTCCACTTTTGTTGAAAAAAAAAAGCATTCCCCTCTGGGTGATCTCTGTACATTGCAGGTATTTAACAAACTTTGTTGCAGATTCCTACCTTTAGTTATTCTGAAGAAATCATTGTTTGTTCCTCTGTGCCTCTGTGCTGGGTGGGTCAAATGGGAGTGGTTTTATAATTATCAGTCAGCTGTGCAGATGCAGGGCCCTAATGAGGAAATCTGCTGGGCCTGCATCCCTTTAGACATGTTCCTATTGGGAGTATATCACCAAAAATGACATTTTTTGTTGCAGAAGATGCCAGAAATCTGACTTGTATCTTAGGCAGACTTCTGGGAAAATTGGTGAGCCAATCACACCAGCAGGAAATGATGTTTCTGGGGGTGTGGTCCGTACACATTCTGTGTACAGAACAGCTCCAGGCAGCCATATTGCATTGCAATTTCAGAAAATTACAACAGCTGCAGATTAAAAAGGAAAGGTAATTTTTAATAACATTCAATTACAATATGATTTGTGTCGCAATTGTATACACCAGGGGTGCGGAACCTTTTTTCTGCCAAGGGCCATTTGGGTATTTATAAAATCATTCGGGGGCCGTACAAAATGAACTTAAAAATGTGCCTGTTATATTTGGTCAAACATTTAACCACTTAAGCCCCGGAAGATTTTACCCCCATTCCGACCAGGGGGTATTTTGCGATTCGGCACTGCGTGAATTTAACGCACAATTGCGCGGTCGTGCGACGCTGTACCTAAACGAATTTGACGTCCTTTTTTTCCCACAAGCAGAGCTTTCTTTTGGTGGTATTTGATCACTTGTGCGATTTTTTGATCACGCGCTATAAACAAAAAAAGAGCGTCAATTTTGCAAAAATAGCAATATTTTTCACATTTTTTTATATGAAATTCCCCCCAAAAAAAATGTAAAAATCAAAATTTTTAAAAATTTTCGACCAATTTGTTTTATGCTACCTATGTTTGGTAAAAAAAATCGCAAAAAGCGTATTTTGATTGGTTTGCGCAAAAGTTATCGCGTTTACTAACAAAGGGAAAGATTTCTGTCATTTTTGTTGTTTTTTTTTTAACGCGTAATGGCGGCGATCTGCGATTTTTTTTGCGGTACTGCGACATTGGGGCGGACAGATCGGACCCTTGACTGACATTTTTGACACTTTTGGGGTTACCAGTGACATTTCTACAGTAATCAGTGCTATACATATGCACTGTTACTGTAAAAATACACTGGTAGTGAAGGGGTTAACTTTATTTGGAAGGGAGGGGCTGTGTGTGTCCCTAGGGGCGTGGTTTCTACTGTGATTGGCTGTGGCTCTAGCTGTAAGGACACTGATCAACGGATCTACATACCAGATCCGTTTTATCAGTGTCTTTGCAGCGAGGAGAATGACAGGCAGTTTGTTTACACAAGCTGCCTGACATTCTCCCTCTCCCCCGCCGATCGCCGAGTGACCGGCGGACATCGGGTCCGCTGGTCACACGCGCGGGGGGGGTCCGTGACCACGCGGGAGCGGGAGCGCGCCCCCGGGGGCGCGCGCTCGCTCCCTAGACCCTCACAAGCAAGCAACGTAGCCCTACGTTAGTTTGCCTGTGAGGGGCTGACCGCCGACGTAGATAGTCGTGCGGCGGTCGGCAAGTGGTTAATTAACTCACCCCGTAATGTGATGGCTGCAACTGCTTCTCTTTGGTGAGGTGTGTGATGTTAGCTGGTATTGATGATGTTGCTACTCGCAACTGGTTTTCCAGGTTTGCGTAGGTCAGTCTGGAGCGCAGTGGTAAGTTTTGAAAGGAACTGCTGGCAGGTAATGCTGGTGGGCATAGCTGGCTGGTACTGCTGTGGGTACTGCTGGCTCAGGCTGGTACTGCTGGCTTGTACTGTGCTGTGGGTACTGCTGTGAGGTACTGCTGCGGGTACTGCTGGCTCAGGCTGGTACTGCTGTGGGTATTGCTGATTCAGGCTGGTACTGTGCTGTACTGGTACTGTGCTGGCTGGTACTGCCTTGGGTACTGCTGGCTCAGGCTGGTACTGCTGGCTGGTACTGCTGGCTCAGGCTGGTACTGCTGGCTGGTACTGTGCTGTAGGTACTGCTGGCTGGTACTGTTGTGGATACTGCTTACTCTGGCTGATACTGCTGTGGGTACTACTGGCTCTGGCTGGTACTGCTGTGGGTACTGTTGGTTCTGCTGTGGGTACTGCTGACTCTGGCTGGTACTGCTGTGGGTACTGCTGGTTCTGGCTTGTACTGCTGGCTCTGTCTTATACTGTTGTGAGTACTGCTGGCTCTGGCTGGTAATGCTGGCTCTGGCTGGTACTGCTGTGAGTACTGCTGGTTCTGGCTGGTACTGCTGGTTCTGGCTGGTACTGCTGGCTCTGGCTGTTATTGCTGGCTCTGGCTGTTATTGCTGGCTCTGGCTGTTACTGCTGGCTCTGGCTGGTACTGCTGGTTCTGGCTGGCTCTGGCTGGTACTGCTGGCTCTGGCTGGTATTGCTGGTTCTGGCTGGTACTGTTGGCTCTGGCTGGTACTGCTGTGAGTTCTGCTGGCTCTGGCTGGTACTGGTGGCTCTGGCTGGTACTGCTGGCTCTGGCTGGTACTGCTGTTTGTTCTGCTGGTGGGAAATGCTGGCTAGCAGTGGCGCCGCACTGGAGGAAGAGGCGATGTTTCTTGTATTGGTCACAGGCGGAGTGCATTTGATATCAATCAGCCTGTGACTCACTCAGACTGTCAGAACAGAGTCGGAACTATACAGGAAGCATTGGCTCCATTCTGACACATCAGCTGAGAGACACAGACTCATCTGCACGGGGGGCCGGACCAAATGACTTTGAGGGCCGCATACAGCCCCCAGGACGTAGGTTCCCCACCCCTGGTATACACTATATTGTTTTTTCTTTATTTGCTGATTTTTTCCCCACGAAAGTGGAGTCACCCTTTAAGTACCATTGCTCAGTTTTGTCTGGGTCTCTAGGCTTCAGATATTTCTGAACATGAAAAAGTTAAATACCCTTCACTTCCCTCATGAGCGTTTAGAAAATAACAGTAAGCTTTGAAGCTGGCTTAATAAGTTCATTTGCTTTCAAAAAGTTAGTAAAGTTTGATCCATCTTTCCCAAAGTCCAGAATTTTGCAGTTTTTTTGAGTCTAGTGAGGCCAACAAAATTATTCTTCGAAGATCTGTAGGTGTGCTATTTAAATAAAACACGAAAGGAGACAAACAAAGAATATATAAAGAATTTTTTTTTTTTTTTTTTTAAATGAATAAAACAATAACATAGCAAGTCCATCATTGCAAATTTCAGGCACAGCCGAGCAGGGAGATGTTCTGCTCATCCACAAAAAAAATGAACTCTCATATAATGCTATTTTCTCATCAGAGAAAACATTTACATTTAGGAACACAGAAGGTCATGCAGAGAAATAAACCTGCGATTTTAAAATGGGTTATTATTTTTAAATAACATATTTTATAATCATTTTGCTTTTGCAGATTTGTATCCTTTTCTAAAGTGATTATCCTTTAAAAGAGCAAACCTCGCCTTCAGGTTTTAATCCAGACTTCAGTGATTATTCTGTTAAATCCTCTTCTGCCATCTACTGATTTTATTTGGCATACGCAGTCCAGCACAAGCTGAGAAAGGAATTGGATTGTTTTTACACACTAAAAGACTGAAAAAAGGTCAGTGTTAATCGTATCAAATAGATATTTGTGTCTATATTGGGGTTGATTTACTAAAGGCAAATATGCTGTACACTTTACACTTTACAAGGGAATTTGGCCCAGAGCTTAGTGAAAGAGGTGAAGCTCTGTTGACATGATCCATCATCCAATCATGTGGAAGAAGAAAATGCAATTTTTTCCTTACATGTATTTGAGTATACAAAGTGAAACATCACCAAAGTCACTAAGTTTAAGGTTGGGTTCACATATGTGCGGTGCGGTTTCCAGCCTGGGGTCCGGTGCATTCCTGTTCACCAGTTCAGGTGCGATTCAGGTCCGAATTTCTGAATTCACGCCTGAACCGGACCCAAAAAGCACACAGGACCCTTTTGGAATTCGCACTGCGGCCACCCCGGACCCATGTGAATGGGATCCTTCGAGAGCCGGTCACACTCTTGCATGTCATGCAAAATGGATGTGGTATAAACAGCATCCAATTCGTACATATATGAACCTGGCCTAAGGGAAATTTCCCTTGCAAAATTTTGCAATGCTTTGCTTCGTGGCTGTGGCAGTTTTAACTCAGCCTGCAGAGTTTGACAGGTGGCACCACTTGTCAAACTGACCCATTGAGGTCAATGGGAATGCAGCCCAAATGCAAGCCAAAAGCTTGACTCAGGTTTGCAGTGCAGTACTTTAACCACTTCTGGACCGGAAGGATTTGCCCCCCTTAATGACCAGGCCATTTCTTGCGATTCAGCACTGCAATAATTTAATGGACAATTGCGTGGTTGTGTGACCATGTACCTAAATAAAATTGATGTCTTTTTTTCCCCACAGATAGAGCTTTCTTTTGATGGTATTTGATCACCTCTGCAATTTTTATTTTTTGCCCTATAAACCAAAAAAGAGTGACAATTCTGAAAAAAAAAAAAAAAAAAATTCTGCTATATAACATTCCCAAAAAAAAAAAAATGTAAAAATCTAATTTTTTTAACGTTTTAGGCCAATTTGTTTTCTGCTACATATTTTTGGTCAAAAAAAATCCCAATAAGTATTTTGATTGGTTTGGGCAAAAGTTATCGCGTCTACAAACTAGGGGAAAGATTTTTGTCATTTTTATTTGTTTATTTTTTTTATTAGCAATGGCGGCAATCAGCTATTTTTAGCGGGACTGCAACATTGCGGCGGACAGTTCAGTCCCCTGACTGACATTTTTGACACATTTGGGGGGCCCAGTGACATTACTACAGTAATCAGTGCTAAAAATATGCACTGCTACTGTAATAATGACACTGGCAGGGAAGGGGTTAACACAGTGGGTGATCAAGGGGTTAAATGTAAGCCTAGGGGAGTGTTTCTAACTGTGGGGGAGGTAGGGCTGGTGAAATGATCATAGAGACCTGAGATCCTATATGGAAGGATCACAGGCGCTCTGTGATCATTCCAGAGAGAAGAACGGTCAGCTGTGTTTACAATAGCTGACCGTCCTTCTTTCTCAGTGGGGAGTGATCACGGGTGGCCGCTGGCAATCGGAGCCGCCGGCCCTGTGCATCAGAGTTCCCTGCTGCCGAGTGGGGGTGGGAGCGAACCGCTGGTGGCATGCGCTCGCCCTCTAGCAGCAGGAACGCGACCGACGTAGGGTTATATTGGTTCGCGCAGAAAGGACTGTCTGCCACAGTATATATGCGGCGGGCGGTCCGGAAGAAGTTAATAGACATTTTTTTTTTTTAAAGCAGAAATTCAGGAAGCAGTAGTATTGTCTCCTGAACACCTGGCAGACATTGCTATACTGAACTCTAAAAAGCCATCTGTAGTGGATTTCTAATCAGTGTGAAGTATAGCATGTGAAAGAACCCTTAGGAAGATGGCCCAAAGTAATAACATATAGCTGCCACTGGAACATACAGTATGCATGTAGATTGGAAGTAGCTAAAAGAGGCTGGAAATACAATGAAAGGGTGAAAAAAAGGTGAAATAGTATTCTCTAAAAGAAAACTGTTTATCATACATAATGTTTGACAAGCTAGGCAGTTGTGGTTTACATCTACTGTATACAAAATTTGATGTGACCATTTTACATGCTTGCTCTTCTATATTTTTGTTATTGTTTTAGGTGTAGAGATTTGTCACTAGAAAATGCAAACACCCAGTAAGAAATTTGTCTCTGTTGAGATCAGCTATCAGCCCCACAGGGAGTGCATTGTTTTTAAAAAGTTGCACAACGTACCCGACTGGCATTGTAAGAAAGGGCAAGACGGCAGAATTATTGTGTAGCACTGCACTGCTAGAAGCAGGGCGTCTGTATACAGTAAGCAAACATGGCTACCATTATCACCTTTACCTGCATATCGAAGGAAAAACATGCAAACATTATGCATTGTCTAACTTAGCCAAAACTTTTTTTTTTTTTAAAGTTTTGGACATAATAGGTATGTGGTAGACCTCCGTCAAGTTTTTATTTGCAGTCTATTTCCCCACTGGGGAGATTGTCCTTCACTTCCTGTCAGGACAGGAAGTAAGAGGAAATCTCTGCAGTGAAGACACTGACTGTGAAAAAACTCTTTTTTTTTTTTTCATTAAAAAAGGGAGGGATGAGAACCTGTCAGGATTTTTAAATGTCTGTTTTTTTTTTTTTCTTTTCCAATGATTTCCGTACCATTCATTTCTTGTCCTGCCACAATGAGTGAGATAAAATCTTCCCAGCAGGGTCAAATAGAGCAACAAAATCCAAGCAGAAGTATTACACCTTGCAGATGTATTCAAACCTGCAATAACAATTTGTATTTTGCATGGAAATGTTTATTTAGAGCTGAAGAAATGTTTTCTCCTGAAAGTGTTACTAAACCCAGGAGCCTGCATTCACTATATCTGGTCTCCCACAGTACACAGCACATGGAAATGTAATTATTTTAATAAATATAAACTGCTAAATACATTTTCTCATCAGCAGTATATAGCAATCATGTGATTTCTATCAGAGTCTGGTTAAAGCTTGTAGGAGGAGTTTTTATTCTACTCTGACTGTCCTATGAGGCTGCAAGACCCCTGACCCTCTGTCTGGACAGTGCTGATTGGCCCTGTGGTGATCACATGCACCCTCTCAAGAAAGAAGAAAAAAAATCTTTAGCAATACACACCAATCTGAGCACATGCAGAGTGACTCCAAAGATTCTGTACTTTCAGGAGATGGATTGGGGACAGTGGAAAAAGGAGAGGAACAGAGAAGACAACAGGCTTTTTTCACAATGCGGAGGATTAACCCCTTAGGTTCCACAGTGACTATAACAAGCATGCTTTACTGCATATACAGACTGATTTTACTGTTGTGGGTTTATTAACGTTTTAAGGGCTAATTTACAATATGTGCGGTAACTACCATTATACCGCACTGTCAAACGCTGCTTGCTGCTAGGACACACAGCAAAGCAGACAGCAGCTGCACTGCAACTAGCTGTGATAAAGTGCAGACATACTACATTTCATTGCAGCACACAACACAGGACCGTATGTCATTGTACACCTAGTTGCTCTTGGCACACCTGAATTTTGATGCCCTTTTCTAAAGTTGCTTATGGCAATCTTTTACATTTCATGGAATATCTCTATATGGGCACAATTACTGTACCACATCAAAAGAAAAATTTTATATGGAAAAACATAGAAGAAGACAGACTTTTCAGGTACCCACATAAACACATGTCACGTGATCTCCAGACAGAGGGTTCACCAAAGGCTGGTAAAGCCTGGAGTGGTGACATCACACATAGGCTTCAATGGCCCATCTGCTGTTGCTGGTCCCTTATTTCCCCTGAAGCCACTGCTGGCTAGGAACATAGGAGCCAATCACGTCACCAGACCACAACTGCATGAAAATAGGTAAGTATATGCATCTTTCTTAAACAGGTAAGCAAGCATTTGTGTTAGGAGGAGGGGGGTGGGAGGAGTATTTTTAATATTAGTTAGTATAACCTGGAATTCTACTTTACATTATCAGAATTTAACTAATGTAGGGATCTTTATATCCTGTAGATAGCGTGATTATATTTTTGTAAGCTCTGCAATAGGTTGGGAAGGAATACAATTGATTTCATGAGCAAAGAGACCACATTGGTTTATTCATCATTAGGACTAAACCCCCATTTTTATTTATGGATTGTCTCCATATTTAATAGTCATTTCTTTTGCATGGTTGCGCTAATCTTTTTTAATATACATGTTGCTTGGTCCATAGCTGCACCGGCTTTAGATATACATGTTCAGGGCTTGCTCCCCCAATTTTTTGCTTGTTTATTATGTATTCAGTCTGACCAGACTTCTGTGGTTGAGCATCTCACCCCCCACACACACCTGTACTCTATCAGAGTCCACCATCAAGTAGATACAGGAGGAGTCCTTTGTAGTGCATTAGCACATCCATCCCAGCAAGGAGTGTTGTCTCCAAGGGTTGGAGAGGCTGGATTCACCCCTTTTCTATGGATAGTGTAGGACCCACTGATAGTGGGGTACTTTGACGCAGTGGTGGACTTGAGCACGATATGGCCATATGGTGGGACTAAACCCCCATTTTTATTTATGGATTGTCTCCATATTTAATAGTCATTTCTTTTGCATGGTTGCGCTATTCTTTTTTAATATACATCATTAGGATATGCCAAGGTGGTAGGGTTCCTTGCCCTAAAGGGTAACTCCAGTCAAAAATAACATTTTTACTATTAATAAAATGTTAAATATCTTTACATAGTAGGTGAGGTTGTATAAAGACAATAGTCCATCCAGTTCAACCTGTGTAGGTGTGTGTGGCTGTACTCATCTCACATACCCCTGAATGTTCTGATCCTTGAGATGTAAGTCTAAGAGTCTTTTGAAAGCCACCATACTACCCGCAGAAACCACCTCTTGTGGTAGAGAATTCCACAATCTTGTAGCCCTAACAGTAAAGAACCCCCCACGTTGCCTGTGGTTAAAACGCTTCTCCTCTAATCGCATTGTATGCCCTCGAGTCCTCATGCAATCCCTTCGAATGAACAGCTTTTTTTCTAAGCTGGGATCCCCATTAAGATATTTATAAATTGCTATCATGTCCCCCCTCAGACGTCTCTTCTCCAGGGAGAATAAATCGAGCGATTGTAGACGCTCTTCATAGTCAAGGTCCTCCAATCCCCTAATTAGTTTAGTTGCCCTTCTCTGGACTCTCTCCAGCTCCAACACATCCCTCCTGAGGGCTGGCGACCAGAACTGGACAGAATACTCCAGATGCGGTCGGACCAGAGTTTTATAAAGTGGAAGGATTATAGTCTTATCTCTGGAATACATCCCTTTCTTTATGCATGCTAATATTCTGCTGGCTTTGGCAGCTGCCGCTTGACATTGCATGCTGTTGCCTAATCTATCATCAACCAAGACTCCCAGATCCTTCTCCATTTTTGATTCCCCCAAGGGTTCCCCTCCTAACATGTATTGTGTTTTTATGTTTTTAGTCCCCAAGTGCAAAACCTTACACTTCTCCACGTTAAACCTCATTTGCCATGTCGTTGCCCACTCTGTAATTTTGTCCAGGTCATTCTGTAGGATATCTGCTTCATGCTGTGCAGTTATTGCCCTGGCCAATTTTGTGTCATCTGCAAAAACTGATAACGCACTACTGATCCCATCCTCAATGCTGTTTATGAATAAATTGAACAAGGTTGGTCCCAGGACTGAGCCCTGGGGCACCCCGCTTACAACCTCAGACCAGTCTGAGTATGCGCTGTTTATTACCCCCCTTTGGACACACCCTTTAAGCCAATTCCGTATCCAAGAGCAAACTCTGCTGTCGATACCTGCAGACCTTATTTTATAAATTAAGCGCTTGTGGGGAACTGTATCAAACGCCTTAGCGAAATCCAAGTACACCACATCCACTGGTCTCCCCCTATCTAGCTCACAGCTTACCTCCTCGTAGAATGCTAAGAGATTGGTTTGACAAGAACGCCCATTTGTAAACCCATGCTGATTACTGCTGATGATGTTGTTGTCTTTAGCAAACTCTACGATATATCTTTATCTTTGATATTATTCATTTTCTGGCTAGCTGCTTGTGTAGCTTAGAAAGTCTTATCTAAACTAGACAAACAGCTTTTTCCTGTTCTTCACCGACAGCGCTTTTTTCCTGTTATCTGAATTTGATAAGCTTTCCTTCACTATCTGAAAAGGTTGTCTGTCTTTCTTAGACAGGCATTCCTAGACCTGCCAAGCCCCACCCTCATCCCTCCCATCCCTCCTAATCCTAAGAGTTCAATTAATTTTCTAGAAGCTGAAACAAATTATAAAGTGCTAATGCAATGATGCCTGCTTTCTTACTGTCAATTCTGTATAATTCCAGGATACCCTTGAGCTTGCTTTAGGGGCTGTTCAGAACCTGGTACATTTAGACATATTTGATGGGATTGCCCTAAGAGCTGTTATTTCTAGTCCCATACTTATCAACTCATTTATAATGTTTTAGCTGGACCCCTGTGGAAACAACTGTTAGATGCATTGTTAGAGGCGTTGTTAGGTTGTGCTAAAATTCCCCTTGCTCTCCTTCATTTTATACCGGAGCAAAGCAAACAAGTGCATGGGAAAACCTACTATCCTTTTGAAGAACTTACAACAATAATCTATGCATGAAATATGAGAAATGGCAGCCACATTGATAAGATGCCCAAATTCATAAAAATATGGGAACCTTGAATCTCTAATTACAGATGACTTTGACTATAGCCTTTCAACTAACTACAACTTTAATAACTGTCCGCTATAGTTGGCTTTTCTTTGGACGAGTATTGTGATATTTCTTAACCCCACCTCCCCTCTACCCTCCTTTTTTTTTCTTGTTCACCCACCATGGAGGTTATTTTGTACTACCTCATCTGCATAATTTACTATTATCCTTGAGACACGTTCTCGTTGGAACGACCCCTCCCTTTTTTTTCTTAAGTATGCTATTGTTGGTCTATTTTTGAAACTGAAATACCCAAAAATGTTAAGTGCATAGGTTGTAAAATCAATGTTCTGTCTTAATTATAAAGCATATGAATACAGTAAGACCAGGATATTCCTTCATCCCATCTTTATTCCATTTTACACATAAACTAAATATAATTCTTTACAATAGGAATGCAGTAATAGTGGTGACCTACTGCAACAGCTATCTAAAATGAATTCTTGCTAATGACCAAACCCTTTTACCATTGTACTCCTACATGACAGACCAGCTCACTGTCTGGCTTATTACTAGGTTCTGACATGACCCAACTCTCTTGTGCCCTAACCCAGTTTAATTTGTAAGAGTAATTTGTCAAAGTTATATCCAGTTCTCCGATATGAAAGGTACTGTGTAGCATTCTGCTAAACTGTCAGCATGAAAAAACTAATAGACTTCCTCCAGGGAACCTGATTTAGACAGAAAAACTCAAGAGATGCTCAAGTTTCCAAGAAACAGGTGAACAACCTTGGAGTGAGTGTTTCAGTTAACATTGTAGGGACACATTGGTAGGCATTTAATAAATGGAAAATTTTGTTCCACATCAAAAATTACATTCTCCAGGATAAGCAAAAATTGTATATTTGCTTCTAATCTACTATATAAAATGTGCAGTATATCATTTATAAAATATATACATGTGTAACTTTTAGTGTTGGTGAAGCAAAGGAGATGTTGCTGGAAAGAAGGAAGTTCATGTTTTATCTTGGAAGCACCCATAAAAAAGCTGAGTTCTTACGGGTTCAAAGGATTTGAATACTGCCTTTTGCCCAAAGCAATACTATCCTACTGGAATCACCTCTATTACATAGTAGTTTCCTTATTTTACTGTTTGTAATCTGGCATAGATATTTGTGACAAAGTATAAAAAAATTGAAATGAGATGAATGTATTTCCACTGATCATGAAAAATGATGTGTGGCTTATAAATATACCAAAAAACTTTTTTGCCACTTTTTTTGCCTCTGGTTTAGGGATATGGCTTAAAGGGTAACTCCATTTTTGTAGGAAAAAAAATTATAAACAAAAAAAATAAAATAATATAGCATATGCTGCGCTGCCCACTTGGACGGGCTTTACGAGAGCCGGTCGGCTTCCTTTGAATTGTTTTTAGCAGTTTCTATTCATCTACATGTGACTGTAACCTTTTATTTGTCCATTAAATTGTTTTTGCGGTATAACGCTATGGGGCCTATTGTTTTCTTATACTGTGTCACTGGAGATTTCCTTTGAGACTAGTGTCTGGATCAGTGTAGTCTTCCCCTTCCTGGTTATTCACGTTTGGGCTCACTGAAGCAAGTGTCTCCTCAGGAGAAGTGGTGCTGTGAGGAAACAAACACGCTGTTTTTACACTTGATTCTGTTAAGCTCATATGCATGTTATACTGGTTGTACACCGTGGTGACAGCAGGCATTGGCTTCATATCTTTCATTCATCCCACCTACTCCTATCATCTTTGGATCTTTCATCTTTGGACTTTGGATCTATCATCTTTGGATCTTTCATCTTTGGACTTTGGATCTATCATCTTTGGACTGATATCATTGGGACTTTATTATTTGTTCACATCACTGTATGGACACATTTAGCAATTTGTATTTTTTTATGGTATTTTTTGATTCACAGTATCTCACTTGATATTAGTTTATCATTTTTCTTTGATTTATTAACACTTCAGGTGTTTTTTTTTTTTTTTTCACATCAGCGCAGCTTTCTTCCTTTTATTCCTTTTATATTCAATTGCAATTCAAGTCATATGTTATTAAAAATGACCTTTCGTTTTACATCTGTAACACTGTAATTTTCTGAAAACTGCAATGCAATATTGCCACCTGGAGGCATTGGGTACACAGATGATGTACAGAATGCCCCCTGAAAATGTCATTTCATGCTTGTGTGATCGGCTCACTGATTTTCCCAGAACTCTTCACTAAGATACAAGTCAAATTTGTGGCATCACCTGCAACAAAAATGCAATTTTTGGTGAGATATTCCCAAAGGGAAATCACGTCTAAAGGGATTCAGGTCCTGCAATTTTCCACATTAGAGTCCTGCATGTGCAGCAGCTGATTGCTAATTATAAAACCACTCCCATACAGATTCATTATGCACATAGACACAGACAAATTACAATGTCTTCAGATTAACAAAAGGTAGGAATCTGCAACGAAGTTTGTTAAAATCCTTGAAATGTATATAGATCACACAGGAGGGAATGTTTTTTTCTCAAAAAAAGTGTTGTTACTCTTTAATATTACAACAGATTAGCACTCTATTGGGTTTACCTTAGCATAATTGTCTCAAACAGGGGAGAGCAGAAGAAAGAGTATATACAGTATAATGTACATTATAATGTATAATGTAACGTTAACTAGAATTCTTTAACCACTTCCCTGTACATTGGCTAGGAGAAGTGGTTGTACCAGGATGACGCCTGCAGGCATCATCCTGATACCATTCTTTAGAGCGGTTGGCTTTCATAAGATAACAGCCGATGTGGCTCGGGAGCTGCTCGGCCGTTATCCCAGCGAGCGGGAGGGGACATCCCACCCTTCCGCGGCTCTGCCCGGGTCTCCCTTCCTACCGGGAGACCCGAGCAACATGCTGGCACATCCGCCGAATTTGGCTTCTATCGGGTCTCCAATGTATTAACCCAGAAGCGGTGTCATAACACCACTTTCGGTTTACTTGGCGGCTAACGGCGCCGAATTAGAAAAAGCTGTCATTATTAAAAAATTTAGATTTCAATGGAGGGGTCTGGGGTCTTTTAGACCCCTGATCCCTCCATAAAGAGTACCTGTCACTGCCTATTACTGTCAAAAGAGATGTTTACATTATTTGTGACAGCTATAAAAGTGATCAGATTTTTTTTTTTAAAAACAGTGCTAAAAATAAAAAATGAAATAAAATAAATAAGAAAAAAAGAAAAATAATTTTAAGGCGCCCCCATCGCCGTGAGCTTGCGCACGAAAGAAAACGTATACGTTAGTCGTGCCCACAAATGAAAATGGTGTTCAAACCACACGTTAGGTATCGCTGCAATCGCCAGAGCGAGAGCAAAAATTCTAAAAAAAAGACCTGCGCGTAACTCTCAACTGGTATCTGTTAAAAAATTTTAAAGCGTCGCCTTTGGAGATTTTTAAGTACCTTTGTTTTTCGCCATTCCAGGAGTGTATTACATTTTTAAACCGTGACATGTTAGGTGTCTATTTACTTGGCGTGACATCATCTTTCACAAAAAAAATTGGGCGCAGTGAAATCTATTTTTTCCAAAATATTGTGTTTTAAAGACCGCTGTGCAATTACCACGTGACAAAAAATATTGCAATGACCGCCATTATATTCTCCAGAGTCTTTGCTAAAAAAAATATATATATATATAATGTTTGGGGTTCTAAGTAACTTTCTAGCTAAAAATACTGAATTTAACGTGTAAACAACGTGTCAGAAATAGGCCTGGTCCTTAAGTGGTTAAAGTGACTGTGTTATTTAAAAAACAATACATAAAATTGCTAGCAGGTTTAAATCTTTACTGCCAGAGCCATTTTTGTCATTCAGACAGACATGTATAAGTGCTCATTTTTTGTCTGAAAATTACTTAAAACCTCAAAACAGTTCTGAAAGCAGAAGGCCTCTAGAGTAACATGATGCTAGCAGCAATTTTTGTTATATTGCACAATGCTATAACAGCTGTTTTTTAAATCAAATTTTCTGTAAAAATACACTGAAATTAATTTTAGTGCAGGCAACCACAATATCGTTTCCATTTTTTTTTTTTTTTGTGAAATATAAAGATACGATTTTGTCAAGTAAATAGATACCAAATATGACAAATCTAAAAACTGTAAGCATCCTTAAAACTGCAGAAAACTACATTGCACTAGAATCAATCCTCTCATTTGAGCGTAGGGGGGTAAAATCAAATATGTTTTGTAAAATCCTTTTTTTGCACAGGTGCGCATCCAATGTGTGTGTGTGTTTTTTTTTTTTTTTTTTACCTAACTTTATTGCTGAATTTATTTAGGAAAAAATGGGGCCTCCTGTAATTTTAAATTCTCAATTAGAGTGCAGCTGCCATCAATTTTGGAATAACCAAAATAAATAAATGAATAGTTTAATTTTGAGGTGCTACTTTAAATCGTGATATGTGTTCATATACGTGCATACGACATGGTGAACTTATACTACATACAATCAACAACAATCTATATTTAAATATATATATATATATATATATTGATCAAAAGATGTCCATATTTATATTCCTTTCACACCACGTGCTTATATGTGCTCAATTTTCTTCTAAATCATGCTCCTTAATGGTGCTCTTCCACTGTCATATAAGGGGGCCACTCACCAGATGGATCTGGCCCACCAGGACCCTCATCGCTTTATTCGATTTTTAACCTCAACGTCAATCTTCCATCCCCAGAAGAAGTTGTATATCACAAAGTATCCTCGATCTTGACAATTTTGTATGCCTTTCCTTTATATCAAATGAGGTTCCAGGTCACCCATAAAGATCCCTAAAATAAAGCATATAGGATATGATCGTGCAATACATTTGTAGCACTCTCCCAGGTAGGTGCTAGGCAAAACATATGTGTGGCCCTGTTCTGCATATCAGGAGGGTCTGATCTGTTATTTAGCCTGTCACATGCTTTCAGGTGTGACTGTTGAGTCTGGGGAGTCTCCCCACTGTATCCTATGAGGGGCATTGTTGGACAGTGGAGGGGACCTAGCCAATAGCACACCAGGGTTTATGACTGTCCCAGTGGGTGGGCATTGCCGCAATGCATCCTGGGATTGGGAATAAATCCGGAGGGGGCATGTGACAGGGTGTCTTTTGGCGGGAGCAAAGTCCCAGGAGGATGTGGACGGCTGTCTCTCCTCCTGTTGAAGTGAGGAAGGCGGTCCAGGCAGTCGGCCTAGGGACCAGGGGTTGAGCTGTGTTGCAGAAGGATCCAGTGTGCTGACCAAGTGGAGCTGCTGGGCAGACTACTTCTGGAAAAACAGTGTCGTGAGTACTCAAGAATCTGCCCAGGGGTCTGCCTAAGAGAGGGGACCACTCCAGCGGGGTCTAGGGGATCAAGGAGCCAACCCAGGTGATACAGTAAAGGGGGTGCAAAGTTTCAAGCCCTGAAGATTAGAAGACAAAGGGGGCACCAGGAAGGGCCCTGAAGTCTTAGCGATACAGTCTACCTTAAAGATTAGCTACCTCAGGAACCTTTAAGGACTCTTTCACAGCCACGGGCAAATTGAATCATCAGCCTAGCCGTGACTAGCTCAACATAGCGTTAACCAGCATTAATCAGCATTTAACCAGCAATGTTCCAGATCGTCCCTGCCTATTGTGCATAGTTCAGTTCAGTTGGAGTATCCCACTCATCCCTTCTCCTATCCAAGTTCCTAATAAAACATAAAAACCAAAGAAACTGGACTGGTTCTTGTCTGAGGTAAAAACACTTGGAAATATGTCAGAATGTTCTGCTGTTGCTCATGGTAACCCAGGGGAATCCACACTCAGCAGCTCCCATGGGAGTAGTGCTACACATTTATTAAAACTTCTTTTTACAATCAAAATAGTAGGTAACAGACTCACATTAAAATGTGCATCCAAGCGGCACCCACTGTAATTAGTTTGGTATGGCGCGATCAACACCATCTGCTCCCCGAATTGGCATGCTTGTCGTCACCTGCATTCAACTGAAATGGGAAATTGCGAACCAGGAAGTATCACCGCTAGGGACCTCAATGCATTTCACCCGAAAAGGCGTCATCAGGAAGTCAACTTAGCAAGTTAACTTTATTGGTATCACATGGGAGCTGAAAACTTGCTTCTGTGATATCATAGTGCAGGTTACAGTTTCTCTTTAAGGAGACTATTTAAATAATAACTAAAGGCAAAAACTTGTTTTTTTGTTTTTTAGTTTTGGATAGAGTGGAGAGGGATTAGATCCCCTTCAGTTTTTATTGCAGTCTGTGCCGCCTGTTAGGGAGATTCGCCCTCTCTATGTGTCCTGTATACCTTATCATTTAAAGTGAAAGTAAAAGAAAATCCCAAATTTAGAGTTGTCCCCAGAAAAGTAACAGAGGGGAAATCTTCCAATGATGGCACTAGTTCTGGTGACCCGGGGATCCCCAAGGAATTACCTTAATTTGTAGGGATTTCCTCTCACGTCCTGTTTGGCTATGGGTCAGAAAGTAAAGGGAAATCTCTGCAATGGGACACAGATGTTAAAAAAAATCTGACAGGGTTTATAACCTTCCCTTGCTCTATCCAAAATTTAAAAAAAATGTTTGCCTATACATGCACTCTCATCACTGTACCCTCCCTTAGCAGAATGGGCAGAAACTGTGCTCAGTCTGCCGTTTCCTCAACTGCAGCAAGTGGGGATTGACAGCTCTGAACATAGAGGTGGTCGAAACTGAGTACCTCTGGGTTCAGTGATCACAGGAAAAATCAGTGAACAGAATTCTGCTGCTCTCCCAACACTCTCCATCCTGACACCCTCCATGGAGATCCTGGGCAGGAGGGACAGGTAACCCTGGGACAAAGAATGAAGGGCGTAGCATGTTTCATAACATTTAGAAGTGATTGGATGGCTTCTACCATGGAGCTGGCAGTGGAGAGAAAAAAGTTACAGCTCCCAACTGCTATAATTACCGAGTGTTTGTTTAAATGCTATTCTGCCAACACCAAAATACTTACAGCTGTGACAGCAAACTGTTTAAAGGGCATACCTGCAGCAATTTCTGTTCTCCCCTCTACACCAAAATCTTGGCCCAATCTGAACAAGAAAATTCTCACACCTCTAGATAATATCAGGATTTGCCCACCTCTGCCCTCTCTCAATAGCATCATAGGCACCTGGGCAAATAATGCTCTGGGGCCCCTACCAGCCAGCCCCCAAATTACGCACTTACTCTTAAGAATTAAAGTATAAAAAGTTGACAGAATTAAACATATATTTATTAGTACTTTCAATGAAATTTGATTTTAGACAATAAGAAAAATGCCATAAATCAAAAATCAGCAGCGTATGTAGCTTTCCATTGCAATTAGCAGTCATGGTCAGGTTGGGCCTAACAGTGGGAATGTCTTAAAGGGGATAATTAAACAGAACCTGAGCCTAGTCCCTGTATACACACACATATGCCAAAGTCCTGGTACCCACATAATAGTCCTAATTATTGTGCCACAAGTGACATCTTCACAAACATACATAAACCTCAGGACAAAGGATCATTTGTAACGTTCATTAACATATGCTTTTCTGCACACAAAAAGATATAATTTTCCTGACTCAGCCTTTATTAACTTTAATAAAAAACCAGCAACTTTTGAGATAATGAACACTTTGGTCAGGGCCATGTAATGTACAATATATAGAGTAAGAGCAGAAGTCAGGAATTAAGATGCCCATAGATTAATCAGGTTTTTGGTTTAGTCAGTGGGCAAAATAAAATTAATAAAAGCCTATTATTATTATTAAGCCAAATATAAGCCTACATCAGCACCCCCTAGTTCAAGCTCTGATGGGGCCCTCATGCACCCGGGGGCCCCTGGGCAGTGACCAGGGGTACACATGCATTAAGATAGCCCTGCCTTCTCCCACACATTTTTCTTTGCCCATCACTATAAAGTATTCCCAAACTTGTCAACAGAAAAGTATGAGAGATGAAGATGGGAGTGGGAGAACAAGCCCCATGAGTACCAGAAATTGCTAGAGCTTTACTGGATCAGTACCATTCTGCATTTATGCTAACAATGTGCTGTGAAAGCGGGTATATATAGCTGCCTGCACCACATACCTGCCATCAACTTTATGTTTTTTTAAAGTGTCAAAGTCAATTTAAGCAATAAAAACTTTTGAAGTTACTGTAAGCTTAAGATGTGCTAGGATAAAGCCTGCATGTTTGGAATATACCCAAGACTCACAGAATCATATGACATGGACCTGTCAGGGGCTGAGAACATAAAAAAAGATTTTTGTCTGAGCCTTTGAATTTCAATTTCACTCAACTCTATCTACTTTCATGTAAAAGTCCCCTGTGATGTGAAAATTATCCCCTTCGGTACTGGAAGATTCATCGATGCACACAAATATAACCAAAGGAGCTGTTGAATCCAAGTGAAGAAGACCTGAAGTTTGAACTCTTGGGATGATGTGCAGCAATCTATGTCACTCTTCTACTGGTCTGACTTTTCACACCAAGACACATGACAGCACAACTTGACCATATTCTTTCACTAGCTGTCAATGAAACAGTCAGCTGTATCACACAGTGGGACAGGGTCACTTTCTCAATGTGTTTCACAGAGATCTGCTTCCATGGGAGATATAAGGAAAAGATTTAGGCGCTATGTGATTGATTCACTAAAGCAAAATTAGCTGTTCATTTCCCAATGGGATTTTCCCTTAGTTTAGCGGGGTGAAGCTCTGCTGACTTTCATCGTACAACCATGTGCTTGCAAAAATACTGTCTTTCCTTGCTCCTTATTGAATATTCTTTGCAAAGTGAATTTTCATCACATCCAAAAACTAAAGGAAAATTCCCCTGCAAAGTAAAAATTCTCTTGTTTAATGAAGAGCTTCTTTGCCTTTATTAAAGCAGTTGTAAACCACTGGGTGCATTTTTTAAGACCTGCAAGGTAAAGCCATAATGTGCTAGTATGCATGGCTTACTAGCGCATTATGTGAAACTTACCTGAAAACGAAGCATTCCAGCGATGAGATGTCATCACTAAAGGCCGCTTCCATCTTCACCCATCTTTCTTTTGGGTCCACGGACTCCAGCTGTGTGACTGCAGGAGCCGCTATGACGTCACTCCCGCACATGCGTGGCGGAGCCGCCATTTACGGCACAGGATTCTGAAGGAACGGTCCGGGTGGCCGCTCATTCAGTGCGCATGCGCCAATGACGTCATCTGCTGCGTATATAGTAAATATCTCCTACACGATGCACGTTTAGGAGATATGTACAGTACATATAGGTAAGCCTTATTATAGGCTTACCTATAGGTACAAGTACAAGATTAAAGTTTACAACCACTTTAAATCACCCCCAATGTGTAAGCTCGAGAGGGCTGTAGCCACCTATCATGTAACACAAGCATTGCTGTTTGTTTGCCTTAAAAAATAAATTGTCCTCTCCTTACTACATAGCTAGGAGATGCTCTGTATAGCGATTCCCACCATCTTTTCAGTGTGTCCTTAGTATCTTTTCTGAGCACATGTAATTACTGGAGCTAGAAATTCTATATCTTTTTTTTAATATCTATCTGATGTTTATTTGTGAAAATCTGCACAAAGTGTTTGGATTAAAGCTTTCTACAATCTGCAGGATGTCATTTGGTTTGAGTTACCGTCTGTAATTCTATAGTTATAGTTATCTTGCCACAACTGGATCAGTTATATAATTTTTAATGCCTGGAATGGAGAAGCAAAACACCATCTTTTAAAAAAATGTTCTCAGGGAGATTGCAGGAGATACAGTATGTATGTATGTAAATCCAGACCACAAGAAATAGATAGTCCTATTGATTATCAGATGTAACAATTTTACTGATGTATTAGGAATAAATATCCAAAAAAGAAAGGGAACATTCCAGTAGATAACATACAAGACAGCAATGATCCTATTGATTGTCAGACATGACACTTTCAATGTTGCATTAGAAATAAATATGCAAAAATGTAAAGTGAACATCATACTGACCGCCCGCCGCAGTTTTCCTGTGGCAGGCTGGCTCGGCTGCGCGAACCAACGTAGTACTACGTCGGTCGCGTGCGTGGTGCTGGGGGGCGAGCTTGCACCGCCAACAGCGCGCTTCCGCCCCCACTAGGCAGCGGGGATTGCTGCCCGCAAAGAGAGAACTGTCAGCTTTTGTAAACACAGCTGACAGTTCTTCTCTCTGAAATGATCACAGAGCGCCTGTGATCCTTCTAAATAGGATCAAAGGTCTCTATGATCATTTCACAAGTCCCTCCCCCACAGTCAGTAAACACGCCCCTAGGCTCACATTTAACCCCTTGATCACCCACTAGGTTAACCCCTTCATTGCCAGTGTCATTAATACAGTAACAGTGCATATTTTTAGCACTGATTACTGTAGTAATGTCATTGGTCTCCCCAAAAGTGTCAAAAAGGTCAGTTAGGGGTCCGATCTGTCGTAGTCCCGCTAAAAATCGCAGATCGCCGCCATTACAACAATAATAATAAAGTAAAATAATAAAGTAAAACAATAAATAATAAATAAAAATGACATAAATCTTTCCCCTAGTTTGTAGACGCAATAACGTTTGTGCAAACCAATCAAAATATGCTTATTGCGATTATGTTTACCAAAAATATGTAGCAGAATACAAATTGTCCTAAAAGGATGAAAAAAATTGATTTTTACATTTTTTTGGGGGGAATGTTATATAGCAAAATGTGAAAAATATTGTTTTTTTTTTTGTTTTGTTTTTTTAGAATTGCCGCTCTTTTTTTTGTTTATAACGCAAAAAATAAAAATCACAGATGTGATCAAATATCACCAAAAGAAAGCTCTATTTGTGGGAAAAAAGGACATCAATTTAATTTCGGTACAGCATTGCATGACTGAGCAATTTTTCATTAAAGTAACGCAGTGCCGAATCGCAAAAAAATGGCCATTAAGGGGGGCAAATCCTTCCGGTCCAGAACTGGATAATAGATGAAAAAATGGCAACAATGATCCTTTTAACAGTTGGATTTAATAACTTCACTGCTGTTTTAGAGATTGATGTAAAAAAACTGAAAATAAACATTCAAATGGCTATCCTGCATTTGATTTTGTGGGGGGAAAAAAACTGCAAGAACACAAACTCCTAAATATGCATCCACCCTTAAAAAGAAGCTATGATAATAGAAATATTGGAGCTGCCATAAGTGACCTATTTTTAAATAATATCTAAGTGGTCACTGACCTGTTAATAGCAAATTTGTTCTAGATCAGTGGCCCACCTGAAAGTGAAGCTAGGATCTGTATGACAGCCCACAGCCTAGCACACAAAACAGCAAAGTTAACTTCCACATTGCTATTCCTATGGGTTCCTTTAAATTCAGGAGGGAGCTATTAACATTCTTGTGCGTTGTTATGCAGTGCTGTTAAAATTAGTCTATGGGATAGAAAAACAAGGATTATCAGAGGTCTCAAATATCCTGAAAGGTGTAACCCTTGTTTGTAAACTGTCATTCTAATTTACCAAGGCTAACTATATACCGATTGAAATAAGCTCAAGGCAAACTACCAATTACAGTATCATCTCATTTAATAGGGGCATATATCAATGTAACAAGGATGTTCTTCTGTTCAGAATTAGAGCAGTCAAGCATGGATCTGAAAGCTCCATACCTGATTAATTAGGTGGTCTGGTATCTCAAGGTTTTTGTACCCGATAATTAACTTGGTTTAATGATGTTTTTACCTTGTAACAAAGTCTTGGGAAAAGAAGACTCATCAGTCTCTGTTACTTTGCTTGCTGTGCACTCTATTGTCAGCTCTCACAACAGCTACCATTCTCCCAATATACTGTGACATAGCATTGACAAAATAATATTCGGCCTGGATGCTGGATGCTGGAAGCTTTCCTCATCAGCTGTTCTTATCAAGACTAGAATATGTCATATCTATGCCCGTGCTTGCTTCAATGGTCACATCTGTGGGAGATCTATGTACTGTTGGATTCCAGCTCTTCTCTTCTGCAAGAGGAATTTCTGAATGTATTTTGCATGCTACAATGAATTTTTTTTTGGCATACCTTGGGGACATTAACTTGACTGCAGGAAGAAAAATGGACAGTTTAGGTAAAAAAAAAATTAAGAACCAATAACACACTGAACAAACCAATCTTAATTATAAAGACAAGCATCAATAATAGTAATAATAATATTATTATTATTATTGCTATTATTATTATTATTATTATTATTATTATTATTATTATTAACAACAATAACAATAATAATAATATTATTATTTATTATTAATAATAATAATAATAATAATAATAATAATAATATTTAATAATAATAATAATAATGACAATAATAATAATATTAAACAATAACAATAAATAGTAATAATAATAATAATAATACAAAATAATATTAATAATACTACTTAAATAACACTAAGCTAGAAGGGGTTTCAAACAGTAAATACCTAGGTAGCTTCTTGTAAGCATACATTCAATAGAGCTGATTATTTTTCTACAAAACAGAGGAGCTCATACTATACTTGACTGATTTATTTCATATTCAGCCAAGACTAGAGACCGTAAGATAAAGTTGGTTTGTTTATTTACATGGAGACACAATGAACCTAATTCATCAAGCTGTGATAACATGCTGCATGCAAAAAAAGTCATGTAAAGTGTATGTCGCTTGATTCCTGGAAAAGGAAAACCTTGAAGACATTATAAATGTCTTAAAATGTTTTAATGCAAAATTACAAAACATGCCAACTCTGCACTTCAGGCAAACAACCTAATATTTCCATGGCTAGAGAGCCAGTAAACATGAGACCAAATGCCTGCTGATTTAAGACTAAAGGCCCGTTCACACGTGCAGATTGTCTGCCGAAAAGATTCGGCCGACGACCGATCGGCCGATTTTCGGCTTGTTAGTATGATGCTTCCGACAGCCAACAGCGCACTTTCGGCCGAACAGAATCTGTCGTGCAAGCATTAAAATTTTTGTATGCCGACACCAGAACGGCCGATTGTTCGCCAGTCAGTACAGAATTCGGCCGACAGACAGCAGATTTGCAAGACTGGGCATGCTCAGAAAAGAAAAAACACAGGGAAAGTTAACCATCACATGACATCACTTCTGCAGTCGGCTGTTGTTGGCCGACAAAATTCGTGTGCAGTCTTTTGCACTTTTCAGCGGATACGACAGCCCGGGGACAAAAGACGGCCGATCGTTCGGCCGACGATCGGTACGTGTTTACGGGGCTTTAATGTGCTTCACAAACAATACATGCTTCAAGGAGGAAAGCCAATTATGCTTTTCCTTGGCTCCTGTTAAAAACTTTATGTGCATCACAATTTTTTTTTGTTTTTTTTACTATATCTACCACTAACACCCCCAGCAAAGGCTATCTGCAAAGAACAATACTCAATGGCAGCTAAATCAGAAGCCAAGCCTCCCCATCCCTATATCAAAATGTTGGGTGCAAAAAAGCAACCAGGTCTTGTGTGCCTCACAATTACTTATTTAGAGACCCCTTAGTATTTGTCTCACACACATTGCTAATTTTTCCAGTTCGCTAGACTGCCTTGTTGATTTTATCAGTATTTGTACATTCTATCCTTTACCTTGTTACATAAGCAACTACTGCTGCAGGTTTATTTACTTTAGGCAAAATATAATTAGATGACAGGAAAAAAACTATAAAGACAAAATATGTATTTGTGCTTTTTTAATAATCCATTATGCAGACAGATGGTAAGTGTGCAGATAGAGAAAAAATGTGGCATAACACATTGTTGTTATAGACTCCATAAAGTTGTATATATTTTAAAGAGATTTTCACTTTGCACAGTGTAATTTTTGTTGTTGTAAAAAAAAAAGAAAACAAGTGTTGTGAAAATCAGATCTACAACTAAATTGAACATTACAAAATTTAAAGCAAAATCAGAAATCCACTGAAGAACACTAGTAATATCTTTGTCTCTATTATTTGCTCAGTGATTCTATATTTATTGGTGGCTTTTCCCTCAACTAAATAATGTGGCTACTGCGACGGAGGCTGCAGTAGTTTACACATACAAAACTCTGGCCAATTCCTGATGGCCCACTGTTGGCACAATATGGTTTAAAATATTTGCACCAGCTCTACTCCCAAGGCTCTTTAAATCCTTTTTGATACTAGAGCAGGAGCTGGAGATCTTAGCACACTGGTATTTTTACCATATACAGCTACACTGCAGAAGTTCAGTTCAGGCTATGTGCATCTCTCTAACTCTAAACTGGAAAGAGCCCTTCTCCACCCTACTCACACACGATTCACTTCTTCCTTCTATCGCCAGCTGCTGGATGACAAATGTCAGCCACTTCTTCTTAACCACTTTACCACCGGAGGATTTTGCTGTCTTACGTCCAGGCTACTTTTTGCGATTCGGCGCTGAGCGACTTTAACTGACAATTGCGCGGTCGTGCGATGCCGTACCCAAACAAAATTTACGTCCTTTTTTTCCCACAAACAGAGCTTTCTTTTGGTGGTATTTGATCACCTGTGCGATTTTTACTTTTTGCGCTATAAACAAAAAAATAGCGTTTATTTTGAAAAAATAACAATATTTTTAACATTTTTTTATATGAAATCCCCCCCCCCCCCCCAAAAATGTAAAAATCAAATTTTTTTTACATTTTTGGCCAATTTGTTTTCTGCTACCTATGTTTGGTAAAAAAAATCACAATAAGCGTATTTTAATTGGTATGCGCAAAAGTTATTGCGTTTACTAACTAAGGGAAAGATTTCTGTCATTTTTGGTGTTTTTCTTTTAACGCGTAATGGCGGCGATCTGCGTTTTTTTTGTGGGACTGCGACATTGCGGCGGACAGATCGGACCCCTAACTGACATTTTTGACACTTTTGGTGGTACCAGTGACATTACTACAGTAATCAGTGCTATATATATGCACTGTTACTGTAAAAATGACACTGGCAGGGAAGGGGTTAATTTTATTGGAGAGGGAGGGGTTAATGTATGCCTGGTGCTTACTAACGTGTGGGGGGGGAGGTGACTGTGTGACACAAGGACAGATCGCATGTTCAGCTATGCTGAACACTCCGATCTGTCACTCCCTGTCACTTAGGAGATCTGCCCGCTCTGTTTACACAGGCGGGCGGATCTCCAAACTAGATTCCCCGACGATCTAGGTCTACATCGCTGGACGATAACGAGCCACATTGCTGCAGTAGCAGCAATGTGAGCGGAGGCAAAGTGGTTAAAGTACAGACACGATGGTAAACTGATATTCCAGATATTACTATGGAAAATTGTCAGGAAGTCTTTAACTCCTATAAACACTTATTTTATCCAGAGATAAGATGATTCAATTAAGATATTTACACAGACAGGATATACTACACCCCACAAAATCACAAGACATGGGTATAGTTTGCTCTATGGTAAGTGTTTGTTTTTGTTTTATTTGGTTTAGATGGCAGGTGAAAGGTCATGATCTGGCAAGTCCTTTCGTACTTTTATATGATGCTATCTTGGTTTTGTTTTCCCTCCATAGTTTTGGAGTAGGATTGTTCTTTTACATACAGTATATCGCTTGTGGTTTATCATTTCCTATATAAGCTGGTTTATCATTTCCTATATTATGCTGGTTTATCATTTTCTATAAATGCTGTACATTTCTCGTGACGTTTTACTCAATACCACTTCTTCCGAAAACATTGTAAACTACGTGCACACAACTTTGCATTGCAAATGTACATGTATTTCTTTTTTGTGCATATACAATAAAACAAGTTTAAAAAAAAAAGAACACTAGTATTATGTTTCTAGTAGTAAAGGTTAAACATTTGAAGCCCAAAACAATGAAAATAGTACTGTTCAAATGCCCCCCAAACTTGTATCAGTCAGATCAGCATGTGAACAGACTAGTGAGAGACAGACAGGGTCAGCTTGTCAGTGAGGATGATCTTCAAGTTTGAGTCGAACATTGCATGACATCATCTTTCACAATATACAAAAAAAATGGGCTAACTTTACTGTTTAGTTTTTTTTTTAAATGCAGTGAATTGTGATTTTTCGTAATTTCTCTAAAAAAATGGTGTTTGAAAGACCGCTGCGTAAATACCGCGTGACAAAAAATATTGCAATGACTGCCATTTTATTCTCCAGAGTCTTTGCGAAAAAAAAAAAAAAAAAAATATATATATATATATATATATATATATATATATATATATATATAATGTTTGTGGGTTATAAGGTTATAAGTAGTTTTCTAGCAAAAAATACTGATTTTAATTTGTAAACAAAAAGTGTCAAAAATAGGCTCGGTCCTTAAGTGGTTAAAATGAGAACTTTTGATTTTTCATATTCGAGTCCCATAGACTTCAATGGATTTCGCATGGCCTAACAAACTTTTCCCCGGTTCGCGGTGTTTTGGTGTGAACTGAACCGGGGGGGGGGTATTCGGCTCATCACTACTTGTCAGGTTCTAGTAGACTTGGCAGCTGTCTCCACACAACATTGACTCCCTGTTGCATGAATGTGAATAAAATGAGTAAAAAGTGGCTTCAGCTCCGGTTCTCCACCTGTTGAGAACTCCTCAGATGCTTTTCACCCTACGATTAGGCCTCAAAAGGGTGAAACGCATCTGAGAAGTTCTCTACAGGTGGAGAAAAGAGCCAACATATCCCTGAGTGAGCATGGAAGCACATAACCATAGGATTCACTAAAAAGGAAAAATAATATACAGTATTTGACCACATACCTAAATACACAAAAATTTAGTGAGTGAGAATTACTCACTTACACTGATAAACGAAACAAGGTATGCAAGGTAACAGATTCATCTTATATGGAAAATGTTCTTGGTCTCAAACTAGAGCTACAGACTCAGGCTCGGTTCATACTGGTGCAACATAGGCTCCGACTTTGGGAGCACATGTCGCATGACGTGTACAAATCAATGCTTCCCTATGAGAGCCGTCTTAACTGATCTGGCACAAGTCGGCCCTGCACTACTTTGGTCCAACTTTGGTCTGACTTGAGCCCATTCAATATCATTAAAGTTGGATCAAAGTAGGATCCTCGTCCTAGCCATCTGACTTGCGACATCCGACATGGTAATTACAGCAGCAGGAAAAGGAATTTATGTCACACTGGGATTGTTTTGCTTTGGTCAAAGGCCAAGTTGGACTATCTCAAAGTTGGAGCAAAATCGTATCCTGTTCATTCAAGTAGGATGGAAGTAGGACCAATGTAGGACCGATGTCGCAGAGCAAAGTCGGGTCGACAGTTGTACAACAGTCATGTCGAACCAGTGTGAACCCGGCCAAATACTTATGATGCTGCAGGTTTATATTATATTTGCCTATTTTGTGGAAATATGGCAAAAATTGTCAAGTATGTCACATACTTGACTAGCAAACCAATATATTCTTTGATCAATAAAACCCATCTTAAAAGGAGCATCCAAAATCAGCAATGTTCTAAATATTTTATTAAAACCGTAAGCATAAATAAAAACATCCTATGTCTAAAATCCTGAAAAGGCTTTTGTTTGATAATGATAATATATTGCCTTTGGTTTTTACAGGGGGTATTTTTACCAGATTGCATGATCCTTATTAAAAGTTTAACTTTTTCTATTTTTTCCAGAGCCCTTTAAAATTAACCGATACACATTAACCACCATCAGATAAGCATCAACTGTTTTGCACTTCAAAATTACTATTACAGTCTCCAACTGCAGCTGCTCATTTACATTTATGTAATTCCCACTTACCCAGGTGTAGGCATCAGACTATGCCTTATTATGTATTTTCATATCAAGCTTGGATTGGATGAACATTTTCATTTCAGTGTTTTATATTCGACCCCTGCAGATGATACCACATGGCTAAAGGTTTTCTTTCAAACACTCCAACTGGCAAAACATGACTCACTGGCCAGAACAGCTTTGGCTCAGCAGGGAAGAAACAGGCCGCTGTGAATATGAGACATATAAGATAAATTATTATTTTCTGTGTGCAAGCTACTGAAAAAGCAAACTTAGAATGAAAAAGTTCAACTCTACCTGCTAAACAGCATTGATAGTACTGCCAGATTAGTTGGGTAATTGCTTTAGGATAAGTGTCATAAGGTCAATATCCCAGTGGGATTTTCTTATATAAATTGCATTCAGACCTCAACTAAAGCAAAACTATTTACATATACTTTGAGTTTACTAGTTTAAAACTGCTGATTTTTTAAATTCTAATAAAAAATTGCAGCGCTTCTAAGAATCATGAAACCCCAGCTAGTAGTGTACTAGTCCACAACTGGGTGATAAAACCCAAAAAATGTCCATACAGAGTCCAACTGCGTTCCTCATTTCTTTAGAATGAAAAAGTCACTCACCACAGAACTGCAGGCTATGCGAATTTATGAAGATACCTGCATAAGTCTCCAAAAGGGGCTGTTTGTGTTGAATAGTAATTGCAACTCTTTCACCATCATACCCAGAAAGAAATATAAAAAATATTCATAGCGCAGTATGTTATTAAGATGATAGCCAAGGGGATAGAGCACCCGTGATAAAAATTAACGTATAAATCCAATGCTTTGCTCTATCTTCCCCGCATGCAGTGCAAACTCACCAGATATTCAAATCCAATGAGCCTATCACCATCATGTGCATATCATAGGTGGTAGATCGATTTCCACAGCAACATCCCTAGGGTTTCAGCCCATGTATCGCTGAGGGACCTTCAATTACTCTCACCTCATCCAGATGCCCAACAGAGTAGACAGGATATCTTAATGTAGCATCTTCTAACTCTTGTCCATGTGATTTGGTTGATATTGAAGACCAGGCCTAGAGACCCTTGGCATCTTTGACAGAGTTGTGGAGCGAAGGGGATAGATCACCCGTGATGAAAATGAAAGTATAAATCCAGTGCTTCGATCTGTCTTCCCCGCATGCAGTGCAAACTCACCAGATATTCAAATCCAATGAGTCTTTCACCATCATCTGAATATCATAGCTGGTAGATCGATTTCCACAGCAGCGTCCATAGGGTTTCAGCCCATGTATCGCTGAGGGACCTTCAATTACTCTCACCTCATCCAGATGCCCAACAGAGTAGACAGGATATCTTAATGTAGCATCTTCTAACTCTTGTCCATGTGATTTGGTTGATGTTGAAGACCAGGCCTAGAGACCTTTGGCATCTTTGACAGAGTTGTGGAACATGAGAAGCTACCCAAGGAACACTGAGCTGAGGTGCTGAAGGAACAACATACTGCTACTAAGTATTATCTTCAGGATCTGCACTTCAAACCAGCAACCCGGACTTCTGTATAAAACAAATTCCTGTTTGATTATTTTCCATTGTTATAAATGGGTATTTTTTTCTGGGTATGATGGTGAAAGAATTGCAAGTACAGTAAAACCTTGGATTGCGAGCATAATTCGTTCTGGAAACATGCTTGTAATCCAAAGCACTCTTATATCAAAGCGAATTTCCCCATAAGAAATAATGGAAACTCAGATGATTCGTTGCACAAGTCCTTCAGTTTATAGTCTATATACAAAGATTATAGCAATGTGATAGGTTGTGTAACCATAAAATGTCCATCCACGAGATGAGAGTGTAGCAATATGGTTACATTTAATGAAGGTTCAACATTTAGCAACTCACATGGTTGATGATTAAAATAGGCACACCTAAGTATGCAGGCATCTGGGGTAAAACTGTCCACATAGACCATCTTCTGAACCACCGGCTCTCACCACTGTCAGTCTGCAATCATGACCGGGAAGAATAGCCTGCAGTAGAGTGATCTGAAAGTGAGGCTTTGAATCACTCGTGCAGTGCAGCGGGGAAGGGATGATGAAGATTGCTGTGCAGAGTATGGTCTATGTGGACAGCTTTACCCCAGATGCCTGCATTCTTAGATGTGCCTGTTTTAATCATCAACCATGTGAGTTGCTAAATATTGAACCTTCATTAAATGTAACCATATTGCTACACTTTAGAGGCTCCTCTCTTCTTTTTTATACATGACGCTACTTGTACTGTATATCAAGACATCACTTGTATATCAAGTCAAAATTTATTTAAAAAATTTGCTTGTCTTGCAAAGCGCTCTCAAACCAAGTTACTCTCAAACCACGGTTTTACTGTACTCTTCAACACAATCAGTCCCTTTTGGAGACTTATGCAAGTATCTTCATGGATTTGCATAGCCTGCAGTTCTGTGGTGAGTGACTTTTTCATTCTAAAGGAAGGAGGAACGCAGTTGGACTTTGTATGACATTTTTTGGGTTTTATCACCCAATTGTGGACTATTACACTACTAATTGGTGTTTCATGATTCTTAGAAGCGCTGCAACTTTTTATTACTGTTGATTTGAAGGAAGTGTGTTTTCCTTTCATTGCTAGCAGCTCGTTATTAGATGCTTGCGCTGATCTTTATCTTATATATGATTTTTTTTAATTGTTCAGGTTTTGTATAAAATAATAAAAAATAAATAAATAAAACTTAGTCTTAAATTAAAGGACTTACAAATTTCACTTCTATCCTCCAGCTTAACAGTCAGAGGAAAGCCTTTAATTTACAATATCACCTCGCAGCCACCTTTACAAGGGATTACATACTTAAATAACATAAAACATCCTTTTTGTAAGTCCTTTAATATATTTTGCTTGACTTGTGCCCTTGGTTAGGGTGTCCCCCAGGGGAAGTTGTTAGATATGGTGCTCTGGGGGACACCTATTAGCAGTTCTAGTCTTTGAATTAGTGAATTAATGAGTCAGCTGGGACACTAAAACCCTGCCCTATAGAGGCGGATTGGTTGTCTGATCATCAGCTGTAGTTGTGTATTTATAGAGCAGAGATGAGCCAGAGTTTCACCCCCAAATGAGGAAGTCCATGCCCAGGGACGATAAACGTGTAGGGGACAGAGCCTTCCGATTGAATATCATCCCGCGGCCATCTCTGAAGTGTTTTACTGATATGTCTGTACCAGCTACCGCCACTTAAGTGCACATTTATGTGAGTGTACCACTTTTTTCTTGGTTTTGGAATTAAAATTCATGCAGAGAGCACTAGATCTTTTGTTTTGTCTTTCATTTGGAATTGCCATATGCTATCTGTTCCCATGACTGAGAGTTGACAGGAGTACATTGGAGATATGGGGAGACAGATCGCTGCAGAGACCTAACATTATCCCAAGAGGGGAACAACTGATTATGACCCACTGGTGAAACAGGAGTCATAATGTGAGGTGACACATGCATTTTATAGATTTGTTTCATTCACATTACGGTGGATCAACACTTGGATGAGATTGTTTTTTGTTTGGATTTATAATTGGCTCATTGGAGCATATTTATGGACTATTTGCACTTTATCATACTAAATTAGTTTACATTGCACTTTATGTATATATCCATTTTCATTGTATGTATTTTTGCACTTCAGGAAATTTTTTATATGTTGGATTTAAACTATTTATTTTACTAAGTATTTACATGAGTTTCACTATATAAGGTGGTTTTGGGAGTTTACAGTGTAGCGCTGCACTAATTTTTGGTTTTATGGGGATCCACCCACATGCCTGGAACAGCACCCACTCTCTGCGAGCCCCTGTGAGCCTGAGCCGGCGGCTCCCGCAACCTCCACAGCCCAGGGCTCCAGTGAGCACGGTGGGGGGGGGGGGGGCAGAGCAGAGAGTCGGTGACTGCCAGAGATGAGCTCTCTGCTCACAAAGCACTGTATTTTATCACTCGGTTTTCAGTCTAAGAGCCCACGGGGAACAGATGCAGCATTGGACCGATACTGCATCCACCTAGGTAAATATGATTCCAAAACAAAAACCCATTCCCATACTTCTCTTTTAATAGAATTTGTTTTTCTGTTAATCTATTTGCAGAGTGTGATAGAAGTAAAATTAGACAAGAACATGCTATGAAGCTGGGACCATCAATAAGTGCAATATTAGTGCACTATTTACCAAACGGAAAAGCACACCCTCCTGCCTGCATTCCTGAGTTAAGGGCAGATAAATTCCAGGAAGCAAATGCTACCTAAATCATCTGCCCTCACGCAAAATGGCGGCAGCAAGAAATGCTAGGAGGAGTGTTTTTCAAAGTGAGTTAGTTTGCTTTGAATATAAAAAATGAATTAAATAGCCTTTTCAGTTTTTGGTGTTCAGATACAGGTTAGGCTTAGCTATGTACAGAGGAGTGCCTGGTACAAAAGTTCTGCCTACTTAAAAGACGTTTTGAAACATTAAGTGGTTAAAAACATCAAATGCAGTTTCTTGGGAAATGCATCACACGAAAGGAATGACACCTGGCATGCTTAGGGGGTCAGAGGGGGCAGGGTTAATCTAGATTTCTATAGGCATAATCAAGGTCAGCATATCATTTTTGCTGCCTTTTAGGGATGATCGAAAGGTTCAGGTTGGGTGTTCACATTGGGTGTTCGAAATACGGCCGAATTCCGAACTTTTTGCGGTAAATGTTCGGAATTCGGCCACCAGAACCGCCCAAAATGCAATGGGACAGGAACTGGGCTTTAAAAGCCCATGATTGGCCCAGAAACATCAGTAAAATGTGATTGGAGTGACTACGGGGTCCAGAGGCCAATCAGGAGTGAATACGCCCCTCCATACGCCCCCAGTATATAACATTGCCCCGCCAAAATTCTAGAACTGTAATACAGAGGCTGTGGAAGAGAGTGGAAGCATTTGTGTTTCTCCTGCTGCTTGTAAAGCTCCAGTGTCATTTTGCAATTATTAGTGTGAGGAAAGGGATATGCAGTGTAGTTAGGGTACTATATACCACTATAGTTAGATTCAAAAATCTAGTTTTTGTAGGGATAGCTTTAAGTGTCAGGGTGACCATAGTGTAGTTTAGGGTGACCTGACTCTGCCATGTCAGGGTGACCGTAGTGTAATATAGGTGACCTGACTGTGCCATGTCAGGGTGACTGTAGTGTAGTTTAGGGTGAACTGACTCTGCCATGTCAGGGTGACCGTAGTGTAGTTTAGGGTGAACTGACTCTGCCATGTCAGGGTGACCGTAGTGTAGTTTAGTGTGAACTGACTCTGCCATGTCAGGATGACCGAACTCTGCCATGTCAGGGTGACCCCACTATGCAGATTCTGGGTTAGGGGTATACATATATACATATATACAGGTCCTTTTCAAAAAATTAGCATATTGTGATAAAGTTCATTATTTTCTGTAATGTACTGATAAACATTAGACTTTCATATATTTTAGATTCATTACACACAACTGAAGTAGTGCAAACCTTTTATTGTTTTAATATTGTTGATTTTGGCATACAGCTCATGAAAACCCCAAATTCCTATCTCAAAAAATTAGCATATTTCATCCGACCAATAAAAGAAAAGTGTTTTTAATTCAAAAATTCAACCTTCAAATAATTATGTTCAGTTATGCACTCAATACTTGGTCAGGAATCCTTTTGCAGAAATGACTGCTTCAATGCGGCGTGGCATGGAGGCAATCAGCCTGTGGCACTGCTGAGGTGTTATGGAGGCCCAGGATGCTTCGATACCGGCCTTGAGCTCATCCAGAGTGTTGGGTCTTGCGTCTCTCAACTTTCTCTTCACAACATCCCACAGAAGCTCTATGGGGTTCAGGTCAGGAGAGTTGGCAGGCCAATTGAGCACAGTAATACCATGGTCAGTAAACAATTTGCCAGTGGTTTTGGCACTGTGAGCAGGTGCCAGGTCGTGCTGAAAAATGAAATCTTCATCTCCATAAAGCTTTTCAGCAGATGGAAGCATGAAGTGCTCCAAAATCTCCTGATAGCTAGCTGCATTGACCCTGCCCTTGATAAAACACAGTGGACCAACACCAGCAGCTGACATGGCACCCCAGACCATCACTGACTGTGGGTACTTGACACTGGACTTCAGGCATTTTGGCATCTCCCCAGTCTTCCTCCAGACTCTGGCACCTTGATTTCCGAATGACATGCAAAATTTGCTTTCATCCGAAAAAAGTACTTTGGACCACTGAGCAACAGTCCAGTGCTGCTTCTCTGTAGCCCAGGTCAGGCGCTTCTGCTGCTGTTTCTGGTTCAAAAGTGGCTTGACCTGGGGAATGCAGCACCTGTAGCCCATTTCCTGCACACGCCTGTACACGGTGGCTCTAGATGTTTCTACTCCAGACTCAGTCCACTGCTTCCGCAGGTCCCCCAAGGTCTGGAATCGGTCCTTCTCCACAATCTTCCTCAGGGTCCGGTCACCTCTTCTCGTTGTGCAGCGTTTTCTGCCACACTTTTTCCTTCCCACAGACTTCCCACTGAGGTGCCTTGATACAGCACTCTGGGAACAGCCTATTCGTTCAGAAATTTCTTTCTGTGTCTTACCCTCTTGCTTGAGGGTGTCAATGATGGCCTTCTGGACAGCAGTCAGGTCGGCAGTCTTACCCATGATTGCGGTTTTGAGTAATGAACCAGGCTGGGAGTTTTTAAAAGCCTCAGGAATCTTTTGCAGGTGTTTAGAGTTAATTAGTTGATTCAGATGATTAGGTTAATAGCTCGTTTAGAGAACCTTTTCATGATATGCTAATTTTTTGAGATAGGAATTTTGGGTTTTCATGAGCTGTATGCCAAAATCATCAATATTAAAACAATAAAAGGCTTGCACTACTTCAGTTGTGTGTAATGAATCTAAAATATATGAAAGTCTAATGTTTATCAATACATTACAGAAAATAATGAACTTTATCACAATATGCTAATTTTTTGAAAAGGACCTGTATATATATCAAAAACAAAAAATTTTAAGAACTTTTTTTAGCCTGATTCATAGTCCCTGGGGCATGACCCAGCACCCTAACCACATTTTAGGGGCATTTATTGGGTTACAGTTTTAGAGCTTCAAAATTGTGTTTTTTGATTCCAGAAGTTCGGGTCCCATTGATTTCAATGGGGTTCTGGAATCCGAACCGAACTTTCGGGAAATTTGGGTGTTCTGGTCGAACCGTACTTTTCAAAAGTTCGATCATCCCTACTGCCTATACTTCTAGATCTACTGGTTTATTTTATTTTTGTTTTTTCATTAAAAGTAAACACTGATTTTCTTTCATTGTATACCATTTGAAGTATACAATGTTTCCTACCAGTAATAACAGGTCACTGCTTAGGCCCCTTTCACACATATGGTCCGTTTGTCCATTTTTCATCCAACCGTTGACAGATGAAAAATGGACATCAATGCATTCCTATGGAAAAACGGATGACCATCCGTTTACATCCTTTTTCATCCGCTTCCGTCAATATCCGTTTTTTTGTTGTTGTTTTTTTAACGGATGAAAGCCCTATTTTTCTTCTGTTAAAAAAATGGATCGGACTAAAAACAGATGTAAACTGACAAACGGTCCTTTTTTTATCCGTTTTTGCATTGGTAGTGGATGTAAGAAAAACGGACAAAAACGGATGAAAAATGGATGAAAAACAGATAAATACTTGATCCATTTTGATGTGACTGAACTTATGAAATGAAAGGTCCATATGTGTGAAAGGGGCCTTAATCTATAATAAAGAGAATGCTCCTCTCTTACCTATTAGTGTTTGATCCAAATATTTCCAGTTTATCACTGCAATGGTTGGATGTAATATTTTGAGCATATTCCTGATACATTCAGCACACCAGTCTGCTCATAGAAATAGATAGCTGTGTATAACAGAAGTTGTTACTGGTCCTCTACCCCTGACCCGAGTACAAACAACAATCCTATTCAGCTGAGCTCTGCTGATTTGGCTCTCTCGTTTGACTAGATAACAATCTGTTCTAGCTGACAACAAGAAGTCGCCATTGAGATCCCTTCATCATTCAGCAACTGTGAGCAGCGAAATGCATTATGATGCTACTATTCTGTTCTCGGAACTAACAAGGTCTTGGATCTGTTATATTAATGAGTGTGGATTATAAGTAAACTTCACATAAAGCCTTCTTGTTTTTTTTTTTTTTATTTGTTTTTTTTTTGTGTATTGCACATTTCAAACAAGCTAAAAATGTGCCCGAAATACACAGACACAGACAGAAAAAAACAGGTAAGTCAACTTATAACTATTATTTTGTGATAATGATTACAATATATTCTGTAAATATTAAAAAAAGGAATGTTTTAGATAATACTAAACTATAAATATTAGAGTAATGGTGTTTTATGATGTATTAATATAGTAGGTCTGGGTAAAATATAGTAAAATGAACTGAGCAGATCAATTAAAACCAGATGCTAACAGCATTTAAAGAAGCTAGGAACTACCTTGCAGGTACGAGTGAATCTCAAAAAATTAGAATAACATCAAAAACTTAATGAATTTAATTGATTTTGATGATTATGACTTACAGTTAGTGAAAACCCAAAATTCTGTATCCCAGACAATTAGAATATTACCTAAGACCAATGAAAAAGGATTTTTATTACTGAAATGTTGGCTTACTAAAAAGTAGGTCCATGTACAGCATAGTATGCATTCAATACTTAGTTATGGCTCCTTTTGCATGCATTACTGCATCAATGTGGCATGTCGTGGAGGCAATCAGCCTGTGGCACTGCTGAGGTGTTATGGAAGCCCGGGTTGCTTTGAAAACGGCCTTCAGCTCTTATGCATTGTTGGGTCTGGTGTCTCTCATCTTCCTCTTGACAACACCCCACAGATTCTTTATGGGGTTTAGGTCAGGCGAGTTTGCTTACCATTCAAGCATAGTTATACCATGATCATTAAACCAGGTATTGGTACTTTTGGCAGAGTGGGCCAAGTTCTGCTGGAAAATGAAACCAGCATCTTCATAAAGATGGTCAGGAGAATGAAGCATGAAGTGCTCTAGAATTTCCTGGTAGAGGGCTGCGCTGACTTTGGACTTGATAAAACACAGTGGGCCAACACCAGCAGATGACATGGCTCCCCAAATCATCACTGACTGTAGAAACTTCAAATTGGACCTAATGCAACTTGGATTCTACAACTCTCCACTCTTCCTCCAGACTCTGGGACCTTGATTTCCAAACGAAATGCAAAATTACGTTTCCGAAAAGATGACTTTGGACCACTGAGCAACAGTCCAGTCTTTTTTCTCCTTAGCTCAGTTAAGATGCTTCTGACGTTGTCTCTGGCTCAGGAGAGGCTTAACACAAGGAATGCGAAAGTTGTAGCCCATGTCCTGGATATTTTTTTCTGTTTGTGACTCTACTGGTGGGATCCCCTGCCCTATGTGTCTCAGTGACACCTCGGTGACACCAGTAAAAAAGAGAAACTATGCTCACTGAGACAGGAAGGTCGATGTAACAATAATGACCTAATCAAAGTTCTAACTTTTCAAACAATTCTCTTGTTAAAATTGTTAAAATAGGTACGTTTTAACAATATTATAGTCAACAAAACATTATAATTTTTCCTATCTAAAATACCTAGGTTAGGCTTTAAAGAGAAGTATGGCCAAAGTACAAAACGAAATGCACTTCTGTGACCCACAAGGGATATATGGCCAAAAGGGCTTTGGCCCTACTTTTCCTTTAACCCCTGATAAGCAGTAATCTTCCCCAAGATTGCTGTGATACCTGTATAGCATTTAGTTCTGCACTCCTGTGACCAAGATTCAGCCGGCAGCGTGCCTAAAGGGTAACTCCACTTTCATGGGGAAAAAAAATAGCAAATAAAGAAAAAACAATATAGCGTATACAATTGCGACACAAATCATATTGTGTTTGAATGTTATTAAAAATGACCTTTCCTTTTCAATCTGCAGCTGTTGTAATTTTCTAAAAATGCCATGCAACATGGCTACCTGGAGCTGTTCTGTACACAGAATGTGTACTGACCACACCCCAGAAACATAATTTCCTGCTTGTGTTATTGACTCACCAATTTTCCCAGAAGTCTGTCTAAGATACAAGTCAGATTTCTGGCATCCCCTGCAACAAAAATGCCATTTTTGGTCAGATACTTCCAATAGGAAGTATTTTGGTGAGATACTTCTAATAAGAACACTAAAGGGAAGCAGGCCCAGCATATTTCCTAATTAGAGCCCTGCAGCTGCCACAGCCGATAGATAATTATGAAACCACTCCCATTAGACCCACTCAGCACAGAGGCACAGAGGAACAAACAGTTATTTCTTCAGAATAACAAAAGGTAAGTATCTGCAACAAAGTTTGTTAAAATCCTTGTAATGTCCATAGATCACCCAGAGGGGAATGTTTTTTTTTTTTCACCAAAAGTGGAGTTACGCTTTAAGAGCCGATCTAGACTCTGGAGAGATCCTGACAATAATGACAGGCACTAGGTTGTCACTAGATGCCTTACAGGCAGCTGGCTCAGCCTCTCAGTGCACTGCTGAGAGAATGAGCCAGCTGCTCCCACCCTCTCTCTAACCGAACGCTTCAGTGAGCACTGGATGGGCAGAGCAGAGAACAGTGATTGACAATCACCACTCTCTGCTCAAAGTAGATCGAAGAACTGAGCCATCAGCAAGCATATGATCACTCAGTTCTCAGACTTACAAGTGGAGGGGGACAGCATGCAGAATCAGACCAATGCTACAGTAGGTAGGTATGTATGTATGTTTATTTTATTTTTTTTTTGTTCCTGCGCTTCTTCTTTAAAGCACAAGACCGTACAGGGTCCATACAGTGTACTGGTCTGCGTACTGACATTCCCAGAAACAGGCAACTATTGAGATGCATTCGAATAAGCAGCTGTACCTGGTTGTACACTGGGGGTTGCATAAAGTACTCACATGTAGATTTCCAGGACTGTCAGTACACAGGCTCTGCACGCTGTAAGGCCCTTTTACAGCCATGTGCATGAGGCCTTACTGTGTGTTATTTTCTCATTGATATGTTAATGACAGTCTAGTGATCAACTGCCTAAACTTTATACAGATTCATTACTAAGCCTTTTATAAAGGCTAATTTATTCTGTCTATGAAAACACATAAGTGGATGTGATATAATCTGCATAAATTAAAGCTGAAGTTTAGGTTTAAAAAATGCTACAACTTTATTATTATCACTTACCTTGTAGGAAGTTTGTCTAGCATTGTGCAGGCAGCTGGATCCTGGAAACATTTACTGCAGGGATGCCTGTCCTCTTCCTGTGTTTACATTTCCAGAGCGGCATTTACCAGTTATAACAAATTGCTTGCAAAGGTATATTTAACAGACCAAAAGGAAGCAAAAAAGCAAACTTTATTCATATTTCTGAATTTCATTTATTATGGCAGTGGAAAGTGAGTACAGTGCCAAATAGGCTAAGATGGTACTTGTAAAGGGTTTAGGTGCCACAACATTTTACTGCAGTAAAGTATATCTTTAGAATTTAATGCATTACTTGTTCACACTTAAGGTCTAATTGAATTTAAATGAAAAATTATTCCTCTAAATTAATTTGGCAGTACAACAATTGTAAACGTCTACTACTGCCATATGATAACTATTTGAACTTTAGCTTGAGTATAAAGCCTTGAGCCCCAGGCAGAAGACTGGGGACAGGAGGACAACTGCTATCTGTGTGTGAGGATTAGCCATGTTGATCCTGCATTGTGCTGACAGTGGTTTGCCAAAAAACGATCCTATGGGGCTCTGTGTAGAAAGATCTGAACTGAAGTCGATTCAGCTCTTGCGTTTAGTGGTGGATGCTGGCTGTCTTTGTAACAGCTTTCAGGAATCATAGTCCCCTTTATATTGTTGGTGACGCTCCAGTATCTTTTTCCCACCCTTTTCCCGGTGTCTTTAGATCTGACTAATAAAATCCCCCTCCATCCTTCTCCAGTGGAGCGTCCAGAGACGAAACATGTAGAGCTGAGATCCTAGATTGGATTTTTTGACTGGGGTCACCCGAATTGGAACACCACACTCATTATCCAACTGGAGGAAGTGTGATACTGTTTAACCTTTTAAGCTATGTTGGCCATATTTTTTTTTTGCTGACACACTTTGTTACGTTCTGTTTCGCTCTTTATGGATGTTGTTTCATGTAATATTGTTATTAATACATTTTGTATACAAATCTTGTCTGTGTAATCCATACCATACCATGAAAGTCCTAAGTGCCTCTAACCCCCAGTTTTTTGTATTCCAGTATCATTGGTCTGTTAAATTAAAAAAAAAGGTTACTATTAATTATTTTTACTCTGTATTCCAAAGGTTGATTGTTGTATCTAAAATACACTATATTGTCAAAAATATTAGAACATCTGCCTTTACACGCACATGAACTTTAATCGTATCCCAGTTTTAGTCCGTAGGGTTCAATATTGAGTTGGCCCACCCTTTGCCGCTATAACAGCTTCAACTCTTCTGGGAAGGCTGTCCATAAGATTTAGTAGTGCGTCTATGGGAATGTTTGCCCTTTCTTCCAGAAGCGCATTTGTGAGGTCAGGCACTAATGTTGAAGAGAAGGCTTAACTCACAGTCTCTCCTCTAGTTCATCCCAAAGGTGTTCTATCGGGTTCAGGTCATGACTCTGTGCAGGCCAGTCAAGTTCCTCCACCCTAAACACGCTCATCCATGTCTTTATGGACCTTGCTCTGTACACTGGCCAAAATCATTTGATGGAGGGGGGCTTATGGTGTGCGGTGGTTTTTCAGAGGTTGTGGCCCCTTAGTTTCAGTGAAGGGAACACTTAAGGCGTCAGCATACCAAGACATTTTGGACAATTTCATGTTTCCAAATTTGTGGGAACAGTTTGGGGATGGCCCCTTCCTGTTCCAACATGACTGTGCACCAGTGCATAAAGCAAGGTCCTAAAATATATAAATGAGGGAGTTTGGGGTGGAGGAACTTGACTGACCTGCACAGAGTCCTGACCTCAACTCGATAGAACAACTTTGGGATGAATATGAGCAGGGACTGCAAGCCAGGCCTTCTCGCCCAATATCAGTGCCTGACCTCACAAATGCGCCTCACAACATTCCCATAGGCACACTCCTAAAAAGTTGAAGCTGGTATAGCTGCAAAGTGTGGGCCAACTCAATATTGAACCCTATGGACTAAGATTGGGATGCCATTTAAGTATGTGTGTATGTGTAAGGGCAGGCATCCTAATACTTTTTACAACATAGTGTAATGGTCACTGTGTGTTGCCTATGTAGCATTTGCTAATAAGTCCTATTTATCGCTGGTTTCTCTTCACAGAGTACTTCAGAAACGCACAGTGTTAATATTCCTAAAGCTACAATCAACATTAGAGGGGATCTCTTTGAAATTGTTAATTCTCTTGAAGCAGGTGAGATATAAAGTGACATTGTATTTGGTATGAATATTATATTGTAAATTGACATAAAATGACATTTACTTTCACAAGCTGCTTTGAGCTCTGAGAAGGGCAGTGGAGAGTTTTCTAAGCATATTTCAAAGAAGCCAGTCCTTTTCATTAGTCTGTTTAAATGGAGAAGGTGAAAGGGTAAGGATTCGTAATGACAAGAGAAGGACATGTGTGATAATAAACCACACTGGAAGTACTGTACCTACCAATATTCCCCAAATTGCTTCAGTTTCTATACAGATAAAGTTAGGAGACATTTTGACCACAATTCTTAACCCCTTGCCATCTATTTTTAAAAGGGTAAGAAGTGGCAAACAGGTAATTAATTTAGAATAGATAGTACAAAGTTAATTCAAATGTGCTATTAAAAAAATTCACAAGCTCTCAGCTACACCTAGCACTCCAAGGGGCACTACAATAAGTAGCCAGTCAGTTAATCTCCAATAAAAAAATATTTCACTCCGGTTTGGTTTTCCTGGCCAATAGCTGTTATATTCCTGAGATAACTGTTTAGTGGACATTTCTCTGTGCTATAAATATGCACAATATACCATGACAACCAAAAACATTGTCTAACCCATATGGAAGAAAAATGTATTTCCAATATATTTAGGGAAAAAATATTTTGAAATATATTGAATATGGCCAAAATTGTAGCATTTCAAATATATTTCCAATATATTTGGGAAAAATAAAAAATGTTTTTTTTAAAATATACTTTTAATATATTTTTCTTCCATGTGGGTAAAGCCAGCCATAGATGGATCAAGTCGTGGCAGGTTCAGCTATGGGAAGGCTGGCTGAACTGAAGTTGATCCATCAATTGACTTCAGTGCAACCAGACTGTCAAATCTTTTTAATGCGAGTGATTATTGTGTTCTGCTGTTATAGAAATCTATGGCAAATTGCAGATAACCCACATGGAAGCTGTGGGTAAAAAGTGCTGCACCCACACTGTGGGGAAACCACAGCAGATCAGTGTGAAAGGAGCCTTAAACACAAAACTAGAGAAAATTCCCAGCTCAACTCACCAACAAGTCTGCTTACCAACCAAATTAACCTGTCTACCAGTATGCGTTAAAAACAGGGGTTTCAGTAGCACACATTTGCAAATGCATACGTAACCTGCAAAGCCCCTTCAGGGCACCCTGTTTTACTTGCAGTCCTAACCCTTCTAAATTGATGAGAGTCTCCACAGTGGAAGCACATGCATTCTAATGGATAGATAAGGAGGTCTGGAGGCAACCCAATCCTCCTTAAAGGCACAGGGGCACCCAGCACATAGCACAATGGCAGCAAAGGTGTACAGTGTGTCCCCTCACCAGTATTTACACCAGTAACAAAGAGATGGTGAGGGGACACAATGGACACCTTTGCTGCCATTGTGCTTTGTGCTGGGTGTCCAGGGTGCCCCTAAGCCTTTAAGGAGGGTTGAGCTACCTTCAGGCCCACCTGTTCTTTATCTATCCATTGGAATGCATGTGCTCCCACTGTGGAAACTCTCAAGTAAGTAATACTCGCAAGTAATACAGGGTGCCATGAAGGGGCCTTGCAGCTTTTGCATGCGTTTGCAAATGTTTGCTAACTAAACCCCTGTATTAACGCATACTGTTGGACAGGTTCATTTGGTTGGTAAGCAGACTGGTTGGTGAATTTAGCTGGGAATTTTCTCTGGTTTTAGTCTTCAATGCGTTTGCCCTTCTATGTGCTCCTTACTGTGAAAGCCAGTTATAGATAGGGGCAGGGGCCAAAACTGCAAACTTAAAGTGACACCCAGTGATGTGAATGGACTCTTACCACAATAGAGAGAGAATGGAGCATGTACTGTGGTACCAAGGCATCCAGTCAAACGGCCACACTAAATAAAATATCCAGAGGGATGGATGGATGGACGGAGCTTCCCGGTATCTTTTTATGGGTCTGGAGGCTTCTACAGGTAGAATTGCCAGCAGGAGGGCCACAATAAAGAAGAGGAAGGGACTGATGCGTTACCCACAGTTTATTGAATAAAAAATGGTAAAAACACTTACAAGCATCCTTTGAGGTGTACAGCAAAATGCTCAGAAGAAGTCACGGTCGCCTGCAGTGCGATCCGGGACCTGTAGCAGCACGGCTGGCTCCTCCCAACGCGTTTCTACTGAAGAGTCGGCTTCTGGGATTGGAGCCTTATTATTATAATATTATTATTATTATAATTTTTTTTTTATTACAAATTATTAAAGTGGTTCTAAAGGCAGAAGGTTTTTTACCTTAGTCTATTCTCTGCATTAAGGTAGAAAAACCTTCTGAGTGTAACCCCCCCCCCCCTTTCAGCTCTCTCCCTCCTCATGGGCTCAGAAATAGACAGTGAACAGGGCGTGGGGGTGGAACTGAGCCATGCTCTGTAAGTCTATGGACACACAGAGCCGGCTCAGGAGCGAGCCCACACGTGTGCCCTCATAGCATGCAGCTTGCTATGGTGAGCACTTGGCAGGGAGGGGCAGGAGCACCAGCAGGGGACACGAGGAGAGGAGGATCAAAATCATTGCACAGAGCGGATAAGTATAACAAGTTTTTTTATTTAAAAAAAAAGGGTTTGCAATCACTTTAAAACCATAGGAGGAAAGAATCTGATAATATAAGAACTCTTACACCCTTGGAGACTAGAACCGAGGAGACAACACTGGGATGGGAAATACATATGTATTGTTTAAAATAATAATTATAATAATACTTATTATTATTCAGTTTTAGCTATAGCAGTTTCCATTTGAATCATCCACAGTTTCTGAATACCTATTAATATTCTTTACATTTTCAGTATTAGGATTAAATGGTAAGAATTCAATGTACAAAATAAGATAACTGTTTTACCCTGTTATTCTATAACATTTTAAAGTCAAACAACAGAAAGTTATAGATGACTATGACTTTCATAGCAGAACAACATAATCATAACATAATTGTATTTTACTGGCTGAAGAGGCTGCTTTTACAATAGTGATAACATTTTGTCCATAGCAATACTAATTTAATGTAACAAAGCTCTATTATAGAGAAATTTAATGAGGACCTTTAAAATATCATTGTTGGAGTAGAAATTACAAAAACCCTACAAAACTCTTACATGAAAAAATATCCAGCAGCAACCAATGTGACGAGCAGAATATTGGCATTCATTATAAGGGATAAGAAGATTGTGCATTGCCCTTTCATAAACATGATTTAACTGTAAATAAATGGATTTCAATGAAACTGTATTTTTTTTTTATAAACTCCCAAAGAGATAACATACCACAATAGGAATGGTTACAGAAATGTTTGAAATTATATGAAAAAAAAACAGTTTACAAATGCTGCTCTAGAAAGGTTCTTTCAGGAAATAATTACGTTGTGTCACATGATTTGAACACTTCAGAGGCCCTTTCGGTGCTTCAGTTTTACTTGACTCATGTAAGTTTTGAATCATTTAGTGGTCTGGGTTGGATTACTTTCATATACAAATATCACCCGCAGTGCTATCTGTAGGTGAAATGTCCTGATTTTGGATTAATTTTTGTAAATTTATAAGGCATAGTCCACACTAAAGGAACACGCAACACAATGGGGTTGATTTATTAAAGGCAAATACATTTCTCACTTTGCAAGAGAAGTTGTGCTCTGCAAGGGAACTTTGCCCAAAGCTTAGTGAATGAGATGAAACGTCACTTTGCAAAGAATACCCAATCATGTGCAAGGAAAGAAAAGCACTTTTGCTTGCATGTAATTGGATGATAAGTATAATATTGATCCATGGAGTTGCCTTGTTATAAAGTATCAGAATGTCATGATAATTAAAACTAAAATTACGTTTATCAGGAAGTCAGATTTACATGTAACAGCACCCCCATTTCATATCAGGAGTCCTCCCTTAACATCAGGAGCGCTATATTTGCCATCAGGAGCCCCCTATGTAACATCAAGAGTCTCCTTTTACATCAGAAGTCCCCCCCCTTTACATTAGGAGTCTCTCGCGGCTTTTGTTCTTCTACCCCCTATGCGCGTGCCTGTGTCCTCCCAGGGCTGCTGTTAGAAATCGCGGGGCCCCGTACAGACTACCTGGCAGGGCCCCCCCAAGAAAATATTAAAGATATATTTAGCTAAAATTACAACAAAATCACTATTATCAGACACAAATATAACATAACTCGCATAATTCCTGCTAAATCTAAAAAAAAACTATGTTAAATAAAAAAGAAGATGAGATGAGAAAAGTATACAGGCTGGGCAGTTGGAGCTCAGTGATCAGAGAGACAGAGACAAATAAACTCCTGAGCAGAGATAAGTGCTGGGAGGGGGGCCCACACAGGGAGGGGGGATTAGGGAGGGACAACTGCCTCTTTCTCAACAGATAAAAGCTGATAGCAGGGAGAGGGACAGATCAGATTCAGGTGCTGGAGGAAGATTTCTGTTTTTGTTGTCCATCACTAATCCCCCTCTCTGTGTGGGCCCCCCTGTGTGCTCGGGCCCCCTACAAGAGGGCTGGTGGTCCCCCCCTATCAGCAGCCCTGTGTCCTCCTCCGTGCGAGTGCGCAGGTCCGGCCCCAGAACATGCACAGGCTGGTGAGGTTAACAAACAGCCTGCTGGCCCCAACCTCCATCACCACCAGTGGCTGCTCGACAGCCTACAAACTTTTGCACCCTAAACTATCTTTTCCATGTGGAGCAAGCTGAGGAGCCCGCTCAGCTGCTGGCGCCCTCTTGCCATTGGCTGAGCCGGGAAGGGGATGGAGGGTGTGCACAGCCTTTAAAGAAGAGGTGCGGCCCTTACATGGGACATCAGTGTGGGCCGGGGGGAATTTGGCACCCTGCCCCCCCTAGGGTGACAATATTTCCAAAATGCCATTAAGGGACATTTTTGCCAAGGACAGGGACGGGGGATGAGGGGGGGGGGGATGTAATCTCGGGGTTGATCAGCGGTGGGGTTGATTTGTCAGGCAACTGTCTGGTGTTAGCACTTAAATCATCCCGACACCATGCTTGATATGGTGTCAGGATGATCAAAACACATTATTTCTTTTACTACATTGTAATATATAATGAAATTATTTAACTCACCATAATGCAGAATCAGTGGGAACACTAAGCTTGCCACTTGCCACCAGATGCAGCATGCCACCATTGCCTGCTGCCAGATGCAGCATGTCACTTGCCACTGTCACCTGCCGCCAGATGCAGCATGTGACTTGCCACCGTCGCCTGCTACCAGATGCAGCGTGTCACTTGCCATGTCACCTGCCACCAGATGCAGCATGTCATTTGCCACGTCACCTGCCACCAGATGCAGCTTGTCACTTGCCATGTTGCCTGCCACCAGATGCAGCTTGTCACTTGCCATGTCACCTGCCACCAGATGCAGCGTGTCAATTTGCACTGTTGTTTGCACAGTGAGAGGAGGGGCAGAGAGAGCAGGAGGCGGGGAGAGAGAGAGGAGACAGAGAGAGAGGGGAGCTGTTGGCTGCTTGTTTAATCTTCCTGCCCTCACATCACCTCCACAGATGCAGTACACTGGCAGGGAGAGAGGGGTGGGAGAAGGGATGTGTGTGTGACAAGCTCAGGCATTCTGGATGGAGCAGTGTGTGGATCCCCTCCTTCTAGGACAGCTGCAGTGAGTCGGCTGTCATCCGCTGCCCGCACAGTAACACCAGAGATTATCAGGAGGATGGAGCGGCAGCGGCCGTCTGAGGACTTCTGTCCCCGCCCACCACCTATCAGACACCTATCACAGAGCCAAAGGAAGTGCTCCAAAACCCTGTTGGCTCTGTGCTACAAGTGGTTGGCAGGCCAGCAGAGAGAAGAAGCCTGCAGCTTTGGGAGCAGCAGAGAAGCCCAAAGTTCCGCTGAACCCTGAAGCTCCCAGCACACGCACCCCCCCCCTCAACATTTTGTCCCTGCCTCTCTTCCGCATGCCTTACACCCTACCCTCCGGCCCAGTCCACCCCTGATTTGCTGCCCCTATCAGAGTTCCACCTGGGCCAATGGACCCCCCGGGACCCTAGGATTAAATTCAAATCAGTCAGCAATCCCAAAGATTAAGGAGGCATAAGCCTCTGGGTTTCCAAAAATACTATTATGCTGCACACCTCCTCAGAATTGTCATGGAATTGCCATGATGGTAATAAAGACAGGAAAGAATTAGAAAGCAACCTCACCTCAATACCACTAAAATACTGTCCCTGGGTATCATGGTCATGCCTATCTAAACATCTGAAACAGTACCCATTGACAGGAATCACACTTAAAGTGTTTCATTGAGCAATTGCACAACACAATATCGCATATTCGCCAGGTTCACTGACCCCCATAGCAGATAATCCAGAATTTCCACAAGGTGGATATACTTACAATTGTCTTGTTATATTGTTAATCATAAACAAAAACATAACTTTATCAGACCTCTACAATTTAGGAGAAAATGTGTCTAAGTCCCCGTTCACACTAAGGCGACCTGTGAGGCGACCTGGTCGCCTCACAGGTCGCCGTAGGTCGCCTCCCATAGGGAAGCTGCGGACCCGTTCTAATAGGAGCGACACAAGTCGCTCCGACTTAGAAAAAGGGTCCGGAGCTTCTTTGGGGCGACCAGGAGGCGACCGCCATAGACTTCAATGTTATGAAGTCCGTGGCGGCCACTCCGAGGTCACGGCGCGCTGCTCGCACCGCGACCTCGGAGGTCACGGTGCGAAGTAGCGTCGCCCCTATGTGAACGGGGCCTAAAGGGTTTAGAGTTCAAAATAAACACCTCAAAAGCATATACCTGGCTATAACAAACAGAAAACACCACAACAGATAGATTTAACCACTTGCCGACTGCCTAACGACTATTTACGTCGGCTGTGAGGCTCTAGGGAGCGAGCCCGCGCCGCGGGAGGCGCGCTCCCGCTCGCTCACGGACCCCCCGCGCGAGTGACCAGCGGACCTGATGTCCGCCAGTCACTCGCAATCGTCGGTTACACCGGGAGAAAGGCAGGCGGCTAATGTAAACAAAGCCGCCTGTCTTTCTCCCCTGTGTAACAGCACAGACCATACGGTCCTGCTATGTAGGACCGTAGATCTCTGCTGTTACATCACAAGCCACATCCAATCACAGTAAGAATCACGCCCCTAGGGACACACTTAACCCCTCCTTCTCAAATAAAGTTAACCCCTTCCCTGCCAGTGTCATTTTTACAGTAACAGTGCACATGTATAGCACTGATTACTGTAGTAATGTCACTGGTAACCCCAAAAGTGTCAAAAAATGTCAGTCAAGGGTCCGATCTGTCTGCCGCAATGTCGCAGTCCAGCAAAAAAATCGCAGATCGCCACCATTACTCGTTAAAAAAAAGCAATAAAAGTGACAAAAATCTTTCCCTTAGTTAGTAAATGCAATAACTTTTGCGCAAATCAATCAAAATACGCTTTTTGATTTTTTTTTACCAAACATATGTAGCAGAAAACAAATTGGCTTAAAATGTTAAAAAAATTAGATTTTTACATTTTTTTGGGGGGGGGGGGGAATTTCATATAAAAAAATTTGAAAAATATTGTTATTTTTGCAAAATTGTCGCTTTTTTTTTTGTTTATAGCGCATGAGCAAAAAATCACACAGGTGATCAAATACCACCAAAAGAAAGCTCTGTTTGTGGGAAAAAAAGGATGTCAAATTCATTTATGTACAGCATCGCACGACCGCGCAATTGTCCGTTAAAGTCACGCAGTGCCGAATCGCAAAATAGGCCCTGGTCAGGAAGGGGGTAAAATCTTCCGGGGCTTAAGTGGTTAAGGAATGGTGGGAAAACACATTCTAATCTCCAATTCAGGAGAACCAGTAGATAATAGCCAGCATTATGGTCAACAAGGGTTCAATAAGCACACGTATTCATGAAAGTGCTCCATTTTGGAAACAGATTTGTGACCTGACTATTTATATCACAGACATAAGAATAAGTCTCACACCAGCATGTTGTCTGTTACACATCTCTACATGCTCCATATAAACTTTCTCTGACTAAACACATGCTAAATGCAGACCAATCCCTAATTCCACAACACTGGAAATCGACACGTTCTCCTTCGATCAGAAAATAGCTACACAACTATTAACTACTATCTAAACTTCGGATAAAATATGTATATTCCTTTACCACCCCCTACGCTTCCTACTAACCATAAATTGCTGATATTAACCCATTTCATGTACCTGTATCTCCTACACAATTGTCATATACGACTATGTAAAATGCTGCTGTACCAATATGACATACTACAGTAATATACCATGTCTCTGTAATTCTTTTTTTTTTTTTTGTAATTAATAAAAATTCATATTGTGAAATTTGGCAGCAGAAACTCTGAAATATGGAGGTGTTCACAAATCCTCCCTATAGCTTCATTTTTTTTTAGCAAGTTTGCAATATAGATGTGGTTTGTTTGGAATTGTTTGGAAGCAGCATGATTTATAGTGAAAGCTTCCCTTAATTCCATTAGTATAAACTGTTCTTTTTGTTACATTGTTAATATGCATGAACATAGTCTCATAGTTATGTACATAACAAGGATATTAAAATCACAATGGGGTTGATTTACTGGAAGCAAATAGACAGTGCACTTTGCAAGCACAGTTGCACTCTCCAAAGGCATTTGCTCCAGAGGTTTAAATGTAGGATTAGGCATAAAATGCTTTATTAAGAATATTTAAAATGATTGATTTTGATCATTCAACAAGCAGTTGTGCAGGATGTATATGTTTATATACACATCATTTATGCAATATGGAATGCATCAGAGATTTGTATTCATGAATTCTAAATGATCTGTATGCTTGCATGTATATGTATATGTATGGATGGATGCATGTTGAATGTCCAGGGGTTTATTACTTGATTTATTAAAGGAAAGGGAATTTGTGAAAAAAAAGTCTGTATAAATTTATGTTAAGTATTGTTTAATATTATTAAAAAAGAATAGCGCAACCATGCAAAAGAAATGACTATCAAATATGGAGACGATCCATAAATAAAAATGGGGATTTAGTTCCACCATATGGCCATATCGTGCTCAAGCCCACCACTGCGTCAAAGTACCCCATTATCGGTGGGTCCTACACTATCCATAAAAAAGGGGTGAATCCAGCCTCTCTTACCCTTGGAGACAACACTCCTTGCTGGGAAGGTGTGCTAATGCACTGCAGGGGACTCCTCCTATATCTACTTGATAGAGGACACCAATAGAGTACAGGTGTGTGTGGGGGATGGGATGCTCAACCCCATAAGTCTGGTCAGACCGAATACATAATAAACAAGCAAAAAATTGGGGGAGCAAACCCTGAACATGTATATCTAAAGCCGGTGCAGCTATGGACCAAGCAACATGTATAATATTAACCACTTTACCACTAGAGCATTTTGCTGTCTTACGTCTGGGCCACTTTTTGCGATTCGGCACTGTGCGACTTTAACTGACAATTGCGCGGTCGTGCAACGCCGTACCCAAACGAAATTTACGTCCTTTTTTTCCCACAAACAGAGCTTTCTTTTGGTGGTATTTGATCACCTGTGCGATTTTTACTTTTTGCGCTATAAACAAAAAAAGAGCGTTTATTTTGAAAAAATAACAATATTTTTAACATTTTTTTATTTGAAATTCCCCCCAAAAAAGATGTAAAAACCAATTTTTTTTTTAAATTTTTGGCCAATTTGTTTTCTGCTACCCATGTTTGGTAAAAAAATTGCAATAAGTGCATTTTGATTGGTTTGCGCAAAAGTTATTGCGTTTACTAACTAAGGGAAAGATTTATGTAATTTTTGGTGGTTTTTTTTAACGAGTAATGGCGGCGATCTGCGATTTTTTTTGCGGGACTGCGACATTGCGGCGGACAGATCGGACCCTTGACTGACATTTTTGACACTTTTGGGGGTACCAGTGACATTACTGCAGTAATCAGTGCTATAAATATGCACTGTTACTGTAAAAATGACACTGGCAGGGAAGGGGTTAATTTTATTGGAGAGGGAGGGGTTAATGTATGCCTGGTGCTTACTGATGTGTGGGGGGGGGGAGGTGACTGTGTGAGCCAGGGACAGATCGGATGTTCAGCTATGCTGAACACTCCGATCTGTCACTCCCTGTCACTTAGGAGATCCGCCCGCTCTGTTTACACAGGCGGGCGGATCTCCAAACTGGATTCCCCGACGATCGGGGCAGAGCAGCGGCGATCGCCGACGCTCGTCCCCTGGCCCAACTCCCGCTGTGAATGAAAACAGCGGGAGCGCGCCTCCGGCGGCGTGCGAGCGCCGCCTACAGCGGGGGAGTCTAGCGACGTAGGTCTACGTCGCTAGACAATAACGAGCCACTGTGCCGCAGTAGCAGCACAGTGGCTAGTGGGGAAATGGTTAAGCTATATTTTTACGAAGAACTGCTTTGACGTTTTAGAATTATTAATTATGGATCAATTGTTTAAAGAGAGTGTTATAACAACTGGTGATATTTCTATGTAATTTTCTATTACTGGAGTATAAGGTAGGTAGATGTAATATAAAAATGAATCAGGTTAGTGATGTATTTGTCTAGCAAGATAAATTAATCTAATAAGAAGATGGGTTGTATAAGCAAAAGGGTTAGGGTTCATATAAAATGAAGAGTCTTGTTTTACTATGACATACCCTTGACTATTGAAAGTAGTGCGGTGAGTATTGTGGGAGGAATTTGTGTATCCTGGAGAGGACCAGGTACCACTTGGTAAGCACCTTGTAGTTAGTTTCTAGGGCGGCTATGTTTGAGGAGGAGGATTTAATCGCCTGTCAGATGAACGATCAATCAGCATGGTCAAGCGTGAGCTTGAGGTCTCCTTCCTATCTGCTAACATAATCCTGGGGAATTTGCTGTTTTTGGGGCAACTAGGAAGGTTAAAAGCTCTGAGATAAGCCCCTATCTGTGAGGGTCAGACTTGTACGCTCATTAAAACGCTGTAAAACCTGAGTCTGAGGCATCAGAGGGGATAAATGGTGTAAGAAAATGTTTGATTTGCAGGAATCGGAAGGGATCAGAGGAAGGAATGTTATAGGACTTGGTGAGTGTCTGGAAGGGTTTGAAGCAGGTGAACGCAAAGAATTGATGAGCCATAATAAGGCCAACTTTCAACCAGGCCGAGAATGTAGTCAGGAAGGACCAGGCTGAATAAAAGGATGGGTTGCGAAGAAAAGAGTGTAAGGGATTATGAGGGGACTGGAGGCCAAATCGAGTCCTAAGTCTATCCCAGATCATGAGGCTATGTTTCGTAACCGGGTTGGTGATGGTTCTATGCTGGGTTGGGGCCAACCAAAAGAGATTGGCTGTGGAGAGGGGATCACAATCCACTGATTCTATGGCTACTCATAGTGGGGTTTCAGTTGTAGCGTGGTATTTTGAGAGTTGGGCCAACTGCACAGCATAATAATACTTCTGAAAATTTGGTACACCTAGGCCCCCTAATTCTAGAAGTATATAGAGTAGGTTTAAGTAGGTTTAGGTAGTCGGGGTCTCAGTTTGTTCCAGATAAAGGCGGATGCGCGGCGCTGCAAAATTTGCAGTTAGTAAGAAAGTACCGTGGTAGGGAGTACCCAGAATAGGTAGAGGAGTTTTGGGAGGAAGGACATTTTCACAACAGTAATTCAGGCCATCCAGGACAGTGGTAGCGGGGCCCATTAGGACATTAGGGCTGTGAGGTGGGAGAGGATAAGTGGATAGTTCACTGAGAAGAGGTGGGAGGGGTTAGCGGTAAGGATATTACCCAGGTATGGGATGTGTCTATTAGCCAAGGGAAAAGGGTGGACCTCACTAAGGTGGGTTTGGAGAGAGCACGGTAATGATATGGTAAGGGCTGTCGATTTCTTAGGGTTAATCTATAAATATATATTTTTCTTGTTTTGAAATTACATTAAACCCCCAAACAGGAATATATTTTCTGCAAGCAGCCTCTAGAATAAAATAGCGACAGTGGTAATTTTTTATATTGCATGATATATGCACAACTGTTTATCAAATTTATATCTCAGGAAAAATACACTAAAATTAATTTTAGCACAAACAAACACAATATAATACCCATTTTTTTAAATATAAAAGAAGGGGTTTGCATTGAGTAAATAGATATCAAACATGTTAAAGAGGAAGTAAACACTACCTCTTTTTATATTTTTTTTGGTCACCTGCAAAGTAAAAGCATAATGTGCTAGTATGCATCGCATACTATGAAGCGTGCCCAGCAAAAGAAGCCCCCGTCGTCCCTGCTGGATGCCGCATCCACCTTCACCTGTCTTCCTAACGGGTCCGCAGACGTCACTCCCACGCATGTGCGCGGGAGCCGCTGGTCACGGCACAGGGCCCTGAAAAAACGGCACGGGCGGCAGTATACAGTAAATATCTCCTAAATGGTGCAAGTTTAGGGAATATTTACAGTACCTATAGGAAAGCCTTATTATAGGCTTACCTATAGGTACTAACATTAGGGGGAAGTTTACTTCCTCTTTAAGGCTCAAAACTTTGTGCACCCAAAATTCTCCATAAGCAAAGTTTTAAAAGCCTTTACAGGTTATCATTTTGGCACCTCACATACGTGCGGATCCTACATTTAGGTGCACATGGGGGTGAAGGGGTGTTTTTAAAGGTTTTTTATTATTATTTTTTTGGGGTTTTTTTTGTTACAATTTATATTTTTTACACTTTTTTATTTTTATTATTTCATTTAAGTTTATTGCCATCACAAGAGGGTAAACACGCTGGGATTTGACTGTAAAAATAAATCCCAAGCACACGGCTACAGCAGCAGCTGTGAGCTTGTTTAAACTCCTTGACTACCAAGACGTTTATAAATGCACCTTGGTCAATAAAGCATCATGTTAATCAATATCCGTACTTACGAAGAGTTAATCATCTTCACCCCTCTCTCACATGATAGTGTTCAGGTCTGGTGATTGGCTGCTCAGGCCACAGTACTGCATCCTGGGAGTAGAGAGAGAAGGGCAGAGAGCCCCTCCATAGTTGGAAATGCTTCCTATCACTGAAGGGGTTCTCTTTAAATTTTCTATGATATCAAATATACTCCAAAATTAAAAAAGGAGAGTGAGAACCCCTTAAAATTGCCTAGTGTCTTTAACCATTTCCCCCAAATGTATGGGACAGAGGGGGAGGGTTATGAAGGCAAGTATAAACGGTTATATATCTACCAAGTGCCACCAAATCCCAAATAATAAAAATGTTAACCTTTTAAATGAATAACATTTCTTGTAAATTTAAATCTGAACTCCAGCAAGCTGCAAAGTACAAAGATGAAATACAAAAAGGGGTGGCATTTTACTTAAGCTGCATAGGGGGGTTTTCACTGTCAGGGTGGTAGGAATGTGGAACTGTCTTCCACAAGTGGTGGTGTTAGCGTGGAGTATTGATACTTTTAAAAGACTCTTGGACGTGCATCTCAAAGAACACAATATACAGGGATTTGGGAAATGATTATTAACACTGACACACACCTACACAGGATGAACTGGATGGACTATTGTCTTTATTCAACCTTAACTACTATGTTACTATCTTACTATGTATTTTATTTGCCAAGGATTTGTAAATCTTTCTATCAAGTTCTTACATTTTCCAAAGTTGCAGCACTTGAAGTAAGATTCCTCCTTTGTCATTTCCACTGCTAAAATGTGACTTCCGTCACAGAACAGAAATAGCAACCAGACAGTGAGACCTCAGACATTGATAAATCAAAAGTCTACTTCACGTTGTAGATCAAACTTTATAAAGTGAAGCACTTAGCTATGTACTCATCAACCACCATTTAGCTGGAGAGGTGGATGGACACTTAACATTTGCAGGGTATGATCCTGAGCTCCACACAAGGTCCACAGCCTGACTCCATGGCAATGTCTACAGCAGGAACATCCCTGCAATCATAGCACTCTAGGAATACCTTTGCTTTGGCATTTGTTATGCCTCCCCATCATTGTTTCTGATGCTATTTACATGCTCTACGGTTATGCACTTTAACCGCTTGCCGACTGCTCACAGTATATTTACTGCGGCAGTCAGCCCCTCACAGGCAGAGCGACGTAGGTCTACGTCGCTAGCCTGTGAGGCTCTGGGGAGCAAGCGCGCGCCCGCGGAGGCACGCTCCCGTGCGGTCACGGACTCCCCCGCGCGGTCACGGACCCCCCCGCGCGTGTGACCGGCGGACCCGATGTCCGCCGGTCACTCGGCGATCGTCGGGGGAGAGGGAGAAAGTCAGGTGGCTTGTGTAAACAAGCCACCTGTCATTCTCCTCGGTGTAAAAACACTGATCACACGGTTCTACAATGTAGAACCGTTGATCAGTGTCCCTACAGCTCAAGCCACAGCCAATCACAGTAAGAATCACGCCCCTAGGGACACACACAGCACCTCCCTCTCAAATAAAGTTAACCCCTTCACTACCAGTGTATTTTTACAGTAACAGTGCATATGTATAGCACTGATTACTGTAGAAATGTCACTGGTAACCCCAAAAGTGTCAAAAATGTCAGTCAAGGGTCCGATCTGTCCGCCGCAATGTCGCAGTACCGCAAAAAAATCGCAGATCGCCGCCATTACGCGTTAAAAAAAAAATACAACAAAAATGACAAAAATCATTCCCTTTGTTAGTAAACGCGATAACTTTTGCGCAAACCAATAAAAATACGCTTTTTGTGATTTTTTTTTTACCAAACATAGGTAGCATAAAACAAATTGGCCGAAAATGTAAAAAAATTTTGATTTTTAAATTTTTTTGGGGGAATTTCATATGAAAAAAATTGAAAAATATTGTTATTTTTGCAAAATTGACGCTCTTTTTTTGTTTATAGCGCGTGATCAAAAAAATCGCACAGGTGATCAAATACCACCAAAAGAAAGCTCTGTTTGTGGGAAAAAAAGGACGTCAAATTCGTTTAGGTACAGCGTCGCACGACCGCGCAATTGTCCGTTAAAGTCACGCAGTGCCGAATCGCAAAATACCCCCTGGTCGTTTAGCAGCCAAATCCTCCGGAGCTTAAGTGGTTAAGGAACATTTTAATTGAGATATGCTTCAGTGAATGCTAACATCAAATCTCTGTTATTTAGGTATCTCATGTTATTCTTACTTATGGAACTCATTAGGTGGATGTCCTCTATATCTCCATTTTTTCGTGTTGCTTGAGTTTAACTTTTCCTCTACATTACAGCCAACAGTGCAATATCACACTTCATTTTTTTTGCGTACATCCATACCGTGTAGATACTGACATTGTTAGCTTTGAAGGCCTGGTTTGAGCAACATGACATGGTGGGCGCATTCAATATGAGGTTGATATGCAGGAATTTATTCATAATTCTGTCATTTTGAGTCTGGGCCCTGTTTGTTTCGTTTTTAGGTAACAACGTTGTTATTTTTAAGTGATGGGTGGCGGCATATGATTGCTACTTTTTTGTGGTGTTGTCTAATATGTTTCTCAAGTCCAACAAAGGAGTATATTCATATCTTTGACATTATGATTTGGAGTCCCTTGAATATCTACTTTACTTTGGGGGTACTTTCCCCATTTTTTCCTCTATACTAACCAACCACCAATAAAAGCTAAACACAATATTTTACCAAAAGATTGGACCCCAAATGTTACAAGGCAAAATGTGCTTATGAATGACAAATTTACATACAGGATTAACCACTTTCCAACCGCCAGCAATACATATACTGCGGCAGATTGGCTTTGTCCCGCGACACGACGTACAGTTACGTCGTTTTGCGGGACCACGTGCTTATTCGCCACAGGGGGATCTCTAGCTCACTCATCACCTCCTCCCATGCTCGCCTCCAGGACTTTTCCAGAGCCTCTCCAATCCTATGGAACTCCTTACCCTTATCTGTCCGATTATCCCCCACTCTATTAGCTTTTAGGCGATCTCTGAAAACCCTCCTCTTCAGAGAAGCCTATCCTACCAACCCCTAACAAATGTACCTCCTTTTCCCCATCAACCCATCCCCCACAGTTATTGCCTTTTGTTTCACTTGACCCTCCCTTCTAGATTGTAAGCTCTAACGAGCAGGGCCCTCTAATTCCTCCTGTTTTGAACTGTATTGTAACTGTATTGTCTTCCTTCACATTGTAAAGCGCTGCGCAAACTGTTGGCGCTATATAAATCCTGTATTATAATAATAATAATAATAATCAGCTGGTCCGGTGGCCACAATTGCCGTCGGGCTCCCCGCAGAGACAGAATGGCTGTTCTGTAATGAACACAGTGATCCTGTGTTCCTTTTATTTAGAAACACAGGTCTCTGTGTTCATTCAGTAAATACATACCCACCACAGTTAGAAAGCACCCCCTAGGGACACATTTAACCCTTTCATCGCCCCTAGTGTTAACCCCCTTCCCTGTCAGTGTAATCAGTACAGTAACTGTGCAGATTTTTAGCACTGATTACTGTAGTAATGTCACTGGTCCCCCCAAAAGTGTCAAAAATGTCAGTTAGGTGTCCAATCTGTCTGCCGCAATGTCGCAGTCTCGCTACAAATCGCTAATTGCCACCATTACTACTAAAAAATAAATAAATAAAAATGACATAAATCTTTCCCCTAGTTTGTTAACGCAATAACTTTTGTGCTAACCAATTAATATACACTTATTGGGATTTTTTATGTAGCAGAATACAAATTAGCCAAAATGATGAAAAAAATGTGATTTAAAAAAAAAAAAATTATTGGGAATGTTATATATATAGCAGAAAGTAAAAAATATTGTTTTTTTTCAGAATTGTCACTCTTTTTTGTTTAAAGCGCAAAAAATAAAAATCGCACAGGGGATCAAATACCACCAAAAGAAAGCTCTATTTGTGGGGAAAAAAAGACATCAATTTTATTTGGGTACAGCGTCGCACGACCACGCAATTGTCAGTTAAAGTAACGCAGTGTCGTATCGCAAAAATATGGCCTGGTCATTAAGGGGGAAAACCTTCTGGCCCAGAAGTTGTTAAAAAGGAACGCGAAGTTGTGAACCACCAGAACCGCTCTCCCAACAATGTACTGTCAGCATTCCTTCACATGCCCCCAAAATAAATAACAATGCTCCAATAGTACAGGTCAACCATTACTTAATTATAAATCTATAAGATATTACATTTACCTTGTGTTGGTGGTTGATGCATGCACATCTATGGAATCTAACTTTAAGTGTTTCAATTTAAAAGGATTTGATCTACAAAGTGCATTTGACCTCTGATTTATCTGGATTTCACTGTCTGGTGAGTTGCTATTTCTGTTCTATAGTGGAAGTCATGTTCCAGCAGTTGTGATTACAAATAGCTGCCATTTTTGAAAGTTTACTTTTATGGAATTCAAAAGCAAATGTGGCCTCTCTGTATGCTGCTATGCTTTTGTAATTTATTTTGTATCACACATATTTATCATTTATGATATTAGTGTAGATTTACCTAAAACCTATAGTAAAGTTCAAAGCTTTACACAGCTCTGCCACACAGCACAACCTTATCTGGCAGGATAGGAGACTTGATTTTTTCTGTCTGTTAGGGTTAACACTTACAGGTCTTGTCCCTCCCCTAGCCTATGAATGGACAGTAAAAGGAGAAGCAGCACACAAATGTGTTCATCCCTGTGTCACTCTGTCCCCCCCCTCTCCATATTTCTTGTCCGAATTAAGCAGAGCCATACACCTCCCTGGATCCTTGCGTTGCTTCTCTCTTTTCCAGTTGGAGCTCTGCTTCATAGAAGATTGCAAGGTGCTGATACCAGGTTACATTTAAGTACTTACACTGCTTGCATTAAAAAAAGTAAATTTAGTTATAAACTAGAGCAGGGTTTCAAACTCAATTGAATCGCAGGCTGCATCAGCGATATGGTTGCCCTCAAAGGGCCAGTTGAATCTGCAAGATTATATAGATTTATTCAAGGCTTTTTTTCTCAGAGAATATGTGCAGGAACTCAATCAAACCCCCCCCCCCCCCCCCGCGGCACAGTAGGAATCTTAAAGGACCAAAAAATACCAGGAGTGTGTTATGTGCAGAGTTCGGGAGTGTGCTATGTACGAAGTACGAAGTATAGATTTCAGGTGTGCGTCATGCACAGAGTGCAGTTTCATTCAGGGATACCCTATGCACAGGGTGCATAGTTCAGGGGTGTGATATGTACAGAGTTCAGGAGTGAGCAACATATAGAGTGCAGAGTTCAGAGGTGCTCTACGTACGGTGTGTAGGGTTCAGAGTTGCGCTATGTACAGAGTGCTGGGTTGAGGAGTGCACTTCATACATATTGCAGGGTTTAGGAGTGCGCTACATACAGGGGTGTGCTATGCACAGTGTGCAGATTTAAGCTCTCTTTCACAGGCTGTCCACATCTCACTTCCACCCCTTCTCGGCTCTGACCTCTGAACCACTCTCCTCATTCCCCACCTCTGCATACATCTCCCTCCACAGCCCTCATTTCTAACCCCCCCCCCCCAAAGCTTTCTCTCATTTCACCTACCTGGCCCAGCTCTAGTACCGCCCAGCAGTGTAGGTGGTTTTTGCCTCTTTCTCTCACTTGCAGGGAGATCACTGGTTGGTATCTGTGCACTTTGGGGATGGGGATCACAGTGCAGCTTACCATGTGATGACCCATCTCACACTGAACCTGCATCTCTCTTGTCCCCACTGTTAGTGCAGGGCAGACAGGGATCTGTGAGAGCTGCCGAGAGGACAGCTGTCCTTGAAAAACCAAAAGGTTTCAGTGTTTACAACTGACAGTGGTGAGCAGGGAGCAGAGGACGAGAGCCAGAGGTGACGGAACAGAGTTCTGCCACGTTTCAGCTGAAAAAAAAACCCTGGGTACAAGGGCCACATGAAATAGCCAGACGAGCCTTGTGTTTGACCTGTGTGACGAACGCCCATTTGCTGGGACGTTCGCCACGGGCTACTGGAGGAGTGTGGAGGCCTGCCTCCTGCCCACGGACTATGGGCCCTGGCTTGTGCGGCTCTGTGTGGGGGTGTATGCTGGGGGACCTTTGGAGCACTGTTGCTTTGAATTCAAGTCCATGTCACCTCAAGAGACACAGACTCTGGGCCTAAGCTGCCTATTACAACAAAGTACTTCACACAAGGAGAGACTAAACAGACTAAACAGATGCAAATGACATAAGACTCTACTGTGGGGATGTGTATTGACACTTATAATAAGGTGTGTTGAAAACGGAGATGGGCAGTCTGCGAGCCTATGTCTTCTGCTTTCATCTGTTTAGAGGTGGTGTGTGTTCACACTTCTAGGAATGAATATTCGGCTATGTTTTGGGCTTGTTGTTTATTGAGTCAATTATTATAATGCTAATCCTGTCTGAGCCTGCAGTGTCATTCACCTATTGTTTCTGTCCAGATGGTCAGGTATGTTAATTATGTTCTGTATACAATACATTTGCATATGATGTAATCAAGCACCTAAGACATTGGAAGTGAGTTGTTGAATAAAGAGCCTTGGGTTTACCCTTCATCGAGCTTAGGCTGATGTGTGGGGGGAATTGGGAGCCATAGTCACTGCATCACGTGGGATTCGGGAGACCTAAGACGGAAATACTTGGTCGAAGTATTGGGGGACCGTTACAACCTGTATAAAGAGACAATACAGAGTTTCTTTAACCTATATCTTAGACATTATCATCTTTGTTAAGTATGACAGCAACAATGCCCAGTAGTATTTACAATGCCAATCCAAAGCCTACATTAAAAAGTCATGGGGAAGTGATTGTATAAATGGTATGTTTCATGGTCATAATAGGGGTTGACTACAATGCCTAGGTATCACTGGTTATCTTCTAGGTAAGAGCCACTGATATAAAGCCCTGAAATCATAGTGATTGAACTAAATCATACAAAGTGTATTTTGTGCATCATCAATTGTTTTATACCAAATCTGATAACTGTTTTGTATTTCAGATCTAGATAAATCAAGAAAGCAACAATGTAGTGCCCGGAAGATTCTGATCCTCCTTTTTGCTGCTGGAGTTGTCACAGGGACAGCTGTGGGAGTTTACATACTAGGTATACTTATTATATAACACATTTTAGTTTGTGGTGGTTGCCAAGTAGACAGCAAACACCAGATAAATCTTGATGATAATGGTTACCTTTTTCCATACACATATGCAGTCCTATTTGGTGCATAATTAGCTATAGCAGGTACTGTATACTAAACAATATACACTATATTGTCAAAAGTATTGGGAGGCCTGACTTTACACGCACATGAACTTTAATGGCATCCCAGCCTTAGTCCGTAGGGTTCAATATTGAGTTGTCCCACCCTTTGCAGCTATAACAGCTTCAACCCTTCTGGGAAGCTGTCCATAAGGTTTAGGAGTGTGTCTATAGGAATTCTTGACCATTCTTCCAGAAGCTCATCTTTGAGGTAAGGCACTGTTGTTGAAAGAGAAGGCCTGGTTCCCAGTCTCCACTCTAATTCATCCCAAAGGTGTTTTATTGGGTTGTATAAAGGTGTGTGTTCAGGTATGTGTAAAGGCAGGCAACCCATTACTTTTGACACTATAGTGTATATATATCCAATGATTAATGATTATGGATAATTAATAAACAATTTGTAGTCTTTTTGGTTAACTTGTTTTGAATTATTGCTTCCTAATCCCGCTGCAAACATATTGAAGAGCCCTGTTTAACCAAACAGGAATTCCAAAAATTATAAAAATAACATACAGCATTATGAGTAATAAATGAAAACAACTAAATACTATCAACAATAATTAACAACAAATAATATAACAACTCTTATTGATCTTTATATATAATCAACATATTTTAAAGTGACCAGCGCAACATAACAAAAAATATAGGGATTGGCTTTTCACCCATTCGACAAACATCCGAATTATATGGGCGTTCAGCTGTTTGTTCGGCCTGATGAATGACCACAATGCACTGCGCCACTGCACAGTGCATTGGAAGCCCTGATTGGCTGAATCAATGAAAGCTTTGCCCAATCGAGGCACAGAGCACTGTCCAGAGCATCCAATCATGGCTCATTGATCGTAGTCCCACGCCACACTATAAAAGTATTCTTTCAATAGTGGCCATTTGTAGTGTGATATTGGTGTAGAGAGAGATAGAACAGGGCTCTGTCCAATGCTACTAGAGAGTTAGAGTGCTATAGTGTGCCATTCTGATTCTATTGTCAGTGTAGAACAGCGATGGCAAACCTTGGCAGCCCAGATGTTTTGGAACTACATTTCCCATGATGCTCGTGCACTCTGCAGTGTTGAGGAGTATTATGGGAAATGTAGTTCCAAAACATCTGGGGTGCCAAGGTTCACCATCACTGGTGTAGAATATCAGTTTAGAGTGAATCTAGTGATAGTTCAGTCAGTGTGAGTGAAGTTAACATTAATTTTTACTTTAGTGTGAATCTAATGATAGTTCAGTGAGTGTAGTGAGTGACCATTCGTTTTTACCTTAGTGTCAGTTTGTTTTGTCAGGGCAGGTTTACTGCATTATAGTTCAGTGCATTAGTGCATGTTTAGCGCAGTATATTTCAGTGCGTTATGTGCCATTTAACGCAGTATATTTTTGTGCGTAGTGCACATTTAATGCAGCTTTTTTATGTACGTTACTGCATGTTTAACGCAATATATTTCAGTGCATTATGTGTACCGTTTAACACAGTATATTTCTGTGCCTTAGTGCACATTTAACTCAGTATATTACTGTGCTTTAATGCACGTTTAACACAATATATTTCAGCGTGTTACATGCCGTTTAATGCAGTATATTTCTGTGCGTTAGTGCACGTTAAACTCAGTATATTTTCATGCGTTACGTGGTATTTAACGCAATATATCTCTGTGTATTAGTGAAGTTTTACTGCAGAATATTTTAGTGTGTCGGTGAAGTGTGTCTGTGTAGTGTTAAAGTGCACCAAACACCACTTTCCATCAATTAAAGTGCATCCACGTACACATTTCCACATCTTTGTTACATTTTGGTTATAAGCACCTTTCCATTATGTATGGGAGTTCAACAAGGAGAGGCAGGCGTTCCCATGGCACTGTGCGGGGGCCAGCAGCATATGTGTCCACAGGCAAAGGTGGACGTGGTCAGTCCTCAGGCAGGGTATCATTCCCTCTGTTTAGTGATGTTACCCATGCTATCCAACCACAGCATGCAGAGGAGGTGGCTCCCCATCCTCCTCATCCTCCGTCACCCAAGCAGAGGATAGTGCGCAGTCCACTGCAGCTGCCAGAGTGGCTAAATCTGCCTCCTTGTCGACAGCTATTCCTACCATAGACCTAGTATCAGGCATAGAGGAGTCAGCTGAATTATTTGAACACAACATCAGCCACTTTCTCCTTGACAATTCACAGTCATTACTTGATTCAGATGTTGGTTCTGAGGTTGATGAAGGTAGGAACATGAGCCTTCAGAGAGAGGAAAACGCTGGTACACAAATTGGCAGTCATGCTCCCCCAGCCGCAGCATATTGCCAAGTTGTCTCCAGTGGTAATGAGGATGGAGGAGATGATGATGAGGTCACTAATGCGACTTGGGTGCTGGATAGAGCAGAGGAGGAACGTGAGGGTGAGGCACAACCCCAACGAGGCAGCCATCATGGAAGAGTAGAGAGCAGCCACCCTATTCCATTACAATGTGGAGCAGTTATCACACGGCACCCTTCCCACAGCTCAGCTGTCTGGGCCTTTTTTAGCACATGTGCAGTCGATTGCACTGTTGCATGCAGTTTGCAAACGTTGTCTCAAGCACATCAAGCTTGGCAAAATCACCAGCCATTTGGGTACCACATTCTTGACAAGTCATTTAACCTCCCACCACTCAGCTCCTTGGCAAGAGCACCTGAAAGCCACACAAAAGGGATGCAATTCTGTTCTTCCCCCTTACCTCAGTCTAACCCACTATACCTCATGAACTCTCAGCAGCCTCCACTGACAGGGATGATGGTATAGCGCAGTGTGTCCCAGGTCCGTGCAGCACATCTGCCAGTAGCACACCACCAGCTGTAGACTATAGCTGGCAAATTTCTCTGCCCCATCTGCTGGAGTGAAAAAAAAATACAGTCACTGCCACCCACATGGTCAGTGTCTCAATGCAAGCTTGTCAAAGCTGCTGGCTTTACAACTTCTGCCTTTCCATCTGGTGGATTCTGCCCCTTCCGTGAATTTGCAGAATGTGCTGTACCACAATGGCAGGTTCCCAGTCGGTATTTCTTTTCATGTAAGGCCATTCCAACTCTGTACCATCACGTGGAAGACAATGTTGTGGCATAGTTGCGCAAGGCAGTCAGCTGTAAAGTCCATGTTACTGCTGACACGTGGTCCAGCAAGGATGGTCAGGGACGCTATATTTCATTCACAGAACACTGAGTAATTCTGCTTGCAAGTTGGAAGGATGCAGGACAGGGCTCAGTGCTTCAGCCTTTTGTTCTGCTATGTCTCCATACAGCTAGTGGTGATGATTGAGATTTTTCAGCTCTACCCCCTCCCCCTCCTCCTCCTTCTCCTCTGCTAAATTGTCCTATGAACCACAAGTACCCCTTTAAGCATTAAAGGGGCTATTCAATGAGTCAAGCTAAAAGGTGCTATACAGCAAAGGGCCATCAATGAGTGCCTGTGAGTATGCTTTAGGCCGACTCAGATTTTTTTTCCCCACGCCAATGGGTGATGATAAAGGATGCATGCACTGTACTGTCATCATTTGAGGAGGCCACAATGATATTGAGCCATAAAAATCCATGCATCAGTGACACAATCCCAGTTGTGTTCTTGCTGGAGCACACTCTGCATGGCATTATGGACAGGACACTCAAGACAGAGCAGCGGAAGGAAGGAGGAGGAGGAGGACTTACTTTCCTCTCAAGGCCTGCTTTATGCAAACACCATTCTTCCTATGCCACAGAACGCACAAGAGGAAAGGTAGGAGGAAGATTCTGGCAGTTTTGGAAGAATTGAAGCAGAGGAAGACATACGTCAACCCTCGACAGATTGTTTTCCATCCCCAGAACCCTTGGGAGTAGTATGTGGCTAAGAAGGAGGCAATTCCAGATACTGTAATTCCCAGTGACCCAGAGGAGTCTGCTTCTCATGCCTCCGAAAAATTTGTGGTGCATGGGCTCCCTCATGCTTCAAGGCGTACGAAAGGACCCAAGAATAGGTAGCATCAAGGAGAAGGATTACTACTGGTTGGCAACCCTCCTTGACCACCATTAGAAGGGGAAAGTCTCAGAACTCATCCCGTCCCCACAGAAGGCGCAGAAGATGAACTCTCTTGAGGACACTTTAAAGAGGAGAATATCTAATGCTTTTCCCGACTAGGTTACAGTGTCATGGAAAACATAGTTTTGAGGCTTCTGTTGGTCAAGAGAGGAGCGGCAAAGAAGGGTGGCGCCTAAGTGATGCATTTCACAATTATTTTAGTCTCCGCTGCCCAGGGCTTTCAGCTTTCATGTCCCATTGGCAGCCTCTGCATCATATGGTGGACGAATATCTAGGGGCGGAAACAGAGATGGAGAGCTTTCCAGTTTACTATCCATTACTGGGTCATGACAATAGACCACTGGCCAGGTCTTGCCCAGTATTCAATTGAGCTGCTGGGCTGCCCTGCATCCAGCGTGCTTTCCAGTGCTGCTGGAGGTTTTATTACTGATAATAGAATGCGTCTATCCACAGACTCCGGGGATCGTCTGACATTTATCAAAATTAATCAGTCCTGGATTACCAGCAGCTATGAAGCCCCTGATGCTGATGTCACTGATTAAGTGTTTTTGGGATGTGGAATCTCTGCAAGACTTCTAGGCTGCCTAGTGTTGTGAGTGTTGATTTTATCTGAACTACATTTTTTTGGTGTAGGTTTCATGGGCACAATTAACACCCAAAGACCAATTTTTCCGCACCTGTTTTTTGACAGCAAGGCCAATTCTTACTTTCATCAAGAGTACCTCTATAGGGTTACCATGTAAAGGCACCACAGACACCTAAAGGCAAATTTTTCCGCACCTGTGTGGCAGGTGCATATCATTTCAATTTTTGACAGCAAGGCAATTCGTGCTTTCATCAAGAGTACCTCTATAGAGTTACGGTGTGAAGGCGCCTTCGACACCCAAAAACCAATTGTTCCACACCTGTTACTTCTATCCAAAGTCTGTGGAAGACACCAGAATTTATCCAAAGAATCTTTAATCTTGTTCCCAGTGATCTACATTGGGCCTCATCATACAGACTGGCTCCCCAAGCCGTTAACAAAATAAAGCTTGCAGGGAAAATATATTTTTTTGGCTTTCTTTCACTTTAGGCATCAGTAAATCACTGCTCATTTAAAAATTACTTTTTTACAACATTTTTCATTGATACGTGTCCCCCAAGGCAGTACCCAGACCCCATAACCATTGTACGTCCAATTACTTGCATATAAGTCTTCAAAATGGGCTCTATTGATTTTTTCAGTTTGGTTCCCATGGACTTCAATGGGGTTCGTTATTCGGTTCCAAACTTTCGCAATGTTCAAAAGTTTTTGTGCGAACTGAACAGGGTGTTGTTCGGCCCATCCCTAAAAAAATATATCACTCCATTCCAGCATATGTGCAACATAAGAGAATATATTATTTCATTCTACCTTTTGGGAAGAAATAAATGATTAAAGTCCAAAATAAATATCCAACCTGTGCAACAACTTTTAGTGTTCAAAAACACTCTCAGTGTTATTCCATCTCGAAATTAATGCCAGTATCAAACTGGGATTGTGTAAATGGTAATTTCGGACCTGGAGCAACAAAAAGTGCAAACGACCCACTCATGAAAATAAGAAGTCTCCTAATCTGGTGAGTGCTCGCTGTATGTTGTTTATTAAATATTATAGATAGCAAGGTGATATCTAATACAACACTTAGTAGGACTTGCAGAGAGAAGAAGGGCGTGAGGACTGTGTGTGCATTTAACAGTTTGTTACCCCAACACTTCATATTTCTGATATATGTCTGCTGCTACCCTGTACTTGTATGAGAAAGTACCCTGTTCTCTTTGTATTGCTTTCTTTTACGTGAAATATCTGGCGTTCCTGCCATCTTTCCTATTAAAAACTTTCCTATTAAAAACTGACCACACTAAGTAGGAGAGCACACCGTTCTCTAGCTGTGCTTGGAACTCAGCCTGCTCTCCTCCACTGATCAGACTTGTCCTGACATGTCCCCCTGCACAACCATTCACTGGGAAGCTCAGTGTGCTGCTGTTTCTCTGCCCCCCCCCCCGGGCTCTTATGCGCCTGAGAACAGAGGGAATGTGATCACTTATAAGAAAAGGGGAGAAAAGGTATTTATAATGTTTTTTTATATCTATACAAAAATATTTTGCCTTTCATTTCTATTTTGAATTGAATGGGTTGTTTTACAAGGTGATCATTTACAATCATTTTAAGCAAAGTAAACAAGCTTCAAACAGGCATGAAATAGTCCAAGTTACTAAAATTGTTCATAAACTGGTCATATAAGACCTCTTGCACAGCTTGAAAAAGCGCAGTACAGCTTTTTTCTATACTGAGCTAAAATACAGACCATTAATTATAATTTGCCTGTGCACACAGGCACGTAATTAAGCGCCATGCATTCTTCAGTAAAAAAAAATAGAAAAATCTGCATTTTTGGTGAGTAATTTACGCCTTATGCACGCAAATAGGCGCAATTGCACACAAATGTGTGCAGATGCCAATTTACAAACTATACAGAACAAGAACGCAGAAATACGTTTTTGCACATTCGCATTTGCGTGAAAATACGTGAAAAAAAAATATAAAAAATGTCTGAAAAAGTAGATGCTTAAATAGGAGTATCATGTCCAAGAGGCCCAAAACAGCAAACAAACATTACCTTCCCATCAGTGCTACAAGACAATTGCATAACACAATAATAAAAGTAGAATTTGGCATTTAAATATGAATCTATTTGATTATAAACAATGTGTTAATAAAATGATGCAGTTTTAATTACATGTGGTTTATATTCAAAATCTATGCATATTTAGATGTAAAGTTTTACTTTTGTGACTAGTTTCTGTAATTGTCTTGTTGCCCTGATGGAGTGTTCTGGCCTATGAACAATTGCACAATTATAAATAAAATAAAGCAGTATTAAACCCAGAAGCAAACATTTATATAATTGCAGCTTACCAATTCTTAGCTTTAATGGCTGTGTTGGTTTTCTTTTTTTGGGGATTTTTTTATTTTCATCTGTTGATCCAACCAGTAAGTCAGTGGTTTTGCAAAAGAACAAGTTCTCTTGCTGATTGTATGCATTAGTATAAGACAAACTATTTAATGCTGACAGGGGTGATTACAATAATCAGCATAAAAAGCTTTATCCTAAAAGGAAAAGACTGTTGCTGTAGCTGATTATAAAGTGTTAATTGGAGTTTGGCTTCAAGTTGTTAGTGTATCTAAATCTGCTAGTACATCTACCAATCTAACAGTCCACTTCCCCCACCCAGACTGACAATACTGCTCTCCAAAGGTGCCCCTGTGCTCTTTTTTCCAGAGTGGTGCCTGTATATTACAGGAGGCATGACGTGCCAGATCACCAGGTGAAAACAGAGGGGAAAAAGCCTAAAAAAGTAAACGAATGCAGCCGCCACATCCAATGATTGGTAAACTGCGATATATTACATTTTTGATTTGGGTTTAACAGGGTTTAAGAAATCTTGGATTATTTAATTTCTTTTTTTGTCTGGCACTTCTGTATTTCTTATGGCTTGAGTAACCACATAGGAAATGCATGTAAACTGGCTCCCAGTCTACTAGATAAGTGACTCTAATAAAATGTTAGTCTACTGCAACTGGATGCCCCATTTTTTAAATCCATACTATTTCTAATCATTTTTAACAATGTAGTAGCCCATAAACCTATCCTGGTAAATGATGGTTACTTGTACCCTTATTTACGCACAGCTCTCTTTCTAGGCACAATATAATATACATTGGAAGAGGCAGGTTAGAAATCATAGAATTATATGACAGGAGCAGCTTTAGCAATGTTGCAATATTTCTGGAGTAGCATTAGAGGTTCAATAAAAGGCTTGAATTGTTGTATTAAAGTGTTACTAAACCCAGGAGCCTGCATTCACTATATCTGGTCTCCCACAGTACACAGAACATGGAAATACAATTATTTTAGTAAATATAAACTGATAAATACCTTTTCTCATCAGCAGTATATAGCAGTCTTGTGACTTCTATCTGTGTCTGGTTAAAGCTTGTAAAAGGAGTTTTCATTCTCCCATGATTGTCCTATGAGAATGCAGGACCCCTGCCCTCCTGTCTGGACAGTGCTGATTGGCCCTGTGCTGATCACATGCACTCTCCCAAGAAAAAAAATCTCTAGCAATACTCACCAAACTGAGCATGTGCAGCTTGCCCCCTAACCTCTATACTATTAGGAGATGGATTGGGACTCTGAAAGAAGGGGAGGATCAGAGAAGACAGGATTAAACAGCCTTTTTACACAATATGGACAATTAACCGCTTAGGTTCCACAGTGAGTGTAACAAGCACGATTTACTGCATATAAACACTGATTTTACTGTTGTGGGTTTAGCAACACTTTTAATTTCCCTTGTATAACCTCTTTTACATAATTTACATTCGCTAGTCCATCATTTGCCAGTAATTAGTGAAAGGTATTTGTTTTACTTCTCCCCACCAATCCCTGCCGTCTAAAGTCCCAGAACTTACGAACAGAATCCTCCTAAAATTAACAAGCACTTTGCAGAATTCCCCCTGTGCGTGAGAAATAAATATAAAATATGAACTAATAAGGAGCTCTGCAAGCACATTATGCAAACTCCCGTTGAGAATAAAATATTCATAAAGAAAGAAATTAAATCATAAGGCTTTTTATGGCTTCTATACATTTCTTCTATGTGAAACCCATGAAACTGCACTGCAGGCAAAATGCGCTACTATAAAGTATAAAATATACCACATTAGGAAACTTTGGTGATGAGGATATATATATTTACAGCATTGCATAAGAACGTTGTATGAAATTGCTTAAAATCGAAAACTGTTTGAAATGGGGAATTCTCATTCCATCAGCATTAGGTTGTATGATAGCTTGTTATTCAGAGATCTATGTCTGCCAATGCCCATACATTTAATTTAAAGGAGAGAACAGGTTTTTAATAGTCCCCAGTCTACCACTTGATGCACTGCAGCCAGACACAGCTCATGCTATTACCAAAATGCAATGAACTGTGCTAAAGTAAACAAATATGGATGAAGATGCAGAATATGAATGAGTTTGAAGAGTATATACAATATATAAGCCCTGATAGCAGCTTTTAGTTAAAGCGGCCCTCGATATTAAACTAAATCTTTCCCTGCCTCCTCCCCCTTCCCTCTCTTGCGGTAGGACATCATTTTTTAATTTTATAATTTAAAAAAAAAAAATATATATATATATATATATATATATATATATTGTGGTTCAAAGCAGTCACCTAGGCAGACCGTCCTGTAGCACATCTGCCCAGGCACAGGTTTCATCTGCATGCATGACTTTTCCCCATGCAAAGGGTATTATGGGAAATCCAAAACATTTGCCATTTTCGCGCACAAGAGGAAAATCTCCGAAGTGTATGCACAAGTGCCGAAGGGCTCTGCCGGCATACGACTGCCGGGCACAGCCCTTTTGTATTTCTGTGCATGTGCCATAATGGCGGCCCCTAAGGGAGCAGAGTCTAAATGAGACTGAAGTTCCTCTTTAAATATTCACCCTCTGCACCCTTTTGCCACTTATTCCACAGAGGGTGGTGGGTTCATGCACAGTGGGCTTACACCCCTCTTCTGGATTGGATGATGTCTAGCATCACTTCAGTGTGTCCTTTAGACAGCAGCATATAATATGACCCCTACTGAAGACGTCGAATGCCCACAAGTGCATGACGACACGCGTATAGGGGGCGGGGACTCCAGAAGGACGTGACCCGGCAGCAGCACAGGAGAGCTTCCTGTGTTTCCCTTAATTCATTACAATGCCTTCTCCAGCCTGCTCAGCTCATGTGCATATATATGTGAGTGTATTCCTGCTTTATTTCTAATAAAATATATATAAACAGAGAGCATTAGATCTCCCTATTCTTTCCTTCTTGGCCATACGCTGGGACCTGAATCACTGATCGGGAAGACAGAGTCATTTATTAGCCTGCACAGTGTCTTAGGATTCCCTGGCTTGGTGACACGACCTGGCATACTGTAGTATGGTAAGCAACGGGTTAAGTTGCTGTCTGCAAAATGTTACAATTATGTATATGTCTGGGAGCTGGGTGTGGCTGAAGTTAGTGGCATGCGTGATGTCCAGAGAATAAAGAAGCAACCTGTACAGCCTGGTCTGTGTTAATACACTACATTTTGGCGACGAGGATGGCTAGTTTTCTGGATTTACCGGCTATCGGACCGTTTGATGTGTCTGGAGACCACACTAGTCTCTCACAGCGCTGGGACAAGTGGAAGAAGGGATTTCAGCTCTATGTTATAGCCACAGGAGTGACTGCACCTGCTCAGAAGAGAGCCATGCTGCTGCATCTAGCTGGACCTCAAGTTCAGGACATTTTTGAAACCCTGGGAGCAACAGGGGATGATTCAGACTACGAGACAGCTATGAATAGTACTTCGAGCCAAAGAAAAATATTCCCTATGAAAGATATAAGTTTAGACAGGCTGTGCAAGAATCGGGAGAAACCACAGACAGTTATGTGACTAGGCTGAAATATCTGGCAAAGTCTTGTGATTTTGGGACTGTAACTGAGGAGATAATCAGAGATCAGGTCATAGAGAAATGCACATCTGTGCACCTCAGGAGGAGATTATTGAGAGAACCTAGTCTCACACTTAATAGGAGATTGCAAGAGCCATTGAACTGTCTGAGCTCCAGGCTCTGCATATTGAAACCAAGGACACTGCATCTGTCAATACAGTCTCCAAACCTACCTATAGTTATAGGAATATCTGGAGTAGGAAAGAGAGTTTTCCAAAGAGGACTTTACATATAACCTGCAGTAAATGTGGCAGAGAGGGACACACAAGTCAGGACTGCACTGTGGTACAGAATAAAATGTGTTATGCTTGTAGAAAGACAGGTCATTTTGCAGCTGTGTGTAGAAGTACAACCAGAGATAACAAAACCAAAGGACCATCAGCACAAGTAAATGTTATAGCTGAGGATAAAGAGAGTGCTCCTGACTGTGAATTTATATTCTCCCTGTGTTCTCTGCAAGCTGGGACATTAACCATTAAGATTGGAAATACAGAAGTGTCAGTGTTGATTGACTCTGGAGCTACATGCAATGTTATGGACTTAGCTTCTTGGCACAGTCTTAATAGCGGAGAAAACCACCTTAAATTGTGTAACACCACTAAACAGATTTATACTTATGGCTCCAGTACACCACTACAACTTAAAGGCAAATTTTATACTTCTGTTCAAACACATGAGACTGGTCCTCCATTGCAGACCGAATTCTATGTTGTAGATGGCACAGAATCGCCTCTGCTTGGTCGTCAAACCGCAATGGCACTAGGGGTGTTAAAGATTGGCCGTGATGTAGGCAGCGCAAGAGTGAATATGCTGTCTCCTGCTATTTCTGCATTGAAAGAGAAATTTAAAGATTGCTTCTCTGGGTTTGGAAAATTAAAGGATTTTCAGTTGGAGCTTCACATCGATCCACATGTAAAGCCTATTGCACAGCCAGTACGCAGACTTCCTTATAGCCTGAGATCACCCGTTGAGCACAAACTGGCAGAGCTGCTAGACCTTGACATTATTGAACCTGTGGAAGGACCCACTCCGTGGGTATCGCCGTTAGTTGTTGTACCAAAGGGCACAGATATTCGGATTTGTGTGGACATGAGATGTGCTAACCAAGCTGTGCAGAGAGAGAGACATCCAATTCCCACTATTGAAGATGTTTTACATGCAATGAATGGGGCAAGTGTCTTCAGTAAACTGGATTTGAAATGGGGTTATCATCAGATTGAATTGACCCCAGCATCTAGAGTCATCACTACTTTTGCAAGCCATAAAGGTCTTTTTAGATACAAGAGGTTGATGTTTGGCGTATCGTCAGCACCGGAGGCCTATCAACATGTGATTCAGCAAGTGCTACATGGTTGTGAAGGCACGCATAACATTTCTGATGATATAATTGTGTGGGGAACAAACACACAGGAGCACGATGAACGTCTCCGTGCAGTGCTAAATCGCTTGAAGGAGAAAGGGTTAACTTTAAATGAGAAGAAGTGCACATTTCAAATGAATAAAATGACTTTTATGGGCCATGTGCTGTCTGACAGGGGCATTGGTCCGGAGGACTGTAAAATTAAAGCTGTGTCTGATGCCAGAAATCCTGAAAGCCCTGCAGAAGTGCGCAGTTTTCTTGGGCTAGTGAATTACTGTGCCAAGTTTATTCCAGATATGGCGACTGTCAGTGAACCTCTGAGAGTGTTAACTCGCAAAGCAGTCCCTTGGAAGTGGGGCCTTTTGGAACAAGGTGCATTTGATGAACTTAAGAGACGGCTGATTTGCGCCACAACTTTGGCTTATTTCAATCCTACTGCACACACCCAAGTTATTGTCGATGCTAGCCCTGTGGGGTTAGGCGCCATCTTGGTTCAGAGACAATGCACAGGCGATTACAGGCCTATTCAGTATGCAAGCAGATCCCTTACTGATGTAGAGAGACGTTATTCTCAGACCGAGATGGAAGCTTTGGCTGTTGTTTGGGGATGTGAAAGGTTTCACACCTATCTCTACGGCCTTGATTTTGAAATCATCACAGACCACAAGCCTCTGGAAGTGATATATTCGCCACGCTCAAAACCATCCGCCAGAATTGAAAGATGAGTTCTCAGATTGTTACCGTACCAATTTACAGTGCGGTAACCTAGACCTAGACCGACTAATGCGGCAGATGCACTTTCCAGATTGCCTCAGTCTTCAGCACCTGTTCATAACCTAGCAGAAGAGTACATTCGTTTTGTGGCTACTAACGCCATGCCTCAGGCATTGACACCGCGGGAGGTTGAAGAATTGTCATCTGTGGATCCGGACATTGCTCGATTGAGAAAATGCGTAAGACAAGGGATTTGGGTGGATTGTGACCCAAGCTATCACAGAATCAAACAAGAGCTGAGTATTGCTGGACAACTAGTTTTACGTGGCAATCGTATTGTTATGCCTAGAGACTTACGGAAACGTACATTACATTTAGCCCATGAGGGCCATCAAGGCATTGTGCGCACCAAACAAAGATTACGTGAGAAAGTCTGGTGGCCAGGAATTGACAAGGATGTGGAACGTTTGGTTTCTTCATGTCGAGCATGTCAGTTGATGGGCAGCAACCTAAACCAGAACCAGTAACTCACACTGTTCTACCTAAGGGACCATGGGAAGATTTAGCCATTGATCTGTGTGACATTCCATCTGGACACCATCTTTTAGTTGTTGTGGACTATTATTCAAGGTGGCAAGAGGTGGTAGTTCTCACTAAAGCTACATCATCAACTGTAATTGAGGGGTTGGAGAGCATTTTTGCGTCTCATGGGTTGCCTAAACAGATTGTGAGTGATAATGGTGCCCAATTTACTTCTCAGGAATTTCAGGACTATCTGAAATCAAATGCTATTGAACATCATCGTACAACTCCATACTGGCCACAGGCAAATGGGGAAGTGGAACGCCAGAATCGAACCTTGCTGAAAGCTTTGCGGATTGCTCATTTAGAGAGAAGAGACTGGAAAAAGGAACTGTGGCGTTTTCTTTTGGCTTATCGCACAACTCCGCATACTGTCACTGGAGTTAGTCCTGCAGAACTTCTTTGTGGTCGCAAATTAAGGACAAAATTGCCAGACATTGGGGGTTCTCCTACGAGTCAGAAACCTTTTCGGCATATTGATGAGGAAAGGAAGATCCGGGCTGAACAGTATGCAAACCACCGCCGCCATTGTCAACCTAGTGGCCTTCAACAGGGTGATAAGGTGTTGCTTCAAAATGATCGGTTTAACAAACTGGCTCCGTCCTTTGAACCTGAGCCTTATGTTGTAAAGGAGAAAAGAGGTACTCAAGTGGTTTTAGAGGATTTAGATGGACACACAAAAGTGCGTAATTCCTCATTTGTGAAGAAATTTATTGAGTCAGAAGGTCAAGTATCGGACGACGGCGAACAGGCAAAGAGTAGTGATGATACTGCCAGTGATCCAGACTTCAATCCACAACCATCCACATCGGAATGGCCAAGAGAAAAACGAGCAACTAATCCACTGGCCTACCTTAAGGACTATGTGTATAGTCAGGAGTTTATAGTTTAAATTTCTAGTTGTTCATCCATGCATTTTGGAGGGAATGTAGTATGGTAAGCAACGGGTTAAGTTGCTGTCTTCCCTAGGATACTGAGCGTTTGTTGACACAGTGGTGAAACACAGGTCAGAACCTAAGGTGAGAGGCCACTTTGGTTGTAGGAACACGAGCACCAACGGCATCTATTTTAGCACGTGTGCACTTTATGGTCACTGAAGAGACTTTGTGATTGCACTCGGTAACAGTGTTAACATACTATCCATTTTTCATCCACTGGATAAGCACTGAGCACTTTGTTTCTCTTTTTGCATGGACTTTTGTCTTTATGCCACTCATACCGCATTATAGGTTATGAGGTTTTTTGTTTTTTTTTTGTCAATTTGCACAATTTATTTGATGTGGTCAAGTAAGATACACACCAGTTATTGAGGTCAGCACTTATATTTGTTGATTTAGTATTTATGTTTTTTTTCTTTTTGCTAATTTGCATATTTTATTTGATGCGTTTATGTACAGTGGTGATCGAAAGTTTGGGCACCCCAGGTAAAAATTTGTATTAATGTGCATAAAGAAGCCAAGGATAAATGGAAAAATCTCCAAAAGGCATCAAATTAAAGATTATACATTCTTATAATATGTCAACAAAAGTTAGATTTTATTTCCATCATTGACACTTTCAAAATTACAGAAAACAAAAAAATGGCATCTGCAAAAGTTTGGGCACCCTGCAGAATTTATAGCATGCACTGCCCCCTTTGCAAGGCTGAGACCTGCCAGTGTCATGGATTGTTCTCAATCATCATCTGGGAAGACCAGGTGTTGTTCATCTCAAAAGTTTAAAATGCCCAGACTCATCTGACCTTGCCCCAACAATCAGCACCATGGGATCTTCTAAGCAGTTGTCTAGAAAACTGAAACTGAAAATAGTTGACGCTCACAAACCTGGAGAAGGCTATAAGAAGATAGCAAAGCGTTTTCAGATGTCAATATCCTCTGTTCGGAATGTAATTAAGAAATGGCAGTCATCAGGAACAGTGGAAGTTAAAGCAAGATCTGGAAGACCAAGAAAAATATCAGACAGAACAGCTCGCAGGATTGTGAGAAAAACAATTCAAAATCCACGTTTGACTGCACGATCCCTCCAGAAAGATCTGGCAGACACTGGAGTTGTGGAACACTATTCCACTGTAAAGAGATACTTGTACAAATATGGTCTGAATGGAAGAGTCATCAGAAGAAAACCTCTTCTACCTCCTCACCACAAAAATCAGCGTTTGAACTTTGCAAATTAACATATAGACAAGCCTGATTCATTTTGGAAACAAGTTCTGTGGACCGATGAGGTTAAAATTGAACTTTTTGGCCGGAATGAGCAAAGGTACGTTTGGAGAAGAAGGGGCACAGAAATTAATGAAAAGAACCTCTGTCCAACTGTTAAGCATGGGGGTGGATCAATCATGCTTTGGGGTTGTATTGCAGCCAGTGGCACAGGGAACATCTCACGAGTAGAAGGAAAAATGGATTCAATAAAATTTCAGCAAATTTTGGATGGTAACTTGATGCCATCTGTGAAAGGGCGGAAGTTAAAGAGAGGATGGCTTCTACAAATGGATAATGATCCTAAACACACCTCGAAATCTACGGGGGATTACATCAAAAGGCGTAAATTGAAGGTTTTGCCATGGCCTTCACAATCTCCTGACCTCAACATAATTGAAAATCTATGGATAGACCTTAAAAGAGCTGTGCGTGACAGACAGCCCAGAAATCTCAATGAACTGGAAGACTTTTGTAAGGAAGAATGGCAAAGATACCTCAAACAAGAATTGAAAGACTCTTGGCTGGCTACAAAAAGCGTTTACAAGCTATGATACTTGCCAAAGGAGGCAGTACAAGATATTAACTCTGCAGAGTGCCCAAACTTTTGCAGACGCCATTTTTTTTATTTTCTGTTATTTTGAAAGTGTAAATGATGGAAATAAATTCTAACTTTTGTTGACATATTATAAGAATGTCTAATCTGTAATTTGATGCCTTTTGGATATTTTTCCATCTTTCCTTGGCTTCTTTATGCACATTAATACAAATTTTACCCTGGGGTGCCCAAACTTTCGATCACCACTGTAAGATATATATCAGTTATTGATGTGAGCACTTTATATTTATCTAGTAATTATTTGCATTTGGATTGCAATAGCATATTTAGCACTTATTTGCACACTTCCTTTTGCACTATATTGAGATCAGTGGTGCTGTATCCCCTTACTTATTTATTTAGCAGCATATAATATACCTGCCCCAGTGTGGGCATTTCTGCTAGTGGTGACCAGGTGTAATTACCCCACCCAAAGCACCCTTTGCAAAATATTGATACTGGTTTCCTAGCAGCATACAGATGATAGAAAAGTAGCATGTCATAGCTATGCAACATATGTATGCAGTAGTAATGGGGTATATTTCGCAATAAGTGTTGTGTGTACATAAATGTCTATGCAGAACAGCAAAAAGTTCATACGGTCCAATTGGAATGTTCAGGATAACTTTCCAATGATCTCAATGTACCAGATGCAGCAACTCTGAAGAGACTGAAGTATCTCTAGGCAGAACAATAAGAACAGCAGTGTGCATACTGAGTGTAGTAAATGAACAGATTTATTTTGGTGAAAGGACAAATGGCAACTCACATTATAACAGTTAAAATCAGGCTCATCACATAGTAAGGGCTTCTGATGGACAGTCTCACAACAACAGTGAACCTCAGACTAAGAAAAGAGTACTGGGTGGATATATACACCTGCAGGACCAAGAGAACACACCGGAGGGCACCAAACTAAGTGCAGCATTAATAGTACTGAAAAATACTTGTAAATTAGTAACTCACATGGTAGGAAGAAATGCCACTTTTGGTTTGTAATCCGTGAGCAGTTGGCTCATGCATCTCAAGCTTGAGAAAGAGGCTTGGGCGGCCTTGAAATGCATTGTTTCGCCCCCAACATCCAGATGACATCACTTCCAGTCTACTCTGCATCCCACAAGAAGCTCTCCGCCATCTTGTTTGTTTCCACTTCTTCATCTAAGCTGTCATCCAGCCTGACGTCCAGACTTTCCAGGCTGCAAGTTGTAGGAAGAGGCTCCCCATCTCAGATGCATAAGCCGACTGCTTACAAATTACATACAAAAAGGGTGATTTCTTCTTCCCATGTGAGTTCCTAAATTACAAGCATTTCTCAGTACTATTAATGCTGCCTCCGGTGTTTTCTCTTGGTCTTGCAGGTGTGTACATCCACCCAGTACTCCTATCTTGGTCTTAGGTTCCCTGTTGTTGTGAGACTGTCCATCAGAAGCCCTTATTATGTAATGAGCTTGATTTTAACTGTCACAATGCAACAGTTGCCATTTGTCTTTTCACCACAATAAATCTGTTAAAATACTACACTCAGATTGCACACTGCTGTTCTTATCTGTATGCAACATGTGTATGCTATTCTACTTCACCCACAACCTAGCTCTAGATGGAAGATTGCAGAGATCACCTGATAAACACTTTTGGAGAAAAAAATTACTTTTTCAGAAAAATAAATGTAAACTTTCTAGAACTATAGCAGAGTTATGTTTTAGTCATAAATAATTATGGGTTCACTTTATTAGTTCAGCATCAGCCAACTGGATGTTTGGGCATAGGGACTACAAGTTCCAGCCCTGTTATGTTAAGTTTTGTCTTGTATCAAATTCTACATCATAGTTGTCTCTTCTCTTCAGTGATTCAGGCTGCTAGGATCCCTATAGAAAGAGTGCCAGTACATCTTCCTGAGATAGTGGCAGTAGTATGCTTGTGTTTCAAAAGAAAAGTGGTCCAAAAAAATGTCTTTTAAATTCTAGCTTGGTATTGATGGACCAGGCTCTTTCATGCTTTAATTGACTAGAAAAAGGATGTAGGGGCACCCTTGTCTCCGCTCTCTTTTTCTGCTAGTTGTAGTATTGGAAAATAACAAAACCTCTTCATAGATGTGTACACCCGGATTAGAAGGAGAGCTTGCCCTATTAATGTGCATTTAGAAGTTGGGGGGGAATCTGGTGGTGGGTCCTTACCGGGCCATTAGAAAGATCCCGGTGGGGCTCGTCAGCCCTCCTCCGGTCCTACTTCTCACCTCCCTTAGCTTTGGGCTATAGTTCTCTCCATCAGATGAAGACGAGGGATGACAGTAATGTCTTATTTGCTATGGTACGACTTGTTCAAGAGTTTGTCTTTGGATGCAATGTGATGTTGATCTACATATTGACTATGTTTGGCATGTATTATTGCTTCTCAAGTTACGGCTACCATTGTTTTCACCTATTGATGAACCATGTGTTAATGGATTTTTTGTTCTTGCACATCTTTTAAATAAAAAAAAAAAAGGATGTAAAGGATGGGGGTATTTATATGGCACAATGCTACACTCTGCCTCAGTAAAGAAAAAAAAAGTTAGAAGCAATATATTCATTATGTAAAATATTTTAAAAATCTGTTTTGTTACTGGATTAATTGGTTTTCCAATTTAGGGCTCTTTCACACGGGCGATCCGATCAGATCTGCCTGTTAGTTTTTTAGGCGGATCTGATCAGATCCTCCATGCAGCTCTATGTCACCCGCTGACATCCGTATCCGGTCCTGTCCGTGAAATCTGGATGGATGGAAACCCTATTTTTCCATCCATTCAGGGATTGGATCGGATCGGATGAGAGCGGACAGGCGGTCCGCTCTCATCCGATCCCCCATAGAGAGCAGCGGGGCTCTGGCACCTCCTTCTCCGCACTGCAATCCCCGCTGAGCAGCACAGATCCGCCTACGGAGGTGGACCGTGTGAAAGAGCCCTAACTCAGTTGAGGAAAAGCCATAAGACCCTCTTCTTACACATACTCCTGCATTACCTTGATTTCAGGCATCAGAAAAATCCTTGTGCTGTTGTTTTAGATGTAAGGCACACGTGTTCTTCTTGCTGCAACACCAGCACAATACTTATGGGCCTATGGGCTAGATTCTGTATAATAAAGGGCCAAATATTCACCAACCCTCTTATAGGCATTTTGGGGTAAGCAGTTCCGATTTTAATTAATAAGATTATAGGAGCAGACTCAACCAACTACTGGGGGAGTAAATGTTTGCATATCGCAAGTACTAGTGAGGTTAGTTAGCTAGCAAGTTTTTAAATGCTGTAGAGAATGTGTAGGAGATGAATGGCAAAAGATGCACATTCCCAGAGTGCCTTATCTCCAGAGAGAACAAGAGTGAGTAAGATGGGTTCCCTAACGTGCCCATTTGATGTTCTTTAAAGGGATGTCTACCAGTCTGCATTAGCATACCACCATGGACCTATGTTTGGCCCGATCCTACCCATCTAGCTGAAGGCTTGAGTGTCTAAATATAATTTAAATGTATTTTCATGTCCTACACCCCAGAACTTTAGAAGAGAAATATCTATATTTTGCTTTACACACATCAGTTTGTTTATATAGGTGGTAAATTCTGAGCACTTAAAAGGAAACCTACATCATTCATGTCTCTCTATTTTAATTGGTTTTCCTTGACAGCTTGTTTGGCAGTGCACCCTGCAGAGATCATACAGACTCTTACACTGAGCTAACCACTGCTCAGACATTCCTGCTTGGAAAAGGTGTGCATAATTAATACATGTTTTACTGTGTGATTTATTACCAACATTATGTATAATTAATTAGGATCTTAACAGCAACAAGATAGCGTTCCGTTATTTCTCATTTACATTTGAAGTAGCAAGTTCAATTTTATGACAGGACTACATGTGATTTTTCCCTTTTTAAAAATGTAAAACTAGAAATTCAGAAAATGAATTGCTAGTAAGTGCTACTTTTCAGAGATAAATCTTATTATGTTAATTTTGTAGAGGTAAATCACATATGTAACTGTGACTACTGTTCCATAATGAGTGACCGTAATAGCAGGGAGGAACAATGTCTTGCCAAGCATGATGATTATGTAACCACCGTCAACCCATTCTTATTGTTTTATTTTACAACTGATAAACTGTTTCAATGATTACACAACCCAAGAACTATCATTTTATTGCTTTTAACGTTTGCAGTGCAGTATTTGATGAAGCCCCTCATTTACCAAGGTTCCATTTCATTACAAGATGCTGAGGTGACCTCTCGATGCAATGACACTGACAACAACGAAGTGGCTACAGTTCCACGCCGAAAAGGTTTGTGAAGATCATTACTAATTAGTCATCGAGTGTATCACTATGAAATTAGTTAATATGCTTTGGCTGATTTTTTTTGCATTCAGAAAGATGAAGCATACATTTTAGTTTATCAAAGAAAACATACCTAACGGCCCTTAATTAATAAGGCAAACAGCAAAGAACACAGAGTGAAAGCTTTTGCCAACCAATTATAAATCACATTTAATTGCTCCAACTGCATTAGGCATCTGGATATCACTGTGCTTAATGCCATGTTATTTCAAATTCCCTTTAAAATATTTACATAAAGGGTGTTTAACAGGGACCTTTTGATAAAGTCCCACAATTACAGCTACTATCAGATGAGAAACCCGAAAACAGGTTGTCCCATTCTGATATTATGAGCATTGATAAGGAGTTACCCAACTAGCTTCTATCTTTGCAGCCAAAACGACCTTTCCATGATTTTGGAGTTTGTCAATTGGAATTTGTGCCCATTTATCAAAGAGCATTTGTGAAGAGGTATTTGGTTAAGAAGGCTTGGATCACAATTTGTGTTTCAATTCGTCCCAAAGGTTTTAATTAGGTCAGGTAATGGCTCTGTGCAGGCCACTAGAGTTGCTCCACACCAAACTTGTCAACCTATGTATTTGTGAACTTGGTTTTATTCTGCTAGGACAGAAAAGGGCCTTCTACAATTTGTTTCCATGGTTGGAAGCATCTACATTGTCTCTGTATACTATAGCAAGACTTACTGGTTTACCTTACTGGAAACATCTAAACTCAATATTTTGGAGGGGTATCTACATACTTTTGGTCACATAGGTAGGTGTGATGGTCAGTTATCCACAAATATCAGGGCATTTAGTGTAAGGAAAAAGTGAGCACTCCTTTCCACCATTCTCTTTATAGTGACCCTACTTTAAAAATGCTTAAGGCCCCTTTCACACATGCGGACCATTCAGATCCACCTGTCAGTTTTTCCGGTAGATCTGAACGGATGCCCCATGCATCTCTATGGGGCAGCGGATGTCAGTGGAGACATGTCCGCTGACATCCGATCCGATCCGATCCTGTCCGTCAAATCCAGATGGATAGAAACCCTATTTTCCATCCGTCTGGCGGATTGGATCGGATGAGAGCGGAAAGGTGGTCCGTTCTCATCCAATTCCCCCATAGAGGAAAGCGGGGATCTGACACCTTTGTCTCTGCACACAGAGTGGAGACGGAGCTGTCATCCGCCTGCTCAGTGGGGATCAGCGGATCGATCCCCCCGCTGAGCAGAAAACGGAATGGACAGGTGTGAAAGGGGCCTTACTGTTTGCAAGAAAGCATAGTAGAAGGTCCAGTAAAGCTCTTAATGTCAGAGAATGCACAGCAGTGGTGCTGGTAAAAGATTATATGGGGTAGTAAATAACTTCATGTTTGGCTGTGCTTCTTGGATGAAGATAGTAGTTATAGATGCAATGATTTCTTGATGGAGAAAAAATGGAAATGGAGAGAAAGTGGCAGAAAGGAAATGATGGAGGAACTATCCTGATTAGACAGCCCCATCACTTCTATAATGATTTGAAAGTTTTAAATCAAAGATGTCTTTTCAGATTTGACCAGAATTTGATTTGAAGCGGAGTTCCGGCCTCGGGGTTGAAATTTAGATAAAAATACCCCCGGGACAGTCAGGGCTAGTACATTCCACAATGGATAGCCTCTGAACTGTCCCGGGTCGCACTTAGCTTTTAGAAGAAATACTTACCTTGAAAATTTCTTCTCCAGCGCTGCCATCTCGGATGTGGACAGCTGAAGCCAGCGCGTCCTCTTCTGCGTCCTCTTCCGTGTCCTCTTCTCCCAGAATGCGCCTGCACCGGCCCCGCTCATCACTTCCGGTGCGGGCGCGTCATCCCTCCACAGCTTCTGGGCATGCCCAGAAGCTATTTAGCAGGTAATGACGTGCCTGCACTGGAACTGACAAGCGGGGCCGGTGCAGGCGCATTGATTCCTGGGAGCGATGACGTTCAGCTCCCAGGAATCAATGCAAGGAGGAAGTGAAGGCGTGGGCCGCGGCTGCAGAGGGAGGAAGTGGAAGAAAGGTGAGTATATTTTCTTCAATAACAAGATAAGTAAACGGATGGCCCAAAATCGATTTTGTCGATTTTGAGGCTGGAACTCCGCTTTAAAACATTTCATGTGGTCATTTAAGCTAACTGGATATGTTACCCTTGTGTAAATTAAAGTGGCTGTAAACCTCAGTCATGAAATCTGAATAAAACGCAAAACTGTAGTGTTTACTTATCTGTCTCCAAAAGCTTTTAGGCCGGCCGCACCCGGTTCCAATCTGCTGAACCAGCTGAAATTCGAACCCTTAGTGGGCAGGATAAATTAACAAAGTTGATCAATTGATTGATCAACTTCGTTACAACCAGCCTGCTGGATTCTCTTTAGCGGCTGCTATAGCAGCTAGTGATAGTCACTGTCTTCTCCGGGCATGGACAGCTTCCCCTGCCCCCTTCAGGAGAAGAAAATTGTCAATTCCCCAGAATTTTGCACTATGTATGACTGGCCTAAGTGTCGTTTCTCTTTGGTGCTTAATTTCTCTGTTATCAGCATGAGTCACTTCTGTGAAATTTTCCTGATAAATTTGATAAATTTGTGAGAGGGGAGGAGAGCTCAGCACTCAGCTTGTCTATTCACTGTCACATATATAGAAGCAGTAGAAATATTGCCATTATATAAGTTGCTCAGCTCCAACCGAACAAGGTGCTGTATAGGGAAAAGTTCAGGCAGTTGTCTGAATGTCTGAACAGCAAAAGTTTGGTCCGATGCTATTTACAAAATAAACCATTGGCTCATCCCCAGTGCCTACACTTCATACCTGCAGCAGTTTTCCTCCCCGTCCCCCTTCCCAGTATTAGGGTCTCTTTATATATGAAAAAACACCACTCGCTATCACATTGCTTTCTTTTCCCTAAAAGTGATATTCCAGTTATAACATAAAAAAGAAACTAAACCCACCAATTTAACTGTTTCCCAAAACAGTGTCATTCAGGACATACATCATGTCACAGTTGTCAACATGTTTATATCAGCTATCAGCCAAACTTTCAAGTCCTCAAATGGCTGAGCAGCACCAACTGCAGATCTAAACAGAGGTTAAGATGGCACCTTGTTCAGCTGTAAAACTTAGGAGAGTTTAGTTCTGCTTTATTACAGGGAGACGGAGCGACTTCTGGCTTCTTACATCTCTTGGGGATTCCAGCATTGAGCTATCTGCCATGGCTAGTGACTTTCTTTTCACAACCTTCTTGGAACTATGAGTGTTCCCACCTATCTTTGAGAGTTTCCCTTTCCTCCATTGGTGTTATTTAAAATATATAATGCATCACAAATCCAACATAAGGAAGGAGACCCCCTCCTAATGGATCCATCAGATGTGGAGACTTGAGAACAGAGATCTCTTTACTAGAGTCCTGAAAGACCTTAATCTTTGTGGTGGAATAAACCCTGCATGACTTACCCAAAAATGAAACTGTATGTTCCCTTACCAAATCAACAGTAAACCCAGTCTTGTTCAGGAGGCGGGAAAATGCACTCATATCTTTGCAAAGATGAGAATCCAAATATGTATTTGAGAAATGTTTAAAAATGACCAAGCCATCTGTTTCCAAGCACAACCACTTGCATTTGGTAATGTCATATGGTCTAGTGAGATCTAATAAGGCAAAGTTACAGGGCTTTCAAGGTATATTACATAAAGTATTACCATTTGGTCATGTCAGCAGTGACCTAATACATAAAGATTTAATTTTATTGCAAGCTTTTTTTTTAACTTAAGAAAACATTCTTTCATATAAAATGGTTTCAGTATCTTTCAGAATAAACACAGAAAACTTCTTGTTGGAAGTACAGGTGGAATATAGACAAGAATGGCTCCTAACCTGCCATGAAGGATGGAACTCAGCTTGGGCAACACTTGTATGTAAACATCTAGGTTATATCAGGTAGGAAATTTCACTGCAATATAATAGAGTAACATGTAAACTATCAACCTGTTCTTTCATTTTTAAATCTATTACATTCCCAAAGTCTGCACGTGGCTGCACCCCTATAGAAGCAGTCATTTAAAGTAGACAATCTTATCTATCTATCTATCTATCTATCTATCTATCTATCTATCTATCTATCTATCTATCTATCTATCTATCTATCTATCTATCTATCTATCTATCTATCTATCTATCTATCTATCTATCTATCTATCTATCTATCTATCTATCTATCTATCTATCTATCTATCTATCTATCTATCTATCCTGTCAATAGCATGCTAATTAGACAAAGGGATTGTAAAGTCAGAAGTTTTTTTATCTTAATGCATTCTATGCATTTAGATCAAAAAGCTTTCTGTGTGTAGCAGCCGTCTGAGCCCCATCTCTATCCAGCGATGTCCTCGAGTACCTTGGCCATCCTGGACTCTTCCTCCTGATTGGCTGAGACACAGCAGCTGTGCCATTGGCTCCCACTGGTGTCAATCAAATTCAGTTGGCCAATCAATAGAGATGGGGCGGAGCCGCAGGCAGCTCCATGTCTGAATAGGTGCTGTGGGGGAACTCGACAGGAGGGAGGGGCCAGGAGCGCCAAAGCGGTACCCTAGAAGAGGAGGATCTGGGCTGCTCTGTGCAAAAACACTGCACAGAGAAGCTAAGTATAACATGTTTGTTATTTAAAAATTAAATAAATAAATACGAGACTTTACAATCATTTTGATGGCAATTCTGGCAGTGTAACTCTAAAATGATATAGCTATTTCATTTCAATGTTAATGCTATACACATTGGTCATGTCTCTCGTGTACATCATGCATTTTGGGAAATTTTCGGTTTTAGATGTTTGTTGTGTTTTTTGTTTTTTTGAGTTACGATTAGAATCTTTTTTATTATCAATAATTACACTGAACCACAAATGTTGTCAAACATTTTTTCTTCCTGAAAAACATTTGGTGATTAATATGCACCCTGTTACCAAAAATATATGAGAGTTAATTTATCTCAGACAATATTTGGGTTAATAAAGAGAGTTCTATGACTGTGTGAAAACTTTAACACAACAATTATTTATTCGTATAAGGTTTGCACAGCCTACGTAATTTACAACAATAATAACTATTGTACATACTACACAATGTATAATTTCCCTAGTTTAACTGAACAAATACAATGCATAGAGTATATACTCATATACACACACTATGACCGACACACAAATAAAATATACAATGTAAACTTACTCCTTAATCCATAATTACCTCTAGTGATGGCTCTAGCTCTCCCATGCCAAACAGGAAGTCACCCTGTCTCACCGAACCTAATATAGACCCATATCCCATAGCCTTGTATAGGGCCATTCTCATTGGTTCAGCTATCTTGCTTGTCACTTCCTGTGGGCGTATCTCTTCCCAGATTGGACCATTTCCCCCTCCCATAGTTACGCCTCTTTCTAACCACTCCTTTTCTGTTGGGGGGGGGGGATTCACTCCTATAAATCATGTATAATAATACCTGGGGTGCCCTGGCTCCACAAAGTCTCGCTTCCAAAAATGTAATCACAGGTAATACTATCCGTAGTTGTTTATATGTAAACAGCAGTTGCCTGCATTTTAAATGGACTGGTTAAACCGGTTCCTTTAACTGACTGCTAAAGAAAGTCTCACAGCTTCATATAATTGACAATCCTCTCTCAACTAAATGTAAAATCCAAAACTCAATATCTTGAAAAATAAATATTTACATCCATCTATTTACAATTATTATAGGAGATTTATGCATAACTCCTCATCCTCACAACACGTTAAGGTAGATTACGCCTAAACTCCATATGGCAACACACCCTTTCAAACTGAACACAAATATAATTTTTGAATGACTATATCACATAGGAATCTTCTGACATATGAAATATATTTTTATAGACTATAATGTATTTATTCACATAATGTTTCTGATACACTGCGTGAGTTCATCAAGGCTACAAACGTTTTTTTCTGCTGATTTTAATTTGTACTCAGTCTGATGCATGTTGATGCAGTGTCAAACAATAGTCAGCCATCCTTGTTGGATTCCAGTTGCCCTGATACAGTTTTTCCATTGTGGCAATGTCCTTGTGAAATCTTTACCCAGTAAAGAATTCCTGTAGTGGATGCAGAAAATTAATTTTCAGTGACATGTTGCACTTAATGGTCTTGTATGCTGTAGGAACTTGGTAAACCAACTGAATGTAGCTTGGTGTTTTGTAGTTGTAAAGAAAATTCTCAACAACATTCTTAAATGCTTTCCAAGCGATTTTCTCTGGCCCCATTAACAGATCTTCAAACTGCTTGTCATTGATGATGTATATGATCTGTGTACCAACAAAAATGCCATCCTTATTCTTGGTATCAGTTATTCTAGGAAATATCTGTCTCAAATAATGAAAACCTTAACCTGCTTATTCATCTCTTTCAATAAATTTTTCATCAGTCCAAGTTTCATGTGAAGTGTAGGCAAAAATATCTGTCACAAAAAATATCTTTGGCACATCAACAAGTTGTTCATGTGCCACATTTTTCTGTTCCAGAACCAAATTCTTTTGGGGTGGCCATTTCTTTTTAATGGAATATGACTCTTTTGCATGGCTAATGGAAAAGGGAAAAGTCCTGGAAGTCACAAATCTCTGCAATACCCCATAAGAAAGTGTATGACAGCCTTAGCCTGGGCACCAACAAGGGCCACGCTCTTAACGTATATCACTCTGCCCATGGATCTTAGTCATGGGGATTTCTCTTTCCCATTAGATATCTAGAGTGGGGACAAGCTCTCTCCTTGTCTGCACTCCAATCAGTTGCTACATAAGAGGACCCAGTGGAGCCTTGAGCGGCACCTGTAAATTTTGCTTGGCTGTCCCATTTTCTTGGGTCTCTTGCATTCACTGCCCCATTGGCTGCAGAGCCACTACTTTTATATTTCCACAGATATTGCAATTGTACTTGGAGTACTGGATGTGCTTCAACAACAGTCCCATGTTTTTGTATCTTTTTTTATGTGTGCAGCATAACCATAGGTACTGCAAATTGCAAAAACAAGGGATTTCTATAAAACAGTACATGATATGTTAAGTTACAAGTTTTCGTGATTAGTAGCAAAAAATCTAGAAGATATACCAATAATGTTTAGGAAGTAAAATTTCTGTTGTCCAGTGTTATCAAAGTATCCAGAAATGTATAACTTACTCTTCCTGTTGTGTTTCTAAATTCCATTCCAAAGGCTTATGCAACACAAAGCTGTAAATCTGACAAACTACAGGCTAAATCACACTCAAGGATTTGCGCAGATCCCTCTTGCTCAGACCACATCAGCAAAACATATTTGGCAAACCAGGTATGCTATTCCTTGAACTAAGTACAGATTTTAAAGCAAAATATTTTGACATATTCAATATTCAAATTAAAAGCTGGTCATACACTATTGGAATTCTTTCATTTAGGCTGCAGGAAAATTAAAGGCTAATTCACTTTTCTGAAAATGTTACACGTTACAATCCTGTTTAGGGACGTATAAGAACACAGCTGTTCTGAGAGTGTGCAGGAGTCTGATATTGCAGCCGCAATCAGCTGATCATGAGAGCAATGCTCTGCAGGTTCTTCACAAAAAATTAATACATTTTTAGTTTTTACCTGCAAAAAAATGTGCATTTTTTATTTTCTTTCAAAAGGTGAACTTGAACTTCTCCTTTAAAATATTTATATAAAGGATTCCTTCATCCACTATTTACAGCATGGATGGGTGCATTTCCCCCTGCTGGGCTATTGTATTCTGATAGCTAGCATTATGGCTGTCAGAATACCTGAACAGCAGCTACATTCAATCAGACAACTTTCCACCTAGCTTTTTTGATTTTTCAATTGAAGGATTTCAGGTGGAAGGAGCCAACTGAACCCCCCACTAATTTATTCTCGGACGGTTCATCAGGAATAGACTGAAATTCAAATAGTCTGTAGCTAAGGCTGGGTTATAGATGGAGCATATTTATTTCCTGCAACCACTCGATTCCCCCATCAACAGAGACAGTGTTGACAGAGGAATCCCTTGTGTTCTTCCGGTGGGGCAAACCGTCCCCACCAGGAGAACAGTGATTTCTGCTTCCAGCATGGCTATAAATGGCTATAGATGTAAAATCTTGCAGGCTGGTTGTATCCAAGTTGATTGGGACAACTTGGGTACATTCAGCCTGCTCATACATGGTTCGAATCTCGGCCGGTTTCTGCTGAGCCGGCCAAGATTCAAACCGTCTATGGCCAGCTTAAGTGTCTGGTCTTTAATCCCAAACCTCAGCTCAGTTATTTTTTACTTCAGCTAATTAGCCACTCATTTCCTCTAAATAAAATAGTCTTATCCTGACTTAACATACGCTGAACAAAATTATAAATGCAACACTTTTGTTTTTGCCCCCATTTTTCATGAGCTGAACTCAAAGATCTAAGACTTTTTCTATGTACACAAAAGGCCTATTTCTCTCAAATATTGTTACAAATCTGTCTAAATCTGTTAGTGAGCACTTCTCCTTTGCTGAGATAATCCATCCACCTCACAGGTGTGGCATATCAAGATGCTGATTAGACAGCATGATTATTGCACAGGTGTGTCTTAGGCTGGCCACAATAAAAGGCCACTCTAAAATGTGCAGTTTTATCACACAGCACAATGCCACAGATGTCGCAATTTTGAGGGAGCATGCAATTAGCATGCTGACTGCAGGAATGTCCACCAGAGCTGTTGCCCGTGAATTTAATGTTCATTTCTCTATCATAAGCTGTCTCCAAAGGCGTTTCAGAGAATTTGGCAGTACATCCAACTGGCCTCACAACTGCAGACCACGTTTAACCACACCAGCCCAGGACCTTCACATCCAGCATCTTCACCTCCAAGATCCTCTGAGACCAGCCACCCGGACAGCTGCTGTAACAACCGGTTTACATAACCAAAGAATTTCTGCACAAACTGTCAGAAACCATCTCAGGGAAGCTCATCTTCATGCTCATCATCCTCATTGGGGTCTTGACCTGACTGCAGTTCTTCATTGTAACCGACTTGAGTGGGCAAATGCTCACTTTCAATGGCGTCTGGCACTTTGGATAGGTGTTCTCATTACGGAAAAATCCTGGTTTTCACTGTACAGGGCAGATGGCAGACAGTGTGTATGGCAATGTGTGGGTGAGCAGTTTGCTGATGTCAACATTGTGGATTGAGTGGCCCATGGTGGCGGTGGAGTTATGGTATGGGCAGACGTATGTTATGGACAACGAACACGGGTGCATTTTATTGACGGCATTTTGAATGCACAGAGATACCGTGATGATATCCTGACGCCCATTGTTGTGCCATTCATCCACAACCATCACCTCATGTTGAAGCATGATAATGCACTGCCCCATGTTGCAATAATCTGTACACAATTCTTGGAAACTGAAAACATCCCGGTTCTTGCATGGCCAGTATTCTTCGCTGGACATGTCAGCCATTGAGCATGTTTGGGATGCTCTGGATTGGCATATACGACAGCGTGTACCAGGTCCTGCCAATATCCAGCAACTTCACAGCAACTTGAAGAAGAGTGGACCAACATTCCACAATCAACAACCCGATCAACTCTATGCCAAGGAGATGTGTTGCATTGCATGAGGCAAATGGTGGTCACACCAGATACTGACTGGTATTCAGACCCCCCCCCGGCCCCTCAATAAAGTAAAACTGCACATTTTAAAGTGGCCTTTATTGTGGCCAGCCCAAGGCACGACTGTGCAATAATCATGCTGTCTAATGAGCATCTTGATCTGCCACACCTGTGAGGTGGATGGATTATCTCGACAAAGGAGAAGTGCTCACTAACACAGATTTAGACAGATTTGTGAACAATATTTGAGAGAAATAGGCCTTTTGTGTACATAGAAAAAGTCTTAGATATTTGAGTTCAGCTCATGAAAAATGGGGGGGAAAAACAAAAGTGTTGCGTTTATAATTTTGTTCAGTGTATATCATTAATCATTTCCTTTGTCTTGTTATAAAAACTGCAATCCTAATAACATTTTTTCTTTTTTACTCAAACTAAAAATAACATTTGTTGTGTTAAATGGTATACTGATGTGCTACCATTTCTTTCATTTTACTGCTCGAGACTCTTTCTTGCATGTGCCTGGCATAACTTTAATAATGTTAAAACCAAAATTTATACACTGGCAGAAGCAGATGTAAAGCAGTTAGCATCAGTAAATATCTCAATTCAAAACATAATTTCTACTACTTTGGATAGAATAGGGAATAGGTAAAACCAATCATTTTTTTTTTCAACAATGTCCTATTGATGAGATTAGTCTCCATTCTCTGCTTTGTAGATGCAATGGCAAGTAAAAGGAAATTTCTCCAAATTGAGAGAAATCCACTCGTAGACAGTTATCACCAGAACAAGTGGAACATTTTGCTTATACTCTTTTCTACTGATAACTCATAAATTTGAATTTTTCTTTTAGTCCCAGTGGTAATGTTCTGCCAGGACACAGGCACAGTATGAATCTCCTTATCTGGGACACTGACAGCAAAAAAAAAGAAAGTTGGATAATGGTAGAAAAGGGCCAAAAAGGTGCATAACGTCAACCATTTCTTATTTCTTAAGTCTCATACAGTAAAATAGTCAATCATTATTGTGACTGAAAGGGTGCATCTTCATCAGGGCTGGGTAAAGGGTATAGACAGCACATATTGAACTTATGAGCCTGGGGTGTTTCTAAATGGCACTTAAAAAGCGCTTTGCAGAATAATAAAGGGAAAGCTGCCTTTTGCTCCTGATGCCTTGACTTGCTGTTAAAATGACAAATTCACATTTTAAGTCCTTATGGTAAGTGGAAGTCCTGATAGACCACTTCAGGGTGGCCCTTTTTGCAAGTATATCTATGTAAAACATTAAAAATAAGTGCCTGTGGGGGGTGTGTCTGAGCGGCTGAGGGTGCCTGATTAGGGAGCTTTGCTGATCACTGGCCTTTCACAGCAACCCCGAGCAATGACATCCACCCAGGCACTCACCACTACCTCGGGTAACCCTGCCTGACACAGAGGGGGATTCTTCAGGGGAAAAGCTGCCCCGTTCAGCCTCGCAGACTCATAGATCTTTTCCCCAGGTCGAGCATGGAGGGAGTCCAAGACGGAGCCGACACACCGGCAGTTCCGGTCCCAGCTGCACAGCCGTTCTCTCCCCCTGACACTGACACTCTGGAAGAAACAGACCTCACAGAGGATATTGCAGATCCATATTCACCACAGAAGAAACACTATAAATGTCCAGCCTCCTCTCCACCGCAATCTCCATACTCCAAGGCTCATGTGAATAAAAAACTAAACAAACAATGCCGCTGATTGTGGAATCTAACACCCTACTTGAGGAATTCCCACCCACTTACAAACCTGCATCCACCCTAGAACCTAAAAAAATGCTACAATCCCTATATAAGGACATTTAATGTAACAAACAAAGCGATTGGCCATACACAATTACAAATAACGCAGATCACAGAATGCACAGATGACCCGTTAAAGGTAGGGGAAAGCGTAACAGCCCACAATGACTTGGTAGACACATATCAAGACCAATCACACGAAATTCAGCATCTTAAAGACAAATTGGTAGACACATATCAGACCAATCACACGAAATTCAGCATCTTAAAGACAAAATAGCAGATATCGAGGACAGATCTCGATGAAATAATCTCAAAATTAGGGGCATACCAGAATCCGTGACACAGACGGAACTAATTGGATACCTGCAATCCCTATTTAATAAATTCTACCATGAGCCTCAAAACAAGAGCTTCTTATTGACCGAGCTCATCACCTTGTAAAAACCAAGCTACCTTCCAGCATCAATACCTGGCGATGTTATTGCAAGAGTGCATTTTTTTCATATTAAAGAAATGCTAATGTCTACAGCTAGAAAAATCAAAACCTTGCCGAATCCATTTTCCCGCTTCACCATCTTTGCTGACATATCCCAGGCTACAGCAGTGAGACGCAGGGAGTTCAGACCCATAACAGAAACCCTGAAAGTCCAACAGATCAAACACACCTGGGGACAACCCACAAAACTCTCGGTGATTTACCAAGAAAAAAACATCCCCATAATGACACCAAACGATGGCCTCAAATACTTGGCCCAATGGGGTCTTAAAGCAACCACTCCTCCATCCAACACAGGGAATCACAATACCCAGCATCTCACTAAAGCCTGGGAGACATGGTCATGCTACCTAAGTTTTTGTATATTTTGGCCAACTCCCCGGTCTTTATACTGAATATGTTTTTTGTGGAGCTTGACTCTCTCCTATCCGTGTTCCTGTGGTACCCCAAGGCAGCCCGGCTCTCCTTTGCTACGCTTCAACAACCAGTGGCCCTGGGGGGCTTAGCTCTCCCGAACCTGCGCCTGCTGCAAAGCTGGTGCATATCCATGGGTGGCTCTTCCCTCAACGGGGCAATGCACCTATGGCTGCTGAAGTGAAGCTGCGGTGGTTTCCTCATACAAAACCCTCACAAACCTTATCTACCGCCGCACTGTTGCCTCCCTTGAGGGTACGGCACTTTTGGAATCCTCCCTTAAGATCTATACCAGGTGTGAATTATTGCTACCGGACCCACTGGATCTCTCCGAATCAGCCTCTATGGTGTAATCCTAGTTTGCTTAATTTTGCTTACTCTCAGAATGCTGCTCTGTGGGCGGGGAGGGGCCTCAAGTATGCCCACCAATTGTTTGTAGAGGGGTTTTTTAAGACATTTCAGCGATTTCTGATGGATTTTGGGATACCCGGCTCCTGGCATTTCCGCTATCTCCAATTGCGGCACGCGGCCATAGCCCAATTTGGGCCTGGCCCAGTCTCAGTGGCCCAGTGCTTATTATCTTATGTGACAGGAGTCACTTTGGGCATGGGGGTTGTGGACTCCAAATTCCTTTAGAGAGGTTGGGGGGCACCATGCCCAGCCTTATGGGGCTCTCTTATGTTTAAGTCACCCTGCATCTGTTATGGATGCAGGGTGACCAAGAGGGTGGTGAACACTGAGAATATGGTTGGACTCCTTCAAATGGGACAATAATTAACCATATCTCTCAGGAAATATGGAGATCTATCATATTTCTTTAGACTGTCAGGCACAGGAAGTGCAGCTCCTAATTTGGGCGTCCAGGAACTAGGAGAGACAGCATGTCTGCTAATCATTGAAGTGCTTTTGTCTAAAATAGGGTCTGAGACAGCTTTTCCATTCACCTATTGTTAAGTGTGCTAATGAGCTCACCTTTGTTCTGTCTGTCTGCCTTAAGAGAAACTTATAGGAATGTGGATTAGATGCTAAGGGGGAGGGGGGATTGTCCCACATTGTATATTTTGTACACTGTATGAGAGTGTAAAACTCTGTTCCTATTGGATGGTGAATATTATGTTCAGTCTTCAACAAGGTCCATCTGGGTGGTAACTTTGTGGGTGAAAACTGTATATAAGTTCCTTCACCTCAATCTAGAGTTCTGTCTCTTATTGGGGGAATCTGCTGCAAGGGATTGCTATGTCCTCCATACTCCTTGGAGAATCACTGAGCTCTTGTAAAAGCTTGTGTAAGAGCTTGTTCTGCTGCACTCTCTGGGGAAAGGAGGTTCACCCACAGGAACCTGGAGCCTTGTCGTAGGTCCAGGGTGGGTAGGAGATTGCGAGACCCTAACCAAGCTGCGGCGGTTCATGGGGTCTGAAGTGCTTACGGTGTCTGGTGGAGTGCTTGAAGCCCTTGGAAAGCACTAGGAGCATCTGTCAACGGAGGTACCCGCTCAGGGGTGCCCTGTTCCATTACATCTTATGTGACAAAATCCAATAAAGTTGAAGTATAAAAAAAAAAGCCTGTGAGACAGTCCCTCTTATTTTAGCCTGTACTTTTCTTCAGGGCACTTCTGGTGGATGTTTATCCTTTCTCCCACCTGCTAGTACCAAAGAGAGGTCGAGGTGACACGAGAACCCTGATGTACCCTGATTTACCTTACACCCCCTGGTTGACGAGTCTGCAAAGCAAACTCAAATTTTTTTTCTTTGTTGCTGACAGTATCCTTTCACAGTGCAGTCAGATGTACTTACCTGTTACAGTTAATGTGTAGCTTTTTATATCTGTATTTCAATGTTAGATGTTGCGTTTACTTTCATTTCAAAGTTGAAGTACCGAAATGTATTGGGTCGCCCTCCTTTCTTGCATACATCTGGTATCAGTCCCCCTTTAGACATCGCCAAGCATGCTATTACTGAATTATGGTAAAAAATGCCTCTATAAATGCCAAGGGCTTTAATACGCCCTATAAACGATCAGTTTTATATAAGGAAGCCAAACGCCTCCACACAGAGATTTTATTCGTCCAGGAGACCCAATTAACCACTTGCCGACCGCTCACTGAGCTGCTACTGCGGCAATGTGTTTCGTTATCATCTGGAGACGTAGACCTACGTCACCAGACTCTCCACTCTCTCGGCGGCGCGCACGGTGCCGGAGGCTCGCTCCCGCTGTATTCAGACGCAGCGGGAGTTGGGCCAGGGGAGGAGAGGCAGTGATTACCGCCGCTCTTCCCCGATCGTCGGGGATCGAGTGAGGAAATTTGCCCGCTTGTGTAAACAAAGAGGGCAGATCTCCTATGTGACAGACAGGGACAGATTACAGGATTCAGCACAGCTGAACCTGCGATCTGTGTCTGTGTCACACAATGCCCTCCCCCCACACACGTCAGTAAGCATGAGGCATACATTTAACCCCTTGATCACCAATAAAGTTAACCCCTTCCCTGCCAGTGTCATTATTACAGTAACAGTGCATATTTATAGCACTGATTACTGTAGTAATGTCACTGGTACCCCCAAAAGTGTCAAAAATGTCAGTTAGGGGTCCGATCTGTCCGTCGCAATGTCGCAGTCCCGCAAAAAAAAACGCAGATCGCCGCCATTACTAGTAAAAAAAAAAACAATAAAACAGACAAATCTTTCCCGTAGTTAGTAAACGCGATAACTTTTGCGCAAACCAATCAAAATACGCCTATTGTGATTTTTTTTACCAAAAATATGTAGCAGAAAACAAATTGGCTTAAAATGTTAAAAAAATTTGATTTTTAAATTTTCTTTTGGGAATGTTATATATCAGAATGTAAAAAATATTGGGTTTTTTTTTTTCAAAATTGTCGCTCTTTTTTTCAAAAATTAAAAATCGCACAGGTGATCAAATACCACCAAAAGCAAGCTCTATTTGTGGGGGAAAAAAAGGACATAAATTTAATTTGGGTACAGCATCGTACGACCGCGCAATTGTCCGTTAAAGTAACGCAGTACCAAATCGCAAATTATAGCCTGGTCAGGAATGGGGTAAAATCTTATGGTCTTAAAGCGGTTAAAAATACGTTCATTGAGGATTTTTTTGTTTAAGACATGTAGCTAAATACATTTTGGCCTAAATATATGACAAAAATGGAATATATTGGATATTTTTTAACTGTCAAAGTAGAAAATGTCAATTTGTTTGCAAAATGTTTGCTCTTTTTTTATTAATATCGGAAAAAAACAAAAAGTGCAGAGGTGATCAAATACCCCCAAAAGGAAGCTCTTTTTGTGGGAAAAAAAAGGACATAAATTTTGTTTGGGTGCAGGGTTGCATGACCGCGCAATTGTCAGTTAAAGTCACGCAGTGCCAAGTTGCGAAAAGTGGCCTGGACGTTAGGCAGGAAAATCCTCCGGTGGTAAAGTGGTTAAAGCAATCTAACCCCCCCCCCCAACTAAAAAGAATTTGCGCACTTTTTTTGCCAACGCTGATATTAAATCAAAAGGTGTTGGATAGCCATCAAATACTCGGTGCAGTTTCAGTTTCACTCCTTTTACTTGGACTCAGCTGCTCGCTTTTTTTTACTACATGCCACCATAAATAACGTTCAAATCATTCTGATTAACATATATGCGTCTAACTCACGTCAATGCTCATTTTTTCATTAAATTCGCTCAAACATCACGCCAAAGGCCACTTTGTACTATGCGGGGATCTCAATGACACCCAAATGCTCATCTACCCTCTCTTACTTTATTACTTACACAAATTTATTTTTTGACGCCTGGAGATGTCTACATGGGAACGAAAGGGATTATACATTATTTTTTAAGCCACAACATTCTTATTCGAGGATTGATCAGTTCCTTGTAGATAAACTCACCTTTCAGTACATCTCTAAGACGGAGATAGATTCTATTACATGGTCCGACCATGCTCCTGTATCCCTAGACATTTTTGTATCCCCATTCAAAAAGAATATATCTCTTTGGTGTTTGAGCACCTTTCTTCTTACAAATCCTAGACACAAGGACCAGATCAAACAAGAAATAATCTCCTTCTTTCAGTTGAATGCAAGTGAGGATATAGATAAGTCTGTGTTATGGAATTCACACAAATCTGTCATAAGAGGCATTTTGTTTTAAAATGGGTGCATTCGAGAAACGGAGGAGAACCAGAGAGATCTCATATTTACTAACTCAGATTCAAACTCTAGAACAACAACATAAAACAGCGCTAAATGCGACCACAGCTCAAACTCTTGACAATTTGAGGCAAACTCTTGTCAACTGTATTCTTAGTCAGCAAGAACATGCCCTTAATAAGTCCAAACCAAATTTTTCTACCCAAGCAAATAAAGCAGGAACCAGGGATGGGCTATGTGCTTGAGTCGAATGTAAGTTTGGCTCGAAAATCAGCTGTTCGTGTGTTCGCTGAACACACAAACAAATGGGGCTCTTGGCGGGAAATTCTTGCAGTGCATTGATTGCTGATGATTGGCCAAAGCATGCACCCGATCTGTATGCCTTTGGCCAATCATGGCTCAGGGGCTAAGTCTACGCCCCACACTATATAAGGCTGCTGCTTACAAGGTAGCCATGTATAGTGTGTGACAATGGAGATTAGGCAGGTAGTTCGTGGATAGTGTGTTCAGTCAGTTTAGTCAAGTCAGTGCAGTTTACAGGCATACCCCACTCTTAAAATGTGTAGATATGTTGTAGTCCTGGGTCCCCTCTCGGTGCTCCCCAAGTTTGGTGTCCCTGTCACATATGGTTCAGGAGCCGTGTGATGTCAAGCTGACCAAGATTTCCCTTAGACTCCAATGTTAAAAACTGGGAGCAGTGCAATGTCAAGCTGACCAATATTTCCCATAGATGCCAATGTTAAAGACCGGGAGCAGTGCAATGTCAAGCAGATTAAGATTTCCCATAAATGCCAAGGAGCACTGAAAGCTGAAAATTGGTCTGGGCAGGAAGGGCTGAAAGTGCCTTGTATTTCAGTAGTTAAGGGTAACCCTATGAGGGATTTTTTTTTTTTTTTTAAATGGCGTGGGGTCCCCTCCAAAATTCATACCAGACCCTTATCCGAGCATGCAGCCTGGCAGGCTCGCTCGTTCCCCCCCTTAACCATACCAGGCCGCTTGCCCTCAACATTCCCTCTACATTTTGTTTTAAACCTTTCTAACAAAAATCACAAACTGATTGACTCAAATACTCCACTTTCTTATCACTGATGATCCCGGACCTGGACATCACTTCCTGGATGAGCCGGGGTCTCAAACTAATGGTTCAACTGTTTGATCAACAACAGATGCTCTCTTTCCAGGACATTACCAAATCCTTTGACATCTATTATAAAGACTTTTATAAATACTTGCAAATTCGCCATCTCCTCTCCACTTTAAAGAAAGGGGATGACCCCCTACTAAACTCAATCTACACAGCCTTGTGTTCTAAGGTGCTCCCGGACAAGCTACCAGCCACGAAGTTATAGGAACATGATTAAGGAGCTGCATACACACTACAGCAATGGCGACATGCCCTCCAACGACCCAAGAAAATGTCCCGCTGCATATCACACTGGGAAACAACCCAAGAAGATATCCTGCTGCATATCACACTGGGAAACAAGCCAAGAAGATGTCCTGCTGCATATCACACTGGGAAACAACCCAAGAAGATATCCTGCTGCATATCACACTGGGAAACAACCCAAGAAGATGTCCTGCTGCATATCACATTGGGGAACAATTCAAAAAGTCGTACACAGATGGTACCTCACACCACAAATATTAGCTAAGCGCTAACCTGGTGCCCAATCCCCATTATGCTGGAGAAAGTGTGGGAGCGTAAGATCCATTAGCCACATCTGGCGTCCTTGCTGGGAGAAGACAGTGATTATTGCTAGCGGCTATAGCTATAGTAAAACCCGACATCCTGGTTGTACCCAAGTTGATCGATCACCTTGGCACATTCAGCCTGCCCATGCATGCTTTGAACTTTGCCCAGTTCCTGCTGAACTGGCTGAGATTCGAACCGAGTATGGCCTGCCTCACCCTGCTCTGCACATGCTCAGGTACTCTATTTTTAGGCACTGTGCCCAACTTGTAGAGGCCGATCTGCTAACAGCCTAAAGATTTACTGCTGCTCATGGGCTCCGGTCTTCAGCAAAATGGCAGCCTGGAGGCTATTTACAGCACACTTATTTTGGTAGCATAATTATTCATGTGAAATGTATGTTTCTTGCTAATAAACATTATTTTATCAAGCTGTTATGGATAAAGTTCCGCTTTAATTTTTGTAGTGTATTCCTGTTAATTTTCACCATTTTTTTCTAGACGTGAATGTCTTTCGGGTCACGTTGTTGCACTGAAGTGTTCAGGTGAGTAATTTTCCCTGCACTTTTCTCATACTGTTGAACTTCGATAATTAAAAATGGTAATTCATGTAATCATAGTAATTATCTAAGTATAAATGTTCTCTTCAGATGCTTTCTGTAGCCAAAATAAATGTCTGGCTTAGGATAACGCCTACCCGGCACATTAAGGCTTGTTTCCATTTGTAGACAACTTTCAGACACAGAAACATACAAGGATTGCAGAGAAGCAAAAGAAGTGAGATACTGGTTTTACTGAGACAGCAGAGTTGTTTTAGTCAACTATTTCTTAACCACTTCTGGACCGGAAGGATTTGTCCCCTTAATGACCAGGCCATTTTTTTGCGATTCAGCACTGCGTTATTTTAACGGACAATTGCGCAGTTGTGCAACACTGTACCCAAACAAAATGTATGTCCTTTTTTCCCACAAATAGAGCTTTCTTTTGGTGGTATTTGATCACCTCTGTGATTTTTATTTTTTACGCTATAAACAAAAAAAGCGAAAATTCTGAAAAAAAATATATATATTTTTCACTTTCTGCTATATAACATTCCCCCAAAAAAATTTAAAAATCTAAATTTTTTAACATTTTAGGCCAATTCGTTTTCTGCTACATATTTTTCGTAAAAAAATCGCAATAAGCGTATTTTGATTGGTTTGCGCAAATGTTATCACGTCCACTAACTACGGGAAAGACTTATGTAATTTTTATTGTTTTTTTTTCTTTACTAATAATGGCGGTGATCTGCGATTTGTAGCGGGACTGCGAAATTTCGGCGGACAGATCGGACCCCTAACTGACATTTTTGACACTTTTGAGGGGACCAGTGACATTACTATAGTAATCAGTGCTAAAAATATGCACTGTTACTGTAATAATGACACTGGCAGGGAAGGGGTTAACACTGTGGGTGATCAAGGGGTTAAATGTGAGCCTAGGGGAGTAATTCTATCTGTATGGGGTCGGGGCTGGTGAAATGAACATAGAGACCTGTGATCCTATATAGAAGGATCACAGGAGCTCTGTGATCATTCCAGAGAGAAGAATGGACAGCTGTGTTTACAACAGCTGACCGTTCTTCTCTCTCAGGGGGCAATGATCGCGGGTGGCAGGTGGCAATCGGAGCCGCCTGCCCCGTGCATCGGAGTCCCCGCTGCCGAGTGGGAGCAGGAGCGCACTGCCGGCGGGGCGCGCTCGCCCCCTAGCTGCAGGCACGCAACCAACGTAGCCCTACATCGGTTTTGTGCAGGAGAGGCTGCCTGCCGCAGTATATCTGTGGCGGACGGTCCGGAAGTGGTTAATGAATCATTCGTTATTGTAAATATACAGCTTAACTGAATTTAGTTGGCTAAAGCACTGTGCATCATAAACAAATGCTGTTTTTTTTTTTTTTTTTTTTATTGTGGACATCTTTTTTAAATCCTGTGATGCATATCCACCTTGCTGATCTCCCACAGCGTCCTACAGCCACTTCCTGTCTACCTAGGTGTACTGCTGATTGGTATTTCTCAAGGCAGGTTTCCTGATGGTGACAACGGTTTAACATGTCTGTGCAATGTGTGTCTGCATGGTCATTTGTAGTCTCCTTTAGGACAGCATATGACAGGAAGCAGGAGCACAATTGGGTAACAGAAATTGAGCATTGTCACCCTAAAACAAAAAGTCTCTGTACAAACACCCTTATCAAAAACTAAAAATCACTGCACCAAAGATTATAAATTACTGCACACCGAAATGTGTTATACCCCTGCAGCTAAACCAATAAAACCTGTGTTGTTAACAGAAATGAATCAAAAAATATTTAAAAATATGGGTGCTAGGTATCGATATTCCAGTGTCCAAAAAAATACATGCAAAATATACCCTCAAAATTATAATCTATGATTCTACATTATACAGTGTCCATGTGACAGTCCAATATTAATATTTAAATCCACTAATGTGTGTCTTGATAGATCCAAAGACTCCCAGTCGTGCTCCAGTCATGCAAAAAAGTTTGCTGAAAATCGTGTCCTCCGTGAAGGTGGCATAGTGGCAAAGAGGACACGATTTTCATCAAACTGTCACATGGACATTGTATAATGATGTAGAATCATATATTTTAGATGTAGCACCCTCCTAGGTAGGTACTAGAAAAAGGCATATATGGGGCCCTGTCTGCTTATCAGGGGGTCCTGACCATTTAGTTAGGCTGTCACATGTTTCCAGGTGTGATCTGTTGAGTCTGGGGAGTCTCCCCACTGTTTCCAATGAGGGCTCTTGTTGGACAGTGGAGGAAACCTGGCCAATAGCACACCAGGGCTTGTAGCTGTCTCAGTGAGCGGAGTTTGCCGCAATGCACCCTGGGATCGGATATAAGTCTGAGGGGAGCATGTGACAGGGCGTCTTTGGTGGGAAGCAGAGTCCCAGGAGGAGGCTGACAGCTGTCTCTCCTCCTGTCAGAGCAAGTGAAGGTGTCCTGGGCAGTCGACCTAGAGGACCGGAGGTTGAGCTGGGCTTCAGGAAGGATCCAGAGTGCCGTGGACCGAGTGGAGCTGCTGGGCAGAAGTTTCCAGGAAAAAGAGTGTTGCAAGTACTCGAAATTGCCCAGGGGTCTGCCTGAGAGAGGGGGCCACTCCAGAGAGGTAAAAGGGATCCAGGAGCCAGCTAACCAGTAGTTGTGATTGAGAAAGTGGGTACCAGTCTCTAAGTCCTGAAGATTAGTGAGAGAAAAGAGGGCGCCGGTGCGGGCCCTGAAGTGTTCAGCAGTGTATTCAAATAGCTACCTCAGCAGGAGCGCTTAGGGGGAGCTTTCAAGAGGACTTCTTTAGTGAGAAAGCAGTCTCAAGCCAAGTCAGCGTGAACCGACATCCGGCCAGCGTTAGCCAGCATCAAGTCAGCTTTGATAGGCATTCAGCCAGCGTCAAGTCAGCGCCAAATACCAATATTCAAGTGTCTCCGCCAAATGTGCCTAGTTTAGTTCAAGAAGTATCCCACTCATCCCTTCTCCTATCCAAGTTACAAAATAAATACAAAAACCCAAAGATACTGGACTGGTCATTGTCTCAGTGCTCACACTTGGAGAAACATGCTCAAGGGTACTTTTGTTGCACCCGGTGACCCAGGGGGACCCATATCCAGCAAAACGAATGGGAATTGTGCTACATAATTTTGAGGGTATATTGTGCACAGCGGCGGCGGGCGGCTTCTCATCAGTCTCTCGGCGTCGGCTTCTCCTCAGTCCCAGTCCTCCCGCTCCCACCTCCTCCTCGGCCAATGGCATGGGGTTTGCCTTGCGGCAAATCAGGAAGCGCGTATCGGACGCGCTTCCTGATTGGCCAGGAGGAGGATCGTTGTGGCAATAGCGAATTTTCATTCGCTATTGTCACACAATGGGTGGGCTCGGGGCGCACTGCTCTGCTCAGGTGATTTAAAAAAAAAAAAACACATTAAGCTCCATGCGTCCGGCGCCCCTGCATGCAGATTAGGGGGCCGGACGCATGGATGGGGAAGCGGCGCCCCTGCACCCTCAATAGACCGGCCGCCACTGATTGTGCATATGTCTTATTTGGACAAGCACCCTTATGGCAGGATCACCAGTGCATGTGAACCCAAAGGTTTTTAGTCAGTTTATTGCTGCTTGTGTCCTATTGGAGAAATCTTAAAGTGATTGTAAACTCTCGTTTTTCATATAAAAATAACAAACATGTTAAACTAAAACATCAATGACTAAAACATCCTCCCTGCGCTAAATAAATATCTCATACTTCAAAGACTGCTGTTGCTGTTCATCACTCAGTGACTCAAAGATAAATAACAATAACACAGCGCAAAAAAACAGTGCAACAAACCAAATATAAAAGGTGCTATCATATATAACCTGTTAAACACACCGTGTGTGAAAAAAATGAAATAAGATGAAATATATAATCAACCTGTGGTTATAGACTAGTGAAGTGAGTCCATGTTCCCATATGACTATATGGGAGGAAATGCAAATCAAAAATATAAAAAAATAAAAAAATAAACACGAGCAAGCAAGTGTCCAGTGAAAGTTTGTGAAAAGTGCTCTTATTCCAAAAAGTCCATGCCAATCTGTGACTTTCATGGCGCATGCGGAAGTGTGGTGGCACGCAGGCCGCCGTATCCACAGTGTTACGGAGTGTAATAGCTTTCAGGAGCTCCATCAGCATTATCATTATTATTCATTTTTTTCACACACAGTGTGTTTAACAGGTTATATGTGATAGCACCTTTTATATTTGGCTTGTTGCACTGTGTTATTGTTATTTATGTTATACTTACCTGCTCTGTTGCAGTGGATTTGCACAGAGCAGCCCCAATCCTCCTCTTCTCAGGTCCCTCTTCGCTGTTCCTGGCCCCTCCCTCCTGTCGAGTGCCCCCACAGCAAGAAGCTTAATATGAGGGCACCCGAGCCGAGTGTCCATTTAGACATGGAGCCCCGACCCGGGCCCCGCCCCCTATCTCTCCTGATTGGATAGCTTACTTTGATTGACAGCAGCAGCAGCCAGTGTCTCAACCAATCAGGAGGGAGAATCTCAGACGGTTGAGACACTCGTAGACATCGCTGGGCAGAGAGGGACCTCAGGTAAGTATTAGGGGGGGCTGAGGGGGGCTTCTGCACACAGAAGGCTTTTTATCTTAATGCAAAGAATGCATTAAGATAAAAAAAACTTCTGACTTTACAACTCCTTTAACAAAGTGATGGGACATCCCGTCTTAGACATTTGTTGCAGAAACAAAGGAACCAGAAGAAGGAAAGGAAAGAAAACCACAGGAGAAATCCAAAGTACAGTAAAACAAACAAAAAGTTGAAAGTTCAGAAAAAGAGCAGTCTACATACGGTGCTTTTCCACTGCATGGAACGGATCGGTTTGGCTCAGTTTGGCGCTTTTCCACTGCATGGTACCGCGTGGTACGTGTTAGAACGGTTCGGGACGGTTCGGTACAGCAGCGCTTTTCCACTACATGGTACGGCTCAGTACGGCTCGCTTAAACAGTACCACCTCGGTTGGGGTTCCAAGCGGGCCGTACCTATACCATATCCCACAATCCTTTGCATGCAGCCTTGATTGTTTGTCACTGCTAGCCACTGATTGGTCAGAGAATTGTTGTAATCCCACCCACTTACTACTTTAGTGGAAAAGCAAACCGAGCCGAGTAGAGCCAATACAGTGCTGAAACGTGCCGACTCATACCACGCAGTGGAAAAGCAAACTGAGCCGAGCTGGGCCAAGCAGGGCTGAGTGGAGCCGAGCCAGTACTTGCAGTGGAAAAGTGCCATTACATCTGTAGGGTTGTATGAAGCTCAGATAGGGATTAAGCAACCTCATAAGAAGCTTGTGGAGTACCTGGCAATATAGGGATCCTGGGGTGCAATGAGGTTAGACATCTCAACATCAAAAAAGTGGAGGGGAAATCAGCAGAGGTGCCCATGGTAAATAGCATAGATTCAAGGGCTTTTCATCAAAAGATAAGTGTTCATTTGGTGTGTAATAATTACCAACACCATCAACACCTTTCTTGACACCTTTATCAGGATCAGTGAGCCTGGACTGCATATGTAGTTTCTGCCGGGAGAGTTTTGTTTTAGGCCCCTTTCACACTATGAGTCCGTCAGATGGACTCAGTTTTTCTCAGCGGGGGATCGATCCACCAATCCCCCGCTAAGCAGGAGAATGACAGCTGTTCTCCGCACTGTGTGCAGAAACACAGCTGTCAGAGCCCCATACATCTCTATGGGGGAATTGGATGGGAACGGACCGTCGGTCCGTTCTCATCCGATCCCATCTGATCCGATCCGCTGGACTCATGGAAAATAGGGTTTCCATCCGTCCAGATTTGACGGATCGGATCGGATGTCAGCGGACATGTCTCTGCTGACATCCGATGCCCCATAGGGATGCATGGGTGGACCGTTCAGTTCCCCAAAAAAAACGAACAGGCGGATCTGAACGGTCCGCCTGTGTGAAAGAGCCCTTATGTTCTGTTGATAAATGAAGGATTTTGGATTTCCCAATTTCCCACTTCATGTCTTGTTGTTTGTCATGACCAGGACAAACATAAAAGGCAAATCTTATTACTGGGGAATTAAACAGCATTAGAATATGACAGCTATTGTACTCCATTTCTGTTCTATCCAAAACATAAACAAATGTGTTTTGGTCCTTTCTACACTTTAAAGCAAGCTGTAGACTTAGTCCCCGTTCACACTGGGGCGACCTGTGAGGCGACCTGGTCGCCTCACAGGTCGCAGTAGGTCGCCTTCCATAGGGAAGCTGTGGACCCGTTCTAATAGGAGCGACACAAGTCGCTCCGACTTAGAAAAAGGGTCCGGAGCTTCTTTGGGGCGACCCGGAGCGATCGTCATAGACTTCAATGTTATGAAGTCCGTGCCGGCCACTCCGAGGTCGCGGCGCGCTGCTCGCACCGCGACCTCGGAGGTCGTCCCGGGAAGTCGGATCGCCCCAGTGTGAACGGGGCCTTAAAATGTTGAGTGTTTTGTGTAAAGTGATGGTAAAGTCTGTTATTATTTTTTTAAATAACAAATATATACAAACCCACTCTGTGTAATGTGTACCCCCTTCTGTGTCTGCCCCTCATAACAAACAGCTTGCTATGGGGGCAGACATGCGGGCTCAATCCCAAACCGAACTGTGTGCATCCATAGACACACAGCACCGTTCAGCCCCACCCCCTACTCCCTCCTTACATGATTTGACTGACAGCAGCAGGAGCCAATGATTCTTGCTGCTCTCAGTGAAACTTGTGGGAGAAAGACGAGGGGAGAGAAGAACTGAAGCCAGGAACAGGGCTGGATCGACACAGATAAGTGTTTTGCCTTTACAACCACTTTAAAAATGTTGCCATCCACGTAACACCTATGTGTGGTGGTAAGAGGGTGATTTTTAACACCCATACACTGCACATTCGCCTCTGTGGGTGGCAGAGGTGTACCCACTGCTTGCTCCCAGTGCAAAGACTGAGCTATCAAAGACAGCTCTCTGTCTGTACTAGAGAAAAAAAAGTGCTGGGACCAGCTCCAGGTCATGTGACCACTGTGACAGCCAATCACAGTGGTCACATAATGAGACAAACCTTCTCGCCCTCTGGGCATTTGCCCAGTTAAAGAGCTGGCGGGGCAGGCAGGAAGGGGTTAACATGTTAAAAATTATATGAGATTTTAGTGATTGGGTTCACTTCCAAAGTAAACTTAACATAACCACGATGACATAAATGCCAACTCTGAAACTAGAACAGAAAGGTAGTAATAGTAACACAGGTTTAAATGAAATTAGTTATTAGGTGTATAGGGTTGACCATAAGCCAGCTATCATTTTCTTTTTTTGGTCTATGAAAATGAAATATTACCCATCAAAAGTGTTTTATTATTCTACCTCTGAACTATTTCATTTGTTATACTGAAAAGCTAGTATTTGTTTTTCCTTTATAACATAAGCGGGGCTATTTTACCTCCATGCATTCTATGTCCCCTCTCGATCCAGTGATGTCAATGAGAGCCTTGGCTGTCCGGGGAATTGCACTCCTGATTGGCTTTTGGCAGCAGCGGGAATCACCGCCTGTGAGCCAATCAGGAGATGGAGGTGTCGGGGGTCAAGCCACGGCTGTGTTAATGGACACACAGAGCCGTGACTCAGGAGCGCGCCTGCTTGGGTGCCCCCAGAACAAGCTGCTTGCTGTGGGGCTGTGGGGGCACCCAGCAGGAGGGAGGGGCCAGGAGCGCCAGCGTGGGACCCAAGAAGAGGAGGATCAGGGCTGCTTTGTGCAAAACAGAGCAGGTAAGTATGACATGTTTGTTTAAAAAAAAAAAAACATGAGACTTTACAATCACTTTAAGGTACCTCATGTGTTGAGTTTGTAGGATTTATCACTGCATACATAGTAGTTTAACAACTTACTGTCCGCCCACCGTCAAATGACGGCAGAGCGGTGCAGCTATTGTTCTGGGACACCGTCATATGACGGCGCACCACAACTGCCTCTCTCGTGCGCCCACCGGGGTGTGCAGTGTGGCGATCATGGCCGCGCCATGTTGCTAGGACATGGCGCGACCCAGATCTTGGTAAAGAGCCAATGACATGGCTCTTTACCCATGTGATCGGCTGTGTCCAATCACAGCCAGTCACATGTAAATGAGGAAGTGCCATTTATCGGCTCTCCTCGCCTCACACTGTCAGAGTGTGAGGCGAGGAGAGATAATCAGCGGCTCCTCCTCACAGGGGAGGCAAGGACATGTAAGCAGGGCACTGATCATCAGTGCCCTAATTACAGAAAAGTGAAAAACAGTGCCAATCAGTGCCCACCATCAGTGCCCACAGTGCCCACAATCAGTGTCCATAGTGCTGCCAATCAGTACCCATCAGTGCCTGCTCATCTGTGCTGCCCATCAGTGTCCACCAGTGCCGCCCGTCAGTGCCCATCAGTGCCACCCGTTAGTGATCATCAGTGCCACCCGTTAGTGATCATCAGTGCCGCCCGTCAGTGTCCATCAGTGCTGCCTATCAGTGCTCATTAGTGCTGCCTATCAGTGCCACCTATCAGTGCCCATCAGTGCAGCATATTAGTACCTCATCATCAGTGCCCATAAGTGCCACCTCATCAGTGCAGCCTATCAGTGCCCATCAGTGCCCCTTCATCAGCGCACGTCAGTGAAGAAGAAAAATTATTTATTTTCATAATTTACTCACAGAAAATAAGAAAAACTTATTTTTTTTTCAAAATTTTCTGTCTTTTATTTTTGTAAGAAATAAAAAATCCAGCGGTGATTAAATACCACCAAAAGAAAGGTCTATTTGTGTGGAAAAAAATGAAAAATGTTTCATATGAGTACAGTGTAGCATGATCGCGCAATTATCATTCAAAGTGTGACAGCGCTGAAAGCTGAAAATTGGCCTGGGCAGGAAGGGAGTGAAAGTGCCCGGTATTGAAGTGGTTAAAGCTGGATAAAAGCAAACATTTATTATATTGCCGCTTACCAATTTATAGATGTGAGGTTGGCATTGATTTTCTTTTTTAGGTTCTCATTTTTCTATTTTCATCTAGTGATCTGGCCAGTAAGTCTGCTGTTTATCAAAAGAGCAAACTCTCTTCATGTATCAGATTACAGGGATGATACAAACCATTTAACACTGGCAGGGGTGCTTACAATGATCAGCTGTTTTTTATTTATGTGAAACCCTTATCCCAAAAGAAGAAAACAGTTTGCTGTAACTGCTTATAATGCGTATGCTAGAGTTTGGCTTCAATTTGTTGATGTATTTAACCACTTTCAGACCGGAGGATTTTCCCCTTAATGACCAGGCCCTATTTTGCGATTCGGCACTGCGTTACTTCAACAGATAGCAATATCAAGGGAGAAGGGGAGGGGGGGGGGAAACAGGTGAGAACCACCAGGAAATCACTCTGACACCCTGAAAGAACCTGGGGCGTGAGGATATGGCACATAGCTCAATGCAAATACAAATACCTAATGATGTATGACCGGTGAGCCAAGCAACTGAACATATACAGAAAAACAAGCAAATGGAAGTTGCATAGGATGGCTCAAACACTTGCCACGCTGTACCTAAATAAAATTGACGTCCTTTTTTTCCCACAAATAGAACTTTCTTCTGGTGGTATTTGATAACCTGTGCATTTTTTATTTTTTGCGCTATAAACAAAAAAATAGCGCCAATTTTGCAAAAAAAAAAAAAAAAAAACATTTTTCACATTCTGCTATATAACATTTCCAAAAAAAAAAAATTAAAAATCAAAATGTTTTTTAACATTTTAGGCCAATTTGTTTTCTGCTATATATTTATGGTAAAAAAAAAAAATCGCAATAAGCGTATTTTGATTGGTTTGCCCAAAAGTTATAGCATTTACTAACTATGGGAAAAATTTATGTCATTTTTTTTATTTTTTTATTTTTTTACTAGTAATGGCGGCAGATTGTTTGCAGGACTGTGGCATTGCGGTGGACAGATCGAACCCCTAACTGATATTTTTGACACTTTTGGGGATATCAGGTACATTACTACAGTAATCAGTGCCATAAATATGCACTGTTACTGTAATAATGACACTGGCAGGGAAGGGGTTAACATTGTTGGTGATCAAGGGGTTAAATGTAAGCCTAGGGGTGTGATTCTAACTGTGGGGGGGTTGGGCTTGTTAGATGAACATAGAGACATGCAATCCTATATAACAGGATCACATGGTCTCTGTGATCATTGCAGGGAGAAGGACGGACGGCTGTGTTTACATCAGCCGTCCATCCTTCTCTGTCAGCGGGGAGAGATCGAGAGTGTCAGGCGGCAATCAGAGCCGCCTGACACACGCGCCAGCTTCCCTGCTGATGATCGGCGGTGGGAGTGCGCCGCCGGCAGCGCGCGCTCACCCCCTAGCTCCTCCCAGGCAAATGATGTACTGATACGTGGTTTTGCCTGGGAGAGCCAGCTTGCCAATGTATATATACAGTATACGGTCGACAAGTGGTTAAATCTGATAGTACATCTACACTTCCCTCCCCCTAGACTGACAATGCTGCTGTCCAAAGGTGTCTCCGTTGCTCCTTCATCCAGAGTGGGGACACTAATACAGGAGGTGTGTTACTGGCCAGATAACCAGGTGAAAAACAGAGGGGAAAAAGCATAAAAAGAAATGTGCAGCTACCTGTAATGTCTGGTAAACTGCAATATATCACTTTTTTTATTTTGGGGTTAAAATCACTTTAAAGTTTATTAATTCTCTCTTTTATTAATCTTTCTTTAATTATGACAATAAAGTGTCCTACTACGCTTACTTACGCCATACTCCTAATATGCAGAAACTGCGCTGTAGCTACCTTGAGTTGTTTAAAAGTTCATCCAGCTTTTTTTTCTTCAATCCAAACTTGCAATTTCTGCAGAATGTGGAACTCGTTCCAAGTCTTCCAGGATTATTGGAGGTAGTGATGTCGCCGTAGGTCGCTGGCCATGGCAAATCAGCTTATACCTTAATAATAAGCATGTCTGTGGCGGCTCCATCGTGGCACCGAAGTGGATCATAACTGCTGCACACTGTGTCCACAAGTAAGTGGTAAAAGGAAAGCTTTCTCTGGTGTTCAAAGTATCATTACGGCCCCTTTCACATTTGTGCCACTTGTCCTGCGATTTGGGACTGCAAAAGTCACACGACAAGTTGTACTCCATGATTTCCAATGAGTACCGTTCATATCTGTGCGATTTCAAGTTGCAATAGTTACATAGTTACATACATAGTTTGTGAGGTTGAAAAAAGACATCAGTCCACCCAGTTCAACCTATGAGGTGTGTGTGTGTTTGCTGTTAACCATACATTGTATACCCCTTGTTGTGGTCTTTAAGGTGCCCATCTAATAGTTTTTTGAAACGATGCTCCCTGCTGATATGACTGCTTCTGGAAGAGAATTCCACATCCTTACTGCTCTGACAGTGAAGAACCCCTTACGCATTTTAAGGTTAAACCGTTTTTCCTCTAGTTGCAATGACTTCAAAGTGGTCCCTGCACTACTTTGAAAAACAAACACAGAGCGCTAAGACGACCTCCAGCATATGAGGAATAGACAAAAAATCTAATATGCAACTGAGGACAGGGGAGGGGGGAGGGGGGTAAGGGGTAAAGGAAGAGAGGAAAAAGGCACTGACAAGTAATAAAATTGTACTACAAATGAGCATAACCATGAAATGGTACAAATCAATTAGGTACAACAAGATACCCTGAGCAGGTGGATGATCCTAAAGGGAAATGTCCATAGGCACTGAGCAGCTCTTCCACAGATGAGAAGGAAGAATCTGTATAGACAAAAAGAAGAGGGGAGAAGCGCTTTAAGTGCAGACAGTTTAATGTTGATAACAAGGCAAGGTTAAATACACTCACTAGACGTAAAAGATCAAAGGCTATGTCTGTCCAACAGTCCTGCAGCCATCCTCTGAGGGGTGTCCTCCGTTCACATGAAGCCGTGTACGGTTCCAACACTGGTGGTGGGAGGAAAGGAAGCCGGCTGCCTCCCACAAACGATCAGCGGTGGGCGATCAAAAGGCTCCGGTCTGCGGCTACGTAGTGCGGATGATAACTGGAGGCACTCTCAAGACAGGGATGGTAGGGTCTGTCCAATGGGTTACGGCATGCACGACGCGTTTCTGAGCATGCGCGGGGTCATCTACACCCGCTCGAGCACCTGATGAAAGAGCGCGCCGGGTGTAGATGACCGCGCGCATGCTCAGAAACGCGTCGTGCATGCCGTAACCCATTGGACAGACCCTACCATCCCTGTCTTGAGAGTGCCTCCAGTTATCATCCGCACTACGTAGCCGCAGACCGGAGCCTTTTGATCGCCCACCGCTGATCGTTTGTGGGAGGCAGCCGGCTTCCTTTCCTCCCACCACCAGTGTTGGAACCGTACACGGCTTCATGTGAACGGAGGACACCCCTCAGAGGATGGCTGCAGGACTGTTGGACAGACATAGCCTTTGATCTTTTACGTCTAGTGAGTGTATTTAACCTTGCCTTGTTATCAACATTAAACTGTCTGCACTTAGAGCGCTTCTCCCCTCTTCTTCTTCCTGCACTACTTTGGTCTGACTTTGATGCATTTTGAGGTCCAAAGACATCGGCATTGCTTCAAGTCCAGTCAAAATCGCGGCAAAATCATGGCAAAAAAATTGCAGGAAAATCGCGTGACTTTTAGGTCACAAAAGTGTGAAAGGGGCCTAGAACGGAGTTCCACCCATTTTGCACATGTCCAGTCATTATCATTGCCATCCTGAATGCTTTTACAAATGGCAATATTTATTTATTTATTTTTTAATTAGTAAATTTGCATTCATTTTCCACAGAAGTTTTGGTTGCGGACGCCCAGGCGATTTCATCACTAGGCGATTCGCATGGACTCCTGGGATATTCGCGTCAGCTATCCCAGGAGTCCATGTGAATTGCCTAGTGACCAAATCTTACTTTATTTCCTAATGGGTTTTTCTTTGATTGGCAGTTTGCTATAGCAACGGGGTGGGAACTGCCGCCGACACCACCATTGCTCTAGCAACATGTAAGGATGAAAGAGCGCTGCGCAGTGGCATTAATGCATAGGTGCGAGGTCAGAAGGTGCATGCATACCTCCCAACTTTTTGAGATGAGAATGAGGGACACCTATTAGCAAAAGTATGTAGGCATAAGCCACTCCCCCTGCCACCTTAAAGTAGAATTCTGAAAAAAGAATGTAATTTAAACCCCCATTTTTTTTTAACTACCATTCCTTTATGCTGGCTTTTGAAATTTAAAAGAATAAAAAGGAAGGATGGGACTTTGAGTGAGAGACATGACAAGGCTGGCAGGGAACAGTTGACATATTTATTGGCACCTACAATAGAATATAACATATAAAATAGTACAATGATCAAAATATTGAGAGAGCTGATAAGTAGTCCCCAAGTCCAAATACATAGAAATCAGCAAGGCGGAGTTCCAAATATAGTAGAGTCATTTGAAATATTCACAGTATCACAGACTCAAAATCCAAGTAGCAGTAGAGTAGTAGGAATATTTAAAACATTGTAACCTCAACGCGTTTCGTGACCCAAGATCGCCACTTCATCAGGAGTGGATGCATGGTAAAATCTAAAAAAACATATAAGGAAATTGGCACAATGGTGATGAATGAGAAATTAAGAAGGGGGAGGAAAGGGGAGTCAGAAATTTTAAAATTTAAAAATGCAACAATTTAGAAATTGGATGAAAGATTTAGCACTGGGGAAATACTTTTTAAAAGATAAAAAGTGCATTTTAAATACAACTATATAGATCAGGCCATAATGAGGAACAAATGAGGAGGAAAGAGGGACAGAAGGACTTTGTTCCAAATCAGGGACAGCCCCTCGAAATCAGGGACAGTTGGGAGCTATGGGTGCATGCTGAGTAGCGAGCTGCAACGAATCATGGAAAGTAATTGAAGAGGGCTTCAGATGCCCACAGCAGAGATGGACCCTGTCTGCTTCATAGATTAGGTTAGATTTAAATGATTTATAGATTATCTAAATTAATGTCATTATCTAAAGGCCCGTACACACTTGACGAAAATCGGACAAAATATCCTCCGATTTTCCTCTGTCTTCTCAGCGTTCATTACCGTTTTTAGTTGACAGTGCATAAATGTTCACAAAATTTCTCGTCCAATTTTTCTTTTTTTTGGCACATTTGTTCCTAGACTTCCGGGTTGTCAGCAACTTCAGATCATGCGCGGTCTTTCGTATCCGATTTTTCACAGACGTACTGCATACACATTAAACGAAAATCGGTCGTCTGGGGGCGGACGAAAAAAATGTTGGTGTTTGTCCCGCCGTTTTTTTTTCGTTGAAAATGTCAGCATCGGCTGCTGAAAGTTGTGTACACACTAGGCGAAAATGGGACGATTTCACATCGGGCGGGAATTTTCGGCAGATTTTCTACTAGTGTGTACCCTGCTTTAATGTTAGATTTGAATTGGAGACAATTAGGGCGGAGTATTTTTGTTTTATTTTTTTAAATGATCTGAGGGACTGGAGCGTCACTTTAAAAAGGAACCATTAGCATAGCAACACTTTTTCATTTGGACAGAGCAAGGGAGGGTTATACCCTCTGTCAGATTTTCTTTCACCATCTGTGTCCCATTGCAGAGATTTCCCTTCACTTCCTGTCCCATAGCCAAACAGGAAGTGAGAATAAATCCCTGCAAATTAAAGGGATTTCTTGGGGACCCCCAGGTCACTAGAACCATTGGAAGATTTCCCCTCTATTTCTTTACTGGGGACAACCCAAAATGTAGGATTTTCTTTTATTTTCACTTTTAATGATATTGGTAAACTGGAGAAATAGAGAGGATAAATCTCCTTAATAGGGGTACAGGTAGAAATAAAAATCTGACCCATGTTCTTTAGAGCTGCACAATTCTGGATAAAAGGAGAATTACAATTTTTTTTGTATAGAATAAAGATCATGATTCTCAGCGTAACATCATCTTTCATATTATACAAAAAAAAGTGGGCTAACTTTTTACTGTTTGGTTTTTTTTTTAATTCATTAAAGTGAATGAATTTTTTTCAAACAAATTGCATTTGAAAGAATACAGTGTGTTGTAAAATATTGCATTGACTGCCATTTTATTCTCTAGGGTCTCTGCTAAAAAAAATATATAAAATGTTTGGTAGTTTTAAGTAATTTTCTAGCAAAAAAATACTGATTTTAACTTGTAAGCAACAAGTGTCAGAAAAAGGCCTAGTCTTTAAGTGGGTAAACTGACCTCATTTACAGACTGAAGATCAACCCTTTGATCTAAGGCTCCATGTACACGGGACGTTAGAAAAAACGTCCTGCAAAGGTATTTCTGACGCCGGGAAAAAGCAGCTGTTAAACGTGCTTTCAGTAGCTTTTTCCATTTGCGTTATTGCACGTTTGGCCACGTTGCTTTTAGCAGCGTTTTTCTGCCTCCATTCAAAATCAATGGTTCCCTATGGGAGCCTATTGATTTGAATGGAAGTCGCACCGCAAGTCGGATCCAACTTGCGGCGCGACCTGCACTGTGAGAATCTTGAGGGGGAACTCCACGCCAAAAATGGGAAAAAAACTGCGTGGGGTCCCCCCCAAAATCCATACCAGACCCTTATCTGAGCATGCAGCCCGGCAGGCCAGGAAAGGGGAGGGGACGAGCGAGCGGCCCCACCCCCCCTGGACCACACCAAGCCACATGCCCTCAACATGGGGGGGGTGTTGGTGCTTTGGGGCAGGGGGAGCTCTGCACCCCCCACCTCAAAGCACCTTGCCCCCATGTTGATGAGGACAAGGGCCTCATCCCCACAACCCTGGCCGGTGGTTGTGCGGGTCTGCGGCCAGGGGGCTCATCGGAATCTGGAAGCCCCCTTTAACAAGGGGGCCCCCCAGATCCCGGACCCCCTCCCTATGTGAATGGGTATGGGGTACACTGTACCCCTACTCATTCACCACATAAAAGGCAGTGTATGGAAATAACGACAGGAGACGTTTTGGAAAGTTTATTAAAAATCTTCATCCGGCTCTTCTTGTCTTCTCCTCTCCGGGGTGTTCTGCTCTTTTGCTGTCCGCTCTTCTTGTGTTCTCCTCTCCGGGGTCTTCTGCTGTCCTCTCTTCTTTTCTTCTCCTCTCCGGTCTTCTGCTCTTTTGCTGTCGTCTCTTCTTCTTCCTCCGGTCCTCCTCCGACGACGTCTCCGGTAATTATGCCGGTCTCCGGTCTCTGCAGCTTATTATATAGCCATTAGGGGCGTGGCCCCGATGACATCATCGGGAGACCCCGCCCCCTCGTGTCACAGATGACGTAAGAACCAAATGATACTTTGTTTATAGTTATCTCCCAGCTCTAAGCAATGTTGGGAAACTCTTGCCAGAGGGTTTTTTTTTTTTTTTTCTTGCTGTGAGTGAGCGGAGAACGGCTCTGCACTGTATGAATCATTGAAATGCTGGATTAAAGCAGTTGAAAAGTCAGGAAGGTTTTTTTTATCTTAATGCATTATATGCAATTTATCAACTGTACAAACAAATGGCAACCACCCCAACCTAAAACTGGCCTTTGTAAGCAAGGAGCACATGGAAGGGTAACACGTATCAAAAAAACAAACCAAAAGCTTTCTGATGTGTCAGTCAACCCCCCTCTCCAGTGACACAACTCAAGTTGGGTTTACCAAGAGCCTTTCTTTACTGCCAGAGACAATGACTTGATATGACTTCTATATATTATAATCTGAAAACCTTCAAATACAAATATAAATTACCCTAATTTCCTTGTGTGAATGTCTAAACATTTGCAAAGCTATCACAACTAATCACTGTATTGTGTCTAATACGTTTATTTCCTATGATCAACAGCACCAATTAGTGACCCTAATATGGCATTTTCCTGATTGAGGTAATTTAGGAAAATACTGCATTATTGCCACTAGAAGGAGTTGATAATTATGGTAAATAAACATATTAGACACATTACGGTGTGTACACCCTTATAATGTCAACCACTAAAAGTCCAAATATCAATTGGCACTATCTTCAGACCTAGAAAGCAACATGAGCTTTATGTGTATCCTTATTTCAGGATGTACATAATCAGGAATATGATCAGTATCATTATGTGCCAGTTACTGGTGTCTAGTAAATGTCCGCCTTAACATGAATGACTGATGTTTAATGTTAAGGGGGGGGGCCTGTGCTTCTTCAGTAAGTCGGAGCTACATTAATACAATACTGTAGTCAGCTAAGGAGAATATAGATAAATGTCCATGAAGCTCAACCTCTTTGTTTTAAATGAAGTCCATGTGATCAAATCAGCTTACATAATTGGATAACGGATAATGCATAGGTGGGCTGCAGGGAGTAAATGTAAGGTTGCATACATACAGCATTATGCTGATCTTCCCAGTGAAGAGCTGTGCAGGAGGGGTGTCAGCACAAGTCTGACCATTGGAGGACATGCAGGCTGTGTTCCCAGCACAGCCAGAAAACTGACCAGGCTGGGGTCACGGAGTGGATGTGCTTCTATGCCTGGCATGGTCAGTTTGAAATAGGAAAGCACGGTTCACCAGGTATTTCATACAAAGGAAGAAATACAAAGAGAACAGGATATGTTTTAACCCAAATACATGCTACAGACACAGACACCTATCAGGAATATGAAATGCTGGGATGAAAAGCACTTTAAATACTACTGACATATCAATAACAGTGATTTATCAATGCTTTATTGGTTGATCCTCTTTAAGTTACAGGTCTCCTCAAGTGTCCAGCTGGTCGGTGCTTGCGGGCGTTATTAGCCACTCCTCAGTGGGACAGAAAGCCTCGGTGTCTGCAGTGGAGAAAATAATTTATCATCAGAAGTATGATGATAGAAACCACGACTATGATATTGCCCTGATGAAACTGGACAAACCCTTAAACTACTCAGGTTATCTAACCATTCTAATTTACTGGATATACTTTATTTGGTTTAAAAAAAAAAAAAAAAAAAACATGAAATAATCTTTTGTCTTTATTACCAAACTGAATCACTGTTAACCATTAACAGACCAACATGTTGAGACATCAAAATTCACACAGTAATATCTTACACCAACTAAATTAGAGTTTATTAACCACAGTCCACACACAAAGTGGGTGACATTTCCCCATAAAGATTGACCCTGACAAGGGAAAAATAAAACAAAGGGCAGGGTGGGTGGGAGAACAGGTCAGAAGTTCCAAAAGGAAGGCTGAATCCAGAGGTGAGTCCAGGTGACAGTTCTGAGATAACTGCTGACACCACCCAGTGACAGGAGTGAAGATGCAGGTGAAAAGTTACACTCATTGGCCAATTGTTTTCCTAAAACAGGATCACTGTCATCGATGCAGAACTCAGTTGACTGAAATGTGGTAAATATTCCCAGTAGGCACCACCACAGCACTGACCTTCTGGTGTTGCTGGGGTTGACATCCTTACTGAAAGAGTTGTGCCACTCACCTGCTCCTTCTGTCCGCCTCCTTCATTCATAGAACTTACAGTATTTTCCAGAAGTGTTCTGTAAGAAGGCCTGAGGACGCACATTGGTGAGAAACATGTTGGGCGGAGCTGTCCACGTGACGTCACGCCACCAAGCCGGTCAAGGAGGTGGCACCGTTTTGATGTGCGTTTTCGAACGACATTCTATATATATCTTTGTACATAACTGGCTGATTACTACTTATTGATAGTAATTGCTTTGTTGCTGCATTCGGTATTCACAATATACTACTATGCTATGTATGATTCATTACCTTTGTTTGGTTGTGACTGAATGAGCCGCTCAGTTTCCGGTCAGCCAGCTCAGGTAGCGAGCGGTCGGTTTTCGGTGAGGCAGCAAAGGACCAACGGCTGATATACAGTGCCTTGCAAAAGTATTCGGCCCCCTTGAAATTTGTGACCTTTGCCACATTTCAAACTTCAAACATAAAGATATAAAACTGTAATTTTTTTGTGAAGAATTAACAACAAGTGGGACACAATCATGAAGTGGAACGAAATTTATTGGATATTTCAAACTTTTTTAACAAATAAAAAACTGAAAAATTGGGCGTACAAAATTATTCAGCCCCTTTAAGTTAATACTTTGTAGCGCCACCTTTTGCTGCGATTACAGTTGTAAGTCGCTTGGGGTATGTCTCTATCAGTTTTGCACATCGAGAGACTGACATTTTTGCCCATTCCTCCTTGCAAAACAGCTCGAGCTCAGTGAGGTTGGATGGAGAGCGTTTGTGAACAGCAGTTTTCAGTTCTTTCCACAGATTCTCGATTGGATTCAGGTCTGGACTTTGACTTGGCCATTCTAACACCTGGATATGTTTATTTGTGAACCATTCTATTGTAGATTTTGCTTTATGTTTTGGATCATTGTCTTGTTGGAAGACAAATCTCCGTCCCAGTCTCAGGTCTTTTGCAGACTCCATCAGGTTTTCTTCCAGAATGGTCCTCTATTTGGCTCCATCCATCTTCCCATCAATTTTAACCATCTTCCCTGTCCCTGCTGAAGAAAAGCAGGCCCAAACCATAATGCTGCCACCACCATGTTTGTGTAAGATCCTGGTACTTTCAGTACCTTTCTAGCCTCTTACTTCCGCATTGCGTTCCACCATTCAGGTAGCCGGAACGCATATAGCTGCATGTCTCTAACATCTGATGACGTCATCACTAGGCGCCGCTCTGAGCGGCTATTTCAACCGACGCTGTGCACTCACAAGGTGTTCGTGCAACTGCTCGTTATACATCCCTGTCTGACGCTGCCGAATCCTCCAGCTATCTTCCTATACCTGGATTGACCGAAGCCTCGCTACCTGATCCTTTACCTCGCTACCTGATCCTTTACCTCGCTTATCAGCTAGTGATAAGTACCCCGCAGGGGATCCCTTCCTATCAAGTCACATGCTATTTATTCTTGCATATTAAGAACTGTTGCTAAACTCTAGGATATATGCACTACAATATCTATCACCTGCATCGTTACCTAGATTGCTAGCTCTTGAGCCTACTACCACCTGTAACTTATATCCTTGCATTAACTTAGCATCTCCTGTACACTTCATCTGCTATCCCCTACCACCTGTTACTTGTACATGATTGCTAACCCTCCTGCATACTATCTATCACCATCTGCTATCGCTCCTGCAACATTACTACCTGAGTGCCTATCATTAATTGCTATCACTACTCAAGCCTATTCCTTCAGTATATCACCTCAATACTATTGCATAGATATCTATCACTCCAGCAACATCTTATCTGAGTGTTTGTGTATGTGCATACTGAAGCGGGCTTAGCCACTATGATGAGTCAGGAGAGTTGGATAAGGTGATTCAACACATCTCTACAAGACTACTGAGTGGAAATTCTGCAGCTGCAAATCCAGTTCACTAAATCAAACCTCAGAGCGTTACAGATTGCACGAACCAGAAACAATGGATTCAGCAGAATTAGCCACTCATGTGATGCACCTAACACAAAAGGTAGATGCATTAATTGTTTCTCTTACCGAAGTGCAAAAAGAAAATCAGACTTTGAGACAGCAGATAGCCCGTGTATCACAGCTCACTGCTGCTCAACCCCGTGAGCCCAAAATAAACCCTCCACAAGTGTTTACAGGTGATCGGAAAAAATTTTGTGAATTTAAAAACGCATGTCAATTGCTTTTTAATTTAAAACCTCGTACTTACAATATAGACCAAATTAAAGTCTGCACCACTATCTCATATATGTCAGGTGATCCACGGGCTTGGGCAGACTCTCTCTTTGAGAAAAATGACCCTCTTCTCAACTCCTATCCTGCGTTCCTAGCAGAACTCTCTAGCCTGTATGAAGACCCAAATAGGCAGAGTACTGCTGACAGCCAATTGAGGGCTTTAAAACAGGGAAGGAGACCTGTTGAAGACTTCGTAGCAGAGTTCAAGAGATGGACCCTTGATTCAGGGTGGAATGATGCATCTCTGCGAACCCAGTTCAGGCTCGGGTTATCCGAAGCCGTTAAAGACGAGCTCGCCCGAGCGGATTTACCTGGCACTTTGGATGCCTTAATACAACTCAGCATCAATATTGACAGACGTTTACGAGAAAGGAAGGCTGAGAAAATGGGAGTACCATTACCCAATCCTTCTCGGTTTTCGTCCTTTGATCCTACTCCTATGGAGGTAGGAATCATACGCCCACCATTATCGTCTGTTGAACGAGCCAGGAGAAAATCTCAAAATCTCTGCATGTATTGCGCTTCCGCTGATCATCTGATAAGTGTCTGTCCCCTTGTCCGCAAAAAAGAGGGTGAGTGTTCACATGTATTACTGGCGGGATTAACGACTTCTTTTTCTAATCCCTATCTTTTCATTCATTTGATCTTACAGTGGGACCAAAATAGAATCACTACCAAGGCTATGATCGACACAGGATCTTGTGGGAACTACATTGATACTAGTTTTGTTGCTTTGAATAAAATACCTATTATTTCAAAACCTATTCCTGTCTCTGTTAGTTTAATTAACGGTATTCCGTTATCTTCTGGTCCAATTACCAATCAGACACAAGCACTTCTTGTTACTACTAACGAGTCTCATGTTGAGACCACCTCCTTTGATGTATTACCTTCACCACATTTTCCCATTATTTTGGGGCTTCCCTGGTTACACATACATCAACCAAACATTGATTGGAAGACACGGACTCTAACCTTCCCTTCTCACTATTGCGAGATCACGTGTAACCTCCAATCTTATAAAAAAATCCTGTCCATGGTGTCAGATGAAATCACACCACCACCATGCTATCAGGATCTATCTGAAGTCTTCCTTGAGAAAAATGCTCAAGTATTGCCTCCCCATAGGGACTATGATTGTTCTATTGATCTACTCCCTAATAGTAAACTACCTTTCGGACATGTTTATCCTCTATCTCAGGATGAACTTTCTCATCTTAAGGAATACTTGGATGAGAATTTAGCGAAAGGGTTTATTAGACCCTCTACTTCTTCCACAGCTGCAGGACTTTTCTTTGTCCGCAATAAGGATCTAAGTCTCAGGCCTATCATTGACTATAGGCAGTTAAATACTATCACAATAAAGGATCGCTATCCTTTACCTCTCATTCCGGAACTCATTGAACAAGTGCGTGGAGCCACCTACTTTTCGAAGTTGGACCTAAAAGGGGCATACAATCTCATCCGTATCCGTAATGGGGATGAGTGGAAGACGGCATTCAGAACTAGATACGGACTATTCGAATATCTAGTGATGCCCTTTGGATTGTGTAATGCTCCCGCAGCATTCCAGCGGTTTATAAATTACATCTTCAGAGACCTACTCGATGTTTGTGTTGTAGTATATCTGGATGATATACTCATTTACTCTCAATCCTTGTCTGAACATGTAAGACATGTAAGACTTGTGTTGTCCAGATTACTCGCACACAATTTATATGTAAAGCTGAAGAAATGCCTATTTCATAAGGAAGAAGTATTATTCCTAGGATACATCATATCAAAGAATGGCATCAAGATGGATATGAGCAAGATATCGTGTATTCTGGATTGGCCTGTACCAACAACTCGTAAGGCATTACAACAATTCCTTGGGTTCTCAAACTTTTATAGGAAGTTCATCAAGAACTTCTCTTCTATTGTAAGACCGCTCACACAACTTACAAGTGTGAAAAAAACATACAAATGGTCTAAAGAAGCAAATAAAGCTTTCCGCTTGTTAAAATCAAGCTTCACTACTGCTCCCATACTACGCCATCCAGACCCATCCCTCCAATACATCCTAGAGGTGGATGCGTCAAATATGGCTGTAGGAGCAGTTCTTTCCCAACGACCAACGAATACTTCACCACTCCACCCAGTTGCTTTCTTCTCTAAAGCACTAACTAGCCCAGAGGTGAACTACCCAGTGGGTGAAAAAGAGTTGCTTGCCATAAAACTGGCACTTGAAAATTGGCGACATTTACTTGAAGGTACCCGCTTGCAAATACTCATATATACAGATCATAAGAATCTCCAATACCTTCAGACCAACAAGACCCTTTCCCATCGGCAGGTACGTTGGTCATTATTCTTCCTAAGATTCAATTTCTTAGTGACCTACACACCTGCAGATAAGAACAAGAAGGCGGATGCGTTATCACGGTTAACCAAAGATAACTGTGCTGAAATCCCTTCACTTCCTATAATACCCCATGACCGTATTATTGGTGTTGTTCGTTCCTTAAAGGAAGAGATTCTGCACAGTCTAGGACTGGATTCACCACCACCACAACTAAGTGCTGATGCAGAAGGCTTCCTCTACTTTGACAACAAACTCTACATACCTCCTGGTATGCGTACTAAAATCTTGGAACTATCACACGACGTACCTATGGCAGGACATATGGGTATGACTAAGACATTTAATTTGCTCACCAGGCAATTTTGGTGGCCTGGAATGAAGACGTCTGTACAGAAATTTGTTTCCTCATGTGACATCTGTGCAAGGTCCAAAATTTACACTACAAAACCATCTGGTCTACTTTGCAGTCTACCAATACCCAAAGTTCCATGGGAAGTTGTGTCTCTAGACTTCATAGTAGAATTACCACCTTCCAAAGGATTTACTACCATCCTAGTGTCAGTGGACCATCTGACAAAGATGGCACATTTCATTCCTATTCGCAGACTACCTTCATCTAAGGAAACAGCGGAATTACTAGTGAAACATGTGTTCAAACTACATGGAATTCCAAAGACTCTTCTATCTGACCGGGGTTCACAGTTCATCTCTAAGTTTTGGCAAGCTCTATGTCATATACTACGTATTGAGCGAAAACTTACTTCCCCTTATCACCCACAGACCAATGGACAAACTGAAAGAGTCAACCAGTGTATTGAACAATATTTGCGTTGCTACACCTCATACCTACAGGATGATTGGGAGGACCTCCTCCCTTTGGCGAAATTTGCTTATAATAATGCAACCCACAGTACTACTAAGCAAAGTCCGTTCTACCTAAACTATGGGTTTCATCCCACACTTCTTCCACCACGCATCCTACCATCAAGTAATCCAGTAGCCTCTGACTATCTTACCCAAATAAAAGACTCTCTGGGTTTACTTAACACCACCATCTCACATGCTCATAGCCAACAAAAAAGGTACTACGACCTTCGTAGAAGACCTTCTCCTCAATATACTATTGGGGATCTTGTTTGGCTATCTACAAAAAACTTGAGGTTGAAAATCCCCAGTAAAAAGCTTGGACCTCTGTTTTTGGGACCTTTCCCAATCGAGAAACTCATTGGGACATCTGCAGTTCGACTTACTTTACCGGCAGATCTTAAGATACACCCCATTTTCCACGTATCTCTACTAAAGCCACATATACCCAACCAAGGAATTAGACCTACCATCTTGCCTCCACCTCCAGTACAAGTTGAAGGGGGAGAAGAATTTGAGATTAGGGAGATTTTGGATTCTCGTATCCACAGAGGAAAACTCCAATATCTCATCAGATGGAAAAACTATGGACCCCAAGATGACACCTGGTTGGATGCTTCTGACGTTCACGCATCCAGGCCTATAAGAAGGTTCCACTCTAAATACCCTGAGAGACCAGTGCTATAGGCCTTCTGGAGCCGGCCTTATGGGGGGGGGGGGGGGTACTGTAAGATCCTGGTACTTTCAGTACCTTTCTAGCCTCTTACTTCCGCATTGCGTTCCACCATTCAGGTAGGTGGAACGCATATAGCTGCATGTCTCTTTAACATCTGATGACGTCATCACTAGGCGCCGCTCTGAGCGGCTATTTCAACCGACGCTGTGCACTCACAAGGTGTTCGTGCAACCGCTCGTTATACATCCCTGTCTGACGCTGCCGGATCCTCCAGCTATCTTCCTATACCTGGATTGACCGAAGCCTCGCTACCTGATCCTTTACCTCGCTACCTGATCCTTTACCTCGCTTACCAGCTAGTGATAAGTACCCCGCAGGGGATCCCTTCCTATCAAGTCACATGCTATCTATTCTTGCATATTAAGAACTGTTGCTAAACTCTAGGATATATGCACTACAATATCTATCACCTGCATCATTACCTAGATTGCTAGCTCTTGAGCCTACTACCACCTGTAACTTATATCCTTGCATTAACTTAGCATCTCCTGTACACTTCATCTGCTATACCCTACCACCTGTTACTTGTACATGATTGCTAACCCTCCTGCATACTATCTATTACCATCTGCTATCGCTCCTGCAACATTACTACCTGAGTGCCTATCATTAATTGCTATCACTACTCAAGCCTATTCCTTCAGTATATCACCTCAATACTATTGCATAGATATCTATCACTCCAGCAACATCTTATCTGAGTGTTTGTGTATGTGCATACTGAAGCGGGCTGAGCCACTATGATGAGTCAGGAGAGTTGGATAAGGTGATTCAACACATCTCTACAAGACTACTGAGTGGAAATTCTGCAGCTGCAAATCCAGTTCACTAAATCAAACCCCAGAGCGTTACAGTTTGACAGTGGGGATGGTGTTTTCAGGGTGATGAGCTGTGTTGCTTTTACGCCAAACATAACGTTTTGCATTGTTGCCAAAAAGTTCGATTTTGGTTTCATTTGACCAGAGCACCTTCTTCCACATGTTTGGTGTGTCTCCCAGGTGGCTTGTGGCAAACTTTAAATTACACTTTTTATGGATATCTTTAAGAAATGGCTTTCTTCTTGCCACTCTTCCATAAAGGCCAGCTTTGTGCAGTATACGACTGATTGTTGTCCTATGGACAGAGTCTCCCATCTCAGCTGTAGATCTCTGCAGTTCATCCAGAGTGATCATGGGCCTCTTGGCTGCATCTCTGATCAGTCTTCTCCTTGTATGAGCTGAAAGTTTAGATGGACGGGCAGGTCTTTGTAGATTTGCAGTGGTCTGATACTCCTTCCATTTCAATATTATCGCTTGCACAGTGCTCCTTGGGATGTTTAAAGCTTGGGAAATTGTTTTGTATCCAAATCCAGCTTTAAACTTCTCCACAACAGTATCTCGGACCTGCCTGGTGTGTTCCTTGTTCTTCATGATGCTCTCTGCGCTTTAAACGGACCTCTGAGACTATCACAGTGCAGGTGCATTTATACGGAGACTTGATTACACACAGGTGGATTCTATTTATGATCATTAGTCATTTAGGTCAACATTGGATCATTCAGAGATCCTCACTGAACTTCTGGAGAGAGTTTGCTGCACTGAAAGTAAAGGGGCTGAATAATTTTGCACGCCCAATTTTTCAGTTTTTTATTTGTTAAAAAAGTTTGAAATATCCAATAAATTTCGTTCCACTTCATGATTGTGTCCCACTTGTTTTTGATTCTTCACAAAAAATTACAGTTTTATATCTTTATGTTTGAAGCCTGAAATGTGGCAAAAGGTTGCAAAGTTCAAGAGGGCCGAATACTTTCGCAAGGCACTGTATATGCAACGCTTATATTGTTCTGCAAATATTGTGAGTTGCATTTCAATGGGAAGGGGGAATGCTTTTATTGGGTGATTTTTAATAATAAAAATACAGAATTACGCTATGAGTCCCCGCTTATATGCTTACTTACATGTCACTGCCGCTATGAGTGATCTATGATTGGAGACACAGATCCTTTGGAATTGTGCTGCAGCCATTACCTTTTGAGGTGGATGAACATTCATTTTGTTCTATAGGTGCAGATTGATCATCCTTGTGGTGAGTGTCCAGTCTGACGGGTGGCGGCACCGTTTGATGGTGGAGGCACACGAGTGTATGAGAGGACTATATATTTCCACTGTGGATTTTAAGGACTTTTTCCTGAATTTCCACCAAATCCGTGTTCACCGGTGTTTGTCACTCATTATTTTATATCATTTTATGTTTATACATAGATAATTTAGTGCTGCTAGTGTTACTGATTCTCTACTGAAAATTGAATTGGTAACACCTTTTTTTTATATATTTACTTATTTATAGCAGCTGCTGCTAGGGCACTGTGTGCCACAATTCTATGCTGGATTTTTATGCAACATTTTAGTAAAAATGTTTTATTATCAGTATTAAGCCAGCGCTGGGGGAGTCGGATATTTGTCATTCATATAATTTTCCTACTCCTAATTTTATAGCATTGCTGATAGGCATGACTCCTGAAGACCCCTGTTCTGTCCCTGAACTAATTCCACACATGTCTCTTCAAATAGTGGCTGAGCTCTGTCTTTTATATCAGAGCTAACAGAAAATGGTGGACAAAATCTCGTTCCAAATCAGAACATGAGGCTTCCCAAAGATGGCTGCTGGAGACAAGTTCAGAGAACAGCAACAGCCTCAACAGGATTTCACAACACAGCAGGAAAACACAAATATTGAAAATCTTCATATAACATGACATTTCTGCATGAGAAAGTGAGTATGATACAATTGTAGTCCCACTTCTCTCAGCCAGCAAAACTGTCCTGTCACAGTTAACTGTATGTGAGGAGGCATCTTTCCCATCCCCCCCCCCCCACTTAAAGAATGCAGTCCTTGGCATTCACCTAGGTAAAGCCAATTAAACAGAGTAATAACATAACAAAGAGAAAAACAGTCAACAGTCATAACAGTTCAAGTAATAAAATCAGAATACTTGACAGGTTTCAGTCCCCTGGTAGTGCACCTGGGTAAGCGAAGCTCTGGAACTTGCAACTGTCCATCTCCCTCTGGGGAAACAGGGAACAGTTCCTCTTCTACATCAGAATCAACAGGCGATGCTTTATTCACATGAGGCTCAGTTTCAACAGGAGTGGGAGAAGCCTGAGCCTAAGGCCATTAAGGATTCTTCGACCCGTGGCAACGGGTAAGCATCTCAATGAGTACATGTGTTCAGTCTGCGATAGTCCACACAAAAATGTCAATTTCCATCCTTCTTTCAGACAAGGACTATGGGAGCAGCCAAAGGACTGCGACCCCCCCTTGTAGCATCCCTCGTAGGTCTTTAACTTCCTGACAAAGGGCAGGGGGTACATTATGATAATTTTCACGGATGAGAGCAGTGTCACCAGTGTGGTTTGGATGATTCAAAGCAGTAGTACAGCCATAGTCTTCAAGGCCCAGAGAGAATGCAATCATATGTTTGTGAACCAACTGCTGTATTTTAGTTATTTGATCAGGAGTCAACTTTTGAACTGGAAGTGTGAGCTGTGCTAATAACTGCAAAAGATAGGAGTCCTTGGAATCAGGCAGAGCAGATTAGCACATGCAGCTTTCATCCCAGGGTAAGGATCAGCGATGCAGTTTTTAGGTACTGAATTCACATCTGCAATAGGCAAGTCATTCGGTACTTAGAGAGGGGCAGCCAAGTTGCACCAATACTTGTCCCTGCTGGACAATAGACAAAGTCCTGGCTACTAACCATTCACCTTTTATTTCTAGATTGTTGTGTTTCTACCATCACAGTGGCTTTTTCTACGTGCCTTGTAGCCACTACAGGAAGTGGGCACACCAGCTTTTGACAGGGTTGTATAGGTACCTGCTGGCGTGCAAGAAGGTGAATGACCCCAACTTTCTCTGTAGATTTGTGACGTGATGTCCAAACAGCCCGGCAAGCATTAATCAGATTCTGTAGTTGGGTTTCTGGCCGTTTAGACCCCTGTGTAGAAGCCTTCTGAAGAAGGCGGGTTAAGTCCAATTCCTTCAGGGCATTCTCGCCCAACACCACTGGAATATCTGGGAAAGAAGCATCACAGGCCACAACCACCCCAACCCAAGTGAGGGTCTGCCCATAGACCTTTAAAGACATCCAGGTGACCCCTACTACCGAAATAGGCAGAATATTTGCAGCTTTTACATTTAACCAGGAAGGATCTTGAGTTAGGGTGTTGCCAAAATGGTGCTGGTAGAAGTGAGATGCCATGGTAGTGACCTCTGATCCAGAGTCCACCAAACAGCTGGCCGGCTGACCGTTGAAAGTCACAGTTACTACTAGGCATGTGGATACCATCATAGGATCCAGTTGGGGCTGTGAAAAAATGCTTCCCGTGAGGTACCCCTCTGCCACGGGAACCTCTGGTTTAGGATGGTGTTGGCCAATCTTTGCTCCCTTTTCCATACAGTTCCTGAAAATGTGGCCTGTCTGCACTGCCAGCACCTGCGATCTGTATCCAGGCCTCTCTGGAGTGGGCTGTGAGTAGCACTAGGTTGGGTAGATCCGCTCCGAGTAGCTGACATTTCCTGTTTGAGGGAGGTCACAGAACCAGCTAGGTCTTTTACAATTCTTTCTATTGAGGACAACACAACAGCTGGGTTTGGTGAGGGGCATGGAGCAGTCCCTTCTTTGATGGCCACCTGACTCCATGAGTGGAGGTAACCTGGCTTCTGGCAATAGCCTGTTCATGTTCCAGCTCCTCCTGTTCACTCTCAAGGGCCTCTTGCAGGATAACGACAAACTTTACTGTGTCATCAGCCCTCACTCTATCCCTAAAGGCTCTCTTTAATAAGGAGGATCTGACACCAAGGAGAAAATGGTCCCGGATGAGTTGATCAGGGTTATATACTCCTGTTCCAGTGGGTGCAATTTGTTTCTCCAGCTGGCACCAGATTTCCTGCAGTGAAACAGAATATTGAGACATAGTCTCTCGGTCATGCTGGCTCCGGGTAAATAATCTCCTCCAAAGTTCAGCTATAGGGGTATTCCGACCATACAAGCTCTCCAGGCGAACCACAATAGCTGTTCTGCTGTCTCTGTCCTTTTCTGGCAGAACCATCACAGCCCGGTGGGCTTCACCTTCTAGTGCATTATTAGCCAAATCTGCAATGTGTTCTGCAGGTATTTGGAACAAGTGGGCTGAACTGTCCAATCTCTCCACCCAGTCTGCCAGGGAAAACTTGTGCCATAAAATTTAGGGATCAGTGCCAGAGCTGCTCCATAAAGTGTAATGCTTAACCCTCTAGCCACTCCCGCCGCCAAGGATGATGGTTCTGACCTTCTGCTGACTACGTCAAAATGTAAGTGGGGAATTAGCGTGGCTGTATTATAGAGGGAATAACGCTGCGTGATATTGTAAATGAAGCCATTTTAATTGCCTGATAAGCAGCAGTGGAAAACGATGTATACAAAACTGGAGTAAACATAGTTACATAGTTACATAGTAGGTGAGGTTGAATAAAGACAATAGTCCATCCAGTTCAACCTGTGTAGGTGTGTGTGGCTGTAATCATCTCACATACCCCTGAATGTTCTGATCCTTGAGATGTAAGTCTAAGAGTCTTTTGAAAGCCACCATACTACCCGCAGAAACCACCTCTTGTGGTAGAGAATTCCACAATCTTGTAGCCCTAACAGTAAAGAACCCCCCACGTTGCCTGAGGTTAAAACGCTTCTCCTCTAATCGCATTGTATGCCCTCGAGTCCTCATGCAATCCCTTCGAATGAACAGCTTTTTTTCTAAGCTGGGATCCCCATTAAGAAATTTATAAATTGCTATCATGTCCCCCCTCAGACGTCTCTTCTCCAGGGAGAATAAATCGAGCGATTGTAGACGCTCTTCATAGTCAAGGTCCTCCAATCCCCTAATTAGTTTAGTTGCCCTTCTCTGGACTCTCTCCAGCTCCAAAACATCCCTCCTGAGGACTGGCGACCAGAACTGGACAGAATACTCCAGATGCGGTCGGACCAGAGTTTTATAAAGTGGAAGGATTATAGTCTTATCTCTGGAATACATCCCTTTCTTTATGCATGCCAATATTCTGCTGGCTTTGGCAGCTGCCGCTTGACATTGCATGCTGTTGCCTAACCTATCATCAACCAAGACTCCCAGATCCTTCTCCATTTTTGATTCCCCCAAGGGTTCCCCTCCTAACGTGTATTGTGCTTTTATGTTTTTAGTCCCCAAGTGCAAAACCTTACACTTCTCCACGTTAAACCTCATTTGCCATGTCGTTGCCCACTCTGTAATTTTGTCCAGGTCATTCTGTAGGATATCTGCTTCATGCTGTGCAGTTATTGCTCTGGCCAGTTCCCTTGTTAGCATATAAGGCAAAGATTCACAGTACATTCACCAAAGATATAGAATGCAGCTTGGTAAACTGGAGCTGTAGTTATTATTCCTCTCTTCAGGCACATCAGTGGTGTACAAGGCACATATTGATTACTTGCCATAGGCTGGTGTCCATAAGCAGGTTCCACCAATGCAGCAAAGATGTAAACAAAAAACTGACCTAAGTCAGTAAGTCAGCGCTCACTGACTCACAGTGGAAGGTAACTGCATAGACCATATGTGCAAAAAACACACAAGCATATATAAACATATAAAATGGTAAGGCAAAAAATTTCTAAAGGAAGAGGGGGGGAAAAAATGTATATATAACAAACAAGTCAAAGATGGGAGTGCAAAAACCTCATCTATGAACAAAGTCCTTCCACAGTCCGGAAAAAATCACAGTGTAGATGATTCCTTGTAGTGGATGGTCATGGAGTCCAAATCAAGGTGTATGTGGCATATAGAGTGCAGGCAGCTCCTCGGGAGGTGAGGGACCCTCCAGGCATATAGCAAAAAAGGAAGAAGACAAAGGGCGCCAGGTCACAATATAGTATGAGAAATATGACAATTTATTGTAGTGACTTACATGTACAAACGATCCAAAATACAGCCAGTAAACCATGAACAACGGTACTCGCAATGGGACACATCCGGGATGATCAGATCCGGGGACCTGCTGAACGATCCTGTGCTGTGTGGCAGTGTCTATGATACAGGTGCCGGTTACTGCTGTAGGTGGTGCAGGCTCCCTGGATGGGCAACCTTGCAGATGTCTGTGTACAGCAGGGTCGATGAAAGCAGTGACCCGGACCTGGAAGTGATGTCAGCAACCTCTCAGTTCCTCCACGGAGTCTGACAGGAACCAGAGAGCTGGATAGAGTGTGGAGGGCGGGCCGCAACGTCGTTTCGGAGGTCCTCCTCCTTCATCAGGCAGGAGAGATGATTTACCTGGAAGATACACTGTCTCTGGTGATCTTCTATTGCAAGCATTGCTGATAGGAAGAACTTCTGAGGATCCCTGTTCTCCACTTCTCTCAGCCAGCAAGACTGTCCTGTCACAGGTAACTGTATGTGAGGAGGCTACCTACATGTGCTCCTGGTTGAGACAGCATTTATTTCTGGTAAGTTGCCATTTCTCCCGCTTGTTACACATGATTATGAAAATTTTGGAAAGACATATGGACTGTTTATAGTACACTTGGACTTTTTTAATTTGTTCTTTAGCGCTGCAATTTTGTTGATTTAGTTCCAGCAATTCATCTGCCTGTCCTCCATTCACATGCTTTGTATTCCAGAAAAGAATAGTACATGCTCTATGAATAGAGAAGGCCGGAGGAAGGTGTGGACAGGTGAAACAACTCTTTCATGCTTCGGCTTTAGATATGCTTTTATTTATTGAAGCATCTTAGCAAAGCACAGGGAAACGCACAATGAAAGCACAGATCAAAGATCAGATAGCACAGATCAAAGATCATTGTTATAGTTAGGTTCATCTAGTTCAAGCAATAGAAAACAAATCACTTAAAAACTTTAAAAAGTTGAAAGTGTAAAATTGTGTGAAAATGATTGTAAAAGCATACTTTACAGATGCTTATGCATAGATGGGGGCCTTAAAAAGATAGGATGACCTGTTGTTTTCCGTTTGAACAAATAAAAAATGAATTTTAAAAAAGTAATGTGATTACTGTAACTTTGCCTGATATGGTTTTGCACAGACAGTATACGTCCAGTATGTCTACCACAATATGATCAGGATCTCGCTGCCGGTTCGGAGTGCTGGGTCTCAGGCTGGGGTCATACGCATCCTGACAACAGTGAGTATAAGTTTGTAAAGACCTACCTCTGACACTATCTCCTTCTCTGACAACAGTGCTTAGGTTTTTGCACCTTAAAGAGTAGTGATTATCCTTTTTCCACAAGAGGTCCCATTCACACTCTTCCTCTCTTCACACCAGCTATAGCCATTGTGGCTGATAGGGCCTTCATCCAACTTTATCTTGGAGTAATTAAATCAAACCCTTTTTTACAGCTAATCTTAGTTGAAGAACAGCCCTTGATTAGTGCAGAATCAATTTATTGGTGAACCAGCAGCCATTGTCAGAAGAAGAATATTGTTGTTAGTTTATCACTATCTGAAAGAAGTTCAGGGCTGGTATTTAGCTTATAGCTGACTGCTGGTCTCCCCAAAGTAGGCTTTGGGGTGCAGTAAGATGGCAGCACTAGGGGAGAAAAATGATTTGACATTATATCCACATATTTGGCTGCCTAACACGGTGCACCAATCAAGATAATATCAACAAAATGTGAATATTTTTTACAGTATTACATTTTTTTATGAGAAGGTGCTACTGTTCTGTTTACAGCGATGGGTGGAATAAGCATCAAAGCGGGACCTTTTACATAGGTAGTCATTATATATGAATATTTCATGTTTACCACCTTTAACCTGATGGTAGAAAGCTCACTGCACAGTTTATGATCTGTGAAGACTCATTCTTAGAGCTTTTTAAAAATTTAATAATATATAAAATATCAATGTTAAAATTAGGTAATGTTGGGAAAAAACATTATAGTTTTCATTTTATATGTAAATTTACTGGTGATTGTTATCCTACCTAACATTCCCCTATAATATGTATTCCTTTAGCACATATGCCCCGCAGCCTGAAGGAAGCTATGGTGCCTTTAATTAGCACTAAAAAGTGCAATAGTTCCTGTATATACGATGGTGACATAACTCCCAGAATGCTCTGTGCCGGCTACCTTGATGGAAAAGTTGATGCTTGCCAGGTAAGGGTTTGCTAATCTTATTTATAGATTAGGTTCCTAAAAAGCAGAAATAAAGAAAATATTATCACCCATAGCAACCAATCAGGTTTTTTTGCCAATTGTTTGCAATAAAAAGGTGAAACCTAAATGGTTGCTATAAGCATCACCTGCACTTTTGTTGTCTAGTTTATTTTTTCGGTTTTGTCAATAAGCCCTCATGATTTGTATATATTAATATGATAGATAGATAGATAGATAGATAGATAGATAGATAGATAGATAGATAGATAGATAGATAGATAGATAGATAGATAGATAGATAGATAGATAGATAGATAGATAGATAGATAGATAGATAGATAGATAGATAGATAGATAGATAGATAGATATGGAAATGCTTATAACATATACAGGTTCTGTTTCCTTCACTATAGGAATTTTTTACACAGTTGGGGAGGAGTAAAAACAGGCAGCTGAGCCATGTTTTTCCACCCATCCACTCCCCCACCGCTCACATGCTGCAATGGTACCCAGACGGGGTTGTACACATGCCACGGCTGTGTTAAAAAAAACAATGCATTCCCTGTGCAACTTATATCTTATCCTAACAGCTGTTAGACAGAGTAATTTCACAGAGACATTTTTTTCTTTCTTCCCGTATCTAAAAATACTGTATATGTGTATATATATATATATATATATAGACGGACGGACGGACGGACGGACGGACGGGTAGGAGTGTCTTTGAAAAATGTGAGTGTTGTACAAAAATGACTTGACTTGACAAAAAAACCCTCTTACCACCTGCTACACTGATAAGCGACACTTCTGAAAGTGCCAGATGCAAAGGTATATGTTCTTGGTCACCTGGTGATCTGAGAACCTCTGCTTGTGATGCAGAAAAAGAATTCCCCACTGCAGGTCCTTTGCTACCTCCAGTAAAAAATGTTATTACTTAGAAGTTACTTTCGGGCATGTGTCACATTGACATTCTTGAAGTTTGAAGTTTGAATTAAAAAAAACCAGAGAAAGTCACACAGTACACTTCACACAATCCCAGTGATCATGGTAAAATTTTGTATATTACACAAAACTTGGATAAAGTACATTCAGTGAACAGCATATTGGCTAAGTGGTTAGCACATCTGCATGGCAGCACTAGCATTGACGGTTTGAATCCCAAATATGGCACTACCTGCACAGAGTTGTATTTTCTCCAACACTCTAAATACATGGTGGTAGGCTAATTGGATCCTGTCCAGAGGCATAACAAGAATCTTCAGGGCCCCGGTGCAAGAAACCTTGAAGGGTCCCCCTGACCCCACACATCGGTCCTGCGGCTCTCACTACTATTCCCGGTGTCCCTTTAGTCCTGTTGCAGGGCCCTTTATCACAGTCCTGCAGAAGAACCCTTTCACATGTTCTACAGTGGACCCCTGCGGATTCCTACTATCTTGGGGGGGGGGGGGGGACCAGGGAACTCCATATAAGGGTCCAATGCAGTGGCAGAACAACCTGGGTTGCAAAGGTCACACTTGCACCTGGCCTTGGAGTTCCACCACCATGGGGGTCCCCATCCTCCTCTTGCTGTCCTGCTCCTGCTGTTGACAGCACTGGTCTGGTGTCTGTCTCTTTGGCAGGGGTGGCAGTCTATTTAGGACCCAGTGCCGGTTACATTATGGGGCTGATGCGTGCACGCGGAGGAGGGCTTGCACTATTAGTTGTAGGCTAATCCGATCGGTCTGCTGGTATGAATGGGGCCTACTGGTTGAATGAAAAAAAAATGTCCAATGGACGAGAGAAATCAGTTTTTCAAACTGTCACTAAGATAATTAGGTTAGGCAACACTGCTTGTCCATCTCCACCCCCCCCCCCCCCTGTTCCTCCACAGTGGTGAAACTCCAGGACCCAGTCATAAGTGCAACTTCTGCGACCCTGGTAGTTCCGCCACTGATCCTGTCTAAATTGGCATTAGTGTGTGAATGTGAGTTAGGGACCTTAGATTGTAAGCTCCTTGAGAGCAGGGACAAATGTGAATGTACAATATACACAGCTCAAAAAAATTAAAGGAACACCTTGAAAACACATCAAATCTCAATAGGAAAAAATATCATGCTGGAAATCTATACTGATATGGACTGGGTAATGTGTTAGGAACCTGTTTACGAACGCCCGCCGCAGATGTACTGCGGCAGGCAGACGCTCCTGGGCCAATCTCCGTACATGTATGGCGCTCGCTCTCGGGAGTCTAGGGGCGAGCGCGCCGCCGGTGCCGCGCTCCCGTCCCCGCTTGTCAGTGGGGATGCCGATGCCTTGGTCAGGCAGCTCCAATTGCCGCCTGACACCCGCGATCGTTCCCCACTGAGAGAGAAGGACGGTCAGCTGTTGTAAACACAGCTGACCGTCCTTCTCCCTGGGATGATCACAGAGCTCATGTGATCCTGCTATATAAGATCACATGTCTCTGTGATCATTTCAGAAGCCCAACCCTCATACAGTTAGAATCACTCCCCTAGGCTTACATTTAACCCCTTGATCATCCACAGGGTTAACCCCTTCCCTGCCAATGGCATTATTACAGTAACAGTGCATATTTTAGCACTGATTATTGTAGTAATGTCACTGGTACCCTCAAAAGTGTCAAAAATGTCAGTCAGGGGTCCGATCTGTCCGCCGCAATGTTGCAGTCCTGCTAAAAATCACAGATCGCCGCCATTACTAGTAAAAAAAAAAAAAACAATAAAAATGACAAATATTTCCCGTAGTTAGTAGACGCGATAACCTTTGCTCAAAATCGCTTTATTACCAAAAATACTGTATGTAGCAGAAAACAAATTGACCTAAAATGTTAAAAAATTTAGATTTTTACTTTTTTTGGGGGGAATGTCCTATAGCAGAATGTGAAAAATGTATTTATTTTTTTTAAATTGTCGCTCTTTTTTTGTTTATAGCGCAAAAAATTAAAATTGGATAGGTGATCAAATACCACCAAAAGAAAGCTCTATTTGTGGGAAAAAAAGGACATCAATTTTGTTTAGGTACAGCATCGCACAACCCCGCAAGTGTCCGTTAAAATAACACAATGCCGAATCGCAAAATAGGGCCTGGTCAGGAAGGGGGTAAAATCTTCCGGGGCTTAAGTGGTTAAAGGATGCCACATCATTTGATGGAAATTAAAACTATCAACCTACAGAGGGCTGAATTCAAAGACACTCCAACAATTAAAGTGAAAAAACGATGCAGCAGGCTAGTAGATTTTGCTGAGATTTAATTGCAGCAACTTAAAATGATACTCAGCAGTTTGTATGGCCCCCACATGCTTGTATGCATGCCTGACAACATCGGCGCATGCTCCTAATAAGACAGATGGTGTTCTGGGGTATTTCCTCCCAGATCTGGTCCAGGGCATCACTGAGCTCCTGAACAGACTGAGGTGCAACCTAGCGGTGTCAGATGGATGAAACATAATGTCCCAGAGGTGTTCTATTTGATTTAGGTCAAGCGAGCGTGGGGGCCATTGAATGGTATCAAATCCTTCATCCTCCAGGAACTGGCTGCATACCCTCACCACATGAGGCCGGGCATTGTCGTGCACCAGGAGGAACCCAGGAACCACTGCACTAGCGTAGGGTCTGACAATGAGTCCAAGGATTTCATCCTAATACCTAATGGTAGGCAGGGTGCCATTGTCTAGCCTGTAGAAGTCGGTGTGCCCCTCCATGGATATGCCTCTCCAGACCATCACTGACCTATCACCAAATCAGTCATGCTGAACGAGGTTACAGGCAGCATAATGTTTTCCATGGCTTCTCATCACGTCTGTCACATGTGCTCAGGGTGAACCTGCTCTCATCTGTGAAAAGCACATTGCGCCAGTGGTGGACCTGCCAATTCTGGTGTTCAATGGCAAATGCCAATCGAGCTCCATGGTGCCAGGCAGTGAGCACAGGACACATTAGAAGATGCTGGGCCCTCAGGCCACCCTCATGAAGTCTGTTTTTGATTATCTGGTCAGACATTCACACCAATGGCCTGCTGGAATACTTTTCTTTAATAGTGTAGAAGAAGGCTGCCCCTGTCCCCTGTTGCAGATTTTTCCTCACTTCCTGTCTGCTAAAACCATTGGGTATTTGTCAGCAGGGCAGATTCCTCCATCCAAAGTGTTTAGCATGGATAAGGAAATTGATAGATTTCTTTTGCTCAACCCAAGGGGCCTGCACAAGAGAAATGTTAGAGTATGGTCAGCTTAGCTTGTAGTTCAGTTGTCAATAACATTCTAAAATAATGCTCATGGATATAAGTCCTAATTTTCCAATGTTCCTACATATACATACATCTTTTTGCTAAATCATCTTCTATGACTGATCCAATTAACTTGTACAGCCTATCCATACTTTGGCCCACTTTAAACCTGGTGATGAAGAAGCTGGTATTAACTGAACTGACACACCGCTAAGCCTACAGTAATATTTAACTTCATGAATCACCTTTAGAAACTCTTGTTAAGATCTGTGTAGCTTTGTCAAACTGCAATTCATCATCTGCCAAAACTTAAAGTCTGCTATTATATGCACATAAAAGGAATATTCTTATTTTTCTATCTACATCTCCTCCAATCTAACAAAAGATTAGCATTTGTATAGTGGAGCTCTTTTCCATAATAATTCTTCAATGTATGTTGAAATTACTGTTGGATTAGGTTGTCATTCATTTAATAAGTAAAGTTAGTAAGTTAGTAAAATACTGTATATAGGGTACTGTTTTAAGAATAACATTCTGAGATATTTTACTTAACATTACAAGGTTTTGTCACTGTAACATTATCTTTATTATACTGCAATGTGGGGCAGAGTAAGTAGGTATTAACAACTATTTCCCAGCCTAAACTTTTGTCCGTTGATTCTATGTTTTCTTTGAATGGAGATCCAATTCTTTCTCTAAACACAAGACTGCTAAATAATGGAAAATTGTATACTCACCTTTCCGTAATTTTCCTTTCCCGGTGCATCTTCATGTCAGCATACAATGGGTTGTGGCTCTGCCCCACACCTGATAGGATTGGATAACTATAAATCGAAGACAGATCCGGCTTGCAGCATTCTATGTAACTCTCATCATCATTAACTCTCATCATTTGAATCTGTATGCTGCCATGAAGATGCACCAGGAAAGGAAAATTACGGAAAGGTGAATTTACAATTTTCCATTTTCCTGGTGCATCATGGCAGCATACAATAGGAACTATCTCTCCATATGGGAGGGTGCAAGTAAATTTTTAATAGTCAGTAGCGTAAGTATGCACAACAAATTTTCCAGATTTTACTGTTGTGAGCTGATCTGGGTTCACCTAAAAAAAAAGCGTAATAAAGAGGTGTTCTGGGAGAACCATATTGCTGACTTGCAAATAGCCTCAGGAGACACTCGACACTGCTCTGTCCACAGAGCTGGCATTGCCCTGGTTGAATGTGCTTTTAAGTCTTCTGGAACAGGAAGGTCCTTTAAAGTGTAGACTCTTTTATTGTCTTAACAATCTAGGAGGTGACTTTACGTGTTGACGCTGACTGACCCTGCCTTAAGCCATCCGGAACCAAGCTTGGATTTTAGCTTTCCAGAATGAAAAGGTAGCTGCCAAGCAGGCCATGAGAGTTAGATCAACATTCAGGGGATGTGGTTCTCCTGCTTAACCAAAGAAAGATGGTAAATTGACTTTCTGGTTAAAGTGGAAGGAGAAAGACACTTTAGGGACAAAAGCGGTCTGAGGGTTTTAGGACTATTCTGTCCGGGTAGAGCGTTAGGTGAGGCTCCTTGAGTGCAAACTAGCCTGCAGCTCTGACACCCTTTTCACAAAGGTTGTAGCCACTAGAAATACGGTCTTTAGGGTTAGATTGCAGAGTGTAGCCAATTCTTTAGGATAGAAATGAGGCCTTGATAGCGCTGAGGACCAAAAGCAAGTCTTACTTAGGGAAAAAAGGTTTCCTGGCAGGTCTACAACTTCATGCAGGCCTTTTAAGAATTGCATCACTAAAGGGTTAGGGGCTCCTCAAACCCCTGTAAATGCCGACAAGGCTGAAGTTTTGAACTGTCCAGTCCCAGTTGTAAGAACTGAAAAACCTTGGCATGTTTGGTGATAAAGAACTTGAGGTTTTTGCTGCGAAAGATCTGCAAATTTTACCCATATTCTCTGGTTAGTCTTTTTCATGGAGACCTCTCTGGCTTTACGCAAGGTAGCCACTACCTGCTCTGAGCACCCTTGACTTGGTGACTCAAGGTTAGCACTGAGCACAAATTGCCTGATTTTTTTTTTTTTTACTGGGAACAGAGGTGAACCGAATCATCATCTTCTCTGGGCACTTGGAACCTTCATGACTGCCTGTTTTTTTATTTATTGTGGCTACAAACTGGACCAGAATTTTTTACTTTTCCATCAAATCCGGTAGCCTGGCTGGCTGGAAGAGATCGAAAGGTGGACATCCCGTAAACTTCCACCAATGTCACACTAATATAGCTGATATGGTCTGGTGATCCTAAATTTTTCCATCAAGGTGTCATCAAAGCTTCATCTGGCTCCCACAGGCACCCCGTGGATAAGCGCACGCTTAAAAGGACTTCTGCTATTCTCCCAAGACAGGTGCCTTAAATGTTTAAGGCTTTAACTATGAAGATAAGGTGCTTCTCCAATTCCTTTAGTAATTTTTTCCCGGTCTATAAGATTTTGCCTCCTCGTATCTACCTGGGAGTTGCTGCCTGTATGCTGGACCTTTCTGATTTTTCTGTTTTTTGTCAATGATATCCACCCTGACCTGCCAGTGGTCACCCTTGAAATGGCTGTATCCTCCCAAATAGGTTGAATCCATTGTCTGGTATCTTGCACCAGTTTAATTTTTTAGTCAGGAACCGCCAACCATGGCTTCAGCCATAATGCCCTCCTTGCTGTTACTGTGGGTAACATCGCTCTTGAAAAACATCAATTGATGTCTACTGACGCCTCCACCACAGAGTCCCCTGCCAATTTCAGCTCTTACAAAGCTGTTACCAACTTGTCTCTCTCCGCCCTCTCCAGAAGGGCCTCTTTATTACCATCCTATTTACCTTCCAACTCAATATTGCTCTGCCTACCACTGCAAATGTTATTGCTGGTCTGCAGACACTTGCAGATGCTACAGTATGTAGGAGCACTTCAGATCTAGATCTATTTTTCGGACTAGAGAGTCTTCAAACATAACCACAAGGTGACGTGTCTTGCCAGTCGCATTAATGATGCATCCACCATTGAAGGAGACAGCAGTAGGTTGTCCTTTGGCTTTTCAGGGGATACAGTTTGGACAACCTGTTGTTTATACAGGCCTTTTTCTCCGGCCCCTGCCTTTCTTCCTGGAGTAACTTCTCCAGTCGTTCAATGAAGGGAAATGATTACTTTCTAACCTTGTGGGGAGTTTCCTCCACTTCACCTCAGGCAATTGCGTCCTTAACTGCCCTTGCAAAAGGCTCTATTGGGCAAACGTCAATGCTCTGACAATTCTCTGACAAGCTTTGGACATGATCTATTGGTTTGGCAAGTGCTAGGCAATTCAGCAGCCAACTGAGGAGTACAGACTTCATGTATCGACTCCTTGGCTGATTCTTTAACTGCCTCTTTCCAAGCCTATTCTGACACTTTGCTTCTATATGAAAAAATCTACCTTTTTTTTTGCAAGAAAATTACTTAGAACCCCCAAACATTATATAAATATTTGTATGACAATTTTTTATGTCACATGGTATTTGCGCAGCAGTTTTTCAAACGTAATTTTTTGGGGAAAAGAAAAAAAGCAGTAAAGTTAGCCCAATTTTTTTTTATAATGGGAAAGATGTTGTTATACTGAGTAAATAGATACCCAACATGTCACGCTTTAAAATTGCGTCTGCCCGTGGAATGACAGCAAACTATGGTGCTTAAAATTCTCCATAGGCGATGCTTTAAACGCCTTCACAGGTTACCAGTTTAGAGTTGCACAGGCAGTTCAGTGCTAGAATTATTGCTCTTGCACAGGCGTTTGCAACAATACCTCATGTGTGGTGCGATCACTGTTTACATATGCGTGATCGTAAAGTAAAGTACTGTATGTGTTCGCATTTGCGCTTAAGCACGGTGGGATCGGGGCACTTTACATTTTGTTATATTATTATTTATTTATTTTTTTTTTTAAACAAAAATATTATTTTTTACACTTTTTTATTAATATATTTTGTTTGTACAAACGTTATTGCTATCACAAGGGATGAACAGCATCCCTTGTGACTGCATGGGCCGTGACAGCATGGGCCGTGACAGCATGGGCCGTGACAGGCCCTCTTTATGGAGAGATTTGGGATCTATTAGACCTAGATTGGTCCAATCGGCTGCTTCTATGGCCGCTAGTGGTCAGGTAAACAAAGGGGGGGAACCGTAAGTGACGAATACTCATCACTCCCGGTTTCCAGAGTTACAGAGAAACACGTCAGTATCCCAGCCTCCGCGATGGAACCGGAGAGCTCAGGAGAGGCAGCGGCAGGAGGGGGGTGGGACCCCATTCCACCACCTGCAGAAGTAATCAAGTGGCTAATTAGCCTCTCAGGAAAACACTTCTGCATTGTAGAGAATCGCTGGCTGCAAACAATGGTAACGTAATGGTGCCTGTAGGTGCAGGCATCATCCCAGAATAACAACTTAAACCGTATAATTGTACAACACATACATCCTTCGGTGGGAAGTTGTTAATCAAGGCTGCTACTTTTTTACATCCCCTTCTTTGTCAGTTGTCGCATTGTCCAAGTGGACTTGACATACTAGCTTGTCATGCAATGTCATACAAAACTTTCCGCTACAAAGCAGCAACCATTAGAGCTGGTAACCTGTGATATTTGTAGACGGGGAGCAATAATAATCAAAGGTGCGATGTTGACTTTGATCGATGTTGCCTAGATGTCTGTGCCTAAATGGTGACTGTTCTGGCTTTTAGAGGTCTCCCTCCATCTTGGGGCCCTTGCAGGGCTGTACACTGCTTGCTCCAGGCAGACTTAACATACTAGCTTGTCGGACAATGGCGTTCCACCACAAATGCAGCAACTATTAGGGCTGTTAACCTGTGATATTTGTAGACAGGAAGCAATCATAATGAGAGGTGAGGTGATGACCTTGATCAACATTGCCTGGATCTCTGCTCTTAGACGGTGACTTGTCTTGATGTTTAGAGGGCTCCCTCCATCTTGAGGTCCTTACAGGGCTGTAGATATTACGACAGTATTGGCTCTCTTTTTCTCAATATCTTCACTACTTACCTAATCCCTTTACCTTAAAAGCAATAGGTTGTCTGACTGGTCAGCATTCCCCAACAGAGCAAAGCAGCAGACTGAAATGAAAAACAGCATGACACAGTGATCTCAGAGCAAGCATTAACAAGGGGATAGGAAGAACCAAGACAAATGCCATAAAGAGCACAGTGATCCCAGAGCAACACTAAGAAGGAGATAGGCAAAGCCCAGGTGAATGCCATAAAAAGGGAAAACATACCTGCAAACAATGACCACATAAGCATCCAACATGCATAGGTAAAGAACTCAACCATGTGTTGCCGAAAAGCACTAGAAAAGAGAGAAAAGAAGTAAAAAGCATATGGAAAGCAAAGAAAAAAAGGCTGCCACTTATGCCAAAGCTTGTTTAAAGCTTTCTTTAACAGGCCTGTACCACCAGAATAGGGCTCCAACCATATAGCTCATTTAGAGGCTGTACAGGAAGGATTTCCACCCAGGAGAGGCTGAACCTGACTGGGGCGATAAACGGTAAGGGATACCTCACAACTCCAGTCCTGATCAGATGAGGACAAAAAGGAGAATGTGCGAGCCGGGTCTGTCTTTGATTTATAGTTATCCAGTCCTATCAGGTTGTGGGGGCGGAACCACAACCCATTGTATGCTGCCATGATGTACAGGGAAACATTGTTTAGTGATGTACATATTTTGTGTTTCTCCTGCTCTGATAAGCTGGCTATAAACTAGTAGATTTTCTAAAAAATATTTGTATAAATATTTGTAAAAACATTTGCAAGAAAATTCTTTGTGCATTCAATATGCTTCAAAATTTTGTTTGCTTTTAACATTCGATTTTTGAATGAATGTAATTTCCCATTCAAAAACCACATGCACTGTTGGAAGTTTGTTCAAGAAAAAGTGTCTGTTCTGCTTCTTCTAATTTTCTCACCACTGTGGACAAACATGAATGCCAGTTTCACCCCACTAATGATTAGAAAATCAAACAAACTTTCTTAAAACAAAAAATGTCAAATAAAATTCTACTAGTATATGGCCAGCTTTATGTATATATTCATAGTATTAAAGGACTTCCTGCAGTTTCACAGGTTCTATGACGTTTTCCTCTTGCACCCATTAGGTACAAAGCAGTTATTCTCAGTTAAAGTAGAATATCAACTTTCATCTGGGGTATGAAAACACGCTTTAAAGTAAACCAGTCATAGACATTTTACGTAGTCTGCCAATGCCGAAACTTCCTTTTAAGAATGTTACTTGTTTTATTGACTTACAGATGCTAATGCTTTAGCAGTTTCTGAGGTATTGACCAGGAATAATTATAGAGGGAGACACTTCTCTGACATAGGGTTGTATACACATGCCACAGCTGTGATGCCTTGCTTCATGGCTGTGGTAGAATTTATACCTCCTGTCAAATTGTGTTTGGCAGTACTGCCGCCAAATGCAATCCATTCAAGTGCATAGGGTCAAGCCCCAACCACCCTGCAACCGAGCATATTACATGTGGTTGCAGGGTGGTGGTGTGGTATTTACAGGGTTACAACCAGTGATGATGAGGCCTCCTCGCCACCTATAAACTACTCTGAATGGTGATCCACCGCAGACAGATTTTCAGAGATTAAGAAAAGTCTGCCACACATCTAAACTTGGCCCCACTATTCCTTTTCACAAAGCAAGTTTAGGAGTCATCAGACTAAATAAAACCAATTCATTCCCTGTGCAGCTGACATCTTATCCCAACAGCCAAGAGTCATATTTTTCTTCCTGTGGGGGCTAATCTACAAATTAATACTGTATGGTTAACACAATAGCAAAAATGTGAGGGAAAAAGGTTCTTGAAAAATGTGAGTGTTGTACAAAAATGACTCACAAGAAAAATGACAGGTGCCACTCAAGGCTCCACTGGGTCCCGTTGCATGACAAACTGCTAGGAGTGCCGAAAAGAACAGAGTTATTCCTAGCTCAATACATCTAGTAGGGAAAGAAAGTTTTAAAATTCGCACATCACAAAAAAACCCTGTAAGGAGGTGTATGATAGCCTCAGTCTGGTTCTAACCAGGCCCTGCCCCCCCCCCCCCGATTATACTCAATGGGTGGAGTGAAACGCATTGCAGGGAATCACCTGGTTGGAGCCTGGGTTGAGGCTGTCATACACCTCCTTACATTGTTTTGCTGTGATGTGCGACTTTTAGGACTTCCTTAGCCTACCAGTTATACGAAAATGACTTGACTTGACAAAAAAAACCCTCTCACCACCTGCTACCCTGACAAGTAAACACAAACAACAAATCTATATTGGTTTTGTAAGGTGAACATACAAAAGCTCTGCTGTAGCAACTAGAGATACTTCTCAAAGCGTTGATTTTGTAGCAATACTGCTACAAAATCGACACTTCTGCTTGTGATGAAGAAAAAATATTCCCAGATGCACCCAATGCAGATCCTTTTATGCCTCCAGTAGAAAAAAAGGTTTGATTGTGTATCATATTTAAACCTATTCTTGAAGTTTGAATATGAATGGTGATGACAGGAGCAAAAAAAGAGAAATTCACATAGTACACTTCAGGACACTCCCAGTGATCATGGGGATATTCTGTTAATGTCTTAAAACTCAGATATAGAACATTCAGTGAACAGCACAGTGGCTAAATAGTTAGCACTTATGCCTGGCAACACTTGGGTTGTTGGTTTGAATCCCAACCATGGCATAATCTAGATACAATAGAAACAGTTCAAGTATCACTATAGAGGAGATTCCTGTCAACTGTTCCAAAATTGGTATGCTGCCAATTCCACCCTGAACTGGTGGGTAAATGCCAAGTAAATAACATTCAGCTTTATTAAATAACGAACTAGAGATATTCAGTATTTGGTTGCACACCGTTTTCTACCCAATGCTACATTTTTACTGAAGGACAGATCCTTACATGGGGAGATGAAGTCCTCCCAGAAGCTGATTTCCCTTGTTCTTACAGGGTGACAGTGGTGGCCCCTTGGTATGTCAGACCGACTACACCTGGCGCCTAATAGGAGTGGTGAGTTGGGGCATAGGATGTGCTGAGCCAAATCGTCCTGGAGTCTACACTAAGATTGCATCATTTTTAGATTGGATTCACAATACCATTGAGGTTAGTTTCTTTATTTCCTGGATTTAGATTTATTTTTTATAATTTTCATATACACACTAACTAGATACTAGATGAATCAGAATATTTTTGCTAATATTACAGGATGATTAGACGAAATAAAGAAGACAGAAGATGCCTGTATCTCTGAGTTTCCAAACTCCAAATTGTATGGGTGATATCTCCAATCAGTACAGTGTCAATCAGTGTTGAATCTTCCAGAGACCTCCAACTGTTACATTGCTGTAGCCACCATACTCCATATAAATCTGTGTCAGTTATTTCTGTCTGTAGTGGTGTGAGTAGCTCACATACAGGACTGGGCATGCACGTCTGTGCTATGTAGCTACACCCACCATATCATCTCAATGAAAAGCCAGTGTATCACTGGTTTATAAATACAATACATAAGAGCAACACCGGGAATGGTTTCAAATATCACCATATTATAAAATACAGCTTTCGGTATTATGTAAAAAAAAGTGTTAATGGTAGTTTAAGTACCCAACCAGAGTTTTCTACCTGAGTATTATCTGCCACCTAATTAGCTAACTGATTGGTGTATCATTCTTTCTTCTGCACCACATTGCCTAAAATGATTGTTCTGGGAAAAATATTTTTTGCAAATCTTTGTTTTGGGAGGTCAAAACTGTACTTTCAAATTAGCAGTAGAGCTAGAATCCTCCAGTTTCAGGCTTGATATGCAGGGTCAATGAAACATCCATGGTTTCCACTGGTTCCTCCATAAACAGGTTTTCTGCAAGATGCTGCCATTTTGCAACCCCTTGGTTTGCTTTACCAGTAATAGTTGATATTATTGTCAGGAGAAAGGAGTGAGACAAGAAAGATAAGTACATCTATGGACTTCTATTAAACAATTTGCTCACAATACAAGCATTTTGGACTTACTGTATAACAACACACAAATATAATAGGGCTTTTAAGGTACTACATTTTCCAATGTTCAAACAATTTAGTATTAAAAAAAAAAAAGTTTTTTTTTTTTTTTATATCTTACCCTAAAATAGCACCTGTAACTTTTCCAAAAACATGCTGCAGTTGTGCTGCATTAATGTGACCGGGCATCATTGAAAATACTGTGAATTCCTTTGTAAATGGTGTGTGTGTACGGGGGCTTGAAAACAATCATGTACATAATTAATGAAGACAATATTTAGAGCATGTACATAAAAATACACATCCTGGCTCTAACCTCAAAGTAATCAATAAATGTTGTTAAAATGGGACCCCTTGTATATCTGTATATGAATAACCATGCTACTTGATTGAAAAGTATCTAGTGAGCGGTGTTGAATAGGTCACTTCATTACATTTTTGTAGAGCCAGCTCAAAAACAAGTTTACTTTCATGCACTAAATGTTGTTTTTATAAAATATGTACATTATTGTTTTTAAGATGTATACATTTAAAAACTCTTTAAAAAAAAACACTCAATTGTCATCCGTTAAGAAATGTGGTACCAATAAAATCCCATTATATTTTTGCGTTGTTTCTAAAGACAAAGGAGTGCTGGAGGGAACGAGCAATGATTGGGTTAGGTGATTTTTATGTATTGACTGAGGATGGGTCTGGCACCAGTTATGAGTACCTGGCATGGCCACAGTAGGTAGCAACAAGATATATCTGATCCCAAAACAAAAAAAGGAAAGGTTGGTACTAGAATATCAGCAAGAAATAAAAGTACAGTACAAAGGGTCAGCATTTTGTTCAAAACTGTCCCAGGGAACTGCCCAGAATTTATGTCTATGGTTTGGATTATCAGAAGCAATTTGGGAAAGACATTCTTAGTATGAAAACATAACTGGTCAGAGGAAAGGAACACTGGCATCCCAGGTAAATCCAGAAAAAGGTAAGCAGGTGCTGTTTTCTTGTTTCTTCTGACAAGGTGATCTGAATTAGGTGAAGGAATGGCCACTCAGAGGCTCACTTTCCACCTCCTAAAGCCCCGTACACACGAGTCGAAATTCGGCCGGGAATTTTCGTCCGACGACCGATCGGCCGATTTTTGACTTGTTAGTACGATGCTTCCGACAACCAACTCCGACTTTTCGCCTGAAAAAATCCTGGTGTGTAGGCTATAAAATTTTTGTCCTCCGTCAAAACACGTCCGATTTTCGTGCAGTCAGTACAGATTTCGATGGGGAAAAATCTTATGAGCAAGACTGGGCATGCTCAGAGAAGAAAGAACACAAAGAAAGCAAACCAACACATGACGTCACTTCTGAAGTAGAATTCTGTCGTGCGGGAAAATTTGTGTGCAATCTAGAGCACATTCCAACCAACAAACACCACTCTGGACAAAAGACGGACGAGCGGTCGGCGGAAATTCATTGCGTGTGTACGAGGCTTAAGATTACTTTGTGTTTAGAACCAAGAAGAGCCTCAGGTTCAGCAGAAACCTAGCTGGTGTTAGTTTGAGTGAATCAAAGTGCAATCCATGGGCAGGAAAGTCTGCACTTCCCAACCCCTGAGCCAGCAATTATACAATCACTCTTCAGACTCAGACTGGTGCCGCTGACACTGGGTCCCATACCATTTACGGTGCATGGGCTGCTGTGACTGTAGTTAAGCCTTTGGGAGGAACCTTTAATAGCAAGATCTTTTTCAGAATGCTACAAGTTACCAGTATCTTACATAACACACTAGATGCTACTCATGACTCTGTATTCATTTATTGGTGGAATATTCCTAAAAATGTCGAACAAAACAAAAACTGCCAGTCCTGAGCAGTAACAGGTTGCAGTACTGCCGATCAGTGTTCTATAAAGGATATGAAATGAATCTAGAAACCCGTTTCCTGGTGACTAAACTTATTAGAGTCCGTTAAGTAATTCAGTGAGCAGCCCTGAGCAAATCGTAAGACCTCTCTCAGAACGAGAATACAAAACATTTATAAATGTTATCATAGCCCTGAGTTCTGCGGACGTGTGTTAAATATAGTGCATGCATAGATAATGTGAATTACATTTCATATCCATTTATAAAAAGATTTGCGTGATGGATTTTCATGTAATTAGTATAATTGATTGCTTCCGTAATTACTCTCAGTCATGTGCTGGTGTTTTTGCTCCATTCTTGTTGAAGTGATATAATAAATCTTCTTTAACTAGTTTTGACAGTTGTATGCTCCATGGGGATTTTTTTCACATTTAGATATTTTATAGCTTGGCTAGGCAAATACAGATATTGTAGCTGAATTGCCAGTTCTGTAATTCAGCCTGGCAAAGAGCACAGAGAAAAATCTGATACACGGTTTTGTTTTGCTTTTATGTTTTGTAAAAATGTATTACAGGTTTTTTTTCTTTCCGCTATCCTTTGTATGTAAAGATGTTTTATTTTCCTTTTTTTGCTCTATCAGGCCATGATATGTAAGATGACATCATTTGTGGGCGCACTTTGATGATATTATCAAGGTGCATGGCAAACAAAATTGTCTCTAAAAGGATTTCCAAAAAACTGTAACATCATACAGTAGCTTCCAACTGTCCCTGATTTTGAGGGATTGTCCCTCATTCGGAAAAAAATGTCCCTCTGTCATCCTTATTTGTCCCTCATGTGGTCTCTGTGGTCTGATCTATATAATTGTATATAAAATATACAAATTTACAGTGCTAAACCTTTCATCCAATTTCTAATTTGCTGCGATTGTAAATTCCAAAAGGTCATTTAAAGGAATAGTAGTGGTAAAAAGGCACTTGTGGGTTTAGCCAATCATTTATTGCACAATTATCCATTATGGGGATGTGGCAGGGGGTGTGGCCTATTCCTACATACATTCGCGAATAGGTGTCCCTCATTCCCATCTCAAAAAGGTAGAAGGTATGGTAACATCCTTTAACAGTTTACACAGATGATAAACAGTTTGTAAAGCATTACATGCAGCAGACATTTAGCTAGCTTTAGCAGACATTTAATAAGCATTTAGCGAGTATTAGCACATTTACACTCAAGACAAAGGCTGCTTAGATGGCTGCAAGAAAAATGTTTGATGCTTTTTTTTTTAGAAAGCTATACTTGTCAGTAGTATTTACAAAGTAATTATACGTATTTGAGGTTAGTTGTAAATGCAGGCAAAATCTGCCCAGGTAATCGTAGCCTCGAGCAATCATTAATGTTCAGCTCAGAACTCTATTGCCGTCTTAGGTTTGCCACACGTTACATTAGAAATCTGATTGTAAATTTTCCTTTAGAGAATAGAGGTACTGATGCAGAGAGTTTATATATATATATATATTTTATATATATTTATATATATATATAGTTTATATATATAGTCCAGCCAGCAATTAACGTCTAAAATGCCAATGATCAGGGTAGAGGATAATCCATAAAATGTCACTGGTCTGTGGTTGTGGGGGTACAATAAAGCAAGGCACAGGACCACCTGCAGCTGCTATCCTCAGAGTTGTGATAGTCTCTGTATAAACCAAGAGGAAAGAAACAAAAGGGGAAGGAAGAGCCAGCTAAGTGTAATATCCCGGTTAAAAAATGTTAATGGCAAAGAATTATAAACACTCACAAAAGGTAAAATATAAATGTGCTCATCTGGTATCAGAGTCTGTGAATGGGGATCCTCCTAAAACCGTCCTGCAGGACCGCTGATATCTGTTCTGGCTGCTGGAGGGAGAGACAGCTGGTGCGGTAGCCTGGAGGAACCCCAGCAAACCACACTGACCAGTGTGGAACGCGCGGTGGAAGTGACATCACCGGAAGCATAGGAGGTACAGTGCTATGCGCTAGGAGCATCTGGCACCTTTTAGAGGTCTGTAGATGCCAGATGCTCCGATCGCATAGCCTTGTTTCTCCTCTCGTCTGGTACCTCCTATTCTTCCAATGCTGTCACTTCCGCCGTGCGTTCCTCGCTGGTTAGCACGGCTTCCTCCTCAAGGCTCCCGAGCCAGCCATCTCTCCTTCTCTCAGCTAGAACAGATATCAGCGGGCCTGCAGGATGGTTTTAGGAGGATCCCTATCCACTGACTCTGATATCCTATGACCACATTTATATTTTACCTATTGTGAGTGTTTTTATTTCTTTGCCATTAAAATGTTTAACCAGGATATTACACTTAGCTGGCTCTTCCTTCCCCTTTTGTTTCTTTTCTCTTACAATTTCCGTTCGGTCTAACAACAGGTGTATAGCGCAAGGGCCTGTCGGATAGTTTAGGAAGGTTGTCATTTTACATTGTTTTGGTAAATCTCAGGTTAATTGTTCAGAGATTGTAAAGTGTATGTTGAGCCTTAGTGCCGGTTCACACTAGGGCGACCTGTAAGGCGACCTGGTCGCCTCACAGGTCGCCTCCCATAGGGAAGCTGCGGACCCGTTCTAATAGGAGCGACACAAGTCGCTCCGACCTAGAAAAAGGGTCCGGAGCTTCTTTGGGGCGACCCGGAGGCGACCGCCATAGACTTCAATGTTATGAAGTCCGTGGCGGCCGCTCCGAGGTAGCGGCGCGCTGCTCGCACCGCGACCTCGGAGGTCGCGGTGCGAGGTAGCGTCGCTGCAATGTGAACCGGCGCTTAGGGGCAAACAAAAATCACTGGACAAAGTTTAGCTACATGTCCAGTTGTTTATCTCCCAACAAGCTTTGCTTTACAATGTCTTTTGGTGTTCTTTTACATTAGTTTATCCCCAGAGATGAGCTCCAGCATCCTCCAAATTCCCTCCATCTGACTTTCAAAGTCATACAATTTTATTAGTCGATTCAGCTGTGGGCAAGGTCTTTTACGCCCCAAAGCACATGTACACAAAAAGGCGGGATGCTGGTGACGTCAGTGCCCATATATATAGAAATTGACTAAATATGGGTATGTTTTAACATAAGGGCACTGACATCTCCAGTATCCTGCTACTATGCTTACTTATGCTGCAGTGACTGACCTACATCTGATTGGACTAAAAAAGAGCACAACTTTCAAGTTCAAAGAATGCCCTGGACTTCGCTGAGAGACTGTACTCTCTTGTCACCTGGAAGCATAGCTCAAGACAGAAAAATAGCCATATATGTTTAGTTAGCCTTCTGTAGCATATTCATACAACACAAAGCCTGGTTCTTTATGAATTTCTTTATGAATTTCAATGGGAAGTCAATGGAGAAGCTGCAACTGGAAACTTCTGAAGTTTTCTGCACAAACGCAGACAATCCCATTTTTTTTGATGATGAGCCACCTATCATTGTCACCTAACCCTAAGGGTTGATGACACTTAGGAAAACTGTTTCACTTTAAGGTCCAGTTCACACCACAAAAATGCACTCCGGATACTTCCAGGATGAGTTTTTGCTTACAGTTCACACCACACGCAGTTCCGGTGTGTTTTTGATACTTTTTTCCTGTGTTCCAGTACAGTTCTGTGCAGAAAAAATGCAGCATGTTCTACTTTTTTTTTTTGCACCGGGAACAGACTGCACCAGTGTGAACTAGGGCCATTGAAATGCATGGAAAACACTGTGCATGCATTTTTCATGCAGAAAAAAATGCAATGAACTGCATCTGATGTGAATTAGCATTTACACTATTTGGTACCATATGCTTCCTGCCAACAATGAGACTTTCCTGATAATGTTCTGCTCATCCCAGGGGTGTACTCCAGAAACGGTCCCTTCCACGGGATCCTTGATGTGGCCAGCAGTCACAGATTTGTTTAAAGTGTATCTGTTGTAGGGAAGTATGGAGTCTGCTAATGATAACATGTTTTAAAATGCTGGTTGCCTGGCTGTGTTTGACTTCTAAGTCTCAGACCGAGAAACGGAATGCTGTAATTAAAGCGAAGTTCCGGCCTCAAAAATGATTTTGGGCCATCCGCTTGCTAACATTCACCTGAAAAAGAAATGGATAATGCCGATTTTGTTTTTTCTTTACTTACCTTGTTATTGAAGAAAATATACTCACCTTCCTTCCACTTCCTCCCTCTGCGCCATCACTTCCTGCTTGCATTGAATCCTGGGAGCTGAACGTCATCGCTCCCAGGAATAAATACGCCTGCACCGGCCCCGCTCGTCAGTTCCGGTGCAGACGCGTCATTCCCTGCTAAATAGCTTCTGGGCATGCCCAGAAGCTGTGCAGGGAGGACGCGCCTGCCCCGAAAGTGATGAGCGGGGCCCGGTGCAGGGCATTGTGGGACCGAAGAGGACACAGAAGAGGACGCCGAAGAGGATGCGCTGGCTTCAGCTGCCCACACCTGAGATGACAGCGCTGGACAAGACATTTTCAAGGTAAGTATTTCTTCTAAAAGGTAAATGCAACCTGGGACAGTTCAGAGGCTATCCATTATGAAATGTACTAGCCCTGATTGTCCCGGGGGTATTTTTTTTGAAAAATAGTTTCCGAGGCCGGAACTCCGCTTTAAGTGTCAAAATGCTTTTATACATTAGTTGCACTAGGTCAATGACTGACACAGCATTGAAGTCAAAGCATCATCAAGGCATCAGGGAAGCTAAAATTCTCAGAAGAAGAGGTCAGCAGACAGATTCCATTATTCTCAAGGATCTAGCACACCTCCCACACACCTATTTGCAGAGGGATTTCACACTGTGTGTCTGTATGCCTGCACTGAATGCCTTTTCCCTATCTGCTAGTAAGTTTGTTCAGACTGTAATCTCAGCATTTGAAAAGACAAAAACTCACTGCTCAAGGTGGTGTGATTGCCTGATGACTCACACCGGGTCGCCTCCGTGAAAACTTGATAAAGAAAAAGGAATTGGCAGCACTCCAGGTTGAGTCAAAATCCAGATTTATTGACTGGACATCCAAATATGACAATCGTGACAAGGTAGACGCGTTTCACACACTGACTGTGTGCTTAATAATTACAAAATGATTAAGCACACAGTCAGTGTGTGAAACGCGTCTACCTTGTAATCTCAGCATGCCTTGGGTGCTGAGATGAATTAACTCCTGTGTGCATACATAGGAGTCAAGTAATTCCTTGTTGACCATTCATGATGGCCAAATATGCCTAACAAAGAAGAGAACACAGAAAATATGTCAGCAGTGGCGTTGAAGCAATAAGGGGATTGTTGACATCACATATGTAGAGAGTTGCTTTGGGAGGCGAATGTAGCAGACTTTTATCCTGCTTTAAGTCTCTACCTCTATAGTCAGGTCAGTTTCAAGTGTACAGTTTCAGATAAACTTCTCTACAGCTAGCAGGTTCTAACAGGGCTGTCACATAGAATACCCTTGTCATAGATAATATATAGACTGGTGGGTGGGGATCCTTAGTCAGAGTGCACGCCACAGATACTGCAGATAAGACTTTCTTGGTAAAATGGGCTGCAAATTATACTTCACCATAGACTGTAAGTACACCTTTTGGAAAGAAATGCCTTTGGGATTGAGAAAGACATGCATGATTAGGAAAAAGCACCCTAATTATGGGGATGTAAAATGTACTTATTGAGCACTAGGATACTTGGAAAAAATATAATCATCGTCACTTAAAAATGTATTGTTACAACCATGCTGAAGAAGTTATTGTTCACTTTGCCGTTTACTACTGGAGTAACTGTTATGTTAAAACTTTGTGAACCACAGCTGTGTTTTAACTGAACACAGCTTGACATTCTCCTGTTATGTGCTGAGAAGTTAAGGAGAGATGCTTAGCATCTGTTTTTGTACTGTGGGTTGGTATGCCTGATGTCTGCTCTGTCTTAGGTAAAGGTAGTGCTGAAGTCTACACTCATGGTCTCTGCTTGTGATCCCTTTATTGTGTATAGGGGAACCAGAGAAAGCTAGCTTATGGACTGTGGAAGCTTGTCCTGAGAGTAGGAGCTCCCCTTGAGGGACCATGCCTGTTCTAACCTATGTTTTGAGTTACTAGAATAGGCCTTTGGCTACATGCAAATGGGCAAAATCCTGTGACCACCAAGGACCAGAAAAATGATGATACCCATCCCAAACACTAGGGAGAGAGGGAGAGACTTACTCTTTGTTACAAAGTGGTACCTGGATCATTCTCTTCTTTATTTATTTATTTTTTTGGATTCTCTATGTCTCTGTCTAATTGCCTGTGGAATTCCCTGATGAATTTATCAGATGTAGGAAACATACAGATTTGTATCTGGTTGGCATCCAAAGAGTAAAGACAAAGGGACCCATTCCTCCAAAGCATAAACCTTAGGAGTACACAAAGGAAGATGAGCCTTGAAGGTAGGATCCGGAAGACAGACGACACCCCATCATATACTTTTTTTTTAGCAAGCATTAACTTTAAAAGGTGCTTATTGTTCTTTTATTTGATTTTCTTATACATTTGAAATGTGGTGTACTGGAATGGGGCTCAAAGAAGCCTTTTATCAATTCACTGAGGATCAACCTACCTATGGCCACACGAGGGCAAGTAAGTTGCACATAGCCATTGAATATATTACCTTAATTCCTCCTAGGGATCAATTTGAAGTAAAGCCACACAGTGTGTTTTTAGAATGGCAAATAGGTGGCCAAAAAGCATGAGACATGAGGAGATGGATTGCACATGCATTCTGACACTTACCTACAATGTGCACATATGTGATTCAGGAAGGGGCCACACAACTCCAGAGAGGACTGTCTCACATTCACCCACTGAAGACCACATGCAGAAAATGAGCTCAATGCCCCAAATTGCTCAGCCTATCATCCAAAAAAAATAAAGAAATAGAAGAATCCAATTTTTTTCCACTAACTTATTATAAACCTGTCAGCGGCAACACTTGTAGGAAAAAAAGTCCAATAATTGACAGGTGAAGTGCTATGCAAACACTGATTTAGAGACACTAATGAGAACAAGCACACCTCTCTAAATACATTACAAACCCTTAGCAATGTGCTGAGAGGGTTATTATAGTTTGTTGATAACCTCCCTAAAACTGATCTTTGTAAATGTGCAGAGCGCTGAAAGGGATGAACACGTAGCAGAGAAGAGAGAAGTATGCCAGGTGGAATAAAGAAGTGAACATGAGAGTTCTAGTGAACTGTCAGGATTGACAGGCATCTTATTGAGGAGTCCTGGCTGCTGACATAGCGAATGGCACAAATCAGTCAGACAGGACAACACAGATTACACATCCAGGGGAGAGAAAATTAATTCCAGGAATTATTACTGTTATAACTTTTTTTTTTTTGGCTGGAAATTCACAAAAAAAGAACTGCCATTTCGAAAACTGCAAAGCGTTCAAATATCATCTATTTTATGCATTCATAAAGCAAATGTAAATTTTTTAAATATTGGCATTATAATAGTATCTTAAATATATTCAGAATTTATTTTTGAAATTTGTAAAAATTTTTATATCATAATAAACAACAACAAAAGCAACCCATAAAGAAAACAAACATTCAAACCAAAATCATATCACCGTTCCAAGCAGAATCCACATCGGTGCATATGATACATCATCATCTAATTTTTAAATTATAACGTGATGCATCTATCCATTTTCCCCATATCCTTTCAAACTTCTGAAGTGTTGTGTTGGATTTAGGTATGTTTTTCAAACATTACGTATTGATCAATTTCCCGAATCCAGTCCCCAAGGGTAGGAGAGTTGGGTGAGACCCAATGAGAGGCTATCAGCTTACAGGCTATGAAAAGAGATCTCATAATAGTCACTGTCTGATCACAATCCAGGCAATTGGGATGGACATAGCGCAAAAGACAGAATGGGGACTGGAGTCATCATGGTATATGATACCATGGCATATGATTTAGCACCATGGTATATGATTTAGCAAATCCAGCACTTCCCACCAGTACTGAAATAACTACGGACGTCTCCAAAAGAGGTGTGTAAAGAAGACAGAAGATTGAGCACAGATTGCACATTTGGAATTTTCTGTCCTGCAGCAACTCCGGGGTACGGTAAGCCCTGTAGATAAAAAAAGTTGAGTCACTCTATGGCTGGCCATACATTATACAATTTTCTTATTCAATTTCCTTTAGATTTACCTTAAACTATGTAGTGCAAGGGCCTGCCTGACTGCATACAAATTGAAAGTGTTTAGGTTTGACCCTATATTACATGGTTTTGGTAAATCTAAAGGAAAGTTGAACAAGAAAATTGTATAGTGTATGGCCAGCCTATGAGTAGTAGATAATGAGGAAAGCTGTACATTCTGTAATATTTGGTCCTATATATCCCCTAGGATCACATTCGTTTCTGCCTCCCATCTTTGCCTACATGGATCAGTAACATTGGAAAGTATTTCAGATAATAATCACATATACAGTAGACCTTGGTGATATAGCCCTCCAACTATGCTGTCCAAAATAGGAACAGAGGAGAAGGAAACTTGCATGTCTTAGTTGTAGGTATTGAAAAAAAACATTTTTGATCTGGGTTATATTCAATTCAGTACAGAGTTTGAGTACAGTTGTATTTGGGTAGTAATCCCTGCACGTTCCATCTAAGAAATATTGCTAGTTGTAAAATTTCCAGAAATGCTCTGTTCAACCATAATGGAGTAAATCTAGTATAGCCTGAAATACCCAATATTATTTTTTGTGGACTGCCAAACTTTTTATATCAAATATAATGTTGGATAAGCAAACTGATTAAAAGGTGCAATAGTGGAATCTAAAGCCAGCAAAGGATTTCTATTACAAAATAAATAGTGAAGTATATTATAAGAGGATGCGTGCAAACAACCCGCTTCCCAACCTGCAAGGTGCTAGAGTTGAGCTGCCAAAAAATACGTCCAAGGATTTGGTGCGGATAGCCCCCCTTGATCATTTAGATACTGTAGAAATTCATATTTAATTCTAGCAGGCTTATTACACAGTATCGGGTCCCGAAAAGTCATAACTAATTCATTTAAGTATTTCAATCAAATCCAGCAGTGCAAATTGTGTAAAGAGAACATTAGCTGAGGCGAATCATTTTCAAAAGATTGATGCGACCAGCCACAGAAAGTGGCAGCTTGCACCACTCCCTAACCTGGGATTTGAATTTCAGAACTAATGGTGACAAGTTTTGAGAAATATATTCTCTAGGATGAGTAGAAATAGCTACCCCAAGATATTAATTTTTTACATCAACTTTGAGTTTCGACACTATAGGTGAGGGAGGGCCCTGTAAAGGGTCCAAAAGGAGTAGTAGAGACTTTTTTCCAGTCTAGTGCCAGTTCACATCGGTGCGATGCAGGAACCCTGCGGATCCACTGCAGGTTCCCGCATCGCACCCGACTCGCAGGCAGTTCACACTGCAAGATGCGAACTGCTGGGAGTGTCAGTACAAAGTTACCAACACTCCCAGATCAGTTCGCATATTGCAGTGTGAACTGTCAGTTTGGACAGGAATCAGATTGCATAGGTGTGAACACCCATGTGATTCGATTCTGGTGTGGACCAAAAAAAGGGTCCTGCGTGACTTTGTTCCGAATGCGATGCAAATTCAGCCATGCAATCTGTATGACTGAATTCGCATCACACAGACATTGCATGTGATTTGTATTCACGCCCAGACGACGTCTTTTGATGATGAAACGTTGGCGACTCCAGACGTAACGTCCACATGCCCCCTTACGGAGCTGGCCTTCTGCTGCTTTTTTAATGCTGATTGGATACACTCGGGATGCCGCGGTCGGATCTTCAGCTGCCATACCTATGTGCCTGTGTATGTCTTCAACATTGTGAGTAGTATTTTAATAAATTGATTATATGTGCTGTACGGGATTACACTAGGGTCCTTTGTTTCATTTCCCTCCACACACTGATTTGACCATAATGGAGTGATTAAGAGGATTTGATCGGTTTCATGGTGTCACCTACTTCCCCTTGGATCCATTGAATTTGGTGAAAACATCTCTTTGCTGGGCGAGGCTCTCTCTTTCATTTGAGTAGCCACGGCGTTCTGGTAAGCTGCTTTCAATACTTGTGCACCGAGATGTCCCCATCCTACACTTTCCTTGGGTGTCATGGGAAGGAACGTCTTTCACAGTATTCTCACTTGGATTTATTTGGACTTGCACCATTATATATTTTTTTCTCTTGGTTGGGACTTTATTCACCATAATTCCCTTGGATTTTTTTATATTGTTTTAATGGATGATTTTTCATCAGTATTATATTCTATTATGTTATTTCTAGCGCTACACTTTTTTACTATTATGTGATTTGTATTGCAGTGAGAGAGCGGCTGCAGGGAGCTGCAGTGGGAGAAGCAAATGGACACACGTGCATGGAAGCCGTGTGCAGGGAAACAGCTGAGGGGGCGGTGTGACTTGGTCATAGACCGGGACAGTCCGGCGGTAGCAGTGGCGGCAGAGGACAGGCTCACTGACAGGAGGAGAGAGGCTACTGCAACTGTGAGTAGTGGGCGGCTGATCGGCTGATCAGCTGATCGGGGGAACCTCACAGTGCACTGAGAACTGAAAGCTGATCTGCTCTGTTCTAAACAGGAAGGCTGCGGGGGAGGATACAGGGGGTAGAGCGAGCGGCAAGACTGTGACAGAGAGAGAGCGGGGGACCGGGAGCGGAGGAGTCAGAAGAGTCTGTCTGGAAGAGGAGCTGAGGTTAGACTGGTCATTAACCACTTTAGCCCCGGAGGATTTTGCTGCTTAATGACCAGGCCCTATTTTGCAATTCGGCACTGTGTTACTTTAACCACTTTAGCCCCGCTCACATGGAGGCTACTGCGGCAAAGTGCCGCGATCCCGTCCAGCGACGTAGACCTACGTCGCTGGACTCCGCCCCTTGTGGGCGGCGCTCGCGCGCCGCCGGAGGCTCGCTCCCGCTGTGTTCATTCACAGCGGGAGTCGGGCCAGGGGAGGAGCATCGGCGATTGCCGCTGCTCTGCCCCGATCATCGGGGATCGAGTCTGGAGATCCGCCCGCTGTGTGTAAACACAGCGGGCGGATCTCCATAGTGACAGGGACTGACAGATCGGAGTGTTCAGCATAGCTGGACATCCGATCTGTCCTTCTGTCACATAGTCACCTCCCCCCCCCCACACGTCAGTAAGCACCAGGCATACATTAACCCCTCCCTCTCCAATAAAATTAACCCTTCCCTGCCAGTGTCATTTTTACAGTAACAGTGCATATATATAGCACTGATTACTGTAGAAATGTCACTGGTACCCCCAAAAGTGTCAAAAATGTCAGTCAAGGGTCCGATCTGTCCGCCGCAATGTCGCAGTCCCGCAAAAAAAATCGCAGATCACCGCCATTACGCGTTAAAAAAAAAACACCAAAAATGACAGAAATCTTTCCCTTAGTTAGTAAACGCAATAACTTTTGCGCAAACCAATCAAAATACGCTTATTGCGATTTTTTTTACTAAACATAGGTAGCATAAAACAAATTGGCCAAAAATTTTAAAAAATTTGATTTTTACATTTTTTTTGGGGGGAATTTCATATAAAAAAATGTGAAAAATATTGTTATTTTTTCAAAATAAACGCCCTTTTTTTGTTTATAGCGCAAAAAGTAAAAATCGCACAGGTGATCAAATACCACCAAAAGAAAGCTCTGTTTGTGAGAAAAAAAGGACGTAAATTTCGTTTGGGTACGGCGTCGCACGACCGCGCAATTGTCAGTTAAAGTCGCACAGTGCCGAATCGCAAAAAGTGGCCTGGACGGAAGACAGCAAAATCCTCCGGTGGTAAAGTGGTTAACGGACAATTGCGCAGTCGGGCGATGCTGTACCCAAATAAAATTGACGTCCTTTTTTTCCCACAAATAGAGTTTTCTTTTGGTGGTATTTGATCACCTGTGCGATTTTTATTTTTTGCGCTGTAAACAAAAAAAGAGCGTAAATTTTGAAAAAAAAAATATTTTTCACATTCTGCTATACAACATTCCCCAAAAAATTTGAAAAATCTAAATTTTTTAACATTTTAGGTCAATTTGTTTTCTGCTACATATTTTTGGTAAAAAAAAAAAATAAGTGTATTTTGATTGGTTTGCGCAAAAGTTATTGCGTCTACTAACTACGGGAAAGATTTATGTCATTTTGATTGTTTTTTTTTTTTTTTTCTACTAGTAATGGCGGTGATTTGTGATTTTTGCAGGACTGCGACATTGCGGCGGACAGATCGGACCCCTGGCTGACATTTTTGACACTTTTGGGGGTACCAGTGACATTATTATAGTAATGATAATAAAAATATGCACTGTTACTGTAATAATGCCATTGGCAGGGAAGGGGTCAATACTTTTAGTGATCAAGGGGTTAAATGTAAGCTTAGGGGAGTGATTCTAACTGTGGAGGGGTGTGTTCTTGTGAGATCATCACAGAGACATGTGATCTTATATAGCAGGATCACATAGTCTCTGTGATCACTTCAGGGAGAAGGACAGACGGCTGTGTTTACATCAGCCGTCCGTCCTTCTCTGTCAGTGGGGGGGGAGATCATGAGTGGCTGGCGGCCATTGGAGCCACCTGTCACACGCACTGGCTCCCCAGCTGAGGAGTGGGGGCGGGAGCACGCCGGCGGCGGTGCACGCTCGCCCCCTAGAGTCTCCTGAGCGAGCAACGTAGTACTACGTCGGTTTGCACAGGAGCGGCCGCCTGCCAGAGTAAATCTGCGGTGGGCTGTCGTCAAGTGGTTAAAGGGGGAAATTTTTCGGTCCAGAAGTGGTTAAAAGTCAGCAGCTACAGTATTTGTAGCTGCTGACTTATATATTTTTTTGTGAGGAGACTGGAGCGCCTCTTTGAATACTAGAAAGTACAAGCTCCATGCTTATATTGAGTTTTTTTACTTGCATATTCCTTGCAGGTTGGAGAATGTCCCTTATAGTCCAAAGACCTCATGTATCCCAAGTGCTATCATGTGTCCTGCAGATCAATGGGAACAGGGAAACATAATTTTACTCTATTTCCTCAGAATTGATTAACATTAGTGTCTTGTCTTACTCATTAAACAACATATCTTGTAAGGAAGTCTGCATTTCTAGCCCAGTAGACTGAACAGCCAAGTACGCTTACCCTTGTCAATTGGGTCTATAAAAAATGAAGCTCAGGAAAGAAAAATAAGCAAATAGTTCCATCTGGTGGACAAAACTCAGAATTACAGAATGTTTTAAAGTGGATTTGAGAAATCTAAAGATGAGCTAGTGGTTACAAAAAAATATTTCCCTTAGTTAGTAAACGCAATAACTTTTGTGCAAACCAATTAAAATACGCTTTTTGCTATTTTTTTCACCAAACATATGTAGCAGAAAACAAATTGGCCTAAAATGTTAAAAAATTTAGATTTTTACATTTTTATGGGGACATTTCATATAAAAAAATGTGAAAAATACTGTTATTTTTGCAAAATTGTCGCTCTTTTTTTGTTTATAGCGCATGATCAAAAAATCGCACAGGTGATCAAATACCACCAAAAGAAAGCTCTGTTTGTGGGAAAAAAAGGACGTCAAATTAGTTTAGGTACAGCGTCGCACGACCGCGCAATTGTCCATTAAAGTCACGCAGTGCCGAATCGCAAAATAGGCCCTGGTCAGGAAGGGGGTAAAATCTTCCGGGGCTTAAGTGTTTAATAAAACAGTGTTGCATTATTATGGGTGTCTCTGTTTTACCTCCATATAATCCACATCGGCCATCCGAGAGGGAATAGAGAGGTACAGACCCATCCAGGTGTCCTGATTGCTGATAAGGCTGTATGGTCCCTGGGACCTGGGGCTTCTGGTGAGCAGATTTAGGAGTCTTATCAGGAGGTGGAGCAATTGAATCAAAATAAATAGGCACGGTGTGGGTGACAGCATTTATTGAGCACCAATTTATTACTCTTAAGAAGACTTCTTTGCATATGGACTGTGAATGCTTCACCTTTATTCATTTCTGTTGGTTATATAGCAATAGTGTATTGTTGTGTTCACACTATTGGCACATTTATGTGTTATTTTCCATTATATCTACATTAGCCATCACAACAGCGCCTGCTTTATATGTATTATTTTTGTTTTTAGTGTTTTTCACTTAAAGGGGCCGCAGTTAAGGAAACTCACTATATGGATGAGGCGCCCTTCATGGATTATTTCAATGGTGAATGGACTTCCAAAAAAAAATTATTTCAAATATAGAGAAATGTAGATATGTGTTCAGCAAAATCTTGATGTGAGTGTAAAGAATGAAGAGTTATGTACTTGATAATCTCTTATGGTATATGTATACGGTATCCAAGAAAAGAAAAAGGTTTATGAGACAGGAATCAATAAGTTGTGGCTCCACATCCCCAAGTGTAGCGGGGAAAAAAAGAGAAGAGAACGTATGGGACTTTGAAGGCGATCCTTGGAGATACCCGTGATACTTCGATATCTTTGATAACTTACATGTACTATACGTTTACAATACGGGTATCTCTATAGGCCTCTCCCTGTTTGTAAGAGAGAGCCTGTCTCACAATAGGGAAATATTAGACATACTTGATGTATGGATTTTATGTAATTTTTAATGATATTTGAATAAAATGTATTTTTTATCTTTAACCACTTAAGCCCAGGAAGATTTTACCCCCTTCCTGACCAGTGCCTATTTTGCGATTCGGCACTGCGTGACTTTAACGGACAATTGCGCGGTCGTGCGGCGCTGTAACCAAATGAATTTGACGTCCTTTTTTTCCCACAAACAGAGCTTTCTTTTGGTGGTATTTGATCACCTATGCGATTTTTTGATCATGCGCTATAAACAAAAAAAGAGTGCCAATTTTGCAAAAATAACAATATTTTTCAAATTTTTTTATATGAAATTCCCAAAAAAATGTAAAAATCAAGATTTTTTCAACATTTTAGGCCAATTTGTTTTATGCTACATATGTTTGGTAAAAAAAAAAAATTGTGAAAAGCGTATTTTGATTGGTTTGCGCAAAAGTTATTGCGTTTACTAACTAAGGGAAAGATTTTTGTCATTTTTGTTGTTGTTTTTTTTAACAAGTAATGGCGGCGATCTGGGATTTTTTTGTGGGACTGCGACATTGAGGCGGACAGATCGGACCCTTGACTGACATTTTTGACACTTTTGGGGTTACCAGTGACATTACTACAGTAATCAGTGCTATACATATGCACTGTTACTGTAAAAATGACACTGGCAGTGAAGGGGTTAACTTTTTTTGAGAGGGAGGGGTTAAATGTGTCCCTAGGGGCGTGCTTCTAACTGTGATTGGATGTGGCTTGAGGTGTAAGAACAGAGATCAACGGTCCTACATAGCAGAACCGTATGGATCTCCATTCTTACACAGGGGAGGATGACAGGTGGCTTTGTTTACATTAGCCGCCTGCCTTTCTCCCGCTGTAATGGACGATCGTGAGTGCCCAGTGGACATCAGGTCCGCCGGGCACACGCGCATGGGGGGTCAGTGAGCGAGCGGGAGCACGCCTCCGGTGACGTGCGCTCGCTCCCTAGAGCCTCACAGGCTAGCGACATAGATCTACGTCGCTTTGCCTGTGAGGGGCTGACTGCCGACGTAAATCGTCATTAGGCAGTCGGCAAGTGGTTAATACTTGAGTTCTGTTTTTCCACGGAGCTATAAGTGGCTGCCTTCAAAGTCCCATACGTTCTCTTCACTTTTTTTTCCTCCTATGGTATACCGTATATGCCTTATGGACGTGTACTTCCACAACAGCCGGAGGGCTGTAGTTTGGAGATCCCTGGTATATCGTATAATAAAATCTTTGGCCAAACTATGAACATCAACTAATTACAGTAGATACGATAAACAAGTATTAACCACTTGCCGACAACCGCACGACTATTTACTGCGGCAGTCAGCCCCTACTGGGCAAAGCGACGTAGTACTACGCGCGAGTGATCGGCGGCTCCGATGTCCACCGGTCACTGGCGATCTCCCGCTGGAGAGGGAGAAAGGGAGAAAGGCAGACGGCTGATGTAAACACAGCCGTCTGTCATTCTCCCTGATGTAACTTCAGAGATCATACGATCCTGCTATGTAGGATCGTATGTCTCTGTGGTTACATCACAAGCCACGTCCCCCACAGTTAGAATCACGCCCCTAGGGATACATTTAACCCGCTGATCACCAATAAAGTTAACCCCTTCCCTGCCAGTGTCATTTTTACAGTAACAGTGCATATGTATAGCACTGATTACTGTAGTAATGTCACTGGTACCCCCAAAAGTGTCAAAAATGTCAGTCAAGGGTCCGATCTGTCCGCCGCAATGTTGCAGTCCCGCAAAAAAAAAAAAAACGCAGATCGCCGCCATTACTAGTTAAAAAAAAAACAATAAAAATGACATAAATCTTTCCCGTAAACGCAATAACTTTTGCGCAAAACAATCAAAATAAGCTTATTGCTATTTTTTTCCCCAAAAATATGTAGCAAAAAACAAATTGGCCTAAAATGTTCAAAATTTTGATTTTTACATGTTTTGGGGGGGAATTTCATATAAAAAAATGTGAAAAATATTGTAATTTTTTTAAAATTGTCGCTCTTTTTTTGTTTAAAAAAAAGTAAAAAATCGCACAGGTGATCAAATACCACCAAAAGAAAGCTCTGTTTGTGGGAAAAAAAGGACGTCAATTTTATTTGGGTACAGCATCGTACGACCGCGCAATTGTCCGTTAAAGTCACGCAGTGCCAAATTACAAAATAGGCCCTGGTCTTTGAGCAGCCAAATCCTCCGGGGCTTAAGTGGTTAAAATATCTCTTAAACAAGTTTTACCTGATATCAAACTGTGCAGGCACTAAGCTGTCATCCAATCTGGACTTTCACAGACAGGGCATCTGGTATACTAACGCATCTCACTCCTCCTCCTATGGCCTCATTCAGAAAGCCACTGGCACCCATACTGCATGCAGGTCATGGTTGATTTGATGTCAGCATCCATCCCAAGCAGCATGCTGGCAGCCTATAGGAGGTGGATGCATGTCATAATTTGACATAAATGCAAGAGCGGGTGCACTGCCCTGAACACAGACATTGTGCATTTGGGTCCATGTAGCTGCTCCCGCACAGCTGCCAAATTCTGAAATGGCACAGTGACCATGTAGCCGCTGCATCTGTATCCACCTCTATTAAGCTGCCTACACACAGCTCGGGGCAGATACAAATGCCAAAACAAATGCAGATGCCAGCACCTGAAAGAGCTTATAATCTTGTGCAATCCTCCAGAAAACAGCCTTTCTCAACCTTTTTATCCCAGATAAACCCTTGAAATCATGTTCAGGTCTTCGGGAACCCTTGCTAAAACAAATTCATTGGTGGCTAGTGAGATAAATTATATTTATAGCAGTTGTCAGAATGCTACCCTTAAGGCAGTAGACATGCTTGATTTGTTCAGTTACAAATCAAAAATTAGGACGAAATTTTCATTATTCACTGATTCGGATGGATATGAATCTCTGAATCACAATAGTAACAAATTTCAAATAATAGAAAAAAAATTATAATGATACAACAAAAAATGGATTTTTATAAAATCTTACCGTAAAATCCTTTTCTCTTAAGCTCATTGACAGACGTAGTCCTCGTTGATTCATAACAACTCGGGTTATGCTGCCCTCTACAGGAGTAGGACTAGACAGGAAAGAAAACATTCTGGCCACACCTTAGGGGCAGTCCCAGAGGGTATATCCTCTCTCTCTCTGCTACAGCAAATCAGTTATGTCACAAAGCAGTGTTTAGAGAATTTAACCCAACCCAACTCAAAACAGAGGGGCGGGTACTACGTCTGTCAATGAGCTTGAGAGAAAAGGATTTTACGGTAAGATTTTACAAAAATCCATTTTTCTCTGTCGCTCATTGACAGACGTAGTCCTCGTTGATTCATAACAACTCGGGACGTCCCAAAGCAGTACCACAAATGAGGGGTGGGAAAATGGAAATCAAATCCAATCTAGAAGGCCCAACCGGTGCCAACTAGAAGTTTTCAATGCTCATCAATCAAAGATGAGACTCAACAGAAAAAAACCCACGAGTTAGACCACCGGTCTCCTCAAATTGCGGCCTGCAAAACCTTGCGGCCAAATGAGGCATCCGCCGATGCCATCACATCAATCTTATAAAATTTTGTAAAGGTATGTACCGACGACCAGGTGGCCGCCTTACATACCTGGACCACTGACGCCTGATGGCGGAAGGCCCAGGAAGTACTGAGCGCTCGAGTGGAGTGCGCCTTAACAGGGAACGGAGGATTCCGACCCTTAATAGAATAAGCCTGTACCACCGTCTGTCTAATCCATTTGGAGATAGTCGCGGCAGATGCAGGCAACCCCTTTCACAAAAAGTGAATCCGTCTTACGGCACGATTCCGTAGCCTTCAGGTATACCCTGATTGCCCGAACCACATCCAAGGAATGCAACGCATGTTCCCGATGATGATTGGGCTGAGGACACAAGGAAGGTAGTACAATATCTTCATTCAGATGAAAGTCTGAAACCACCTTTGGAAGAAAGGATGGCTTAGGGTGAAGAACTACCTTATCCCTATGAATCACTAAATATGGGGACTGGCATGACAATGCAGCCAGTTCTGACACCCTGCGTGCAGAAGTGATAGCCACCAAGAAGGCCACCTTCTGGGATAAAGTAAGCAAGGGAATCTCCCTGATGTTTTCAAAGGGAGGTTTCTGCAGAACCGACAAAACCAAATTAAGATCCCAGGGCGGTAAGGGCGCGCGGACTGGTGGAGCCAGGTGCCGCACCCCCTGGATGAAATTCCGCACCAAGGACTTAGTAGCCAAAGGCTTCTGAAAGAAGATTGCTAATGCTGAAACCTGACCCTTGATGGTGCTCAAGGCTAGTTTCTGCTCAACCCCCTTTTGCAGAAAGGCCAATATTTGGGTCACCGAATAGGTACGTGGAGGAAATCCTAAAGATTCGCACCACGCGATATACATCTTCCATGTGCGATAATAGACCTTGCTGGAAGTCGCTTTCCTTGCTTTAATTAGCGTAGGAATAACTGAAGCTGACAACCCTCTGTCCTTCAGTACCTGGGTCTCAATGGCCAAGCCATTAAACCCAGCGACTGTAAAGCACAATAAAAAGATCGGTCCTTGAGACTGCAGACACTCCCTGAGAAGAAGTTCCCAAGGAGCGTTCGCGACCAGCATGTCCAAGTCGGCCAGACCGGCTTGACGAGGCCAGCCTAGAATTTCCAGGACAACTGGAGCGGACTGGATCCGAACCAGGCTGCCCTAGAGCTATCTGGCCCCGGCAATCCGACAAAGTCTGATCGTTCTCTGTTCCCACACATTTATCAGACACCTGATTCCTATCAGGAGTGGTGATTTCTCCTGGTTGAACATTAGGGACCGAAGTCACCCGGCTAGAGGCTCCTTGGTCTGTCTGTTCAACCGGATCCGATTCTTGTGGGGAACTGAGGCTAATCTTTGGAAAAGGTAAAGAAAATGATCTGTTCAGGGAACGGTAACTACCGCTCCCTGTAGTACTTAAATGTTGGAAGGGAAGAATCGCACCGGTAGCAGTGGTCGATGCTCGATCTAATGCTCTGAATACCGGTGAAGACGTCCCCCCACCCTCAAGCCGGGTGGGGGCGCACCTTCAGGCTGTATAATCCTTTGCTTCAAGTTTGGCTGAGTTGGTCTTTTGTCTGTCCGACCAGCCCTTCTTGAACCCTCCTAGAGGAGTTTTGCCCTTCCCACTTGCTCCAGCAGAGCGAACGAACCCTTTATGGGCGGTAAAGAAAGGTCCCCGCTTGTTACGAGGTCCTTTAGCTTTAGCAGCCTGTGGCAAAAAAGTGCTTTTGCCCCCAGTGGCATCCTTAATGATCTCATCTAGGGTGGCCCCAAATAGGCAATTCCCCTGAAAGGGGAGATTCGCCAAGGTCTTTTTGGAACCTAGGTCCGCTGACCAGCATTTTAACCACAGCACACGTCTGAGGATTACCGCTGACATAGATGCATGCCCTAATAGGGGGTAGCATCCAAGGCTGCGTCACAGACAAACTGTAGTCCTTGTATAATCTGTTCCATCAAATCAAATGTTGCCTGGGGGATATCTTTCCCCTTCAGGTCCTGGCGCACCAATCTCGCCCATTCCGTTAATGTCTGAGAAACTAGACCAATGACAATTACTGGTCTAAAGGCTGACCCTATCAGGGAAAAGATAGTGCGGGACTCCGCTTCTACCTTCCGATCCACCGAATCCTTAAAGGACGAAGCGTCCTCCACTGGAATAACCGTGGCTTTATTCAGTCTGGAAATAGGCGGATCCACCACTGGTGGTACCGTCCATTTCTTAACGAGGGATTCCTCAAACGGATAGCGTCTAGCAATACGCTTGGAAATAGTAAAGGTACGCTTAGAATGCTCCCATTCCTCTTTAATCTTATTACCAAAACACTTGGGTAAAGGAAAAACCTTCAACGTCTTGGTGGGTTTGCTAGTACCAAAGGGAATCTCTATTTCAGTTGCCTCTGCCGGTAAAACCTCAAGTCTTAAGGTTTCCCGAACCGCCACAACTAGTGCGTCCACCAATGCTTCCTCCTGAATTATGGCGGAAGCATGAACGTCCTCCTCACTGTCTGAGGGAACTTTACCTGAGACAACAGCCCCTGCAGAGGGACCTGCAGCTGCAATGACTATCTCAGAATCTGAATCTGAAGTATCAGATGATATAGGGGTAGGCGGGGGTCGCTTTCTTGACCCCCGTTCCTGACAGGGCGTCTCCTCCCGAGCCACCAAAGACTCCAAAACTGCTGTAAATGCATCCATACTCTGTGCACTGGCGGGTCCCGCGGCCCCCTCGAGGGAAACAGGTGGGGGTACCTGTGTGGCAGGGTCCATGATATTTCCAGATACTACCCGGAAAAAATCAGTTTGCCAAAAAATAAAACTTTTTTTTTTTTTTTTTCAGACCCCCAGCGCCACAAAGCCCCTCAGTGTTACCTGCTTAGGGACCCCTACAGAGCGAGAGAGAGAGAGATAGACCCCAAGGCTCACCACTTGATGCTCAGAGTTTCAAATGCAACTTGTCTCAGCGCTGTCTAGAACAGACAGGAAGTCTTTTGGCTGGCTTCCCGGGAAAAAAGGAGGCGGCTCCGCCCCTCTGTACGCCTTTCGGCGCCTCCCCTAGCTCCACGAGGTGTTTGGGTCACCTCAAACATGGCCGCCCCCATGCTGGAGACACGAGGCTACGCCAAAATGGCGGCCTCGTGCGATCTACCAGACAGTGGCAGTGGCCTGTACAGAATAACGGCATGTTTGCGGGAGTATCTCGGCCTCACAAACCTTCACCCTCATGGTGATCAGCGTGGCCGGCGGTACCGGACCCTGGCGGGCCGTATGCGGTCCGTGGCTGAGCTGGAGGAATATGATCTGGAATGCAGTATACATGTATAGACATCGCCCTGTGGCTTCTGACAGGTAGGATACCTTATACTATCACAGTAATGTTCTAATACTGCCATTGACTACAATCATTTAAACATTTTTGCAATTAGATTGTCAGCTCCCAAACCAAGCCTCCTGGTTTCTTGTTCACAAAAATCACACTCCAATAGGGGGATCTGTGACATGTTATAGGATAGAGGGGAGACCCATCCTTACCATTACAGAGAGGGGCCCGCGTTCACCACAAGACCCGTCAGGGGGAAAGGGGGAACATACTACTCACCCTACCGGAACCAGGCGGGCGCCAACTCCTGACAGTACCCCTCTCCACCGGGGTGGGAGGGCTGTCGACCAATACGGACGCCGTGACTCATGGTCATTGGCGTTTAAGCGAGACGTTCAACTTGCAGGGTCAGTCCCCGTCCAGTGGGACTATGTCGCGGCCGACCCAGCGCGGAGCTATGGCCTGCACGCGCTCGTAGGCTGAACTGGGGTGACCACTGGATCTCAACATCCAGCCCGTCGCCCAGTTCCAGCTTTCTTGCTTGAAGATCTCACAGGAACACTGGAGAAAAAAGCTGTCTAAAAAATCTTTCTAAGAAAAAAATCCTGCCAGGACCGAAGATCCTAGCAAGGCATCTAGGTCCTTACTCCTAACTAGACAGAAAAAAACTGATTTGCTGTAGCAGAGAGAGAGAGGATATACCCTCTGGGACTGCCCCTAAGGTGTGGCCAGAATGTTTTCTTTCCTGTCTAGTCCTACTCCTGTAGAGGGCAGCATAACCCGAGTTGTTATGAATCAACGAGGACTACGTCTGTCAATGAGCGACAGAGAAATGCATTTGTTTCATTCAGATCAGAAATAACGTAATGACATAACTAATAACCTGAATTGATTCAATTCCATCTTTTTTTTTTTAATTTAGTATTAACTTTTTCATTATTATAAAAAGTGCACTGCATATAAAATGGAAACATATTGCAATAAAAACAGTAAGGTAATATAAGATGATTCCTAATTATTAATTATTGTGTCATCAGAATCTCTGAATCATAACATAATGACATGACATAATGACATGAATCAAAACATACCAGATAAATCCAAAATAATTCTGTTCCATTTGCTAGGTTATGATTCAGAGATTCTGATGGATCCACCTCCATCCATCTCAAACAGAGTGCATAAGTATTCTCCAGAAATACCGAATTACCACGCTAAAATTATTATAGCTAATCTTCCGAAATAGCTTCGAAATACGATTCGGTTTGAAACCACATATATACGTGTAGCACCCTCCTAGATGGGTGCTAGGTAAAGCCCCGTACACACGTAGCGATTGTCGGCCGTAAATATTCGGCCGACGACCGATCGGCCCATTGTAGGCTTGTTAGTATGATGCTTCCGACAGCCGACAGCGCATTTTTCGGCCGAACAGAATCTGGTGTGCAGGCATTAAAATTTTTGTTGGCCAACACTAGAACGGCCGATTGTTCGCCAGTCAGTACAGAATTCGGCCGACAAACAGCCGATTAGCAAGACTGGGCATGCTCAGAGAAGAAAAAACACATGGAAAGTTAACCATCACATGACATCACTTCTGCAGTCGGCTGTTGTTGGCCGACAAAATTCATGTGCAGTCTTTTGCAGTTTTCAGCCGACAGGACAGCACCGGACAAAAGACGGCCGATCGTTCGGCCGACATTCGGTACGTGTGTACGGGGCTTTAAAAGCATTGTTATGCTCCATCTGCTTATCAAGGGAGCCTGATCTGTTAGTTATGCCTGTTACATGTGTCCAGGTGTGAGTTATTTGGTCTGAGGGAGTGTCCCCATTGTATCCAATAGGGGAGCCTGTTGGACAGTGGAGGAAATCGGGCCAGTGGCAAACGGGCTTTTGTGGCAGTCCCACTGGGAAGGCACCACAGCAGTGCATCCTGGGATTGACCATAAAAGACAAGGGTACATGTAACAGGGTGTCTTTGGAGGGAAGCAGAGTCCCAGGAGGAGGGTGACGGCTGTCTCTCCTCCTGCTGTCTGAGGAAGGTGGTCACTGGCAGTCAGCCAAGTGAACCAGGTGTGGAGCTGAGCCTAAGGATCCTGGAAAGCTGATGGTGGTGTTGCGGGCAGAGTCCTCTGGGAAAAACAGTGTCCGTGAGTACCAGGGGGCTTGCCAAGGGGTCCGCCTAGGAAAGGGGACCACTCCAGGGAAGTCAGGGGATAAAAGGTCAGCTAACATGGTTAGCGAGAGTAAAAGGGGGTGCCAAACGTGACCCTGAAGAACAAGGGCAAAGAGGGTACCAAGCGGGGTCCTGAAGAGTGATTCACTGTGTAGTTTGCTTATCTTATACGTCACTACAGTGGCAAGGTGAAGCAGCGGCCTTGCTGCATTCAACATAGCTAGAAGTCCTCAAGTTGTGCATAGTCCCCCCTCCACTGTGGGCCGGTAACTGGTAGGGTCTGGGGAGGCTCAGAGAGAAGGAATAGGATGCCCCATAGTGTAGTATTTAAGACTTTATTTGAACAAACATAGAAAACATACAATTAGGCAGTCTGTGTACAGCGGTCGCGGTCTCCGTGGTGCTTCCGCGTTCCACGGCTGGGAACCACTCAAAACGGAAGTGATATACTGACGCAAAACTCCGCCCTATGCGTTTCGTCACTACAACATTATCTGGAGCTGGGGGACTCCAGGAGACGGACAAGACAGTACCCTCAAAATGCCTGTACCACTGTTGAAAGGGGTGGGCAATCCGGGGAGTGTCACTCCTAGTGGGGATCACGGGTGAATGCACAGAAGACATGGATACGTTGTTCCACCTGCACGGAATTTCATTGATACAGCACTAAGGATATATTGGACTGTTTCTTACCATCACAATAGCTGCCAGATGGGACTGAACTAAGCACCTCAAAAGACATTATTTATATATTTATTGCATTGTTACTTTTTTGCACTTTTTGAGTTTTGCACAAAAAGACACACCAGGGATTGCTTTTTACAGCCCCCCAGGTTGTCTAACACGGGCAGGAAATATTTTCTTTGTATTTTCTGGTACCAATTACAGCACGAATAACACTGGCACTTTCAATAATCAGTAGAACATATCCATATGTGGCATTGTAGTTTGCACTTGTGATTTAAAATTGGTAATTATTTAAATTATTTATTTCTTTTCTGGCACTAACCACAGCACAGATAGCACTGGCACTTTCTTTATTAAGTTGCACACAATTACATATTTGAAATTGTGATTTTAAGTTGCCATTATTTATAATTATATATGCACTACAGAACTTTATGAGACACATCACTACATGGGCAACATCCACCAGTTGATTTAAACATAAAACATTGTTTTGTAAAAAGAGGTGCACACAACCCCTCCTAAATAGGTAGCGCCATAGACCAACCCTTTACACATACACCCAGTTTTCATCGAATAGCTGAACTCACCAAAGCACGTCTTTTTCAATCCACATAGGTTTTATTGCAAGCAGCAGGTATAGCAGATAACAAGATGTGGCAGTTGATTGAAAGAGTATATTTTGCAGGTCAAAACATGGCAAGCAGATTGCATGAGGCCTATTCAGACGTGGCCATCTTCATCCCAAGCACAGTGAGTCCCGGTTCACATTTGTGCGATGAGGGAACGCTGCGAATATGCAGCGTGCTCCCGCATCGCATCCGCACCTCTGGCAGTTCACACTGCCATATGCGATACGCAGGGGGTGTCAATTAAAAGTTAACGACACCCCCAGTTGCGATCGCATATCGCAGTGTGATCTGCAAGTTCGCACAGAATCGGATCGCACTAGTGTGAACCACTATGCGATCCGATTCTGCTGCGGATGAAAAAAAGCCTCATGTGCGTGTTTATTGCGGATGCGGTGCGAATTCAGCCATACAAAGTGAATGGCTGAAATTCGCACCGCACATGAGATCGCATGTAATTTAGAAACAGTGCGCTCCGAATTACATGTGATCTCCGCAATTGCACAAATGTGAACCAGTGTTCTAAAATTTCGTCTAACCCTAATTTCGTCTAAGTCAGCAGAGCTGACTTAGAGGAGGCGGGAAGGAAGAGAATACTCATAGTAAATAGTAATGATTAAAAAAATAATAAGAAATACTAAACATTTTTTATCATTACTATTTACTATGAGTATTCACTTCCTTCCCGCCTCCTCTAAGGGAACACAGAAATGCAGGTGCAATAACTGAAATAACCACAAGATGGCAGTATAATAACCAGTTCTATAGAAGTCAAATAACAATGGTTAATGGAAATTACCTATATTAAAGCGGAGTTCCGGGCACAAAAATGATATTTTTTTTTTGTGCCCGTCCGCTAGTTCAGCCTAACCTGAAAAGGAATTGGATAGTTAGATTTTTTTTTTTTTTAAAACTCACCTTGTAATTGACGATCGTAAATACTCACCTCAGGGTACTTCCTCCCTCGGAGCCGCGGCTCACCCCGTCACTTCCTGCGCTGCGATGATTCCTGGGAGCTAAACGTCATCGCTCCCAGGAATCAATGCGACGTCACCGGCCCCGCTCGTCACTTCCGGGCGACGCCGCATTCCCCTGCTAAACAGCTTCTGGGCATGCCCAGAAGCTGTTTAGGAATGCGGCGTCGCACCGGAAGTGACGAAAGGGGCCGGTGCGGCGCATTCTGGGAGAAGAAGACGCGGAAGAAGACGCAGAAGAGGACCGCGCCGGCTTCAGCTGCCCACAAGAAAGATGGAAACGCTGTGGAAGAAATTTTATAAGTAAGTATTTCTTCTAAAAGGTAAGTGCGAACCGGGACAGATCAGAGGCTATCCATTGTGGAATGTGCTAGCCCTGACTGTCCCGGGGGTATGTTCATTAAAAAATGACATCTGTGCCCGGAACTCCGCTTTAATTCTCACACAACATGTGTAACAGAACATTCCCCTTCTGGTATTGTAAATACCACTATGTTACATCATACCGATATTTATGCAATGCAAAAAAAAAAGAAATGGTGCAATTTGCAGTTGTCTTGAAGATCTGAAAGCCAAAAAAGAACATGCATATATATGCAACAATAACTAAATAAAGCCTCAAGTAGTGGTTATATAGGTTTTATAGGTCACATTAAAGGTGGAAAAAGTTCTGAAATTATTTAACTTTGTCTAATTTTTTACATCACAGAAACCTGACATTTTAACAGGGGCGTGTAGACTTTTTATATCGTATGTACATCTGTACATTACAGAAATGTGTCCTTTCGCAGCATGCGATTTCTAGTTGAAGGATCTGGACATTTTTAATGTTCCACTTTAAGCAAGTAAACAAATCATTGGTCTTGGGACAAACAGATTGTTTTATTTTATTTAATTTTGCTTTGGTACATGTTCTCTAGTGAGATGTAAGCAAGCTGAATAATTTATATTTGTCAGCATTTTTTCAATACTGGCAAGTGAATGCATTTTTTTTATAATACAATGTATTTTGTTAAACTTTTTGTTAAACTTTTAGGGCTGGTTCACACCAGAAAATATATTGTTAACAGCACCCCAAACACAGATCTCAAATGCAGTGCATTTGCGGGCACCAGATTGCATGGTACTATGCGATTTGGTGCGACATGTTTTGCCAAAGTAGTGCATGGACTTTTTTGTGTGTGTTCCATTGCGATTTAATCACTTTCAGACCGTAAGATTTCCCCCCTTAATGACCAGGCCCTATTTTGCGATTCGGCACTGCGTTACTTTACCGGATAATTGAGCGGTCGTGCGACGCTGTACCCAAATAAAATTGACGTCCTTTTTTTCCCACAAATAAAGCTTTCTTTTGGTGGTATTTGATCACCTGTGGGATTTTCATTTTTTGCGCTATAAACAAAAAAATAGCGACAATTTTGCAAAAAAAAAAATGTTTTTCACATTCTGCTATATAACATTCCCAAAAAAAATAAAAAATTTAAATCAAAATGTTTTAACATTTTAGGCTAATTTATTTTCTGCTACATATTTTTGGTAAAAAAAAAAAAAATCGCAATAAGTGTATTTTGATTGGTTTGCGCAAAAGTTATCGCATCTACTAACTACGGGAAAGATTTATGTCATTTTTATTGTTTTTTTTACTAGAAATGGCGGCAATCTGCGATTGCGACGGACAGATCGGACCCCTAACATTTTTGACACTTTTGAGGGTTCCAGTGACATTTTTACAGTAATCAGTGCTAAAAATATGCACTGTTACTGTAATAATGACACTGGCAGGGAAGGGGTTAACATTGTTGTTGATCAAGGGGTTAAATGTAAGCCTAGGGGAGTGATTCTAACTGTGGGGGGGGGGGGAGGGGGTTGGGCTTGTGAGGTGAACACAGAGACATGCGATCCTACATAGCAGGATCACATGGGCTCTGTGATCATCCGAGGGAGAAGGACGGACGTCTGTGTTTACATCAGCCCTCTGTCCTTCTCTGTCAGTGGTGGGAGATCGAGAGTGTCAGACAGCAATCGGAGCCGCCCGACACACGCGCCAGCTTCCCCGCTGACGATCGGGTGGGAGTGCGCCGCCCACTCGCCCCCTAGCTCACCCCAGGTAAATGACGTACCGATACATGGTTTTGCCTGGGACAGGCAGCTTGCCGACGTATATATACAGTATATGGTCGGCAAGTGGTTAAGGCCCATTCAAATGAAAGAGCTTCTAAATCGCACTTAAGGGGAACGCACAGGTTCTGGTGTGAACTGGCCCTCATTGCTTTCACCAAATACTGAAGCTTTTAATAAATTGGGTTCCTAAGTAAATTGTCACCGTAACGGATTTAAATCATATCTGTGCCCTGACTATAGACATTAAACTAGTTACAAACTCTTAAAGTGGTTGTAAAACCTCAAGGTTTTTTACCTTAATGCATTCTATGCATTAAGGTGAAAAACCTTCTGTGCTGCAGCTCCCTCCAGACCCCCCTTTTTCTTACCTGAGCCCATCCGATCCAGCGATGTGCATGAGCGCTGCGGCTCCAGCCGCTGTCACTCTCCTCATTGGACAGACTGATAATAGCAGAAGCCATTATTTTCCTCTGCTGTCAATCAAATCTAGTGACACAGGAGGGGGAGACGGGGCCAAGTCCTGCTGTCTGTGTCAATGGATGCAGCAGCGGGACTTGGGACGGAGCCCTCAGGGGTGCCCCCAGGGAAAGCAGCTTTTCATGGGGGGAGCCAAATGAAGAGGAGGGGCCTGGAGCGCCGGCGGGTCACCCCAGAAGAAGAGGATCGGGGCTGCTCTGTGAAAAACGATTGCACAGAGCAGTTAAGTATAGGTATGTTTATTATTATTAAAAAAAACAAAACAAGGGTTTACAACTCCTTTAGGCTACGTTTCCACTGCTGTGACTTGCTGTGCAACTTGACACATGTCAAGTCGCACAGCAAGTCAAAAGTCATTCATTTCTATTTGGCCCGTTCTCACTGCGGCGACTTGAGTTGCGGCGACTTGAAAAGTAGTTTGTGCGCTACTTTTGGGCTGACTTCAGTGCGACTTCCTTCTATAATGAGGGACAAGTCTCACTGAAAGCCACGAACAAGTAGCACTACAGAGTCGCGCTAGAAGTAGCACGACTCTGTAGCCGCAGCAGTGGAAACCGGGCCTTAGTCTCCATTCACACTACCGCGACTTGTCAGGTGACTTGTCAGCCTGACAAGTCGCGGTCCATGCAGTGCTACAGGACCCGTTCTACCTCGCTCCGACTTAGAAAAAGGGTCCTGTACTACTTCGGGCGACCTCGGAGCGACTTGCATAGACATTCATTATATGAAGTCCATGCAAGTCACGGTGCACGGGACTTCACAGGTCGCCCCCGAAGTCGTGCCGCAGTTTTTCTTTTTTAATAAATCTGCAACAATGTCAACAATTCTGTGTTTTTCTGTCAGTATGGGGTGCTATGTGTACATTCATGAGGAAGAAGAATGAACCTAAATGATTTTAGCAAATGGCTGCAATATAACAAAGAGTGAAAAATGTAAGGGGGTCTGAATACTTTCCGTACCCACTGTATATATACATATAAGTATGTGTGTATATACACCCGTATACACAAGTTCAGATGTTTTGCCTGCCTCCAAAAACCCCCAAAAAATGCCTGCAACAACACACCTGGGCGGAGGTAGGCAAAACATCTGAACTTGTGTATACGGGTATATATACACACATACTTATATGTATATATACACCTAGACATATAGAGGTGTGATAGTAGCAGAAATGTATGCTTGCGCTAATGAAATCATTTACACTAATATGGTTACGCTCCTATAACACCTATATATTTCTAAGTGTAAAATACATACAAGTATGTGTGTGTACACAAGTTCAGATGTTTTGCCTGCCTCCAAAAACCCCCAAAAAATGCCTTCAACAACACACCTGGGCGTTTTTTTTTTTTTGACGCTAGCGTTTTTTTGGGCATTTTTTTGGGTTCTTTGGAGGCAGGCAAAACATCTGAACTTGTGTATACGGGTGTATATACACACATACTTATATGTATATACATACCTAGACATATATAGGTGTGATAGGAGCGTAACTATATTGGTGTTAATTATTTCATTAGCGCAAGTAGTGTTTTCTGCTCCTTTCACACCTATATATGTGCAGGTGTATATATACATACATGGGTGTGTATATATACCCCCTATACACATGTTCAGATGTCATGCCTGACTCCAAACATGTGCTCAAAAAATCACTATAGACGCCTGCAGCCAAAAAGCAAGCTGACAGGGGCGAAGCCATATTACTGCAGCGAAAGTGACTTCAGAGAAACTAGCTTTTCTCTATAGCGGTCACCCTGATATGGAAGGGTTTGGTCACCCTGCCATAGCAGTCACTATCAGTTCCCCCTACACTACATTACGGTCACCCTGATATGGAAGGGTTTGGTCACCCTGCCATAGCAGTCAGTTCACCCTACACTACATTACAGTCACCCTGACACTTCACACTTTCCCTACAGAAACTAAATTTTTGAAGCCAACTAAAGTGTAAAGGAGCACTCTAACTACACTAGATATCCCTTTCCTCACACTAATAAATGCTAAATGACACTTTTAAAGTAAAATTAACAGAACTGCTTCCACTCTCTTCCATGTCCTTGTATAACAATGCTAGGAATTTGGCGTGGGCTATCTTATATACTGGGGGGCGTATTCACTAATGATTGGCCTAGGGACCCCCTAGTCTCTCCAATCACATTCCTAGCATTCTCCTGCCCCCTCAATTGGCTTTTGCTAATGGTTCTGGTCCAATCACAAGCTCATTTCCTGAACCATTGCATTTTGGTCGGTTCTGGTTGCCGAATTCCGAACTTTTTGGGCAAAAAGTTCTAAATTCGGCCGAACCTCGAACACCCAATGTTCGGGTCGAACCAATGGTCGACCCGAACCGTTCGATCATCCCTAATCCCTAGTACAGATCCATCACTTTAGACAGACAGGGCCTTTCCAGGGAAAATGTTCCTTCCTTTTACTGCATATGCACGCTAGGCCCCATTCATTCCTATGGATGGTGGTCTCCAAAGGTCCTGCAGAGTTCACCTTACCCATAGGAAGACCAGGGCGGGGTGGGTATGGTGTGCAGGCTGGTATGATGTGGTCCATCTGCTGCCCCCCCCCCCTCCCCCCGGCCCATGTAGCACCAGCCGCCACTCGTTGCCCTGCAGTTGCATCGATTGCTCTGTGGCAGAGGTCTAGGATACGTGAGTATGTTTGCCGTGAGGTCAGTAGAAGGGACCAGATGTCATGCGGGCTGTTAGGGGGTATCTCTACGGATGTTAAAATAATAACCTTTATTAATCACTTAAGCCCCGGAAGATTTTACCCCCTTCCTGACCAGGGGGTATTTTGCGATTCGGCACTGCGTGACTTTAACGGACAATTGCGCGGTCGTGCGAAGCTGTATCTAAACGAATTTGGCGTCCTTTTTTTCCCACAAACAGAGCTTTCTTTTGGTGGTATTTGATCACCTGTGCGATTTTTTGATCATGCGCTATAAACAAAAAAAGAGCGTAAATTTTGCAAAAATAGCAATATTTTTCACATTTTTTTATATGAAATTCCCCCCCAAAAAAATGTAAAAATCTAAATTTTTTTAACATTTTCGGCCAATTTGTTTTATGCTACCTATGTTTGGTAAAAAAAAAAAATCGCAAAAAGCGTATTTTGATTGGTTTGCACAAAAGTTATCGCGTTTACTAACAAAGGGAAAGATTTTTGTCATTTTTGTTGTTTTTTTTTTAACGCGTAATCGCGGCGAACTGCGTTTTTTTTTGCAGTACTGCGACATTGCGGTGGACAGATCGGACCCTTGACTGACATTTTTGACACTTTTGGGGTTACCAGTGACATTTCTACAGTAATCAGTGCTATACATATGCATTGTTACTGTAAAAATACACTGGCAGTGAAGGGGTTAACTTTTTTTGAGGTCCTACATATCTGGTACGTAATTATAGAGGCATTTTTTGCCCCTCCTCTTTGTTACATCTAAATACGACAAACACTATGTATAATGAATTTTGTGTATTATCGCTCTTAACATTGTTTAATACATGTTGAATCTAACCTTATACTCATTTTTTGTATTATACTCATTGTTACCTTTTATGCTCCTAGTCTGAGCTCTGGTGTTTTGTGGACCATTGAGAAAGGCATTTGGACCGAAACGCGTCTAGTCCGATCCAGACACCTCAGACCCTTCTGGTTCCAAGACGTATCTATGACCTTGTTTTTATTATATACTTGATATGTGATTATGTACAATTTATCTTTATTATATGTAGAATAAAATTTATATTTTTTCATACTCAAGTCCTGATTCTTGCCGTTGAAAGTCCCAATCCTCAGGGGTTATTGTTGTTCCATATTTATCAGGGATGTTGGCAAGATCCCAGGTTTAAAACACAGAATTCGAATTTATCTTCTCTAACTTTTTTTGAAAGGGAGGGGCTATGTGTGTCCCTAGGGGCGTGCTTTCTACTGTGATTGGCTGTGGCTTCAGATGTATGAACAGTGATCAACGGTTCTACATAGTAGAACCGTATGATCATCCTTCATACACAGGGGAGAATGACAGGCAGCTTGTTTACACAAGCCGCCTGACTTTCTCCCTCTCCCCCGACGATCGCAGAGTGACCGGCGGACATCGGGTCCGCCGGTCACACGCGCGGGGAGGTCCGTGACCACACGGGAGCGCGCCTCCGGCGGCGCATGCTCGCTCCCTAGACCCTCACAGGCTAGCGACGTAGACCTACGTCGCTTTGCCTGTGAGGGGCTGACCACCGACGTAGATAGTCGTGCGGCGGTCGGCAAGTGGTTAAGGTTTGGTGCAGTCGCCTACTTTTGTCTTTTTTCTGTCCTTAGCAAATAACTATTTAAGCAAGGTTTGTTTTCTGTATAGCAGGGTCTGTCTCATTAGTCACCTGTTGTAGTGGTGCTCTGATTTGAGAAACTGCAGTGTCAGTATTCCTTTAGCAGTAGTTAACCCCTTAGGGGTTTTTCTTGCCTAGCAAACAGAAACAACTGTTGCATTGTCTTTTGTGGATAGCTTAGGAAACTTCAGCAGCTGCAGGTTGAATTGGGAAGGATATTTATTAAAATTACTACATGGCTTGAGTAGCAATTGTGCATGTTATAATATTTTTTTCTTTACAATGTGGAGTTCTCCCTTAGACCTTTTTAGCTGGGATTTATTTCTAACTGGCCCTTGTGCAACTGGCAGTCTAATCCCTCTATGCTGTGGCTGCTCTTTGCAGGTTGTAGCTGGAGGGGGGTAGTGTCTTCCTTACTGGTACTGTTTCCTGGATTGTCAGCCCTTGTGCAAATTGAACAGAAGGACAGAGCAGCAGAATGTCTTAGTGGTCAACCCCTTGCAGCACTGGGTTGCTCAGTTCAGGCCCCAGGACACTTCTGCCTGCACTGCAGGGTGTCAAATTAGGCACTTATGAGGAAGAGGTTTTCCAGCATAATGAGTTACCTATTTTTTTGATGTGGCCTTCATGAGCTTTGCCGTATGCATGAAGTTGCCATTGGAGGATGCTGTATCCATCAGGGGTATACTCAATCATAAAGATTGGGTGTGTCCTTGGGTAGTGTAGCGTCTTCTGGTGGTAACTATATGTGTTGGTCTTGTCCTTAGGGGGTATATCTGTTTGCAGATGCAGCCTGTGAACCTGCTTTATCTTGCCTGCATTGCAAGAGTTTAAACAGTTCCCTTCGAGGGCTAGCCTCATTTGAAAGCAAAGAGCTGCATTTAGTCTGGCCTCCTGCCTCAGAGTAAAAGTCTGCCGAATGAAAGAAGACTGCAGTTCAAGAGTTCGTTTCTAACTTCAAAGAGGTTTGCTCCTGCAGCTCTTCAACCAAGCTGTCAGCAAAAAGCTCTACTTCTAAGGGAGAGGTTGCTTACTGGTCTTTTTCAGATTGTGCCACCCATACATATCTAATGGGTATCTGGTTGCTCCTCTTCTGATAGGTGGGAACAGCTTTGGTCTCGGACAGTTGGATCGTCAGAACAAGCACTTCAGGCCATGTTGGACAATCAGTCACCTTCATGCCTTTGACTGTGCCAGTAAGAATCCTTTGCTCCAGCCACAATAGATAAGTTCTGCTACCCAAAGTCAACCTTACCATCTCTAGGAGTAGGGATGACAATTCCAATTCCAGCAGATGTGATTTTTAAATGGGTACTATTGTTGCTCAGATGGATACCTATTTCCTCCTCCCAGAGCTGTCTTCTCTGACATACCTCTGTTTCTACATGGGTCAAGATGTTATGCAGCATACATGTCTGCTGGTTGGATTCTTGATCCACTCCTTTTACAGAGGGAGTTCTCAGAACCCTACAAGAAATTAGCTGGCTAGTCTTTCAAAATGGGTCATCTGACTCCTACGCAAAAACTTGTGTATCTGAGAGCTTAATTCATCAGGGTTCAGGATACATTATTTTTGCCACTAGAGCATACTGGTGGTAGGATGCTGGGTAATACTGGCTTTCCTCTCTTCACTTGTCAGCGTCTCAATGCCTGATGATCAGGGCCATGGTCTCTCCCATCCTTATATTGAGGTGGGCTCTACGGAAAAGGCATCCTGTTCTGAAACTGGAATTTTTTCTCCAGTGTTGATCCTGCACCCAGCTATATATGTCTTACAAACAGGCAGATAAAGCCTTGGATGCTGGCACAGTAATAAATCTTAGCTGCAGAGCTATGGCTAGTGGAACTTCCATGTCAGGAAATTGTTTTGCCAGTGGAACTCCCCTGTCGGGAACTTGTTTTTAACATTCTTATTTTCTAGCCAGCTCTTTTATGCTCCCTTTGCCTTTCATCACCAGACAGCAGGCTATTTAGTCTCCAATAAGGCTGAACAACATCACAGCAGTGTCCTATAGAAGGGTCAGGTCAGAACCTGCAGGGTCAGACTTTGATCTGGGTGGAGTAGAATCTCTCTAACATCTCATTTGAGTCTATATTCAGAATTTTGGAAACAATCCATATTCTGTGGCTCAGTTGGACAACAAGTGGTTCCTACATCCAGGTTCCTCCTAGTGGATTTGATCTCTGAACAAGTTTTTAGAGTTAGATCTTCTAGCATCTCCTTACTATTACAAGCTGGAAAACTTTTCCCTAGAGGCCTGGGCAAAGCCCTGGGTGCAACGCTGTATTATGGCCTAGGCAGCACTTTGCAGGGGGGGGGCGACAAAAAAAAAAGCCACCCTTGCATGAAGAAACAGCCTCCTCCTGCACGAAGAGTCCCCACTGCTTGCGCTACGCTTTTAGCGTAGTGTCAGTCTTATGGGCTGGACTGGGCCAGGTGGGAGGGCCTAAGAGGCAAATCGGTCTGGCACACCCATAAAGCAGCCGCATTGCTGCCAGTATGATAATTCTGGCTGGCGGCCGAAGACTGGCCTGGCACTTGGGCAGATCAGCGGCCACACCTAATACAAATGGCAGCCGCTGCTCCAGATGGGATCTGTTTCAGTCTAATTTTGAGTAGTAGCTTGGTCATGAAATTAGACTCTCAAAGGGTTTTTTATCCCCTCAGTTAGGTGGTTTGTCAGGATCTGGGCCTTGGGATATGAAGGATCCTTATAGGCAATCTGCCTAGTATGGGTAGTTTATATCCATATTGGGTTGCAATCTGAGGTGCCTTCAGCATCCTAAGAGAACATAAGATTTGTTACTCCCATATGTAGGACCACTAAGGATAACTGGTTCCTAGGGACATTGGGATATGTCAAGCATGCTCTCAAGCTACAGCTTTGCACGGAGTTTTGGGACTTATTTATCACTCTCTCTCTAGCAGAACCAGTGGGACAGAGATATCATCCAGAATCATCACTGGATGTGTCATTCTAGCTAGCCAACGGCTTATAAACCTTAGGGCTTGATTCCTACGGAAGCTGTCACCCCACACTCAACTAGGAATGTGTAGGCTTTGTGGGCTCCCCTTCCATTAAGCTGCTCTGGCTCATTGTGGGGTGTAGCCAACTTCCTTACACTGTTAATATCTATCCATAAGGTTTCTGTTGGGTAAGTGCTATGTTGGAAACCTTACTTTTTTCGGCATCCCACTTTTTTTTTTTTGGGCTAGTTAGTTACCAAAGGTATGCTGCCATGGAGTCTGTGAAAAAAAAAAAAAAAAAACTTTCCTGTCAAATACTTACCGTAATTTTCTTTTCCTGATGGACTCCATGGCAGCAGGAGTTCCTTCCCAGTGTCATGAGTAGGCTAGTTACGGAACACGGCCTCTGGCTCAGCCAGAAGATTTATGGGAGTTGGGTCCTATAGGGTAGGAGCGAGGGCGGGACTACCCAAATATATGCTGCAATGGAGTCTATTAGAAAAGGAAAAATATGGTACATATTTGATGGGAAATGTTTAGTTTTTTTATTAGGATGATGGCTGCGATTGGTTTATGGCAATCACAAAGTACAAAAACAAGGATTAGATCTTTTTTCTTTCAAAATATTTTTATTAGTACAAAGAGTAAGGTTACTAACAAGAGCAAAACCAGAACATGTGGTATGCAAGTTGGGATTGCAGAAGCAGCTGGGTACAGGAATACAATGGGCTTCAAGGGGAGTGCAATCCAAATCAAAGTAGACATATTAGAAGCATCGAGATGAAAAAACGTCTTCAAAATGACAAAAAGGCACAAAAGATTGTGAAGGGAGGAAAAAAGGAAAGGAGAACAAAGAGGAAGAGAAAGGCAAGGGAGGTGAAGGTAAAAAGATAACGAGTGGAAGTTGTCTTAGAGGTTCCCGGAAGGGGAGGATAAGTGTCCATAAGTCGCCCATGGTTCCCAAACCGCTTCGAAGTCGCTCTTCCTATCTGAGTGCTGGCCAATTTTTCTTGGGTCATAATCCAAGAGATTTTACGCTTGGTGGCTAAGAAGGAAACCAATTCCAGTTTCCATGATTTAGCCAAGGTCATTTTAGCACCAAGCAAAAGGAAAAAAAGGAGTTTAGACATATGTTTGGGCGCATGTTCTATTTTAAAATTGAGAAGAGCCATTTTCGGGTCCTGGGGTATAGTCAGGCCTGAGAGTTTCCGCATTAGATGAAAGATTTTGTTCCAAAACGATCTGATGCGAGGACAGAATCACCAGGTTTGGAACATGGAGCCTATCATTCCACAATTGCGGAAGCAAAGAGGTGAAGTGTTCGATTAGATCTTTTTATACATTGTATAAGCACAGCCCGGTTTATAATGGTGGACCAGAAAATTGTATTTTACTTGTATCACAGTGCAGACTACCGTGAAAGCCAGGTAATCACACAAGCAGGAAATGAGACCCAAATATATTTGAGGGAACACCTCCAGGTTTCTACAGTATATTGGAAAAAATACATGTGAGTTATTAAAAAAAATAAAAAATACAGTGGTTGTAAATTGAAATGAAAATGTGATTGGTAATAAAAGTAAATTACATAATGGTCTATTTAAATGAAAACTGTAAAAATATTTTTTGTTAATAAGGTGTTTTGCTATAGATATAAAAGATATATAAAATTAGAAGAATAAAATAAAAAAAAAAGGAATTTTGACTTACCAGTAAATTCCACATCTTGAGAGTACAGTACAAGTCAAAGTCTGTGTATACAACAGGATCTATGTCCCTCAGCAGCAGCAGTCAGGAACCTCTCCCTAGTATAGTATTAGCAGAGTGACGCGCAGCGCTGTGTGACTCCAGCTTATATAGAGACTGGGTCACATGCTGCACTAGCCTATCACAGCCATGCCATTACTAGACATGGCTGTGATGGCTTCTAGGGTACACTAGTTAAACGCTTGCTGATTGGCTGTTGAAAGCACACCATTAAAACCGTACCAAAACATTAAAATCACATTACCGAACAACGGACAGTACCCAAACATACAGTGAAATGTCCGGGTTCGGGTCCCGAATACCCAAAAGTCAGGTACGAACACGAACAATACAGTCCGGGTTCGCTCAACCCTAGTCCCCGGGGCCAGAAACCAGCAAAGATGTCCCCTCATCCCAATAATGGGTGAGGGCAGACCTTCACGTTGAAGGAGTCTGGTCTGCTGGTCCAGGGAAGCTAGCTCTAGGCTCACCCGACCGAGGTTGCTTGGAACTTTCCGGGGAAGATTTAAAAGATCTATTTCCCTTATTCTCTGTCCCAGAAGTACAAAAGTTTTTTTCCATGGGCTGAGGAGGGCCCCCCCATCTGCGGTGAGGCTCCTTCCCTTTCCTTGATTCTGGCAGGAAGGTGCTCTTCCCCCTCGTGATACCCTTAATGGAGGTTATCCAGGGTAGCCCCAAAAAAGCAATCGCCTTGAAAGGGCAGATCAATGAGAGCTTATTTATAGGCTAATCACCACCGCTGAAACAGAAAGTTTGGACATCACAAGAGCTGTATCCAAAGCTGCATCCCAAATAAACTGCAACCTGTGGACCAACTGGTCTGCTAAATCGGGGACCTGCTCACCCCCCAGGCCCTGGCGCAAAAGCTTGGCCCATTCAGTTAGGGTCTAGGACACCGGGACTGAGGCAAAGACTGGCCGCAATGCTGAACCAGCCATAATAAACATGCTGTGTGCCACAGCCTCTGCTTTCTTGTCAGCCGGGTCCTTAAAGGATGGGGATTCCTCTATTGGGATCATGATTGCTTTATTCAACCTGGAAACAGGAGGGTCCACCATTGGTGGACTAGCCCACTTTTTTAAAAAGGGACTCCTCAAAAGGGTAACGTACAGCAAAACGTTTGGGGACCACAAAGGGAAATTTTGGTTGTTCCCATTCCCGACAGGAAAACCTGTCAAAATAAGGCACATAAGGAAACCCCTTTGGAGTACCATGCGACTTGTGCGTACCAAACGGCACAGCCACGTCCATGGCTACATCAGCTGCATCCTCCATTTTTAAAGTCTCACACACTGCAGTGATAAGTGCGTCTACCTGCGACCATGGAGGAATCATCCTCACTATCGGCTGGATTAGGGGGGTGTGATATTAAATCCCCCTGGACAGGCCTTACCCTTCCATGGTGCGGGTAAATGCTCCAGACAGAACTCATCACCATCGAAGTAGGGGAGCTGTCGGCCAAGGGACCGCTGCCACTCAGAGCCAAGCCCGGTCGTATGCAACCCTGTGAGACGTTTTTACTCGCAGGCAAGCCTCTGTCTGTGAGGCTAGGTCACGGCCGACCTAGCGCACAGCTGCGGTCTGTACGCGCTCGCTCACCGGCTGGGGGGGGGGGGCCATTGGATCTAGATTATCCAGCCCAGCAGTTGATTGTAGAATTCCCGAGAGAAAAAAAAAGTGATGTAAGGAAGGAGAAAATTGCTAAGGCCAGAGATCCCAGCTGGGAGCCTAGGTCCTTACTCCTGAATAGACAGATTAAAACGAATTACCTAGAGCAGAGGGGGGGTGTTCTATACCAGCTGGGGACGGCTCATGGGCGTAGCCAGGTGTTTTTTGTTCTGCCTAGTCCTACTCCTGGAGGAGACAATATAACCCACTAGTTATGGTTTTTGGAGCGCTTTGCCTGTTGAACAAAAGCAATCCTTTTTCTGGAAGAGTTCTTCCACCTCCTCCACCTGTTGAGGTTCAGGGTGAAGAAGAATTTGTGCTGGAGAAAATTCTTGATTCCAGGATCTTTAGGAACAAATTACAATATCTAGTTCAATGGAAAAGGTATAGGCCAGAAGAAAATTATTAAGAGCCCGAGAACGTTCATGTCCCTAGATTACCAAGAGAATTCCACTAGAGGTTTCCACAATAACCTGGCCCTTAGACCTCCAGGGGACATCCTGGGAGGGGGGTTTGTGAGTACTGTTAAGGCCTGGATTTGAAGCAGGAACCTCTGCTGTGTCAGGCAATATCTCTTTTTGCTGAGCTACTTGGAATGTTGGACAGTTCCCTGGACAAATCCTTGAACGATCCTGTCTTGAACCTTGTTTGTCTTGAACCCTTAACTCTTGCTCCTCCCATGAACTTCCTCATTTAAGCCATGTCTCTGTGCTCTCTCCAGCCAGTATCTCGCACTCCTGTCTTCCCTGCAACTACTCGTCCCCGACCTTTGGCTTGTTTACTGACTACTCTTCTGTGTGATCCCTACCTGCTTATCCGCTACTGGACTCAGTCTTGCTCACCTCCTGGTGGGGCAATCCTGAGGACTGCGACCTGGTACTAACACGCAGCAAAATCCATCTCCACAATTAGGAGCTCTTGTGAACACCGGTTAGTACTTAGACTCCGCACCTCAGGTGAGCCTGTGTTATTTACCAGGGCAACTGCCTGTGTACTTATCCTACTGGTTGGTGGTAGTTCCACTACTGCTATAGCAGCTAGTCTTCGAGCCTCACCCCTGATCGTGACACTGAGCTACCATGGAAAAGCTCCACTGCCACTCAGATTTGCAGATCTGTGTCAGAGGGATACCTTCCAACCCAACGGCCAGGAGAGAAAAAAAAAAAACATTGAGCTACCTGCCAGTAGAAATCGCAATCTAAAACTGAGGGAGAAGGGGATGGGAGGGTTTTTTTATGGTTTGAGTTTCCTATTAAGGAGGAGCCCATCATCTCTCAAGCTTGCTGCCCTAGAGGATGATAGAATACATACCTAGACTTCAGTCTTTTAGGGAGCTTGCCAAGTGGGGGTGCCAAAGATCCCAAATCTTGAGAGAAGACCCTCCTGCGCAGTGCTAGAGAGTGATTTTTCCTCAAGGTTTTAGATTTATAGCTTTCACAGAAGGCCCAGTCACAAGGGCATCTAGGAAGTGGCCAGATGGATTATTTTCCTTTTCTTCTTACGTTTTATTTTAGTGTACTTTTTTTGCTTTGTTTTACAGGAGGTATGGGAGTCTACAAGTTAGGTGGTTTGCATTTTGATTCCAGGTCTACCTTAACTAGTCTTGCAAAAAAGTTAAAATATTAACCTGTGCCTGCATGAACCTAAACTCTCCTCATATGAAACTACAGATTTTTTCTGTCAGTTTTTATTTTATTCCCTGCATTGGCAATAAATTATTGATCAATTGTGCATTAAATGGACAGCAATTGCACAAAATTATATGGTGCATGCAATGCTATTTTATTGGCAATATTAAAACCGTCCATGTAGATAGCACACTCATTTTTCATGAAGCCTGGGTAAAAGATGAGGAGGATTCTTCACCTTCATCTCAGGCAAGCAAACATTATGGTAGCGGTCAAAATTCTCAGTAACTGACAAATACGTATAATAAATGAGGTTTTAGGAACCATGTACCTTCAAAAACGTCAGGGAACTATTCTGCTATATCTGTGCAAAACAGGATTATGGGCAAAGTAATTGTCATTTTCAGCAGAACCGCAGCTATCTGAAGTGAGAACTGAATAATTGAATGAAGCTATAAAAACCTCTTATAAAAGTTTGTGCAATCATGAGCATCATAATCGCTCTGGTTTTATTGGACAAGCAAACTATCCGAGTGTTCAGAAAGCAGTTACTGGACTGCATGCTCTGAAAGATATTGTAATCCCCCATTAACTACAGCTATAAAGTATTAAGGAATGAGAAAACTTCTGAGGATTAAGAACAGTTTAAACTATTATCCCCCATGCTGCACAGAATCTTAAAGTGATTGTAAAGTCTCATTTTGTTTCCTAAAAAAAATTACAAACATGTTAAACTTACCTGCTCTGTTGTAGTGAATTTGCACAGAGCAGCCCAAATCCTCCTCTTCTTGGGTCCCTCTTTGTGCTCCTGGTCCCTTCTCCTGTGTTGAGTGCCCTCACAGAAAACAGTTTGCTATGGGGGCACCTGAGCCAAGTCCCAGCCCCGTGTCCATTCAGACAGAGCTCGACCCGGCTTTGCCCTCTCCCGATTGGCTGGCTGGCTTTGATTGACAGCAGCTGGAGCCAATGGCACTGCTGCTGTGTCTCAGCCAATCAGGAGAAGAATCTTAAAAAATTAGACACTCATGGACATCACTGGACAGAGGGGTACCTCAGGTAAGTATTTGGGGGGGAGCTGCTGCACACAGAAGGCTTTTTATCTTAATGCATTAGGATAAAAAAAAAACCTTCTGATTTTGCAACTCCTTTAAAGAGCTATAGGCAAAGAAGGAAAGAAAAAAAAAAAAGCTTTGGCTTCTTTGTGAACAGTGAAAGAGTACTAAACTTACTGGAAGACTAAAAAACTATGCTATTTGTTGGTAACCCATAAGGTTCTAGGAACTCTTTTAATGTTTAATTTAAAAACATATGTATAGCCATTAAAAACTAAAATATCTTACTAAAAAATAAATACATGAAACAAATCCCACAAGAGTAGAGAAGCTTTCTTAAGAATGTATTTAATAACCTTCTCACGATGAGATATGTACATAATATTACAGGTAGAATACATGGGATCCAAATTATTTAATTCTGGCTAAAGCTGCTGCTCGTCTTTCTGTGTTCTGGAAGAGAGCTCTGATCAGACTCTTTACTTCATTGGTGGAGAACTCTGTAGCAAGGGGTCCTTTACCATCTGCCCACCTAAAGATTGGGAAAGAAAAGCACAAAGTGACTTCAAACTATCCTGCAGAGCAAAGCATTATTAGCAAGAAATTGCAGATATACAATTAGTTTGCAGTGCAGAAAGTGCAAAGGCATTTGTCTGCCTGCACAGCCCAACTCCAAAACCATTTACTGATCGCACGGAGAAACATTACAGGCCCGTCAGGTTTACTTTGATGTCCTGTTTCAGTGTCAAGATTTCCCTTCACTTTCTATCTTAGTGATTACACAACAGCTGAGAAAGTATTGCACTTAATGGGGTCACAGGCAGCAAAAAATAAAGGAAGACTCCAAAGAGAGTTCAAAGACCACAATAAAAATCTGATGAAGGATCCCTTCCCCAATCTATGCAAAACTACAGAAAGGTTTTGTTTGCAGTTGGGTTTTAAAGGTGCAACGTTACTACCAGCTTGGTTGTAACATGACAGACTGATCATTGCCAGGTTGTACAGCTTATTTCTTGATGGGTTTTGCTTTAGAGGGCAAATGGTCTGAAAAAAAAAAAAAAAAAAAAGAGAGCTTGCCAATGCTAATGTACTTTTCAAAATGCTAATTGATTGGTAGGGTTACCAATACCAAGCATTTGCACAAGTACTTGCACTCATGCCAATGCTCCGATATCTAAAACCAATACTTTTCGCGTGGTGTGAATTGAGTCCTTACAAAATGAATGGGCTCAAATCACACTGCAAAGAATTACGTGTGATTTGAACAGGAATGCGGTGCAATTCATGTCCGAATCACATGCGGTTTTCCAAACTGCTACTGTGTGAACCCAGGCTGAAGTCACTATGGTAAGCCTGAGCTTACGCAGGAGCGGTGCGGGAAACCTCCTGTGAATCAGACATGAATCGCACCTCATTCCTGTTCAAATCACATGCAATACTTTGCAGTGCAATTTGAGCCTATTCATTTTGTATAGGCTTAAATTGTACCACACAAAAAAAAAAAAAAAAAAAAGGTATCAATTGGTATCGGTGAGTACTTGAAGAGTATCAGTACTCACACTCGCTGTGAAAAATCAGTACATCCCTATTGATTGGTTTTAACCACTTAGGCCCCGGAGGATTTGGCTGCTCAAAGACCAGGGCCTATTTTGCGATTCGGCACTGCGTGACTAACGGACAATTGCACGGTCGGGCAACGCTGTACCCAAATGAAATTGACGTCCTTTTTTTCCAACAGAGCTTTCTTTTGGTGGTATTTGATCACCTATGCGATTTTTACTTTTTGCGCTATAAAACAAAAAAGTGTGACAACTTTGAAAAAATAACAATATTTTTCACATTTTTTTATATGAAAAATTCCCCCCCCCCCCAAAAAAAAATGTATCAAAATTCAAAAAATCAAAAAAAAAAAAAAAAAAATATCAAATTTTTTTTAAACATTTTAGGCCAATTTGTTTTCTGCTACATATTTTTGGTAAAAAAAAAATTGCGTTTACTAACTACGGGAAAGATATGTCATTTTTATTTTTTTTTTTTAACTAGTAATGGCGGCGATCTGCAATTTTTTTTTTTGCGGGACTGCGACATTGTGGCGGACAGATCGGACCCCTGACTGACATTTTTGACACTTTTGGGGGTATCAGTGACATTACTACAGTAATCAGTGCTATACATATGCACTGTTACTGTAAAAATGAGAGTGGTAGGGAAGGGGTTAAAGCGGAGTTCCACCCAAAAGTGGAACTTCCGCTTTAGGGAGTCCTGACCCCCCGACATGCCACATTTGGCATGTCATTTTTTGGGGGGGGGAGCGGGTACCTAGTTTTGACAGGTACCCGCTCCCACTTCCGCTCGGAGCGCCGCGGCGCCCTGAGCGGAAGTTCTCCTCTCCCCCTCCCTCCCTGCAATCTTCTGGGACACGTCAGAGGTCCCAGAAGATTGCCGGCCAATCACGGCGCGCAGCGCGACTCGCGCATGCGCAGTGGGTACTCGGCTGTGAAGCCGCAAACTGTAACAGTCGGGTGCCCACAGCAGTGATGCCGGCGCCGAGGGAGAGGATCGAGGCTTCCGGCGGCCGCATCGCTGGACCGTTGGACAGGTGAGTAAATGGCTGGAACTCCGCTTTAACTTTATTGGTGATCAGTGGGTTAAATGTATCCCTAGGGGCACGATTCTAACTGTGGGGGGGCGTGGCCTGTGATGTAACCACAGAGACATGCAATCCTACATAGCAGGATCGTATAGTCTCTGCAGTTACATCAGTGAGAATGACAGACGGCTGTGTTTACATGAGCCGTCTGCCTTTCTCCCTCTCCAGCGGGAGATCGCGCGAGTGGCCGGCGGACATTGGGGCAGCCGGTCACTCTTGCAGGGATGTCAGGGAACGAGCTGGAGCGGGAGCGCACCCCTGGAGTGGTGAGCTCGCCCCCCTAGAGGCTCGTGGGCGAGTGACGTCACTTTGCCCAGGAGGGGCTGACCGCCGCAGTATATAGTCGTGCGGCGGTCGGCAAGGGGTTAAAGGATGCACTTTAAAAACTATCTAGCTTGCATAAACCTAATAAATAAAATTTTTTTCTGCACTTTCTAAAGGGTATCTGTCCCCTGAAGGTACAGCTCAGTACAGAACGAATTACCTATAGTGCCTAACATATTAAAAAAGGAGAAGTTTGAAGCAGCATAATATTGTTTGCCTAAGCTCAACTATTTTTTCTCAGAAAGAAAACCTGACACCTACCGATCAATGATCTCCTGCAGATTTGCCTGCAGAACGATCATAAGCTCTTTGAATTTCATCCACTTCTGTACATAGACTGGTACTTCCTCCTGGAACTTCTTGTTCTTGCCTTCTTCAGGAAGTGGTGTAAACACAAGGGGTCCCTCCTCGACCATGGTCCGGCACAGAGCATACAGTCGCTCTCCATCTTCAGTGGAGATGTCCTATTACACCAGAAAATGAAACCAAAATGAAAAGTGACCAAATAGAAAATAAATAAATAAACAGCCAGAAAAACTAAAAACGTAAAAAACAAAAACTTACAAGACAAATCCCTAATGCAGCTTGCAATGGGGGCATCCAAGCAGGCTCAATACACCCTCAAAAACCTTGTGGCCAAAGGAGGCATCCGCAGATGCCAACACATCCACTTTATAGAACTTTGTGAAAGTGTTCACCGACGACCAGGTGGCCGCCTTGCAAACCTGCGTCACTGACGCCTGATGAAGAAAGGCCCAGGAGACACTGAGTGCCCAAGTAGAGCGCGCCTTGATAGGGAAAGGAGGAACCTGACCCCTGATGGAATAGGCCTGAATCACTGTCTGATCCATCTGGGAATGGTCGCAGAGGAAGCGGACAACCCTGTCTGAGACCCATCTGTAAGCACAAATAGTGAGTCTGACTACATAAAAGACTCCATAGCTGCCAGGTACACAACCTAATTGACCGAACCACATTCAAGGCATGCAAGGCAGATTCCTTAGGATGTTTTGGCCTGGGACACAGGGAAGGCAACACAATGTCTTTATTCAAATGGAAAATCAGAGACAACCTTTGGAAGGAATGAGACAGGGGAGAAGACCACCTTATCTCTGTGAACCACTGAGTAAGTTGAACGACAGGATAACGTCGCCAGTCAACACAATGTCTTCATTCCCACCTTCTGGAGACAGCGTAAACAAGGGAACCTCCCGAAGATTCTCAAAAGTAAACTTCTGGAGGAGCGAAAGCACCAAATTGAGGTCCCAAGGCAGCAACGGAGACCGCACTGGAGGAACCAAATAGCGAACACCCTGAAAAAAGATACACACCATGGAGTGTGTGGCCAAGGGTCATTAAACAAAGACCGCCAACACCTAGCCACCTGACACCTAGCCTTTGATGGCACTCAAGGCCAATTTCTGTTCAACACCCCCCCCCCCCCCCCATCCCAAGGAAGGTCAAGATCCGAGCCTCTTTGGCTGGATTCAGAATCCAGCCAAACTTCCTCAGGGTTCATATGGAGATCTCCAGGTTTTCCACCAAAGCAGTAGGAGACTCTGCTTGCAGGTGGAGGACGTCCAAGTAGCCCAGTACCACGATCCCCCATTGGCATTGCAATGCTAGCACCAGGGCCAACACTTTCGTGAAGACCCGAGGAGCAGAAGCGAGACCAAAAAGGTATCGCTAACAAACTCCAGATATGAGTTAGGGCGCACCTTCAAGCTGAAGGGGCTTTGTCCACGGGTCTGGAGAAGCCGGCTCTGGACTTGCCAGACCGCGTTTGCTTGGATCCTCCTGTAGCGGCCCTGAAGGGCTTTGATCCCTTGTCAGTCAACCCTGGAGGGGCGAGAAAAAAGAAAAATCCTTCTTAAGAGCCAAGAAGGAGGGCACACGTTGACGAGGGTCCTTGCCCTTAGTAGCCCCCCCCCCCCCGAGAAACCATTAATTATGTCATCCAGGGTAGCAACAAACAGGCGATCTCCATAAAAGGGAAGATCAGTCAAGGCCTTTTTATAAGTCGGGTCTGCAGACCAGCATTTGAGCCAAGAGACAAGCCGAAGGACCACTGTTAAAACAGAGTCGAGCCACTAGGGGAGCCGCATCCAGATAAACTGCAGCCCCTTTACCAGCTGGTCCGCCAGTTCAGCAAAGGCGGGGGGGGCTGCTCCCCCTCCAGGTCACAGCCCCACAGCTTAGCCCATTCGGTCAGAATCTGCGACCCCAGGGCAATGGTGAATATATTGCGGGTCACAATCTCCACCTTCCTGTCAGGTGGAGCAGAGTCCAGAGGGTCCACCGCCGGTGGAACAGTCCACTTTTTAAGAAGGGACTCCACATAAGGGTATCGCCCAACAAAGCTCTTAGGGACCCCAAGGGGACGCTTTGGTCACCCCCACTCTGTAGTGACAATTCTGTCAAAATAGGAGGGGAAAGGTTACACCTTTACTGCTCTGGATGGCTTGCAATTGCTAAAAGGGGACTTGCCCCTCTGTTGCAGCTGCGTCCAGCATCTCTAAAGTCTCACACGTAGCTACAATTAGTGTGTCCCCCAGTGCCTTTTCGTGCACAGTTACAGAAGTGAAGGAATCCTCTTCACTATCTGAGGATTCAGGGCGCGTGGACGCAGACCCATGCAGGGTGACCCACATCCGTGGCAGGCAAATCAGATTCAAGATCTGAGAGGACAGATGAGGCAAGGGAAGGCGGGGGGTATGTTTTCACCAGCCCGTCACCCAAAATCCAACTCCACCAGGGACACAAAGGACTTCAGGACCGCCGTCAGTGCACCAATAGATGGTTGGGACCCGTGGCCTCAGAGAGGGAATCAGGTGGGGAGATGTGCTCTAAAAGACTCCATGAGTCACCAGGAGGACCCCACAAAAAAAAGTGTAAAAAACACTACGGGACAACCCCCCCCCCCGCTCTGGCAGCACACCCGGTTACCAGTCACAGAGCCCCAATCAAACCTCAGCAGACAGGACCCCATCAGACACATCACCCGCACAAAACCAGGCACTGAAATCACCAGGAGAATCTGCACTGCACATACGGCGATCAGGAAAAGGAAAGTATCCAGGAGTCAGCACCAGGGGATTAGGAGAGGCTCCCACCGCCGAAATCGGTGCCCATAAGGCTCCTCTGCCATGGCCGCCGCCGTTTTCTATGGCAAACCACCACAAATTGGCCACCAGACTACACAAACATAACCGCCGTGGATTGCAGCACAAAGGCTACAATAAAATGGCGGCACCACGAGAGATCCCTAGGCCTAGGCACAAGCAGGACTCCTGCCCCCACACTGGGAGGTGTACCAAACCACCCACACAGCCCCAGCATTAGTGGAGGGGGGGTAGGATTGGGGGAACAGCTGAGGGGGGGTGCCTAACGGAAAGGAGGGGCCCACGTTCACTCCAAAACCCTCCAGGGGAAGAGGGGGTACAGCTACTCACTATACCAGGAACCAGGCGGACACCGCTCCAGACAGAACCCCTCCCCCATCGAAATGGGGGGCTGTTGGCCAGGAGGAACGCTGCAACTCGGGCTGAGACCCGCTCGTTTGCAACCTAGTGAGGCATTTAACTCACAGGCCAGGCACCGTCCGGTGGGCCTAGCGCAGAGTTCTAAAAGAAAGATTTTTTTGCCAGGACCAAAGACCCCAGCAAGGAACTAGGCCCTTACTCCTGACTAGGCAGAAAAAAAAAAAAAACTGTACCTATAGCAGAGAAGCGGAGTATACCCCCTGGGACTGCCCATAGGCGTATCCAGACTTTTTCTGCCTAGTGTCCTACTCCTGTAGGGGGCAATATAACCCAATGGTTAAGAATATCAGGAGCTGTGTCCGTCAATGAACGAAAGAGAAACATGTTCTGTCTTTAGCACCAATTAAGCAGAGAACACTCTTGAAAGGAAAGGGTTAGCATCTCCTTACTCCCTTTTGCTTCCAAACTCTTTGAACGTTTAGTCTACAACCGCATTAGCAAGCACCTCATTGAGAATAACCTTCTTGATCCCCTTCAGTCTGGATTTCGCCGGCAGCACTCCACAGAAACTTCTCTCCTAAAACTTACAAATGACTTACTAACAGCTAAAACCAATGGTCACTATTTAGTACTCTTACTCTTGGACCTCTCTGCTGCCTTTGATACGGTTGACCACCCCCTCAGTTTGCTAGGTCTCCGTGACTGTGCTCTCCATTGGTTCGATTCTTACCTATCTCACCATACCTTCAGTGTCACTTACAATTTCACTTACCCCCTGCAACTCCTCTTACCGTTGGGGTCCCCCAAGGTTCTGTCCTTGGACCGCTACTATTCTCAATCTACACCTCCTCCCTGGGTCAGCTAATAGCCTCCCATGGCTTCCACTACCATTTCTAAGTTGATGACACCCAAATCTACCTCTCTACCCCTCAGCTCACCCCATTAGTCTCCCCCTGCATCACTGATCTACTAACAGACATATAATCCTGGATGTCACACCACTTCCTCAAACTGAATCTATCCAAAAGAGCTCATAATATTTCCTCCTCCACGTGCCCCTTCCCCTGAATTCTCTGTCAAGATCAATGAAACAACTATCAGTCCTTCCACACATGCCAGGGTGCTAGGGGTAACCCTGGACTCTGCACTGTCCTTTCAGGCTCACATCCAATCCCTGTCCAAATCATGCCGCCTTAACCTCCGCAACATCGCTAGAATACGGCCCTTTTTAACCAACCACCAAGCCTTTAATTCAAGCCCTGGTTATCTCTCGCCTCGACTACTGCAACTCCGTCCTCATTGGATTACCTTTACATACCTTCCATAATGAATGCTGCTGCAGTGTCCTCCACCCCTCTCTGCCAATCCCTTCACTGGCTTCCACTCACCCAACGAATTTGGTCCTGCCAAGACCTCCTGCTCTCTAGCTCCCTTGTCATCCCTTCCCATGCTCGCTTCCAGGATTTCTCCAGAGCTTCTCCCATTCTTTGGAACTCTTTACCCCAATCTGTCCGACTGTCCCCTAATCTATCCATCTTTAGACGATCCCAGAAAACCCTTCTCTTTAAAAAAAGCCTATCTGGCTACTAACTAATACACTGTTTCACTTTCTCCATCAGCTCATCCCCCACAGCTATTACCTTTTGTATCAATTGACCCTCCCTTTTAGATTGTAAGCTCTAACGAGCAGGGCCCTCTGATTCCTTTTGTTCCAAATTGTATTGTAACTGTAATGTCTGCCTTCATTTTGTTAAGCGATGTGCAAACTGTTGGCGCTATATACATCCTGTATAATAATAAATCGCAGTCTACACAATGCTCTAATGACAATGTCTTACATGTCTGGCGGGTAGGTCTACTCTCTGAAACTTCTGCGGTGTATATTCTGTATCCCAAATGAAATTCAAACTTCCACTGTTTCTCTGAATCTGGCTGGTGGATCTGAGGAACTTCTTAGTACTGACCTTTTGATGCAACATGGCTGCCCACAGTTAGGATGCTGGGAACCCAAAGGCTAGTGAAGAACTAGTCTGGGTAAGGACGGCGCAGGATCCCTGAACGGGTAAAGTGTAGCTTACAGGAATTGTAGCTGCTGACTTTAATTTTTTTTTTTTTTCTTTAAGAGTGAACCTCCTCTTTAAGGTTTTTTACCTTAACCTCTTAGCGTCGGTGGATCCCAGCCCTTTAAGAGGTTTAGGACACCAGGAGGCGGGCGCGGCTTAAAATCACGTGACTGCCGTGATTGGCTTTCACGTGGTCCGAAAACTCCTGATCGCAACGAGCAATTGGGAGCTTTCGGTTAGGTGATAGTACATGTGATGGGAGGTGCACAGGTGTACATGCAGCAATTCACACAAATATGCGACCCCACGGTGCTAAGGACCAGGGATCGAGGGGCCGCATATTTTCATCTGGCCAGCGCCAAGGGGTAATGCATTCTCTGCATTAAAAAGGTAGAAAGTCCGGTTTTGAGTTATACCTATAGGTAAGCCTATAATAAGGCTTACCTGCAAGTACAGTGAATATCTCCCAAATGTGCACAATTTAGGAGATATTTTGACTTTAGTTGCAGATGACGTCATCGGTGCATGCTCACTGCGCTCTCAATGGATTGTCATGCCGTGAACGTGTGCGGGAATGAAATCATCACGGCTTGGGCATTTAAACAGATGAAGCCCAGAAAACTTGTAAGGATGACCATGTGACAATAAAAGCCCTGTCAGCTGTGATAGCATACCGCTGGAGGGATTAGTTTTGAGGCAAGTCTCTCATAATGCGATGCATACTAGCACGATATTATCTTGCAGGGACCAGATTTTGTTTTGTTAGGACTTTATTACCACGTTAAAGATAAAACATCTGTGTCCTACATCCCTCCTCTCCCCTTATATTTACCTGAGCCCGATCTCCATCCTGTGCTGGGCCTGAGGGCAGCAGCTCTCTTCTCTCTCTCCCGCCTTACAGGGCAGACTGAGAGCAGTAGGAGCCATTGGCGAGGAAGTGGGGGGCAGGTCAAAGCCTTGCAGTCTGTCTTTGGACGCAGGCAGCAGGGCTCACGAGCAAGCCCGCATGAGTACTCCACATTAGGCATGAGAAGCGCCAGTGAGGGACCCCATAAAAGGATTGGGCAAAACCATTGCACAGAGCATGCAAGCATAACATGTTTTTTTTTAAAAAGTTTAGTATCACTGTAAAATGAGCAATTTTGCCAATACTTTTCCCCAAAATAAGTTCTGCTACTGAGTGCTATAAATAATTTACATACATTAGAAAGACCACATGCATCATGGAAAGAAAAGTGAACATTTGTAGCCTACTTGTGCTTCATGAACGTCTCCCACTATTTTCATGTACAGAGTCACTCACTTATGACAGTTTTTCACAAGAATGAACAGTGCAATAACATTTCAGAAATGAGAATTGGAAATTCGCTTCCAATGACCAGGTACTTGGAAATAATTAGAATGACATATGCATGGGCAGGCAGTCATTTTCTATTCATGCTCAAACATTACCATTATATGGAGTGAGAACTGTGCACGGAAACCATCCGAAAAAAGCAAGGATTATGAATTAAATGGACTGATTCATAATGTTTCAGTTGTGTGGTATTTATAGCTGAGTAAGAAGCAGTTTGTTCTATCTCGAGGTGTTCAAAAATATATACTGTAGAGCTATTGTCTATCATAACAATGGGCAACTGTCTTCCCAAGATCTACCAAAGAAAAAATAAAATATGGTGGCGAACCATAGACGTAGTCATTAAAAACACAAAGTAACATTGTAAAGCACTCTGACCCCCAACTAACCAGACTGCATATATAAAGTCAGCTGTCTATAGAAAATAGAGATCGGATTGTATTTGAAAATGAACTGGCAAGCTGCACAGCACAACTCTTACTTGCAGTGAGGCTGCCCTTGCACTGCAAGGGTTAAACGTTAATTAAATTAGTTAATATGTAGGGATGCACCGAAATGAAAATTCTGGGCCGAAACCGAAAATGCAGGATGCCCTTGGCCGAAAACCGAAAATGACTTTTTCCCACAAATGAGATAGAGAGAGAGAATAGTTGATAATTTATATGTGGCACATTGATATCCAGAAAAAACAAGTCACCAGTGACTTGAGAGAACATGCTGGGACTTGTAGTCCTGCAGCCATGAGAAACTGATGTTGAATGCTATACTGTTTCTATAATCACATTATCCCTGATATTAAAGTCATTTAACAGGAAATTATAAAATGAAGCTAATTACACCAATGAGCATACTTGTCACTGATATGATAACCCAGCAGAGCGAGAGAGCGAGAGAGAGACCCCTGCATTAAGCCATTTCTGGGAAGTCAGGAAGGAGAGGTGTCATTTTTTTTTTTTGTACAGATCTCTTCTTATTGAACTGTATGTGACATGCAAATGAAATGCATAATTATGATGCAGGTGTTTACATAAAAGCAAGGGAATTGTTTCAGTGATAAACATGTGTGCGGGGCTTACTGTGAGCTCATCAGTGCAGCAATGGCTTAGGCTGCGTGGAAGACCACAGAGTATCTTTCCCATGGTCTCCCGGATAGTGTGTTCATTAGCATCAAAGGTTCTGCAAATGGCACTTTGAAAGGCACCACTAACATTAATTGGTAAACAGGATTTTGAAGTGACTAGTGATCTGTTAGACAGAAATGAATATGTCTTATTATTAGAATGTGTCACCTGACATAAAATTTACAGCACCCATTCCTGGTTTTTGTCTGACTATTCTGCTAAAAAAAACAGTTCTGATCATTTTCTTTTGTGTGCGCTGCTTGAGCAAACCCAATATTTTTCTTGTGCTGGGTATATGTGAATGAGGTAGTGCATGCACTGGCAACTCTCATGATTTAACAGAAGGTGGCATGGCTTTTTTTTGTCCTAAGAAAGGGATTAGAGACTTGGGATGCAGCTGTCCCATATCTAGCTCTGCTCCTAAACCCCATCAGAGTGGGGGAACTTTCTCCCAGAACACAATGTGGGTGCAGCCTCTTCCCTCACATTACCAGCAGCACCCTCAGCCCACTAACTTTCACTGCTAAACCTTAGGACCACAGCAATAGTTCTGTTAAAATACTTTACAGCACACATAGCCAATGCTTATCATTGCTGAGAGAGAGATAACATTCCTCCTCCCTCGGCAGCACACAGCACCAGAGCACATGAGAGAGAGAGAGATAGATAGATAGATAGATATCCTATTACCCTCCTCGGGAACACTGAGCACACAGCACCAGAGCACATGAGAGAGAGATAGAGATAACATTCCTCCTCCCTCGGCAGCACACAGCACCAGAGCACATGAGAGAAAGATAGATATTACCCTGCTCGGCAGCACTGCGCACATGAAGGAGGAGGTGGGTGGAGCCATTCTGCAATAGGCACGGGGGAGGACGAGGATCCTCCTCTGCTGTGCAATGTGCATGCTGGGTCTTCTCCTCAGAAGTCACTGGACGGAGGAACAGAGCAGTCAGCGGAGATACTCGTCTGACAGGGAAGTGAATGGCTCACTTCTTACTACTATTTGCAGCCATACATTTTCGGCATCTTTAACCCCTTTTCGGCCGAAATGGTATGGGCCCATTTTCGGCCGAAAATTTCGGTGGCCGAAAATTTCGGTGGCCGAAATTTCGGTGCACCACTATTAATATGTCTAGGGGACAGCGAAAAAAAAAAAACACGCACATACTTACCGTTATGGCTGCAGCATCAGTCAAATGCTGCATCTGTCCCCCGCCAGCTCTAAAACCAAGGAGTGGGTGATTGCTCAGTTCTTGGTCCTCTAGTGCTCACTGGAGCGCCAGGCTGTGGATGGGATGGGAGCGACTAGCTCAGCCTCTAAGGAGTGCGCCGAGAGGCTGAGCCAGCTACCTGGGTGGCATCTGGGTGGATCCAAACCTTGACGTCAGGATCCTTTCAGAACCTGGCACCAGCTCTGTGACGTCAGCCAACAGCATGCTTTAGCCCGCTGTCAGCTGAATTTGAGGCACAGGAATGCAAAAATAAGCACACTTCTGTGATCCAGAAGAGAAGCAAGGCCAAAAAAGCTTTGGACATACAATCATTTGCTAAGCAAGCCTAAATACATTTGTACATGTCATATCTAAAATTCCCTTCTCTTGCACCCTTATCACAATAAATCCTCTCCAGTTTAGTAGTTAAACCCCCTCAGTAAATTCAGCAAAAGTTGTGAAGGGAAGCGCTAGCACACGCAAGCTGGCTTATGAGAAACAACAAAATAAGGGGAGGGAAGGGGAAAAAAGGGGGGGGGGGACCCCACCTTTGGGAATTTAAGAGAAACAAACACTTGTTCTTAAGGCTAACACACAGGAACATATCCACCTTCAATACTACTGTTACCTTCAAGTGAAACTTTACTCATAACAAATATTAATGTTCTTTAGCAAGGAACATACAATCCACATTAATAATTATGCTTCCAAAATTAGTGTGTACTGTAAATTGCCTCCAGAATTGCTCTAGGTGAAGGCTGCCATTTGATGAAGCCCAGAGCCCCTGAACAGAAGTAAATCTTTAGGCTATTAGCAGATCGGCCTCCACAAACTCGGCACAGCACCTAAAAATAAAGAGCACCTGAGCATGTGCAGAGCAGGGTGAGAAAGTATCGCTGGATTTGAAATAGTATAGGCACTTATTTTTAATGTTTTACATACCTGCAAAAGGGGCCAGCATGAATTGATCTAGCAGGACATTTTCTGACTAAAGTTCCACTTTAAAGTGGAACTAAATTAATTTAACAGTTTCCCAAATTATTTTCATTCAAGGCATGCCATAAATAACTGTCAAATGTGCTTTTGCTCTCAACCAAACTGAGAAACCATCAAACAGCTGGTGTCGTAACTGATCACATGTGCAGCACCATGGAATCTGCAGATCAAACAGAGGCTAAGATGGCAGCTTATCTGGCTGTAGTAAAGCAGGGTTTAGTTTTGCTTTAAGAATTTTTTAGGCTAGGTTTATAAGAAACCATTTCATTATTAAGTAGGCGAAAGCTGGCTAAATTACTGGCCATGGTCTTCTTTCTCAAAAATTCAAAATGGCAAGATTTTTCCAAAAGCAGTTTGTGCCTTCAATATTATATAGGATTAATAGAACGCCAAAACTTTCTATATAGTCAAATCAAAGGTATCCTTACCTTAAAGCTGGATCCCTCCCACTAGATTGCTTACTATAAATTACAGAGTCCACAGGTAAAGAGTGACGCCATCATATCGCTATGTAAAATATACATTACCTGGGTGGGACTTCTGATGGTATCATCTTACCATTGGAAGTCCAGGAGAGATATAAGCTAGCATGCATTATAACTTGTTGGCAACAAAAACAACCTGGAGTTCTGCTTTAAGAGTATTCATGGATACATGAAGGAAGAATAGGGATGGGTATAAGGAAAAAAAATGGATAGACAGTGGAGCAAAAAAAAAAAAAAATTCTAAATATTTTGCACCTTACCTGCAAAGCAGCGATTTTGCTGATCATTTCTGTGATGGCAGTGTTAAGCAAGGTGCCCATAGCTTTGCAGTATAAGCCCACAGGAAGAACATCCTGCCACACCTTTCCCAAGCGACTCAGCTGATGGATAACCTGTGAAATATGGAATCAACAGACACATTGCTAAACTTTGAGTAAGCACTTCTTAGGCCTGTCCCCACTGGGTATACATGAAAACTGTCAGTGTAGTGTATTACACAGGGGGGTTGATTTACTAAATCTGGAGTGCACAAAATCTGATGTAGCTCTGCATAGAAACCAATCAGCTTCCAGGTTTTTTGTCAAAGCGTAACTGAACAAGCTGAAGTTAGAAGCTCATTGGCTATCATGCACAGCTGCACTAGATTTTGCACTCTCCAGTTTTAGTAAATAACCCCTGTGTGCATGAAAGTGGCTCTCCTACTGCAAGGGAAGGAGGCAAATCTGTTCAACTGATCACATGTGTAAAGATTTGGTTGTACATCTTAAATTTAGACAGCACGATACAGAAATTTAAAGGTATTTTGACGCATATGATTAAGTGGATTCATAAAACTGAGGATGAGGTTTTATGAAACATTAACCGTATATGTGAGAATATTTTCTTTTAACCTAAGAGAATTACAATTGGATTATAAAATCTATGTTCCACACAGCCACACACATCTAAAAGTACAATTCCCCTTTAGATTAACCAACAACTGTAACGTGCAGGGGCATGCCTGATTGCATGTACTTTAAAACTGACTGTTCTAATCGTCTTAAAGCAAATTTGTGGCTAGCTTAAATATCAAAAACAAAGACCTGAGCAAATGAAGTTAATTCTTACCCAATCTATCTTGCACTTAAGAAATACAGCGGCTAAAAAAAAAAAAAAAAATCAACATCCAACACATTTTTGGGTGTGTCGAATTCTTATTCACTGCTGCACTCAGTGGTGCAATTTGCTAGCCGCTGTGATCTGTAGTGAGGTAATGGTCAGTGGAAGGATCAACAGAGTGCAGACGAGGACCAGGAATCTGTCACTACAGAAAATTCACTGGCAGGTCAGGCAAGTATGATCTCTTGTGTGCAGACAGTACAACAAACTAAATTACTGATTCATTACTGATGCAGCCTCTGTGAGAGTTGTACTATACTGTAGCAGCATCAGATTCATACAGTACGGGTGAGTTCCCATCTACTGAAGAAACTAAATCAAATTGATCAGAATGCTTCCACTGCTATTCAGAACAAGCATTGTATTTTTATCAATACAAGGCTTCCTCTGATTAGCTGAGATGAAAATCGCAACATCATCCGCCCGCCTCACCCAATCAGAAGCCTTGTATTCATTGCTGAAAACACAAGGATTCTACTGAAAGGCGGAGTCAATTTGGTTTCGGCAGCAGACGGGAAGTAGCCCGTACTGCTGCAGGACACAGCGCCTTACTGTATGAAGTTCATGCTACTACAGCTTAGTCCAGTGCAAACAGTGCCCACATCAGTTAGTAATGCAAATAGTTTGTTTGGGCCAGTAAACCTGGATTTCTACTTTAAAACAGTGTATTGGTTTATTTTTGATCCTCATCATAAAAGGAAACCTTTTACGGAGACAGAAAAGTCCACTTCACCTGTCGTATCGCCTTATGGGCTGCTGTATAATTTTCTTCATCCTCTATATTGCTGAAAGATCTAGCATTTGATAGGCGGTCAAGCAGCTCCTCTTTTTGGGTACGCATCTGCGCCAGAAAAGCCTCTGTGCCTTTGTAGGAATGAAAAGAATATCAACCACACGTACAGACCATTCTATCATATTTTGTAATAATCTAAACATAATCAACATAAAGGTCTTTTTAATATGCCCACCTAGTCGTCTGTAGCCAGGTACCATGTCAACAAATGTAGCCGCTCCATCGCTGAGCGGAGAAGGAAGATGATAGCGGAACTGGTGCCCGAGTGTTAGTAGGTGATGTGCTATGTACATGCAGTTGTTGTGGTGAATGGCAGACAGCTGAGGAAGTTTATGAAGGTTCTGTCTGTAAATCAAGGACAATCAGAATTTGATTGAAGTAGTAGCAAGATGAAAAAATACTGCACACAAACAAAATATAACCCAAACTAAGCTCGACCCTTCACGCTCCAATTACAGATACCTGCTTAGACAGCTTAGCAACCCTGGAGCTAAAGCGTAACTCCACTTGTCTGGAGAAAAAAAAAACGGGATTTTTGACCTACCGTAAAATACTGCTCTGAAGTTCATTGACAGATGCAGCTCCATATTCTTCATTGAGTTATGCTGCCTCCTACAGGAGTAGGACACTAGGCAGGAAAAAAACGTTACCACGCCTATGCAGCAGACCCTGAAGGCATACACTTGCTCACTCTGCTATAGGATTCAGTTTTGTTGCAAGCAGTGTCAGAAGAATAAAACCCCAATCCACTCAGAAAGAGGGTAGGGTGCTGCGTCTGTCAATGAACTTCAGAGAAAGGGATTTTACGGTATGTCAAAAATCCAGTTTTCTTTATCGTTCATTGACAGACACAGCTCCATATTCCTAACCATTGGGACATCCCAAAGCCGTATTTGCATGAGGGGTGGGAAAACAACAGAGAAAGAACGCAATTCCCCAAAGGCTAAACTTAGCCAACCAGAAACAATTGGAGCTCACCTAGAAAGAACATACACCCTCAAAAGAGAAGAATTGCTCTTTTAAACAGCAGCCTCCAAAACCTTGTGGCCAAAAGAAGCAGCCGAGGATGCCAACACATCTACTTTGTAGAATTTAGTAAACGTGTGCACAGACGACCAAGGTGCGGCCTTGCAACTTATTACTGATGCTTGATGACGAAATGCCCAAGAGGCACTCAGCACCTTAGCAGAATGCGCCTTCACAGGGAAAGGTAGAACCTGGCCCTTAGGTGAAGTGAATACGCCTGTACCACCGTCTGTCTGATCAATCTGGATATGGTCGCAGCAGATGCAGGCAATCCCTTCAGAGATCCTTCCGTGGGGACAAAAAGTCTGAATTACCGAAAATACTCGACAATCGCCAGGCAAACCCCAATTGCCCAAACCACAGCCAAAGAATGCGAGGCAATTTCTTTGGAATGCTTGGACTTGGGACAGAGTGAAGGCAGCACAATGTCTTCATTCAATGGAAATCAGAAACCCCCTTAGGTAGAAACGACTGATTAGGTCGAAGTACCACTTAATCTGTGAACCACCAGAGAAGGAGAACGCCATCAATTCAGACACTCTGCGGCAGAGGTAATAGCCACCAAAAAGGCTACCTTCTGTGACAGTGTAAAAGCAGAGGAATCTCCCTAAATTTTCAAAGGGAGGTTTTTGAAGAACAGACAGTACCAAGTTAAGATCCCCAGAGGTAACAGGGACCGTATTGGAGGAGCCACACGACAAACTCCCTGGATTAAAGTGCGAATCAAAGAAGGCGTAGCTAAAGGGCGTTGAAAAAACAAACGCCAAAGCAGACACCTGGCCTTTAATAGTACCCAATGCCAACCGCTGCTCAAACCATCTGGAGGAAAACCAATATCCTAGCCACTGAAAAGGAGCGTGGATGCACCTTAAAATCGAATCACACCATGAGATGTACGATTTCCCCGTACGATGATAAATCTTCCTGGAGGTAGATTTTTTAGCCTTCAACAGTGTAGAAATCACTGAGTCAGAAAGAGCCCTAACCACACCGTTAAAGCCAGCGACCGTAAAGCAGGATGTAAGATCGGCCCTTGAGACAACAGATCTTCCCTGAGAGGAAGTCTCCCAAGGAGCATCGGCGACCAACCTTACCAGATTTGCGTACCAAAACCGGCGAGGCCAGTCTGGGGCCACCAGAATGACCGGAATCCCTTCCACCTCTATTCTGCGCAGAAGCCTCGGCAGAAGTTTCAGCAGAGGAAACGCATAGATCAGCCGATACTGACCCCAAGGAGCCACCAGTGCGTCTGTGGCATCGGCCAGAGGAAGCCGAGACCTGGCTACAAACCTCTGTGCCTTCTTGTGGAGCCGAGAAACGAACAGGTCTACAATCAGGTGTCCCCACCGGACACACAACAGATAAAACACCTCCGGGTGCAGGGACCATTCCCCCTGATCCAACACCTAACGACTCAAGTAATTCGCCTGCTAGTGCTCCACTCCGGGTATATGCACAGCGGAGAGGGCTGGAACAAAATTTTCTGCCCATATTAAGATCTCGGCCACCTCCCAGACCTCCAGGACACTCTTGGTGCCCCCTTGATGATTGACATAAACCCTGGCATTGTCTGATTGAACCCGAACTGGACAACCCTGCAGACGATTTGTCCAGTGACTCAAGCAAAGCTTTATCGCTCCAAGTTCGAGAAAATTGATCGGAAGTCTGGACTCTTTCAGAGTCCAGGTCCCCTGGACACACGGCTTTCCAAGTATTCCCCCCCATGGCATCCATAGTTACTACGGACCAATAAGAAGAAGAAAGGACTTGCCCTGACGCAGGGCCAAGGAACGGAGCAACCACAGAACACTTCTTGCGTTTTGACTCAACCGAATGCGATTGTCCAAAAATGTTGGATCCTTGTTTCACTTGACAAGAATACTCCTTTGCAGAGGACTTGTGTGGAACTGAGCAAACAACCGCCCCGATGGTAGACACCATCAGGCCTAGAGTTCGCATGCAAGTCGGCAATGAGGACAGAGTGCTGCATAACAGCAACCGAGTCGCCCTCTACAACTATTGCAGCTTTCCCGGGGGAAGAGACACCCTCCAGAGTCCAGAGTCAGTCCCAGATAAACCATTTTGAAGGCTGGGACCAGAGTAGATTTTCTAAAACTGATGTCCTAACCTAACCGAACCCTTGCAGAGTCCGTACAGTGATTGACAGATCGCCCACCAGATCTAATTCCTGTAAGAGACAGTGTGTACGGGTGTTTGGTGGTATCTCTCTTAAATAAAGGATCTTCACTTCTTCCTGCATAAGGATCTTCACTTTCATTTATATTAATCACCTAGAAACGGTTTCCCTTCAGGATTTTTATGGACATTCTGTGCAAGCAGTTTTAAGATTAGCGCCACATTTTTTACTATACTATTTTGATCTGTCATTTCAAGATTTGTGTTGGCTGCTTTTCGCCTTTGATATTTTATTACAGTATTTGTTATTCTTCATTATAGCGCAGCAATATTGATATATATTCACCTTGAAGAACTTGGTGAATGTGCGTACAGATGACCAGGTGGCCACTTTGCAAACCTGGACCACTGACGTCTGATGACGGAAGGCCCAGGAGGCACTAAGCGCCTCTGTAGAACGCGCCCTTAACAGGGAAAGGAGGAACCTGACCCTTAATTAAATAGGCCTGAACCACCGTCCGCCAGTGTCCAGTGTCTGTGGCGTCTGCCAGAGGGTCTGGAGACCTTGCCACAAACCTCTGAACCTTCAGGTTGACACAGGAGGCCAACAGGTCAACATCGGGGGTCCCCCACCTGAGACACAGTTGATGAAACACTTTCGGGTAAAGGGACCATTTGCCCGGACTCAGGGCCTGACGACTGAGGTAGTCAGCCTGCCAATTTTCCACCCCTGGAATGTGTACAGCACAGAGGGCTGGAACAAAGTGTTCTGCCCACCTTAGAATGCCGGCCAGGTCTTTGACCGCTAGGGCACTTTTGGTGCCCCCTTGATGATTGACATCCACAGCCGTGGCCTTGTCCAATTGAATCTTTACCGGACACCCCTGTAGATGATCAGTCCACTGGGACAGGCAAAGCCTGATCGCCCGAATTTCCAGGATGTCGATTGGCAAACTGGACTCCTCCCGAGACCAGAACCCCTGGGCTGATTCCGTGCCCAAGATACCTCCCTACCTGGACAGGCTGGCGTCTGTGGAAACCACCGTCCAGTACAGGGAAAGAAAAGACTTTCCCTAACGAAGCCTCGGGAACTAAGCCATTATATTAGGGATCCCCTCATACCCCGGCTCAACAGGATCAGATTGTCCAGTGACTGTGGGTACCTGCCCCATTTGGCTAGAATCTCCTTTTGCTCGAAGGTGGAGAACATCAGGCCCAGCACTTGCATGCAAGTCCTGAGAGATGATCGGCAGTTGGATAACAGGAGCTGAACTGCATGATGCAATTTCAACAGTTTTGTTTCTGGAAGAAACACCCGGGCTGAGGCGGAATCCAGAGTCAGACCCAGGAAGTCCAGCTTGTTGAACAGAGTCAAGGCTGATTTCTGAAAATTCAATTTCGTAGAGTTAGACCGTGAGGTCCAGATCATCCAGGTACCCCAGTACCGAGATCCCCCACTGCCTGAATAAGGCTAACACCTGGGCCAACACATTTGTGAACACCCGAGGAGCGGAGGCGAGACTAAAGGGTAATGCCACAAATTGATAGTGCTCCTCGCCTACGGCAAAACGAAGAAAACGCTGATACCCGACATATATTGGGATTTGAAGGTAAGTGTCCTTGATATCGATAGAGGACGGAAAATCCCATTGACAAAGGGAAGCCACTACCCTGTGAATGGACTCCATTCTGAATTTCTGAACCCGCACAAAGCGGTTCAGGGCTTTGAGGTCCAAGATTGGATGGACCTTGCCTTCCTTCCAGGGAACCATAAATAGGTTTTAATAAAACCCCTGAAAACGTTCCGACTCTGGGACTGGTAAAATCACTCCTTGTGACAGCAGATCCTGAACCACCCCGAGAAGGCCTTGAAACTGATCCGGGGACAGGTGCAGGTTGGAAGGAAAGAACCTTGCCGATGGCAAAGACAGAAACAGCTATGGGATCGGGAACCATAAAAACAGGTGGAACATGGAACATGTTCTTGAAGGTGAACTTATGCTTTAAGCAGTTACAGCAACAGGTTTTCTTCTTTTTGAAAAAAGTTAAACAAAAAAAAAAGTAAAGTAGATTAAAACCATATATAGAAGCTGACCATTATAAGCACCTGTAGCAGTGTCATATGGTTTGCCCCGACACCTGTAAGTGTTAAGTTTGCTTGACAGTTTTTCTGCATGTAAATGTGGAGAATATAAAGACATTTAGAATTCAGTCGGGCTGCCACGTCAAAATAGATTCAGGTGCCACCACCAACTATCTGAGCTTGGCACTGAGATCAGGTTCTGGACCAGTCCTTTCTTTGTGTGCTCCCTCCGCAGTTACACAGACAGGCACAAGGCCAAGCAATTTTGTAGTGCACTGGACGGAGCCTAATGGGGGATTGAAAGGCAAGAACCCCATCAGGTCTGCCTTGCTGTTGATTGACAGCACACAAGAGTGGGCAGATCCATACCGGCTATTCAGTCCAACTGCATCTTTCAAATTCCCACACTGCCATCCACTGTCAAATGTAAAGTAAGTTTCCTATAGTTTCCTATCTCCCCATCAGGCTTTGCCCACCAAGTAACAAGTCATTTCCCAAATCTAGGCCTTGCCATATTTGGGTAATGACATCGCTAGTATGCCAGGCCTTTCTTTGAATTTCTCTTTCTGCTGGGGAATCTGCCAGCTGACAACTGAAAGGGATCTGGGAAAGAGAAGCCATTACATTCATTACAACTTCCCAGCACAGACATGCCCCACTGAGCACAGTTGTACACCAGCTCAGGCGTGGTCCTCATTACCACCAGTTTCCTAATATAGGAACCAGCGTTAATTCTTTAAGATCTTTATTTTTGATGCTAACGCCACCTTAATTGGTCATTCAAAACATAAAATTTGGAGCATTTATTCAGTAATGTTACTTAAACTGGCAGTAATACCAGGCACAGGTAACGGGCAGGAATCGCCAGAACAGTGACGTTAAAGAATTTGTAAAGGAACTTTTTTTTTTTTTTTAAATAACAAAACAGATCATACTTATCTGCTGTGTGCAATGGTTTTGCACAGAGCAGCCCCAATCCTCCTCTTCTCTGGTCACCCCGCTGGCATTCCTAGCCCCTCACCACTGCGGAGTGCCCCCACAACAAAAACTGCTTGCTTTGGGGCCACTCGTATGTACTCGCTGCCGAGCCGCCTCAATGTGTCTAAGGCACACAGAGCATAGTTCGGCCCCACCTATTCCTCACTGGCTGCAATTGCCTCAGCCAAAGAGGAGGGAGAGACCTGGGAGAGCTGTTGCTCTCAAACATATTGCTGGATCGGGCTCTGGTGAGTATGGGGGGGGGGGGGGGAGGGGGAACTGAAGTAGGAGCCGCAAACTAAAGGTTTTTTACCTTCATGCATAAAATGCATGAAGGTAAGAAACCGTCAGCCTTTAGAACTACTTTAATGCTTCAATAAAACCCCCAGAATATTTTTAATATAGGAGGCCTTTACCCTTTAGAAAAGGTTTGCTTGAAGTGTTAGCTACAATAATGCATACACTTGTTACCTGACCTCCGTCATCTACACAGTTAAAGAATATTTAGCAAATTCTAATATTGCACCATCATTGTCTGTCACCATTTAGTGTGACAAAAGCTCAGCAACACCTAAAAAGCCTAAAGTCTACTCTACCATATGGTACAAACTGTAAAAATCTCAGCACAATTACTGAGATAATAACAAACACCCAGCCTTCTGTACTGCAGAACTTGTTTGCACAGAACAAGAGAAAAAACGCTTTTAACACTTATTAACATGCCTTTTATCAGGCCAAAAGCAGGATATTTGTTATAACTGTTCATACAGCAGCTGCTCGCTCACACTGATTTTTTAGTGTTTCTATAGCAATATTACTGCTAAAAATATGTCAGTGCTACAAGAAAGGAAATTCACTTTATGCAGGTTTCCAGATTTAAACAAAAAAAAAGACATGATTTATTGTGGTGTCGATATGGCCTCTACTTTGTGGGGGAGAACAAAGAGACTTTGTATTCAAATAGCTGAACATATTGCTAATATTAAGAAAGGTTTTAGGAAGCACAATGTATCCCTTCATTTTAAGGAAAAACAACATGAGAGATCCCACACTTTTACAATTTTGTGGTATTGACTGTGCATACCCCTCTTGGAGGGGTTCAAATAGAGTTAGAGATTTATTGCAAAGAAAAACAAAGTGGATTTTCCTATTAAAGTTTGGCGCCCAGGGGGTTAAATAATGAGTTAGACCTTAATTGTTTCATCAGCAATTTTTAATTTTCGATACTATAGAAAAATTAGCTCAGTAGCCTTTTAAATTAAAAAAAAAAAAATGTTTAATATTTGACATTTCATTTGAGGTTTAATAAGTGCTTGATTATGATTGAGTGATGACATGTTTAAACATCCCTTGCATGTGTCATACACTTAGGGAAGTTTACTCCATATGTATGAATTGGTTTTATTATGAACTTTTAACCTGTGTCATTTTGGTATGCGGAGTGTAAACTGTGCATATCATGGTTGTGGAGACACGGGAGAACTTGTTGGCTGATGGTAACACATTAGCATATTGAATTGCATATAGGAGGTTGCCGTGCCGTACAGCCAATCCCAGGACGAAGTTGATTTAACGAAACGCGTTGGTACGTGGCTGTACGGCAACGAGAAGTGACATAATACGCAATACCGGAAGTGATGATCCGGGGACATCGAGTGTGGTTGGGGGAGACACGGCTTTACAGGCGTTCAGTCCGCCACGACCAGGACAAGCCAGTAGTTCTGCTGTCATTTTTAATGTGATACCCTACTATGCATATTGTGAGTGCATTCTGTGTGGATTAGTTTGAATTTTAAATAAATTGTGTTAAACGTTACTGCACTATCAGTATTTTTCTTTGTTTTATACACATACCATATATATGGATCAACACTGAGGAGTGGATCATCTTCAACCCTGGAGAGGGCGATTACTTATTTTTGCCAATATGAGAATATCTGGAAATCCTATTTGGGGAGTGGACATCTGAAGGGGAGAGGTGTCACTTGTGCACGTTGTGTTGTGGACAGTTGCTGGAGGAAATTGAATCACTATGGACACTTCTTTTTTTAGGGATTTTTGATTGAGGACTTTTTATTTTAACTTACACTGGACTCTATGCACTTGTCATATCTAAAATACTAGCCATGTACCCCCGAAAGGGATTTTTTTTCCTCAACTAAACTGTAATATAAAGTGAATAGCTTCATGGTCCTATACTGCCAAACTTATCAGGCTTGTTAGAGACCTGCAACAGCCTCACCCAACAGTGTAGACTTGTAGCTCAATGACTCCCAAGCCTATACAATTGGTATAAAAATAGGACAAAGCTGGGACTTTTAATCCTTTCCTGTGCAAACTACAGGTTTGGGACTGATTTTGTAGAGCATGACCAAAAGCTCACAGGTCTACAGCATATATATATATATATATATATATATACACAATTTTTAAAGGAACTTTAGAGTTTGGCCAATGGCCAACACAACAGACCTCCTGAAAGGGGTCTCATCCAGAAAGCAAAATACCCGTGTGATTAAAAGCTTTTTTGGCTGTACTTTTCCTGTGGATCACAGGAGTGCAGTTCTTTCTGCACTCCCGTGACCCGTTTTTAGCAGACAGTGGGCTGAAGTCCATTAACGGCTGACATTACAGAGTCCAGGCTGGGGCAAGATCGCAACAACAGAGTCAGGTTCTGCACACATGCCTGGACTGGTACCCGGCTCAGCCTCTCAGCAACCCACTGAGAGCCTGAATCAGAGAATTAGATGCTCCCTCCCACTCCATCCACAGCCCAGCGCTCCAGTGGGGGGGGGGGGGGCAGAGCAGTCGCCAGCTCTCTGCTTTCTGAGAACCGAACAAACGATCAGCGGTGTTTGATCGCCTGGGTCTCAGTCTTAGAGCTGGCAGAGGATACATAGGCAAGTATGATTTGGAAAAAAAACAAAAAAAAAAAAAAAAAAACTTCTCTTTTAAGCCATTGCAAAAGCAGATATTTCCGAATTCATGCGCCACATACTAGAATTAAAGCCGTAACTAAGGGCTCCCATATATATGGGAATAAATCTAGCCATGCAAACTGATTTTTTTTTCCATTCAGCTTGCAGGTTGATTCCTCCATGCACACTAGAGAGTGGATGGACAAGTCTTCTGCTGCAGTTAATGCATTCTAATGACCACTGGCTGTCAAAATACCCTAACTGTACCTGCATATGAAAAGACAAGAACTCACTGCTCAAGGTGGTGTAATTGCCTGATGACTCACACCGGTGCATGCCCTGGCTCGCCTCCATGAAAACTTGATAAAGGAAAAGGAATTGGCAGCACTCCAGGTTGAGTCAAAATCCAGATTTATTGATAGGGTTGAGCGGACACCTAGATGTCCGTGTTCGACGGGTTCGGCCGAACTTTAAAAAAAAGTCCGGGTCCGTGTCCCGGACTTTTACCGAACTTTTCCCGGACACCGAACCCCATTGAAGTCAATGGGGACCCGAACTTTAAGGCACTAAAATGGCTCTAAAACACCAAAGGAAAGGGCTAGAGTGCTGCAAATGGCAGCAAAACGTAATTAAGAGCATGGCAAGTGCTCTGCAAACAAATGTGGATAGGGAAATAACTTAAAACAACAAAAAAAAACAGAAAAATAAAACAATGTTCTTCTTCATCTCTGAAGGACGAGGCCCATATGGAGTAGGAGGGAGGTTGAGGTGGTGGTGGATGTGGCGGTGACATAGGCGTGCGCACAGGGTGTGCTGGGTGTGCCTGGGCACACCCTAATCACCTAGGGCACATAGCATTGCCAGTGAGGAGATGGGAAAGATCTCCCTGGGACCTGCTCTGCTCTATTTCTCCTTGCCTACAGGTACATGGCCCCGATACATTACTCTCCCTGCTGGCAAACACATGCATGTGTATTTCAACTTTGGGGTGCACACCTTAATGCAATAGGCTGCGCACACCTATGGGCGGTGTAGGTGGAAGCGGCGGTGGAGGAGGACCAGGGCCGGATTAACAGCATCATGGGCTTGGTGCTGAGGATTTTGAAGGGCCTTAGGGCCGTGCCTTGCCATGCACCCAGAGGAGGAAGGGTGCAGCCATGCATGCCTAATTCAACATGGGATGCTGTCTCTGAAGCCCATAAACACATCCATGCATCGCCAACTGTCCCTCCTTGTCCGGCCTTCACGCTGTGTGGGGAGGTTCTGAGGGTGCTGCCTGGGGAAGCGAGCATAGAAGCCAGACTTCTGTGTTTACAAGTGACAGAAGAGCGGTAACAGTGAATATGGCCAACCCGGGGCCTATATAAAAGGTAGGGGCCTGGAGCTGCAGCTCCAATAGCCCCTACATTAATCTGGCCCTGAGGAGGAGGACGAGGTAGCCAACACTGCTTCTTTTCACAAATTTTAAATGAGGGTACACCCCAAAAGAGTGAGAAAGAGCAAAAATGGAACAATGGGTGGGTAAGGTCGGTATCCATTGCTATTCTGCATAAGGTACGGAAAAGTCCCGTGGGATCCATGCCTGGTTCATTTTAATGAACGTGAGCTTGTCCACATTGTCTCTGGACAGGCGGCTGCGCTTGTCTGTTATAACGCCCCCAGCCGTGCTAAATACCCGTTCAGATAATACACTGGCTGCAGGGCACGCCAGCACCTCCAAGGCGTAAAGGGCAAGCTCAGGCCATGTGCCCAATTTGGAGACCCAGAAGTTGAAGGGGGCAGACCCGTCATTCACTACATGTAGGCGTGTGCACACATACTGCGCCACCATGTTGGTAAAATGCTGCCTCCTGCTAAGACGTTCCATCTGAGCTGCTGGTGCTGCTGTTTGTTGTGGCGTGCTGACAAAGCTTTTCCACATTTCGGCCATGCTAACCCTGCCTTCTGAGGTGCTGGCGGTGCCCTGGTTGCGTTGGCGACCTCCTCCTCCTCTGCCTTGTGCTTCCACTGTGGCCCCGCTGTCAGATGGGAATGCCAGCAGCATGGCGTCTACCAGCGTGCGCTTGTACTCGCGCATCTTGCGATCGCGCTCCAGTGAGTGAATTAAGGACGGTACGTTGTCCTTGTAACGGGGATCCAGCAGCGTGGCCACCCAGTAATCAGCACAAGTTAGAATGTGGGCAACTCGGCGGTCGTTGTGGAGACACTGCAGCATGTAATCGCTCATGTGTGCCAGGCTGCCCAGAGGCAACGAAAGGCTGTCCTCTGTGGGAGGTGTATGGTCCGTGTCCTCTGTATCCCCCCAGCCACGCACCAGTGATGGCCATGAGCTGGCCTGGGTGCCACCCTGCTGTGAACATGGTTCCATCTCCTCCTCCAGCTCCTCCTCCTCCTCATCCTCCAGAACTGTGCCCCTGCTGGACAATTGCGTCCCTGGCGTTTGCGTGTGCAGGAACCCACCCTCGGAGCCCCTTGCGAATGACTGCCCTGAAAGCCTTGGAAATGTTACCTCTTCATCCTCCTCCTCCTCCTCATCCTGTGCCACATCCTCTTCCATCATCGCCCGAATTGTTTTTTCAAGGAGGCATAGAAGTGGGATAGTTAAGCTGAGAACGGCGTCATTGCCACTGGCCATGTTGGTGGAGTACTCAAAACAGCGCAACAAGGCACACAGGTCTCGCATGGAGGCCCAGTTATTGGTGGTGAAGTGGTGCTGTTCCGCAGAGCGACTCACGCGTGCGTGCTGCAGCTGAAACTCCACTATGGCCTGCTGCTGCTCGCACAGTCTTTCCAGCATGTGCAAGGTGGAGTTCCACCTTGTGGGCACGTCACATATGAGGCGGTGAGCGGGAAGGCCGAAGTTACGCTGCAGCGCTGCCAGGCGAGCAGCAGCAGGGTGAGAACGCCGAAAGTGCGCACAAACGGCCCGCACTTTCTGCAGCAGCTCTGACATATCGGGGTAGTTTTTAAGGAACCTCTGCACCACCAAATTCAGCACATGCGCCAGGCAAGGGATGTGCGTCAAACCGGCTAGGCCCAGAGCTGCTATGAGATTTCGCCCGTTATCGCACACCACCAGGCCGGGCTTGAGGCTCGCTGGCAGCAACCACTCATTTGTCTGCTGTTCCATGCTCCTCCACAACTCCTGCGCGGTGTGTGGTTTGTCCCCCAAACAGGCAAGTTGTAAAACTGCCTGCTGTCGTTTACCCCTGGCCGTGCTGAAGTTGGTGGTGAAGGTGTTACGCTGTCCGGATGAGGAGGCGGTAGAGGATGAGGAAGCGGAGTAGGAGGAGTTAGGAACAGGAGGCAAACTGAAGCGCCCTGCAATCCTCGGTGGTGGAAGGACATGCGCCAAATTGCTATCCGCCTCAGGCCCATCCGCCACTGCATTTACCCAGTGTGCCGTTAGGGAGATATAACGCCCCTGACCGTGCTTACTGGTCCACGTATCCGTAGTTAGGTGGACCTTGGCACAGATGGCGTTGCGCAGTGCACACCTGATTTTTTCCCCCACTTGGTTGTGCAGGGAAGGGATGGCTTGCCTGGAAAAGTAGTGGCGGCTGGGCACGACGTACTGTGGGACAGCCACCGACATAAGGTTTTTAAAACTGTGCGTCTCCACCAGACGGAATGACAGCATTTCAAAGGCCAATAATTTTGAAATGCTGGCATTCAGGGCCAGGGATCGCGGGTGGGTAGGGGGGTACTTCCTCTTCCTCTCAAGTGTTTGGGAGATGGAAAGCTGAACGCTTCCACGGGACATTGTGGAGATGGTTGTTGGTGACCCAGGTGGTGGTGTTGCTGACAGATCGTCTGTTTGCGGGGTGGCAGGTGCCGGTATCACTACAGATGTGGCTGGAGCGGCCGAGACTGCAGCAGAAGAGGAAGCAGGATGAGCCAGAGACGTTTCTTGGTTTTGAAGGTGTGTACTCCACTGCAGCTCGTGCTTTGCACTTAGATGCCTGATCATGCAGGTTGTGCTCAGGTTGAGAAGGTTCATGCCTCGCTTCAAGCTCTGATTGCACAGGGTGCAAACCACTCGTGTCCTGTCATCAGCACATTTTCTAAAGAACTTCCACGCTAGAGAACTCCTTTGAGCTGACTTTGGTGCGCTCGTTCCCTTGCTGCGTTGGGCAGTAGCGGGCGTAGTGTCTAGGGCACGGCCGCTCCGCTTCTGCACCCTGCTCCCTCTTCTGCTGTGCTGGTGGCTCTGTGCGACCACCGCCTCTTCCTCCAAACTACTCAGGTCACCTGCATGACGTTCATTCCATGTGGGGTCGAGGACCTCATCGTCCTCCACATCATCTTCCACCCAGTCTTCACCCCTGCCCTCCTTGTCGGTCTCCACAATGCTGAACGCCGCAGCAGTTGGCACCTGCGTTTCGTCATCATCGGAGACGTGCTGCGATGATCCTTGCATGTACTCATCTTGAGAAATAAGTGGTTGGGCATCGCTGCACTCAATCTCTTCCACTTCTGGGGCAGGGCTAGGTGGATGGCCCTGGGAAACCCTGCTGACAGAGTCCTCAAAAAGAATAAGAGACTGCTGTATGGCTTGGGGCTCAGACTGCTGGCCTGATTTGCAAGGGGGTGAGGTGAAAGACGGTTGGACATTGGCTGCAGGTGCCAACTCTGACCTTTCTGCAGTAGACTGGGTGGGAGACAATGTGAAGGAACTGGAGGCACTGTCAGCAGCAAACCAATCTACTATCGCCTCAACTTGTTCTGGCCTCATCACTTCTAGGGGCGTTTGATGCCCTACCAAATACTGATGCAGGTTCTGTCGCCTACTCACACTTGAGGAAGGTGTTTCACTTGTGCGTGTAGCTGGCACAGATCGACCATGTCCTCTCCTTGCAACAGGAGCTCTACCAGCAGCACCACGACCCAGGCCACGGCCCTTATTTGACGGTCTCCTCATATTTCTGTAATTTAAGATCTTGCCCTAGAAAGGTTTTTATTGAATAGCGGAATAGAAAATATGATCCAAAAAAAGTGTATGTATATCACACGTACACAACCACACTAGGCCCCAATTACTATTGTTTGTACCCCTAAAAGGCTAGATGAGGAGTAGGGGGAGTATGGAACAGGCAGCACCCTCAAACCTTCAGAAGTATGAGATGAACCCCAACAACTTGGAAAGGTGGATCTCTCTCACACGTACCGACACAGACTATCCCGCAATTCAATTGATCCTCAAAGGTTTTTATTGAATAGCGGAATAGGAAATATGATCAAAAAAAGTGTATGTATCTCGCACGTACACAACCACACTAGGCCCCAATTACTATTGTTTGTACCCCTAAAAGGCTAGATGAGGAGTAGGGGGGGTATGGAACAGGCAGCACCCTCAAACCTTCAGAAGTATGAGATGAACCCCAACAACTTGGAAAGGTGGATCTCTCTCACACGTACCGACACAGACTATCCCGCAATTCAATTGATCCTCAAAGGTTTTTATTGAATAGCGGAATAGGAAATATGATCAAAAAAAGTGTATGTATCTCGCACGTACACAACCACACTAGGCCCCAATTACTATTGTTTGTACCCCTAAAAGGCTAGATGAGGAGTAGGGGGGGTATGGAACAGGCAGCACCCTCAAACCTTCAGAAGTATGAGATGAACCCCAACAACTTGGAAAGGTGGATCTCTCTCACACGTACCGACACAGACTATCCCGCAATTCAATTGATCCTCAAAGGTTTTTATTGAATAGCGGAATAGGAAATATGATCAAAAAAAGTGTATGTATCTCGCACGTACACAACCACACTAGGCCCCAATTACTATTGTTTGTACCCCTAAAAGGCTAGATGAGGAGTAGGGGGGGTATGGAACAGGCAGCACCCTCAAACCTTCAGAAGTATGAGATGAACCCCAACAACTTGGAAAGGTGGATCTCTCTCACACGTACCGACACAGACTATCCCGCAATTCAATTGATCCTCAAAGGTTTTTATTGAATAGCGGAATAGGAAATATGATCAAAAAAAGTGTTTGTATCTCGCACGTACACAACCACACTAGGCCCCAATTACTATTGTTTGTACCCCTAAAAGGCTAGATGAGGAGTAGGGGGGGTATGGAACAGGCAGCACCCTCAAACCTTCAGAAGTATGAGATGAACCCCAACAACTTGGAAAGGTGGATCTCTCTCACACGTACCGACACAGACTATCCCGCAATTCAATTGATCCTCAAAGGTTTTTATTGAATAGCGGAATAGGAAATATGATCAAAAAAAGTGTATGTATCTCGCACGTACACAACCACACTAGGCCCCAATTACTATTGTTTGTACCCCTAAAAGGCTAGATGAGGAGTAGGGGGGGTATGGAACAGGCAGCACCCTCAAACCTTCAGAAGTATGAGATGAACCCCAACAACTTGGAAAGGTGGATCTCTCTCACACGTACCGACACAGACTATCCCGCAATTCAATTGATCCTCAAAGGTTTTTATTGAATAGCGGAATAGGAAATATGATCAAAAAAAGTGTATGTATCTCGCACGTACACAACCACACTAGGCCCCAATTACTATTGTTTGTACCCCTAAAAGGCTAGATGAGGAGTAGGGGGGGTATGGAACAGGCAGCACCCTCAAACCTTCAGAAGTATGAGATGAACCCCAACAACTTGGAAAGGTGGATCTCTCTCACACGTACCGACACAGACTATCCCGCAATTCAATTGATCCTCAAAGGTTTTTATTGAATAGCGGAATAGGAAATATGATCAAAAAAAGTGTATGTATCTCGCACGTACACAACCACACTAGGCCCCAATTACTATTGTTTGTACCCCTAAAAGGCTAGATGAGGAGTAGGGGGGGTATGGAACAGGCAGCACCCTCAAACCTTCAGAAGTATGAGATGAACCCCAACAACTTGGAAAGGTGGATCTCTCTCACACGTACCGACACAGACTATCCCGCAATTCAATTGATCCTCAAAGGTTTTTATTGAATAGCGGAATAGGAAATATGATCAAAAAAAGTGTATGTATCTCGCACGTACACAACCACACTAGGCCCCAATTACTATTGTTTGTACCCCTAAAAGGCTAGATGAGGAGTAGGGGGGGTATGGAACAGGCAGCACCCTCAAACCTTCAGAAGTATGAGATGAACCCCAACAACTTGGAAAGGTGGATCTCTCTCACACGTACCGACACAGACTATCCCGCAATTCAATTGATCCTCAAAGGTTTTTATTGAATAGCGGAATAGGAAATATGATCAAAAAAAGTGTTTGTATCTCGCACGTACACAACCACACTAGGCCCCAATTACTATTGTTTGTACCCCTAAAAGGCTAGATGAGGAGTAGGGGGGGTATGGAACAGGCAGCACCCTCAAACCTTCAGAAGTATGAGATGAACCCCAACAACTTGGAAAGGTGGATCTCTCTCACACGTACCGACACAGACTATCCCGCAATTCAATTGATCCTCAAAGGTTTTTATTGAATAGCGGAATAGGAAATATGATCAAAAAAAGTGTATGTATCTCGCACGTACACAACCACACTAGGCCCCAATTACTATTGTTTGTACCCCTAAAAGGCTAGATGAGGAGTAGGGGGGGTATGGAACAGGCAGCACCCTCAAACCTTCAGAAGTATGAGATGAACCCCAACAACTTGGAAAGGTGGATCTCTCTCACACGTACCGACACAGACTATCCCGCAATTCAATTGATCCTCAAAGGTTTTTATTGAATAGCGGAATAGGAAATATGATCAAAAAAAGTGTATGTATCTCGCACGTACACAACCACACTAGGCCCCAATTACTATTGTTTGTACCCCTAAAAGGCTAGATGAGGAGTAGGGGGGGTATGGAACAGGCAGCACCCTCAAACCTTCAGAAGTATGAGATGAACCCCAACAACTTGGAAAGGTGGATCTCTCTCACACGTACCGACACAGACTATCCCGCAATTCAATTGATCCTCAAAGGTTTTTATTGAATAGCGGAATAGGAAATATGATCAAAAAAAGTGTATGTATCTCGCACGTACACAACCACACTAGGCCCCAATTACTATTGTTTGTACCCCTAAAAGGCTAGATGAGGAGTAGGGGGGGTATGGAACAGGCAGCACCCTCAAACCTTCAGAAGTATGAGATGAACCCCAACAACTTGGAAAGGTGGATCTCTCTCACACGTACCGACACAGACTATCCCGCAATTCAATTGATCCTCAAAGGTTTTTATTGAATAGCGGAATAGGAAATATGATCAAAAAAAGTGTATGTATCTCGCACGTACACAACCACACTAGGCCCCAATTACTATTGTTTGTACCCCTAAAAGGCTAGATGAGGAGTAGGGGGGGTATGGAACAGGCAGCACCCTCAAACCTTCAGAAGTATGAGATGAACCCCAACAACTTGGAAAGGTGGATCTCTCTCACACGTACCGACACAGACTATCCCGCAATTCAATTGATCCTCAAAGGTTTTTATTGAATAGCGGAATAGGAAATATGATCAAAAAAAGTGTATGTATCTCGCACGTACACAACCACACTAGGCCCCAATTACTATTGTTTGTACCCCTAAAAGGCTAGATGAGGAGTAGGGGGGGTATGGAACAGGCAGCACCCTCAAACCTTCAGAAGTATGAGATGAACCCCAACAACTTGGAAAGGTGGATCTCTCTCACACGTACCAACACAGACTATCCCCCAATTTAACTGATCCCCAAAGGTTTTTGATTAAATAGCGGAATAGAAAATATGATCCCAAAAAAGTGTATGTATATCACACGTACACAACCACACTAGGCCCCAATTACTATTGTTTGTACCCCTAAAAGGCTAGGAGTAGGGGGAGTATGGAACAGGCAGCACCCTCAAACCTTCAGAAGTATGAGATGAACCCCAACAACTTGGAAAGGTGGATCTCTCTCACACGTACCAACACAGACTATCCCCCAATTTAACTGATCCCCAAAGGTTTTTGATTAAATAGCGGAATAGAAAATATGATCCCAAAAAAGTGTATGTATATCACACGTACACAACCACACTAGGCCCCAATTACTATTGTTTGTACCCCTAAAAGGCTAGGAGTAGGTGGAGTATGGAACAGGCAGCACCCTCAAACCTTCAGAAGTATGAGATGAACCTCAACAACTTGGAAAGGTGGATCTCTCTCACACGTACCAACACAGACTATCCCCCAATTTAACTGATCCCCAAAGGTTTTTGATTAAATAGCGGAATAGAAAATATGATCCCAAAAAAGTGTATGTATATCACACGTACACAACCACACTAGGCCCCAATTACTATTGTTTGTACCCCTAAAAGGCTAGGAGTAGGGGGAGTATGGAACAGGCAGCACCCTCAAACCTTCAGAAGTATGAGATGAACCCCAACAACTTGGAAAGGTGGATCTCTCTCACACGTACCAACACAGACTATCCCCCAATTTAACTGATCCCCAAAGGTTTTTGATTAAATAGCGGAATAGAAAATATGATCCCAAAAAAGTGTATGTATATCACACGTACACAACCACACTAGGCCCCAATTACTATTGTTTGTACCCCTAAAAGGCTAGGAGTAGGGGGAGTATGGAACAGGCAGCACCCTCAAACCTTCAGAAGTATGAGATGAACCCCAACAACTTGGAAAGGTGGATCTCTCTCACACGTACCAACACAGACTATCCCCCAATTTAAATGATCCCCAAAGGTTTTTGATTAAATAGCGGAATAGAAAATATGATCCCAAAAAAGTGTATGTATATCACACGTACACAACCACACTAGGCCCCAATTACTATTGTTTGTACCCCTAAAAGGCTAGGAGTAGGGGGAGTATGGAACAGGCAGCACCCTCAAACCTTCAGAAGTATGAGATGAACCCCAACAACTTGGAAAGGTGGATCTCTCTCACACGTACCAACACAGACTATCCCCCAATTTAACTGATCCCCAAAGGTTTTTGATTAAATAGCGGAATAGAAAATATGATCCCAAAAAAGTGTATGTATATCACACGTACACAACCACACTAGGCCCCAATTACTATTGTTTGTACCCCTAAAAGGCTAGATGAGGAGTAGGGGGAGTATGGAACAGGCAGCACCCTCAAACCTTCAGTATGAGATTGTGTTCACTGTACCCCACAAAGATTGAGTTCACTGCACCCCACAATGATTGTGTTCACTGCACCCCACAAAGATTGTGTTCACTGCACCTCACAAAGATTGTGTTCACTGTACCCCCCAAAGATTGTGTTCACTGCACCCCACAAAGATTCTGTTCACTGTACCCCACAAAGATTCTGTTCACTGCACCCCAAAAAGATTGTGTTCACTGCACCCCAAAAAGGATGTTGTTCACTGCACCCCAAAAAGGATGTTGTTCACTCCACCCCAAAAAGATTGTGTTCACTGCACCCCACAAAGATTGTGTTCACTGCACCCCAAAAAGATTGTGTTCACTGCACCCCAAAAATGATTTTGTTCACTGCACCCCAAAAAGGATTTTGTTCACTGCACCCCAAAAAGGATTTTGTTCACTGCACCCCAAAAAGGATGTTGTTCACTCCACCCCAAAAAGATTGTGTTCACTGCACCCCAAAAAGATTGTGTTCACTGCACCCCAAAAAGGATTTTGTTCACTGCACCCCAAAAAGATTGTGTTCACTGCACCCCAAAAAGGATGTTGTTCACTGCACCCCAAAAAGGATGTTGTTCACTGCACCCCAAAAAGGATTTTGTTCACTGCACCCCAAAAAGATTGTGTTCACTGCACCCCAAAAAGGATGTTGTTCACTGCACCCCAAAAAGATTGTGTTCACTGCACCCCAAAAAGGATGTTGTTCACTGCACCCCACAAAGGATTTTGTTCACTGCACCCCACAAAGATTGTGTTCACTGCACACCAAAAAGGATTGTGTTCACTGCACCCCAAAAAGATTTTGTTCACTGCACCCCAAAAAGATTGTGTTCACTGCAGCCCAAAAAGATTGTGTTCACTGCAGCCCAAAAAGATTGTGTTCACTGCAGCCCAAAAAGATTGTGTTCACTGCAGCCCAAAAAGATTGTGTTCACTGCAGCCCAAAAAGATTGTGTTCACTGCAGCTCACACACAGAAAAATGGATGTGGATCACTGACACCTGCCTATCTCCAATCCCACACCACACAGCAATATCGATTGTAGTTTGTAGAACACAGTTTCCCTAAAATTCAGCAGACTCTGTCCCTAACAGGATTGAGAAGAGATCGTAGATCAGGATTGAGTGCAGACCCCACCCCCCACACAGCAATATCGATTGTAGTTTGTAGAAGACACTGACCCTATATAATTCAGCAGACTCTATCCCTAAAATGCCTACAACTCGCCCTGCCTAAACACTCCGACCTGTCCCTCAATTCTATCCGGACACAAATGGTTTTTTCCTGCCTATCTTTCCCTAATCAGCAGCCAGCACGTTGATGTGTGCTCTGTCCCTGAATCTAAGCAGCATAATGACGCCGCTGCGGCTGCCTCGAACTTATAAAGACTTGGTCACATGCTTCAGACGGCCAATCACAGCTACTGAGACATTTGCAGGCATGGCTGGGATGGCTTAAGGCACACCAGTTAAACGATTGTTGATTGGCTGTTGAAAGCCCGCCATGAAAAGAGCGCCAAAGCATGCAAAACCCGGAAATAAAACGACCGAACACGGATTTTTACCCGAACATACAGTAAAGTGTCCGTGTCCGTGTTCGGGTACAAAAAATCCAATTATTCGGTACGAACACGAATAATACAGTCCGTGTTCGCTCAACACTATTTATTGACTGGACATCCAAATATGACAATCGTGACAAGGTAGACGCGTTTCACACACTGACTGTGTGCTTAATCATTAATCATATGTTTGGATGCAGGCACTGTTCAGCCAACAATTTTCTGCTTGGGTCCTTTGATTTAAAAAAGGTCAGGCAGAAGGGTGCCAGTAGGGCCACTCACAGAACAAATTTCATCTGGTTCATTAGGAGTGTATGTGTGTTGTTGTCTATGTGACATTGCACACAGCTGAGTAAAGATTAGTAATACTGCGGTTAAGAGCAGTCATTTACTTATGTGTTTACTCGTTTTAGCCCCTTGTACACGGACGTCATAAGTATAAAAGAAAATTTTACAATACTGGCAATGAAATAGAATTTTACTTGTCTATACGCTTACACACCTTTACTCAACATTACACACAGTTTTTGGATCTTGCACATGGGTGTCAAAAGTTCCTGCGTAAACATCAGTAAATTACGATGTTACCATTACGATGAAGGGGCCTTAGTGTGCAGCACAAGAATAGGACAACTACTTTAAAAAAAAGTCTTGGTGTACATGAGTTTTGCCTCTATTAGAGTCCCTTTCATATACAATTATCTATAAAGCAGTCCCCAGCTTTGTGAAGCAGTTTTCTTTTTTTTTTTATATTTCTAACACCTGCACTGAAATGACTATCGCCTTAAATTTATTTTTAAGAAACTGCAAACATATTTTCAACATGCAAGGTTTGTGAAATAAAATGAGTGACAAAATGATTTATAATCACAAAATGCTAAATTGCAGATTTTCCGAGTTTTGCGCTAGCCTTACGTTTATACATAATCTCCCCATAATACGTTTTAGTGCTTGTCTCAAACATAGGCTTTTTGAATGCTTCTTTTCAAAATATTGCCAAAACCTAACTCCTTCCTGGAAATTAAGACCTTCAGTGGCACTGGGAAATGCTGCTGTAAATGTAAGCCAGAAAAAAAAATAAAATAAATTAAAAAAAAAAAGCATGGCACATATACCCATCACCGAAGCACAAAACCCTGCACAGTTCATGCAAACAGTTCAAGCTATGAGGTTCATGAGGATGCTGGAACACTCACTTGTGATACGTTGGGACAACATCATAGAACAGATGAAAAATGTTTCTGACAGTGTAGAATAGCTGGATGGAGCTGGAAAGAAGGGAAGGTGGTGGAGAAAATAAATTACAACTACTAAACACGAGCATCATAAAACATGCACAGGTATCACTTGGCAAAAAATAAAAAGCAAGAAAGTACATAAAATTGTCCAAAGTCTCAATGTGGTGGTCATGGTCCTAGAAGCTGCTGCTTTCAAAATTAGATAGGCCATGACCTTCTCCGTTTCCTTCTTCCCTTTTCCCCCCTCCGTCATACCCTTCTCACTTTTCCCCACACCAGGTGGTCTACCTTACTTATCTGGGGTCATTAAGCGTGCCTTTTCTTCACATTATGGACAAAATGTTTTAGTTATTGGATTGCATGCTTGTCTCAAGTGTTTGGATGTGGATACGTATTGGTTCACATACTGACATCCTCCCAGGACACAGTATGTTCCCTGAGGGGTGACCGGGGTAGGATGGCAGTAATGTTAATGTTATGGTTGGACTAGCTCATATGTATTCACATTTTATGTTGTCAAGTTGTTTTTAATTGCGGAGACTCCATGTGTCTTGAAACTTTTGTAATGCCATGTTATCTCCACTTGGTTGATAATATTCAATAAAAACTATTGAAATAAAATTAGGTAGGCCAGTCCGATGTAAAGAACACTTGTAAGGAGATAAAATATGAAGACTACCATTGCTGGTCCCTGTCTGGAAACACTAGTTGCCTTACGGTCTTCAATAATTTGAATCACAGACCCACAAAACACATACAGCACATAAATGCCATACTTTTCTTGGTTACAGAAAGTACTGAGCCAAAAAGGGACAGCATAAGATCTAGGGAATGAACATGTTCAGAAGGAAAGCAGCAATGGCACCTCCTAGATTTCCTTCATGACAGATTTCCTTTAACAGATATTGATAATTCTTGCAAGACAGCTAAGAATATTACGAGAGTTAATGCAAAAGTGTGGGCACCCTTGACCAAAATGGAGGATTTTACGGTTTTCTAAGTGAAAAGTAAAACAAAAACATGCCATTGTCCAAAAAATGCAAAGCTACCATTTGACATATTTAATCATCAACTACTGACAATCTTAGATAAATTAAGAAAAGTAGGAGAAAGCCATCTACAATGTTCTGGAGGTTGTGGTTTCTGCCACTGGGGAGTTACATTTTGTCCCCAAACCTATTAAAGTCAGGCAATAAAAATGATCTCCTAATCTCCTTACCAAATAGAAGATAATCAGAGTTGTGGGTGCTGGAGGAAAAGTAACGGAAGAGCGGGCGGAGTGGAATGCTGTGTCTGTGTTTTCCTTCTGGTATTATGGAGTGCAGCTCAGTGCCGATAGCTGGATAGTATCTAAATAAAAATTACTTGTTGGAACCTTAATTTGGATCCTGGACTGAAAATGCCTGCAAAGCTGTGAGCTGAAGAAGTTTGGAGTGCACTATACCTGATGATTGTTCATTGCTGCATTTGGGACTGATCTGTTATTTGGAAGATCCCCTGCCTACACATGCTTTATGCCTCAGATTATCTTCTACAGTATTTGGTAAGGAGATTGGGGGATCATTTTTATTGCCTGAATTTAATAGGTTTGGGGACAAAATGTAACTCCCCAGTGGCAGAAACCACAACCTCCAGAACATTCTTGTAGATGGCTTTCTCCTACTTTTCTTCATTTATCTAAGATTGTCAGTAGTCGATGATTTAAATATGTCAAATGGTAGCTTTGCATTTTTTGGACAATGGCATGTTTTTGTTTTTCCTTTCATTTAGAAAACCGCAAAATCCTCAATTTTGGTCAAGGGTGCCCACACATTTGCATTCACTCTCGTAATATTCTTAGCTGTCTTGCAAGAATATCAATATCTGTTAAAGGAAATCTGTCATGAAAGAAATCTAGGAAGTGCCATTGTTGCTTTCCTTCTGAACATGTTCATTCCCTAGATCTTATGCTGTCCCTTTTTGGCTTCAGTACATTCTGTAAACAATAAAAGTATGGCATTTATGTGCTGTATGTGATTGGAAGACCACATTGCGGTGGTGTGTGATATCATATGCACTGAAGGTGGCGGATACTTCTTCCTATCAAGTGCTGCTTATGAACTTTTTTATCTTGTTTTATCTTATGGTCTATATATTTTGGCTGGCTGCTTGTAACCCCTCCTTTTGTTGAACTTCAGAAGTTTTTTTTAAAGGATTTTATCTTTTGTATAGCGCGGATATTTTTATATATATTTTTAATAAAAATGATCTTTTCAGATGTACAGACAGACAATTAAGATTGAAGTTTAACTCTAGCCACACTTGTTTTCTTCATACAAGTACAAAAGTTATTTTTCTCTGACTTTGGCCAGAGCCAATTTCACCACATAGTTCACTAGGTGTATTCGGTGTTAAAACTGCATATATTTATAAATCATGAACCAGCCTAATCTAGTTAGTTAAAATAAAATAAAAAAAACTTGTGCAGTATGTCACAAATAAGCCTAATTTAATACTGTATGCAAGCTAATGCCAGAGGTTAGCTTGCGTGCTTTGCCTCCTTACCAAGGTGGATTGCTGCCAGTGGCCTCAGAGAGGGTCTGGTAAGCGAGCTGAATCAGTTTCTCAACAGACTCGCTGATCCTGCAGGTAGGCAAAGAGAAGGTGTGTTGGCTGAGCTTGAACTCATTTTCTAGAGCTGACAGCTCATGTGAAGGGCTCTTCTGCATCTTCACCTTCTCTCCATCAGGGCTTTGGAGCTTTGGCAGTGTTACTTTGGAGTCTGGCGTAATCTAAAATTAAAACAAAAAAACAGCACTAGGTAAAAATAAATTAAAAACCTAGACGTCCCTATTGAAAACCATTTTTTTTATTTTTTTAATTATCTCCCATAGTACACAGAAATGTAATAATTTTAATAAATATAAATTGCTAAATAGTAAATACCTTTTCTCATCAGCAGTTAGAGCAGTCTTGTGATTTGTATCAGTGTCTGGTTAAAGCTTGTAGGAGGAGTTTTGATTTTCCCCTGATTGTTCTATGAGGCTGCAGGACCCCTGTCCCTCTGTCTGGACATTGTTGATTGGCCCTGTGCTGATCATATGCACCATCCCAAAAAAAAAAAAAAAAAACACACCTCTCTAGCAATACACACCAAACTCATCACGTGCAGCCTGTCCCCCTAATTATCTGTTCAATCAGGAGATGGCTTGGAATCAGTGAGGATCAGAGACAGGATCACACAGCCTTTATACACAATGCAGAGGATTAACCCCTTCGGTTCCATAGGGAGTATAACAACCATGCTTTACTGCATATACAGACTGATTCTACAGTTGTGGGTTTAGTAACACTTTAGGTCCCTTGAGTACCTATCACAAAATACTTTTCTTTATTTGACTAGGAAGCACAGGAATTCAGATATGGGTGGGTTTTAATGCCACCTAATAGGGGGACTTGGCAATTGCAAAAAAAATAAAAAATAAAAAAAAGGATAAGCCTTCTCTATCCCAGCACACCAGTCAGTTTGTAGAAAGTGATTGATACCAAGAGCATGAACAGAAAATACAGAGTGGTGGTGCCTGTGTCTTTCAAAGGACTCCAAGAAAAGGGTTTAATGGCGAGTACAAATATTCAATTTTATTTTTCATCCATTGAGGGGCAGAGGAACTCAAATACTGTTAGGATGTCAAAAAGCAGTCTGAGGGGTGGGCAACACAGCAACAATCGCCAAAAGGCCCAAATAGAGAACTTGGGACTGTGAAGAACCCAGACTCGGAACCCCTAACTTGGGTGAGGTTGAGCCCAACATGGCCAGAGCTAGAACACAGAGAATCAACCTGCTGCTCAAGAAGGACTCCACACAGAAATGAGCACTGAAACTGAGCCAACAAGAAGGTGATCAACTAAAAAACCAACTAAACAGGGTAAAACCATAACTAGTACCTACTAGTAGCTCAAAGCTAACAGGTCTCAAGAAGTCCACATGCGTAGTAAACCCAACATTAGCAGTAATTTATTCTTCCAAAGCAAATACACCTTTGCACACTGGTACTGATTAGTACTTCAATGTTTCTCTTCTACCTCGGTTTCTCTCCCTCACTCAGCTTTGACCCCAGTGTTGAAGGAAAGGGGCAAACAAAGATTCTGTGCAAGCGCGCGACACCCTCTTTATCAACCGATGACATCATGGTTGTTAGGACACTGGCCGCTAGAAGGTTGTAATGGTGCACAATGAAAAACATGAGGCTTTATGTAACGAATAGGCAGGCTTCATCTACCCACTGACTTGTAGGCAGTTATTGTCAATTTCTAGGTATTTTGCCAAGGCACCCCCCTGAAGACACCTGAAGGCACCCTGGTTGAAAAAGGCTGATCTAGAGCATCTGATTTCATTGTTGCAACCGCAGGTTTAGAATGAGAGGTGACCAAGATGTATTGCTTAACTGGGGCACCAATTTGGCAAAGGAATTTGGAAGGGCTGTTTAAAGCATAGTACATACAATGAGAAAAATCAGAAAAGCATTTAATTTTTCCATGAATGAATCTGGTTGTAACAGACAATGATATTAACATGTACGAAAATTCTTGAACGCCAAAAGGCAAACATAGCTATGTACTAGTGTCTTCCGGGTTGTTCTTTGCCTCGGATGGTATTTTATATTCAATTATTTCCATAGAACTAATGTACACACTGAACGAAAATTACATATTGTGTTTACACCGTTTACCTGCAGTTCATTTTTTAATGCTATTGAGTAGAGGTGCACCGAAAGGAAAATTTGGTGCCAAAACCGAAAATGACAGTTTTTAAAAAATATGTATATTTTTATATAGAATTGTATTATATTTGACTTTTTAATTATCATGAATTTAATGGACAATTTTTTGTCAGCCATTATTAGCACCTTTAGCGCAATAAAAATGCATCCCTAATGTTAACCACTTAAGGACCAGGACTATTTTGGACACTTGTTTACGAGGAGGAAGGGGAGGGGAGGGAGGAATCCGTCGCTGGGACCACTTCTATGTGAAAGAGGACCCCCCGCCCTGTAAAAAAAATACCTGGGTTATGCAGCTATCTGCTGCCATAATCCCGGCATGTAACGTCAAAGTATTGACGTAAAACTGCGGCGGGTGGTCTGTAAGTGCTACAGAAAGGGATGGACCCTCTGCACACTGCTGCACCCTTTCCAGCAAACTATGCAATGGAAAAAAAGGGTGTAGCAGCGTGCACAGGGTCCATTCAGAATGTGTAGTATTACTATGTGGTCACATCCCTTTAGCACCTGATGGTTCAAATACATGAACAAGCTATTGGGATTTAAGCACAGGTATATCTTTTTGTCTGTAATAAGTGTACATATCTCACCTTTACAGTGTTGTGTATCTCAGAGGTCATGAGGTTTCTTGCAGTCACAATCACATCTTGGCATTTCTTGCTGGCAAAGTGAGCATTTACATTTCGGGCATATTTCAGCAGCTCTGTTGCATCACCCTTCAGATATCTCATACCTTTGAGAGCATTTTCAAACTCTTCTGTAGCCTTTATAACCTGAATTAAAAAGAAAATATATATAAATTAAAAAAAAAGGAAAGCCGTCAGCTGACACCAGACCGATATTAACTCACATAATATAACCTACATACCTCCTCATACTGCTCAAGTTTCCTGCTGTTGGTAGGAATGGAGTATACCAGACAGTCTTTAATGATGGCCTCAGAAATCTCCTCCCAGATCAGATCACCAAGAACCTCTGCTAGAACCACATTATTACCCTCCCGGACATTCTGGCTTTCTACTGGGACATCTGGAGGAGACAATGACAGAAAAAATACATTCCAAGGGGTCACTCCTCCATCGTTGAATTGACCGATGATAACTCAATGAGCACAACAGAATAAGGTCTAATGCACAGGATAATGTAACATTTAGAGTATCAGAAATTGTCTGGTAAAAGCAATAGTTATTAAGTGGGATCTCCATACAAACTGAGCATATTCAGTAGTAATTTGTGCTACACATGCCTCAGAGTTCATGTTTCTCTACATTTTGGTGAAATCAACTTCAATGACCTTTTGCATGCTTCTGCATCACTTTCCCTTAGACTTCTATGAAGAGGGTATAAAGACGAGAACATCGATTTCAGATCCCTGTACATTGTCTGCAGTAAAACCTTCAAGCAACAAATTATAAAACCAAAAAGGCCCATAGATAAATAAATACACCTCTCTACCAACAATGACTTTCCTAGCCTGCAGGGAGCAACCCCTTCATAAAGACAGATTTACCACTACCCCCTACTCCAAATGTTAGAGCCATACCCAGTAAGTGCTTATGTAGTAACTCCAGGACTAGCATCAGCTTCATGAACACCTGAGGTGGAGTTGGATGTTCCAATGCTGTCTTAGTGCTTTCAAAACGAATTATTACTCCCTGAGGTTGAGACTCCACCAAAACGTGAAGGGATGGATATTTTACCAAAGGCTTAAGGATATAATTCAGCAGTAGCTGGCCTGCAACAGAAAAGGAATAAATGAGTTACAGAAAGGTATTATGCAGAATAGAACAGTCTTAGAGAAAGAAGTCTGCTCTTACTGAAGAACTTAAGCTTGGTGTTTAGCTCTCCTAGGATGGCCAAAGCCTGAAGGACAGATCCTAGTACTGGTCCAGAAGGGGACTCATCAGCTGATGGCAAAGCACATAAGTGCAACTCAGTCTTCAAGATCATGTCTAGACTTGAATAATCTTCAGGAGGAAAAAAAAACTGAATTATTAAAAAATAAATAAAAAATAAAAAAAAGGAGAGAGATAACGTTTGGTAGTAGATGGTTTCAGCTAAAAATGAAAACATTACATTATTTGATTTAACTCTCAGAGCTTCTGCATTACTACAGAGATCTGCCTGCCTTTGGACTAGCCAGCAGAGTGTGCGTATAACATGTAATGCAATCTGTGTATCAAAGTGTATGCCTTGTCCTCCCTGTCTTGTCAGTATTTTCAGCTTTTTGACAAAGTGCTGATGACCAACTATGACACATTATTAAAGACAAACTGTACTATGAAAGAGATTTGCCTCAACCTGAAACCTTCATAAAAAAAAAAAAAATTCAAGGAACGCTTTTTAATCAGAGTATAGCATTAGGTCAAGTAAACTCCTGGGATATTGGTATGGTCAGTTAAAGCGGAGTTCCACCCATTTTAATAAGTTTAGGCGTACGTAATCCTCTTTAAAAATGCTTTTACCAATGTAAACTATTTTTTTATTTTTTTGCAAGGAAATACCTTTTTTCTTCTCTATTCATCCGCACTTCCGAGTCCGGCTGTCTATAGGCGATTACGTCACTAGGCAATTCGCCATGGCTCCTGGGATAGCGGCATCATGTATCCCAGCAGCCCTTCCGAATTGCCTAGTGTTGAAATCTCGCGTTATTTCCAGATCGGCACCAGTTGTACTCAGGGATGTAATGCTTTGAGTCCACGCTCCGCCCAGCCTCCTCTCAGTGAGCGCGGACTGAAAGCATTACATCCAGTAGAGCTCACTGAGAGGAATGGCTCCCACACTCGCCTGACCTAAATCCAATAGAACCCCTCTGGCATATTGTCGGTCCATCCGACACCACCAGGTTGCACCTCAGTCTGTTCAGGAACGCAGTGATGCCCTGGTCCAGATCTGGGAGGAAATACCACAGGACACCATCTGTCATCTCATTAGGAGCATGCCCTGACATTGTCAGGCATGCATACAAGCACATGGGGCCATACAAACTGCTGAGTACCACTTTAAAGTGCTGCAATGAAACTTCAGCAAAATGGACTAGCCTGCTGCATCATTTTTTCACTTTGATTTTCGGGGTGTCTTTGAATTCACCCCTCTGTAGGTTGAGGATTTTCATTCCCATCAAACAATGTGGCATCCTTTTGTTCCTAACACATTACCCAGTCCATATCAGTATAGATATTCAGCATGATATTTTTCCCCATTGAGATCTGATGCGTTTTTAAACTGGTCCCTCTATTTCTTTTTTAAGCAGTGTACAAAGTTTGTTTGGAGTGCCCCCTCTTTATTCTGTTTTATGTCATCATCCAGTAAAATGTGGAACATACTGGGGTTGATTTACTAAAACTGGAGAATGCAGACAATCCGTTTCCAGGATTTTTTTTTTTTGGTCAAAGCTTAGCTGAACAAGATGAAGTTAGAAGCCGATTGGCTAACATGCACCGCTGCCCGAGATTTTGCACTTTCCAGTTTTAGTAAATGAACCCCACTGTATATTACAAAGTCTATGTGCTTCTTTATTGTAAACCTGTACAAAAGAAACACAGAGGCTGCCAATGCTTTTCTTCTGAAAATACTAGTTACCTGGCTGCGACTGAATTCAGTTCAGTCACTATGAACAAGCAATGCAAAGTCTGAGCTCCTTGTCACTTTAATTTACTCTTCCTGTTGTTGATTCAGAAAAGTGAAGTCATTATATCAGCGTGACAACAAGGGTAATTTCCTATTCAAAAGGAAAGGATAGCAATGGGAACATTCTTCCCATTCAGGTCTACTGTATGAATGGGTTACAATTTTCTAAAATAAATCAAACACCAGGAGGTGAATGAATCAACAAATAGGGAGAACAGATGGGGAAAAAAAACAAAAACTTTTTAATAAGCTGCAGGAATGGGACTGGTAAATCGCACCCCATTACATTTTTGTTCATGGGTTTGGCTATGCTTAAAGTTACGCATCTATTCGGTCATTGTAAAAAAAAAAAAAAAATCTTAAGGGTCCTTTCATCTGCCAATCTTAATTTTGCTAGCCGCTACATCTCTACCTAAATTTAGAAGTACTGGGCTACATGAACCCTGTGCGGTCTGGAGGCTACTGTTACCTTTGGACGGCGGAAGTTTCCATACAGCCAGTTTCTGCCATTCCTCTCCAAGGTGATACAACATATTCTGCTTCTGTACGGTCAGCTCTATTCCCAGAGATTTCAACACCTGCAGCTCAAAGCCTTTCCGAGACTTCAGTATCTTCAGACAACTCTGTGCCTGCAGAGAACACCAACACTGATCATTACTCTGGTCCATTCTAGTGAGCAAAAAACTCAACTAAGGCTCCATTCCCACATGTATGACTCCAAAGTTGCGCAGACTATGGAGTGCAACTTTAATAGGACTTTGACCAGTGATAACAGACAACTGTTGCATTGTATAAACATTCAGGTATGCCTTTCATGCATCTTTTGAGAGTTAACATTAAAGTCTATGGTCTTCAAGTTGCATGAAAGTTGGAGGAAAGTAGTGCATGAACTACTTTGAAGTCACTGCAACTTTAAGTCACACATATATGAATGGTTATCATTGGAAAACATAGGGAACTTCTTGTCATGTAACTTTGATGTCCAAAGTAGCATAACAAGTCGCACAAGTGTGAATGGAGCCTATAGGCCCGTACACACGATAAGAAAATCTGTAGGGAAAATTCGTCCGACGACTGATCTGCCGATTTCCGGATTGTTAGTATGGTGCTTTCGACAGCCGACTCCGACTTTTCGGCTGACAAAATCCTGATGTGCAGGATATAAAATTTTTGTTGTCCGTAATACAACGTCCGATTTTCGTCTCATTAGTACAGATTTCGACGGAAAAAAAATCTTAAGTGCAAGACTAGGCATGCTCAGAGACGAAAGAACACATACAAAACAATCTAACACATGACATCACTTCTGAAGTAGAATTCTGTCGTACAGGAAAATTCGTATGAAAATAACCTCTTCACTTTCCACATCAGACAAACGTGCCACAAAAAACGGACGACAGATCGTTCGATAATCTGATTGTGTGTACGGGGCTTTAGTACTATACCTACACCTAATAGCTACCATATGTAAATATTTATCAATATCCAATAGGTGTGTAGACCGGCACTTGTGCTCTGTCTCTGACATATGATGGTGAAAGATCTGGAATGTGAATTTAGAACTAGATCTTGTGGAGCGGTTTTCACTTGCATTTCTTGCTGCATTCGCTTTGCTTTACATTTTGGTAAATGTCAAACCATGTGTAGTATTAAAGCTGAACTCCAGAAAATCAGGCACTTTGTAAAACATGCTTGCATAGTAGAAGTGAAGTCCAACAAGGCGCATGCCATCTCAAGGAATTCTCTCTTTAATTTACATCTGAAAGTTTTATGAAGCTCCCGAGTGCAGCTTTCACTACACTCCCAGAGATCTGACAGGCAAGATGCTGTCTTCTCACACAGTGCATCTCTGGCCGCTCTCTTTCACTGTTCATCCACAAAAGCCTTTGAATTCTGTGAATGAGTTTACATAATACAAGTGCTCCGAGTAGGGGGAAGGGTGGGCACAGCAGCTGCATGTGACTGCAGCCTCAGGAGCGGAGACTAGAGGGTCTAACATTGGGAAGCATACCAATATTTATACTCCTGGCATTCAGAAAAATGTAAACTGTAAATCAAAAAGATAAGTTCACAAGGTGGCATGCACTTTGTTGGACTTACCCCCAACTAATCCAGTAGATAAATGTATTGGAGTTCAGCTTCAACTTTTTTCTTTTTTTAATAATTTTAAGTCAATGTGAATTTAAACAAAAAGGAAAACAGAAAGAAACAAGCTGATCTCAAATTCAAGCCAATTTCCCCCCAAAAAAAGTAGATAAAGGCATTCAGATTTGCTTCTGTATGTGATTCCCTTACGCACCAAGCCTGTGAAATCTATGGTACTAGAATTGCAACATAGATTCATATGATTAGTGGAGCATTAACAGTAAAGAAGAAACGGCTCATAATGAAGAAAAAAAAAATGACTGATTACTTTCATATGAGGCTGATATTTTTTTTAAATATGCACTCTTGTTAATTTTTAAAGACTAGTTCACTTGTCAACTACTGCACTATAAAATACCGTTGAAAGCTAGCAAGATCTTCAACATGGCCCTGGAAGCAAGGAAATGAGTTAGCCACATCTATGAATCCCATCCACCCTTGTCCACTTTACTGCCTGAAGCTGCTTTTCACACAGAAATCCCAATTATCGTTAAGTGGCTAGTTTAGTAAACCTATGTCCAGCGGCTTAGCGTTCTCTTTTTTTTGTAAGCAGGCACAAAACAACATGAATGGTTTGTGTGTTTTAGGTCAACCTGCATCATGATATCTCTGCTGTTTTTCTCCCGCTTTACATAAAAACGAGCAAAAACATGTCAAAAACACATAACCGCATGCACAGCTAAGTAAAAGGACCCTCAGCCGTGCATATTGGAGGGAAATTGCAGAGAACATGGCAGTACAAGAAATGGCTGCTACCCAGCCAACAAGATTTGTGACACTCTAGTTAAAGTAATATTAAAGACTTTCTTAAAAAAAAAAAAAAAAAACACACACACAAACTTGTTATTTTCACCTGCTCTGGGCAGTGGTTTTGCACAGAGCAGCCCAGATCAGGGGGATATATACATATATACATACACACATATACATACATGTAATTTTTTGCGCAGGGCGGCCGCCCTATAGAAGTAAATCTACCATAGGGCAGTCAGGAACCGGTTAAATCTGGTTACAAAAGACTTTTAAAAATTGTGAAACTTTAGCAACGGTCATTTCCAGGATAACACTAGCAGATCGCTGGCTGATTCAATCGTTACTTGGAATTGGGTGTGTAGTCAAGAATTTGAAGCTTAATACCTTTTCTAGATGCCCAGCTGCAATAATGTAGTTCCTCTCAGACAATGTCAAGTTGTACTTCTCAATAGCACTATTAAACTGAAACAAAAACAGAACAAAAATTAGACATGACTGCTTTAAAGTACAACTCTGACCCAGATTATAGACATTAAAAGTGTTTAACCCAAATTATACAATCTAGCATTAAAGAGCCGATTCTAGGACAATATCCCCCCTGGACAATATCCACCCTCTAACCCTATGTCCAGGGGGGGATCTTGTCCGGGGGGATGTTGTCCTGATACCAAAGAGCCATACTCACATCTAAGCTGATTTTAGAATTCATATTTGCACCTCCTCTATTTAGTACAGGATTGTTTTATTAGTCTTTATAGCACTTACATTTGTGTGGTGGCTCCTAATTCCAGGGCTGTGCATATAACAGGAACAGGCACAGAGAGCCTAGAAATGTATGGGGTCTGTGCCAGGAACAGGCACAGAGAGCCTAGAAATGTATGGGGTCTGTGCCGCTCACCTGCTATCGATTGACAGGAGGAAATAAACAGAAAATTAATGAAACACTGCACATGCACACGTCATGCCACCGTCAGCATTTTCAGGAGAGGGGTGGGTGTGCTCCCCAACCGAAGTTGCAGGAAACCCGGCACCAAATGCACAGAGAAGAGGGGGATTTAAAGATCACAACAAAGACCCCAAGGTCTGGTTTTAACAGCTCAGAAAAACCTGCTGTGAGATTTAATTTACCAAGATTTGCTTCTGAACCACTTAAGGTGGCTGTAAACTCACTTTTTTTAACTTGTACCTACAGGAACGCCTATAATAAGGCTTACCTGTAGGTACAGTGAGTATCTCCCAAACCTAAAGAGCCATTTACACTGCATGCAGCCAGTGACATCAACACATACGCTCTAGAAGGTCCGATATACCGTGCTGGACCTTCAGAGCTCGTGCCGTAAATGAGGGGTCCTGCACCCATGCAGTAACGTCATCGCGGCTCCAGCCACTCACGTAACTGGAGGCCGCAAACTCGGAAGGAACACCGGGTGAAGATGGAAGCCTTGTCAGCGGTGACAGCGCGCTGCTGAATGGCTTAATTTTAAGGCATGTTATTGTACTCTGTTTTACTAAGTGTGGTGCCTCATACAAAGTCCCTTGGGCAAATATAGCCACTTTTGTGGCTTTCTTCTTTTTTTGTATGGATATTGGGATGGAGACACCCCACTTTGATGTTAGATCCAGATCATATATATTTTTTATCCTGCGCAAGGGACGCAGGAGAAGCTGCAGTGGAAGAAAAGGCATACATCAAGGAAAACTGATCTCAAAGAGTCACTAGGGCCTCCATCACAAATAGTAAAGGATCCCTGGTTCGGGACACAAGCCTGTCCAATTTGTTGAAAGAAGGAAAGGACTGGAAAGGGCAGCACACCAATGAGGCCACAGTGGCTAAAAAATGTTTTTCTGGTAACACAGCCACAAAGTGACGTCACCTGTCTTTAATCTGCTCAAACTCGTTTTGGCCAAAAGAGCTTACAGTGGAAGTAAAGGCTACATATAAACCATATGACCTCTGAAGACGTCTAGCCAATGACGAAACGCGTTAGGTGCAACGCACGTCGTGACGTCACTTGAGCCCGGTGGAGCGCAACCCGGAAGTGTGGCTCTCCATTACCGTAGCTCATACTAAGTGATGGCATTTTACACGGTTTTTTACCCTAATCTCTATTTGGAACTTGCCTTTTATTATATGTTTTTATGGACTGTAATATTGGCTCATTTTACTTATGGAATAAACCCATTGGAAAACTATATTACACTATCCAGACTCTTTTTTTCTCCTAAATACCCCTGACTGAAAGCTGCCTACAGGAGGAGCGTTTTG